>NW_024070203.1:19144547-19308092 GCF_014754425.2 Oryx dammah | reverse complement strand
TGCTCCTCCTCCTCACTACCCTCTTCCTCCTCACCACCCTCCTCCTCCTCACCACCATCGTCCTCCTCACCACCCTCCTCCTCCTCACCACCATCCTCCTCTACACCATCCTCCTCCTCAGCACCCTCTTCTGCTCACCACCCTCCTCTGCTTACCACCCTCCTCCTCCCCTCCTTCCTCCTCCTCACCATCCTCCCTCTCCTCACCATCGTCCTCCTCACCACCCTCCCCTCCTCTTCATCACCACCACTATCATATTTTAATCAAAGAATCTGTCATCCAGTAGGGGAGATAAACGTGTAGGGGGAACAATTTTAAGAGTGTGTTAAGTGCTGTGGAAGAAGAAGACATAGGGGCTTTAGGGGATCAGAATGACCTCTCTCATCTCAGGACCAAGCTAGGCTTTCTGGCAGAGGCTTTCTCAGAGAGGGTTAGCTGGATGCAGAAATTGGAGGACAGGACTTGGGCAGGGATAGGTGAAATTTCTGCCTCCTCCAGGTTGTTCATTCCTGTTTCCATGTTTCCGTAACATCTTCACATTCCGGCCTGTCGTTGTGTGTTGTGGTTGGTTGTCTGTCGTCTTTAGTCTCCCCCTCCCATTTTCCTTCCTGGCATTACAATTTTTATTTGAAAACAACTTTAAACTTACAGAGAGTTAAAAGAATAGTGCTGAAACCCCCTGTATACCTGTTTGTCTGGATTCACCAGTTGTTTACATTTTCCCATATTTGGCTTTGCCATTCTGTCTATTTTCATAACTCATTTGAGAGTAAGAGGTGTGTGTGTGTTATCTATCTTTACCCCTAACACCTAAGTACCTTTGTATTTTCTGAGATTAAGGGCTGTCTCTGATATAACTGTGCTTACCAGCTAACAATGATGACAGAAGTTAGTCATCGTTTTGGTATTTTTATTATATAACTTACAGTCTATGTGCTATTCTTGCCAGTTGTTCCAGTTTTCTTTTTTATAGGATCAGAATCAAGACCACACATTGCATTTAGTTGTCAAGCATCTTAGTCTCTTTAATTTGGAGCAGCTCCTCTGTCTTTTGCCTTTCATGGTATGCATATTTGAATACTACACAGGCCAGGTTTTTGTAGAGTCAGTGTGGCTTGTCTGTTTCTTTACATTTAGATTCATGTTGTGCACTCTGTTCATACTGTTAAAGCCAGTGGAGGTGATGGAATTCCAGTTGAGCTATTTCAGATCCTAAACGATGATGCTGTGAAAGTGCTACATTCAATATGCCAGCAAATTCGGAAAATTCAGCAGTGGCCACAGGACTGGAAAAGGTCAGTTTTCATTCCAATCCCAAAGAAAGGCAATGCCAAAGAATGTTCAAACTACCACATAATTGCACTCATCTCACACACTAGCAAAGTAATGTTCAAAATTCTCCGAGCCAGGCTTCAACAGTACATGAACTGAGAACTTTCAGATGTTCAAGTTGGATTTAGAAAAGTCAAAGGAACCAGAGATCAAATTGCCAACATCTCTTGGGTCATCGAACAAGCAAGAGAATTTCAGAAAAAACATCTACTTCTGCTTTATTGACTGCACAAAAGCCTTTGACTGTGTGGATCACAACAGACTGTGGAAAATTCTTAAAGAGATGGGAATACCAGACCATCTTACCTGCCTCCTGAGAAATCTGTATGCAGGTCCATATGGAACAACAGACTGGTCCCAAATTGGGAAAGGAGTATGTCAAGGCTGATATCGTCACCCTGCGTATTTGACTTACGTGCAGAATACATCATGGGAAATGCCAGGCTGGATGAAGCACAAGCTGGAATCAACATTGCCGGGAGAAACCTCAGATATGCAGATGACACCACCCCTATGGCTGAAAGTAAAGAAGAACTAAGAGCCTCTTGATGAAAGTGAAAGAGTAGAGTGAAAAAGTTGGCTTAAAGCTCAACATTCAAAAAACTAAGATCATCATGGCATCCAGTCCCATCACTTCATGGCACATAGATGGGAAAACAATGGAAACAGAGACTTTATTTAGGGGGGTTCCAAAATCACTGCAGATAGTGACTGCAGCCATGAAATTAAAAGATGCTTGCTCCTTGGAAGAAAAGCTATGACCAACCTAGACAGCATATTAAAAATAGAGACATTATTTTGCTGACAAAGGTCCATTTAGTCAAAGCTGTGGTTTTTCCAGTAGTCATGTATGAATGTGAGATTTGGACCATAAAGAAGACTGAGCGCTGAAGAATCGATGCTTTTGAAGTATGTTATAGGAAGAGACTCTTGAGAGTCCCTTGGACTGCAAGGAGATCAAACCAGTCAGTTCTAAAGGAAGTCAGTCCTGAATATTTATTAGAAGGACTAGTGCTAAAGCTGAAACTCCAGTCACTACTTTGGCCACTTGATATGAAGAACTGGCTCCTTAGAAAAGACCCTGATGCTGGGAAAGATTGAAGGCAGAAGGAGAAGGGGACAATGACAGAAGATGAGATGGTTGGATGGCATCACCAATTTGATGGACATCAGTTTGAGCAAGTTCTGGGAATTGGTGAGGGACAGGGAGGCCTGGCGTGCTGCAGTCCATGAGGTCGCAGATTCAGACACGACTGAGCGACTGAACTGTGCATTCTTGGCAGGAGTTCCACCAAGGTGATGGTGTGTCCTCCTCATAATACATAACAGCAGAGGAACACAGTTTCATTGTCACTTTATCTGGTCGTTATTGATGAGGCTGAGTTTTGTTCACTTGATGTAGGTGGTGCTGGTTTTGTCCCCTGTAAAGTTTACATTTTCCTTTTGTAATTAATTAGCACTTTTGTGGGGTGATGCTTTGAGACTGTGTAAATACTCCTTATTAAACTCTCCCTCACAAATTTTAGTACCCATTAATGTTTCTTACAGGAATTAATTATTACTGTGATGGTTGTAAAATGGTAATTTTTTCACTCCGTCATTCTCTCTACATGTGTATTGGTTGATATTCTGCTGAAAGGGAACATTTTTATTTTTTCTTTCCTTCTTTCATCTTCCCTACCTCTTGCCTGCCCTCCATCAGTTATCTGTTTACATTCAGTTGGTTGTAGTCCTTCACCGTTACTGTATAAAGTGAGGATGTTAATTGCTAAGTTGTGTCTGACTCTTTGCAACCCCATGGACTGTAGCCCGCCAGACTCCTCTGTCCATAGGATTTTCTAGACGAGAAGATTGGAGTGGGTTGCTCTTTCTTTCTTCAGGGGATATTCCCGACCCGGCAATGGAACCCATGTCTTCTGCATTGGCAGGCACAACCCTTTCTCTCAAATCCATAAAAAGTGGTCTTAAAGGTCTGTGTCTCAGAGCCTTCATGGTTCTGTGGGGAGCTGTGGTCTGGTGAGAAAGTGGGAGATGGCTGTCTCCTTCCCCTTGGGCTTCTGTCCTCAGGTACTGAGGTGGCTCACAGGACTTTGATTTGCTCAGTGGATTTTACTCTGTGTTGTGGTTTTGAGTGTGAAAAGTACTCTCGAGGAATTTATGCCTTAGTGGTGACTCTGAGTCAGAGGCAGCTCTCCCGGCCCCTCACCGAGAGAGTGTGCTGGTTCCGCTGGTCGGAGCGCGGGGGACAGAGCTGCTGCCCGCTCGCGTGGTCCGCAGTGAGGTCGGAGGGCGGGCAGCGGCGGAGGCCGTGCCACTCAGAGCAGTGTGTGGCTTGTGTGCTCTCTGTCTCCTTGTCCTCTGTCAGGGCTTTGCTCCTGAAATGCTAGATGGGAGCAGTGCCCTTGTTGATAATGAACTCTCTGGGCTGAAGGCTCTGCATGTCTGAAATGAGCGCCAGGGGATCTGTGCCCCACGGTCAGTGCCCTGTGCCCCGGAGGCCGCTGGCCGCAGAGCATGGTCCTTGTTCCCGTCTCGTGGGGCCCAGCAGGGAGACGGGCCGCGGCCCAGCCCTTACCCTCTCTGAGCTTTGGTCTAGAGACCGCCTGGGTTCCTGCCTGTGGGTCTTTGTGGTCCTGGGCCCCATGTTACCTGCAGCAAAGGATGTGGGACAGAAGGTAGTGTTGG
This sequence comes from Oryx dammah, assembly GCF_014754425.2. Lineage (NCBI taxonomy): Eukaryota > Metazoa > Chordata > Mammalia > Artiodactyla > Bovidae > Oryx > Oryx dammah. Next base: position 19,304,075 of record NW_024070203.1, on the reverse strand, counting down.
GAGCGTTGGGAGCCAGCGTCTGGCAGGTGGGGCACTGTCTGCTCCTCACGCTGAGGACTTTCAGAGCCTTGGGAAACCCCTGCCGGCTGCTGGGGAGGACCCTCAGGAGGAGGCCGGGAGGTGTGAGTTTCTCCCTGGTGTCTCCGCTGGGCTGGGAGGTGTCCACTTCTTGCTCAGGAAGGGTGGCACACTCAGGCTGGGCTCAGGGCCGGGAGTCCTTCATCCTGCTTAAAGGGTTCTCAGCGCAGTGGGGAAGCAGCCAAATTAAAAGACATTCATATTGCAGGGTGGTGAGTGCTGTAATAAAGACCGCGCACGGGGTCTTCCTTGGGACCAGGGCAGCGGGAAGGCCCGGGGTGAGGCCTGATGTCGGGGAGACACACGGGCAGCCGTTCCTGCTCCAGCTGCTTCCTGCTGGTAAAGCAAGGCCTCGCCGCCTGTGCGGTCCCTCTCCTCCTCCACCCTCTCCTCCTCGGTGTTCCCCTCAGGCCCCAGTACAGCCCCGCCTCTTCTCAGCCATGCCTGCCTTTGTCACACTCTGGATTAGAATGCTTTGTTGGAGCTGTTTCTCCCATGGGCATCCCAGCTTCCTACAGACAGAAAATCTGCCTTCTTGGCTCGGCTTCTTCCTCCAGTGCTGAGCGCAGAGCCCAGGAGACGGTCGGTGCTCAGAAAAGTGTCTGTAGGATGACTGGTCAGCTGGGCTCAGTTTCTTCTCTGCGTTAGGATAGTGGATTCATGATTTCAGGATGCCTTGGTAAAGGAAAATGGAGAAAGTCTGTTGTTTTGCTTGAGTTTCTGGCTGCTGCTTTTGAGGGGAGGAGCTCCATCTCTCAGGCAGCCGGGACCGTGTAGGCACTGGCAGTGTGCGCTCGAGCCTTGAGTCTGGGGCTCAGACCTGTGGGCCGCTTCCCCAGGCTGTTTAGGGATTTCCTGGTCTGGGCACATCCCTTGGCCTCCCTAAACACCAGCACTTTAGTTTGTTGAGACAGTCGTGGCACTACCCACGTCCCAGATTTCCTGTGAGATTTCGGTGATAAGACACTGAGACTCCAGGCTTCTGAGCTGCTGCTGCTAAGTCGCTTCAGTCGTGTCCGACTCTGTGCGACCCCATAGACGGCAGCCCACCAGGCTCCCCCGTCCCTGGGATTCTCCAGGCAAGAACACTGGAGTGGGTTACCGTTTCCTTCTCCAATGCATGAAAGTGAAAAGTGAAAGTGAAGTCAGTCATGTCCGACTCTTAGTGACCCCATGGACTGCAGCCCACCAGGCTCCTCCGTCCATGGGATTTTCCAGGCAAGAGTACTGGAGCGGGGTGCCATTGCCTTCTCCAAAGCTTCTGAGCCCCAAGGCTTTATTCCCTGCTGAATTGCAAGTGCCCAGAACAGTGCCTGCCACCCAGCGGGCCCTCCGTGTTTGTTGAGTGAATGACAGAGGAAAGCAGTTTCTTTCATCAGTCAGTCTGAAATATAAGGTAAAAGCAGCAGTGTATTAAGTGGGGCTAGAGGGGTCGGCAGGCAGGAGTGTGAATGCATTTTAAGGTTCTGGAGCACAGCTGAAGCATCAGGGCAGTACAATGTCATGGTCAGCTATGCATTTTAGAAAGTATTTGCTGAGCAGTGCAGGTTGAAAAGCTTTTGAATTATGTGAGTTCAGAGCTACAGGTGGTATTTCTAGATGTCGGCTTTCATGAAAATGCGTTGCCTTGTGCTTGAAGCCACAGAGGATGATGAGATCCTCTGGGAGATGATATCCCCCAGGGAGAGGATGCCTGTGCAGGGTCGAAGGAGGAAAGGGCAGAGGATGGAATCTGTGCAGCCATGTCAACAGGAGGCTTGGGCAAAGGAGAAGAAACCCGCCATTCTTTCCCGTTCGTAAGGTGACTAGCTTCATAAAGGCCGCGTGATTCCATCAGTGTAAATTACACTTTAAAATGTTTATTTTAAAAGCCTTTTTCACATGTGATGTGTTTCAAATAGAAATCTTTAAAATTTATCGCTACTGGTGATTCTGAAGCCAAGTAGGGTCTCTGTAGGCTTCGTGAACCCTAAGTGGATAGAATGTGGAGGAGCCTCAGGAAACGTGGGGGAGGTCAGTATGTCGGAGGCTTGTCTGTCTGCCGCACTGGCTCCTGACCAGATATCTTCCGGATTGACTCGGGGCTGTTTTACACTTTCCAGGAGACTTTAAAGGCTATGCTTTGTGGCTTCTGGTTCTCACCAGCAAATACAGGTAGACATCACTGCTTTCTGAGATTGTTGTGTTGCTACGTTCACAGATGGTGGTGGCTCCGGGTTCCACCCCGAGTGTGAGTCCTGCCTTCTGACCAAGGTTCTCCAGGCCTCAGGGCTCTCTGGGGACTTAGGCTGGGTAGCAGACAGCCTTCCAGGCTCTGATCATAGTGAAAGAACTCTGGCCACGGAACTTTGGCACGTGACCCTTTGGCAGGCAATTGTTTTGGCCCCAGCACCTTTCACGTAGGATTCAGGCAGGAGCAGACCAGCTTCTCTGCCTCTCTCTGGCTCACGTCGTTCTTATCTGGGCTTAATGGTTGGCAAGAGCCTCAGCCAAGATGGGTAGCCCTGTGGGGCTTTCTTACTGCCACAGCTACATGGTAAAGTGGGCCCTGAAAGGAGAGTGGAAGGAGAAAAGCCCAGAGAAGTCCCCCTTTTCAGAGGATGGTTTTTAGCTTCATTTCCCAGCCCCTTGAGGCCCTGTCTTCCTGTTCTGTATCCCAGGCGGGGTGACAGGGGTCCCAGAGCCCCAACTTGAGCCTCGGTTCTTTCCACTGGTGATGCTGTTACAGGCTTTGGAGAGGACAGCACAGATCCTTGGTGTCCCCAAGACATTTGGGTATGTCACTGACATACCTGACGTTTTGTTTTTCAGTTCCTTTGCCTTCAGATTATAGTAAGAATTAGTAAAGTGTCAGTTCATGTTTCAGATTTCATTTCATTTTAAAGCTGTCAGTTCCTACTCAGTTAACCTTAAAAAAAAAAAAAAAAAAAAACCCAAAAAACCCTTCCCCAGTATAATTTTGCCTTCTGTTTGAAAATTTCAGTAGCAAACTTTTCTAAGTACCTTGAATTGGTTTTCTTATTTGAAGAGAAGATATTGGTCTCTACTGTTATCACATTTAGTATAGGTTTTAAACCATAAATTTTCCCTTGAAACTTACCATGTAGTGTTCTTGAAGCTAGCCCAATTCCCAAGGGAAATGCATACTATGTCTTGTTTTTGTTTTGTTCAGTTGCTCAGTTGTGTTTGACTCTTTGCGACCCCATAGAGTGCAGCACGCCAGGCTTCCCTCTCCTTCACAGTCTCCTGGAGTTTGCTCAGACCATGTCCATTGAGTCAGTGATGCCATCCAACCATCTCATCCTCTGTCGTCCCCTTCTCCTGCCCTCAATCTTTCCCAGCATCAGGGTCTTTTCCAATGAGTCAGAGCTCCTCACATCAGGTGGCCAAAGTGTTGGAGTTTTGGCTTCCACATCAGTCCTTCCAGTGAGTTTTCAGGACTGACTTCCTTTAGGATTGACTGATTAGATCTTGTCTTACTTAGATTCTTGGTTTGTTTATTTGGCTGCCCCAAACTTCAGTTGTGGCACGTGGGCTTTTTCAGCTGGGGCGTGTGGGATCTAGTTCCTTGACCAGGGATTGAATCTGGGTCCTCTACATTGGGAGTGCAGAGTATTAACCACTAGACACCAGGGAAGTCCTTTGCTTAGTTTAATAAAGACTCTACTCTGACTGTTTCTTTTAACCTTAGGTTCTTCTTTGCTGTACATTGTATCTTACTTATATTATTTTGCATTGTTGGGCCAGAATGTTAACAAGTCAGTTTATATTTCAGTATCTTCTAAGTTCTTTTATGGCAGGGGCCAGGAATCAAGCCCTGTTAGGATCACTCATTCAATACAGATCTGTTGGAAGTGATTTTCTTAAGTCATCATTTTAAGATGAGGTGCATCTCTCTGCATAGAGAAAACAAAAACAATATGCTTTTTCCTTTTTCAGTTTTCTGATTCATATGTCACTCCAGTACTCTTGCCTGGAAAATCCCATGGACGAGGAGCTTGGTAGGCTACAGTCCATGGGGTCGCAAAGAGTCAGACACGACTCGGGGACAACACTTTACATTAAAATTGAAAAACTGGACAAGAGAGTGCATTAGTTCTGTATGTCTGCTGGGACACTTGGCTGCACATTTGTTTGCTTCATTATTTTATAGTTCTGAAGGTGACATGTTTGGAATGGGTCTCACTGGGCTGGAGTCAGGGTATCAGCACTGCCTCTTCTGAGGCTCTCTCCTGCTTTCCTCATCCGTCTTTAAGATCCTGATTATATTTGGCTTGCCTGGATAATTCAGGATAATCTCCCCATTTTAAGGTCAGCTGATCAGTAACCTTAGTTTTCTCTGTAACCACTAATCCTCCTTTGCCTGCAACTTAAATTCTCTGGTTCTGGAAATCAGGATGTGGGCATCTTTTGGAGGGGGGTGCACTATTTTGTCAACCACTAGAGGGATTGGAGAGGCAGCAGAAACTGATGTTTATCAAGTACTGAGTGTAGCTTCAACATGGTTTTAGGGATTTTCATGTATTAGGGCATTATCTCAAATTATACATCAGGGGTTTTAGAGATGTTAAAATAACTTATTTGTGTCATGTAATTATTAATAATAATGAGGTATTTTGTTGAGTTCTTGCTAAGTGTCATATACTGTGTCAGGAGATTTACAGAGCATATTTTTCTCAATTCTGAGTACAGCCCTCTGAGATGAATCTGCGATGAATAGCATAAATTTCACTTTATACATGAGAAAACAGGCTTCCATGGAACTGTGATTGGCTCAGTGTTACTTGGCAAGCTTGAACTGAAGGCTGTGGACTTTGTCAGTCTGATTCCCAAGCTCATATTCTTTCTGTTAAATTACTCCTCAGTTACCGTTCCTCCCATCTATTGTTTCATACATTATTTAATCTTTGCAGCAGCCTTCTACAGATAAATGGGCTTCCCTGGTGGCTCAGACAGTAAAGAATCTGCTTGTGATGCAGGAGACTGGGGTTCAGTGCCTGGGTCAGGAAGATGGCCTTCTCTTAATACCCCTATTTTATATATAATGAAACTGAGCCTGAGAAAGAGTAAAGCCAAGCTCTGTTTTGACTAAAAATCTGTACTCTTTTTTGATGCCATAAAAGGTGTATCTTGTTTGCAGGTTTTTGTTTCAGTCATACATATTCAACATGATCACTGAAATAATTTCATAAAATATGAGAAAAATATAGAGAGAAAACAACTAAAAATAATTGATGCAGTAGTAATTAAATAAAGACTGCCCAAAGAGCACAAGGTTATATGTCAAAAGTAGGGCTGAAAAGTGCTTGGTTTATACTGACCCTGATGCTCAGTGGCATGAAATAGAAATAAACTAGGACTTGATTCAGAAATTTGCTTCAACTAATGTTTGTGGTAGACTGAGCAGTGGCCCCCAGATATGTCCATACCCTAATTTTCAGAACTTGTGAATGCTACCTTAAATGGCAAAAGAGACTTTGTAGATAAGATTGAGTTAAAGACCTTGAGGTGGAGGAGATATCCCTGGTCATCTGGGTGGGCCCAGTATGATCAGCACTGGTCCTTACAAGAGAAGTGTGGAGGAGGAGTCAGAAATAGAAGACCGTGTAAACAGACTGGGGCGGTGTGGCCAGCCTCTGGAAGATGGCAAGGACAAGGAAAAGGATTCTCCCTTGGAGTCTCCAGAAGAAATGCTGCCTGCATGTGCCCATTTTAGACTCCGACTTTCACTACCGTAAAGTAATACATTATAAACAAGAAGCCACTAAGCTGGTGACAATTTGTTACAGTGGCAATGCAAAACTAATAAAATTTCCTTAAATAATTATGAACTGCTTAACAAAAGAACAGTTGGGGACTTCAATACGTTTTTTTTAAATAATGGGTACAAAACTAGGCAGAAAATTGGTAAGGAAATAGAAGACGTGAACACCACCACTGTATGCTGACTAGACTTAGAAAGCATTTATAGAATGTGCGGGAACTATCAGTTTTCTCAAGTGCACCTGGAATATTCTCTAGGACAGACCATATGCTAGTCCATAAAACCAGCCTCAGCATATTTTAAAGAATGTAAATCATGTAGAGGACTCAGCATTCAATATGCCAGCAAATTTGGAAAACTCAGCAGTGGCCACGGGACTGGAAAAGGTCAGTTTTCATTCCAATCCTAAAGAAAGGCAATGCCAAAGAATATTTAAACTACTGCACAATTGCACTCATCTCACATGCTAGCAAAATAATGCTCAAAATTCTGCAAGCCAGGCTTAAATGGTACATGAACCTAGATCTTTTAGATTTCAAGTTGGCTTTAGAAAAGGCAGAGAAACCAGAGATCAAATTGCCAATATCTATTGGGTCATCAAAAAAGCAAGAGAATTTCAGAAAAACATCTACTTCTTCTTTATTAACTACACCAAAGCCTTTGACTGTGTGGATCACAGCAAACTGGAAAATTCTTAAAGAGAAGGAAATACCAGACCACCTTATCTGCCTCCTGAGTAATCTGTATGCAGATCAAGAAGCAACAATTAAGAGCCAGACATGGAACAACGGACTGGTTCCAAATTGGAAAAGGAGTATGTCAAGGCTGTATATTGTCACTCTGCTTATTTAACTTGCATGCAGAGTACATCATGGGAAATGCTGGGCTGGATGAAACACAAGCTGGAATCAAGATTGCCAGGAGAAATATCAATAACTTCAGATATGCAGATAATACCACACTTATGACAGGAAGCAAAGAAGAACTAAAGAGTTTCTTGATGGAAGTGACAGAGGAGAGTGAAGAAGCTGGCTTAAAACTCAACATTCAAAAAACTAAGATCATGGCATCTGGTCCTATCACTTCATGGCATGTAGATGGGGAAACAGTGGAAAGAGTGACAGACTTTATTTTCTTGGGCTCCAACATCACTACAGATAGTGACTGCAGCCATAAAATTAAAAGCCGCTTGCTCCTTGGAAGAAAAGCTATAACAAACCTAAACAGCATACTAAAAAGCAGAGACATTACTTTGCCAACAAAGGTCCATCTAGTCAATGCTATGGTATGAATGTGAGAGTTGGACCATAAAGAAGGCTGAGTGCTGAAGAATTGATGCTTTTGAACTGTAGTGTTGGAGAAGACCCTTGAGGGTCCCTTGGACTGCAAGGAGATCAAACCAGTCCATTCTAAAGGAAATCAATCCTGAATATTCATTAGAAGGAGTGATGTTAAAACTGAAGCTCCAATACTTTGGCCACCTGATGTGAAGAGCTGACTCATTTGAAAAGACCCTGATGTTGGGAAAGATTGAAGGCAGAAGAAGAAGGGGATGACAGAGGATGAGATGGTTGGATGGCATCACCAACTCAATGGACATGAGTTTGAGTTAGCTCTGGGAGTTGGTGATGGACAGGGAAGCCTGGCGTGCAGCAGTCCATGGGGATGCCAATAGTCAGACAGGACTGAGTGATTGAACTTAAAGTATGTTCTCTAACACAGTGAAATGAGATTGGAAATTAATAGCAGACAGAAATGTGAGGAATTCACAAATATCTGGAAATTCACAGACTGACTCCTAAATAACCAGTGAGCTACATAAGAAATCACAAGGGAAATTAGGAAGTATTTTGAGATGAATGAAAATAAGAATACAGCCATTTCAAAATTTATGGGATGCAGCTAAAGCAGTACTTAGAAGCAAACATTTGGCTGTAAATACTTAATATTAAAAATGAAGATAAATCTCAAATCAGTTACCTAAGCTTCTATCTTAAGACATTGAGGAAAGAAGAGCAAATTAAATCTAAAAGGGGCAGAATGAAGGAAGTAATACAGATTAGAATGGAAGTTCATGAAAAGGGGAATAGAAAAACAACAAAATAAACCAAAAATTGGTTCTTTGAAAAGATCAACAAAGTTGATAAAACTTTAGCTACATTGACTGAAAGAAAGGAAGAAGACTGATGACAAAAATGAAGATTGAAAAAGATATGTAACTACAGATTATAGAGAAATGAAAAGGATTATGTCTGTGTTAGTCACTCAGTTACGTCCAACTCTTTGTGACCCCATGGACTGCACCCCACCAGGCCTCTCTGTCCATGGAGTTCTCCTGGAAAGAATACTGGAATGGGTTGCTGTTCCCTTCCTCAAGAGATCTTCCCAACCCCAGGGATCGAACTTGGGTCTCAAGGGAATACTTATACATAACTATGGACTTTACAGAAATGAAAAGGATTGTAAAGGAATACTTTGAACACTTCTTGCTCATAAATTAAGTGTCTTAGAGGAAATGGATAGATACCTTGAAAGACACACATTACCGTACTGACTGAATAAATAGAAAATCTGAATGGACTGGTAAAGAGAGAGAATTGGTTCTTTCTCAATAAGAAAAGCCCAGGTATAGATGGCTTCACTGGTGAATCCTACCAAACATTTAAGAAATAATTAGTACTCATTCTTCACAATTCAGTTCAGTTCAGTAGCTCAGTCGTGTCCAACTCTTTGTGACCCCATGGACTGCAGCATGCCATGCTTCCCTGTCCATCACCAACTCCTGGAGCCTGCTCAAACCCAGTGTCTGTTGAGTCGGTGATGCCATGGGAAGTTCAATCAGGGTCTTTTCTAAGGAACCAGTTCTTCATATCAGGTGGCCAAAGTATTGGAGTTTCAGCTTCAGCATCAGTCTTTCCAATGAATATTCAGGACTGATTTCCTTTAGGATGGACTGGTTGGATCTCCTTGCAGTCCAGGGGACTCTTAAGAGTCTTCTCCAACACCACAGTTCAAAGGCATCCATTCTTTGGCCCTCAGCTTTCTTTATAGTCCAACTCTCACATCCATACATGACTCTGGAAAAGTCATAGCTTTGACTAGGTGGACCTTTGTTGAAAAAGTAATGTCTCGGCTTTTTAATATGCTGTCTAGATTGGTCCCAACTTTTCTTCCAAGGAGCAAGCATCTTTTAGTTTCATGACTGCAGTCACCATCTGCAGTGATTTTGAGCCCCCCAAAACAAAGTCTGCCACTGTTTTCACTGCTTCCCCATCTATTTGCCATGACGTGATGGGACCAGATGCCATGACCTCAGTTTTCTTAATGTTGAGTTTTAAGCCAACTCATTCTTCACAAACTATTCCAAAAATTAGAAGAGGAAGGAATATTTCCCAGTTCATTGTTTGAGTCCAGTATTACCCTGATTCCAAAAAGGCATCGGAAAAAAACTACAGTATCTCTAATGAATATAGACGCAGAAATCCTCAGTGAAATACTAGCAAACAAAATCCAGGCCACATGTAAGAAGGATATACCATGATCCTATAGGATCATACACAATCATAACCCAGAAATGCAAGGTTGGTTTAGCATCTGAGAATCAATTAATTTCTGATACTATGCCAATAGAATAAAGGGCAGAAACCACATAATCACTTCAACAGACACAGTAAAAGTATTTGATAGATTTTGAAACCCTTTCAGTGATAAAAATGTTCAACTAATGTTCCCAAAGTCTGATAAAGTACACTCTATGAAAAACCCACAGGTAACACTTAATTGTGAAAGGCTTTTTGCCCTAGACCAGGAACAAACAACGACCTCAGCTTTCACCTCTTCTGTTCACCATTGTTCTGGAGGTATTAGCTGGGACAGTTGGGCAAGAAAATGAGATAAAAAGCACCCAGATTGGGAAGGAATAAGTACAATGACCATGATCTCATATATAGAAAATCACAAGGAGTCCACTAAAAATCTGGTAAAACTAGCAAATGAGTTCCTCTTTCCCTTCCCTCTGTATTTAAATTAAAAATTGAATATTTCTTCTGATGATAAGCATAGTGTGTACTTTGTTGGATTATAAATCTCACGAGGCCAGGACTCATGTCTGTTTTGTAGACCATTGCGCCTAGCACCTGCACTCATGCCTTGTGCATAGAAAGTGCTCTTTACACACTCGATAAATGAATGCCTATTATGGACAAAAAGAAGTATAAAAAATAAAAAAAGTTGCACTCCCCACAAAGTAGTCATTTGGAGATTGTCATTGTTGGTATTTTAGAGTTGACTTCTCCATATAAATTGTCATAAGTTCATATTTTTAGCTTAATATTCTGTCATCATCGTTTTCTTAGATCACCAGAATATTGGGAATTCTGTTTTTCATGGGTCAGTAGTACTCTGTGGTATGTTTGTCATCCATTACTTAGCTGATTCCTCACTAATGAACATTTCCAACTTTTAAAATTCATTGTTAATTCTGACTTGTCTGTTCTGTGTCCTTACATTCTGTACATTTCTGCCCTTACCTGGATCACTGCAAGAGCCTGAATTTGTTTCCTTACCACTAGTGTTCTCCTCTTTTTCAAGATTTGCATTTTAAAAAGAAGTAGTGCAAAATGCAAATCATTGTAAACTGCAAATCTAATCAAGTCCTGCTTTTGTTTAAAATTTTCACTTGTACATCATATCCTCCGGTCACTGGTGTCCTCAGGATCTTTCTCAGGGTGGTGTTCCCTGCCCTACCGGCCCCTCCAGTTTCTGTTTGTCGCTCCCCTCTTTGATCTGAGGTTACAGGTGTGCTCAGTTTCTGGTGTGACTCATGACAGCCAATTGTTCTTTTCCGTGAGACCTTCCGTTTGCTCTTCTGTTCTGCTTTGTGTAACACAGATGCCCTTCTCCCTCTTATGTGCTTCATCCATTTATCTTTAAGGATTCAGCTCAAGTGTCACCACCCAAAAGAAACCAGTTTGCTGCCCACTCTCGATTTTGGATTGGGTGCCATCCTCTGTTCTTTTCTGATCTCTTAGACACTAGGACTCAGCACTGTGCATAGCTCAGTCACAGTCTTTATCACTCTGGATCTTTATCTCCTTACTACGTCTCCTTTTACAGAGTGAGTTCCTTGAAGGCGGGGCTGAGTGTCCACTGTACCTGGAACACAGGTACTCAGTCAGTGCTTGGTTATTCAGGGAGATGCCAAGTAGAAAGTGTTACTTGGCAGGCTCCCAGCCTGGCGCCTTTTATGGGTAATTGGTAACGGGAACATAATGTACTAAACTAGAAAGCCAGCTGTTTGGTTCTCCATTTCCCATTCTGCTGTGTGGTTATCTTTCAGATGTTGTTCCTTGATGCTGTAGACGGGCAGAGAGCTTTCTTTGACACTCAGCATAATGATCAAAGCAGGAAGAGGCCCACTGCCAGAATTAGTGTTTTTTCAGAGTTTGGAGACACCCTTGAAGAAGTGCTTTTGTCTGATCTCCTTATGGTTTTTCAATCTTAAAAACAAAGGTGTTATAATGTCATTGAGTATTACATTAATAGATAAGCTCATGGATGATGGACTCATGGCTGAAGTTGTCGATAGGACGGAGAGAAAAATAAGTAGCCATGATGTGTATAGTGTTTGGATTTCCATCTGATAAAACTCACAGAATTACAAAGCATTTCACAGTGCTGCCCTGGGACATAGAAAATGGTTACTTTTGTAAGGGTTAATCCTTGAGAAAAGGCTGGTAGAGCTGAACTGTTGGTTACCAGACCAGATACTTTTCTACCACTTACATGCCCATTGTCCTTATACCTCCATGGTCCCAAATGGACCTGGAGCCATTTTTTTTTTTTTTTCTCCCTCACTGTTTCTTTCTTTAAGTTTTTGGTCCAGAATTTGTGTGTTGGGATGGGTGGGAAGAGGCCCTAGGGCCTGAGAAGAGCTTGCCCTTTGAGATTCTGATTTCACTGTTTGAATAGGGAGTCTGGCAGAGTACATGGCAGGTGGGCTCTGGGCCAACTGTTAGCCAGGAGGACGTGGGCAGGTACATTCCCTGCAGCAGTGCCCTCCTAGGCGAGGGGGTGACACCATGCAGCCAGCCGAGTGGCTGGGGAGGTGTGTGTGTGTGTGTGTGTGTGTGTGTGTGTGTGTGTGAAGGTCAGAGAGGTAAAGGAAACATTTGTACCTGACACAGAGTGGGTGACCAGCCAGTGTTCATTCCTTTCTTTTTCATAAGGATTTCTCCATCAGAACATCTGGAGAACTCAGTGCATTAGATAGTAGGTTTTGCTTTGTTACTGTTCTTGTACCTATTTCTGGGAACAGTAGTAGCATTTTTTCTTCTCTGTAACATTCCTAGACATCAAGTCTCTTTCCTCCCTTTCTTTCTCTGTTTCTCTAACTCTGTAACCCCGTCCGATAAAAAGAAAGGTCAAGACGCAGATAGGTTTTCCCTACTGAAATGTTATATTTACTAGTCAAATCCCCTTTCCACCTGACTCATGTTTGAAAGTTGCTGATTATATTTTAAATATGTGGTACAATGGTCAGACCTATCTGAAAACGTCGTCTGCTCAAACCAGTAATTACTGTATTATACTTGCATTGCTGCACAGCACCAGACCCAAAGATGGAGGGTTGTGGCGAGGAGCGCACACGCCGCCTAGTGCGTGCCCGTGGTCTCGCTGCCCACAGTGGCTCGCGGTGTGGTCGTTGCGCGGTCAGTGCCACGTCGTCATGGCGGCGGCAGACGGGAGTCGGGGGCAGTCTCTGTACTTCAGAATCTCTGTAACTAAAAGTATAAGGTATGTGAATCAGATTCCTACTCTGAATATAGACGATTGTGTGCTGGGCACAGAGCCCGCAGCAAGTAATTTAACCCTTCAATACCTAAATTTCCCGAGTAAATTGTGGAAACTGTAAAAATACTACCTCCAAGGCCTGTTGCGAAGATCTGCTAACATACATAAAGCATTCATTACATGGTGGGTGGGAACATTCAATTAATGTCAGCTGCTGTATTAAGGTTTTTGTTATTATTATTATTTTTACAATTTGTATTTGTCAAAGCACTGTGCTAACTGCTGAGGAGGTGGCAACGAATAAGAAAGAAGGAGCCGCATCTGCCAGACTGCGTGCAGTGGGATGAACTGTGCAAAAGTGGGGAGAGGTCCCCACCTCAGTCCTTTTCTTCCGAGCAGCCCTCTCCGTCTGGCAGGTGATACGTTTACCATCCATCTCCCTCCTAGAGTGTAAACTCTGTGCACACAGCATGTTGTCTGCTTGTGACTGTGTCCCCAGCGCCTGTCAGGGTGGCTGGCACGTTGGCGTTCAGTAAGAGAAGTGGACGAATGAACGCCAATGGTACCCTGGGGGCGCTGATAGGAAAGCAGTGCATTAGCCTGAGTGGGATGAAGAAAGCTACAGAGATGATACTCTTTACCCTTGAAGGGCCTTGAAGGGCGACCCAGCGCCAGCCATCTCCCGGTGAAGGGATTGCAGCCAGAGAAGCTGAGGTTTTGAGGTGGGAGGTCTGGCATGTCAGTGGGAGGAATGGCTGCCACCTGTTGTCACATCAGATGCTCTGATGGCCAGCTTGCATGGAGATAATAGGAATTCATTTTCTGTCTGGTTATTTAGTCTTCAGTACTGAGAATTTAGTTCTCGTCTAAACTCTTGCTTTGTTTATTGCAAGAAATTATTTGTTTTATGCAAGATTTCATACAGTAGCTTCATGTTTTTGGCTGAAGTTAATCCCTTGAATATTAGCTGTTCCTTGGTGATATCAAGCACAAGCAGGACTAAATAATGATGGTAAAGGTAGTAGTAATGATGATGGTGGCCTTTGTGGGTCACTTTACGGTTCTTTTACCAAAGATTTTCATGTGTTGCTTCACTAAGCCTCTTAATAGCTTGATGAGGTATGTAGGATTGAGTAGCATCCTTGATCTGTGTATTTTCTTCATTTGCCTAGGCCTTCAAAATATATCCTCCTGTTCCTGCCAAAGACCTTAGCTTCTGAGTGCTATGTATTGTTTTTGCTTGACTTTTGCGGTCCTGGACCAGGGACCCAGGGGTGTAGAGAGCAGCGTGTCCAAGAAACCTGGTCTGTGTGCTCCATTTGATCCCGTTAGCTTTCCAGTCCCAAGGCTCTCCGGCACATTGCCAGCCTGTGGGCCTCCTGTGGGAGAAGCAAGCAATGTGACTGTGGTTGATGGACCCAAGTCCCTCTTCAGTACTGCTTATGATCCTTTATTTTACTCTCTGGAGCGTCATCCGTTCCACAGAAGCCAAGCTTTACGAGAGCAAAGGCATTTGGATGGGTGAACAGTAAATGGGTGGTGGCCTCATTTTGTTTGCCAGAGTCCACTTCCCTACCCCTTGTCCGAGCTCCTGTTGGTGGGTCAAGGGGAGATTGGGGAAGTTTAGACTCCTCCAGAAATTAGAGATTGTTAGTAGTCAGAGTGGATGTGGTCTCCATTGTCTAAGTGACAAGATTGAAGCTCAGAGAGGTTCAGCAGCTTGCCTTGAGTTATATTGTAGTCAAGTGGCAGGAAGTGCTCAAGCCCAGGTCCCTCCAAAGCAACCTGAACAGCTTTCTCAGCTCCATTGAAAAGGAATAGTAATAGTTGTTTATATATAACCTGTGCATATTTAGGTTTGTATGTCTTGTGTTTTTTCTCCCAGGTGTTCCCAGTATATGAGCACAATTTGAATAATAATAGTTGACAGTTTACTTCTGTAGCAAAATCCATTCTTATATGGTATGTATTCATTTATAAGTTGGCATGCTTAACTGTGACAGAAATTGATTTGTAGAAATACTGTAATCAGATCTGATCAAACATGAATAATATCACACAAAAATACTCATTTCCAAAAGCATCTCTGATGAAAGACACCATTTTTGATTCTGCTCTTTTATTTTCTCTCTTTTTCTAAAAGAGGCTGGTTCAAGCTCATCTGTTTGGAAAAAAATGATTTTTCTTTTCTGTCTGGTATTTTGACATTGAACATCAAATGTGTGCTCACTCAGTCGTGTCCAAGTCTTTGTGGCCCCATGGACTGTAGCCCACCAGGCTTCTCTGCTCTTGGGATTTCCCAGGAAGAATACTGGAACATGGGTAGCTGTTTCCTCCTACAGGGGATCTTCCTGGCCCAGGGATCCCACCCAGGTCTCCTGCATTGGCAAGTATGTTCTTTACCACTAGTGCCACCTGGGAAGCCCTGACCTTGAGCTTTAGACCTTTGTAAAATAAATTTCCTTTCTATAATCTTTGTTTCTCTTTCTTTTTTCTCAACATTTTAAATTATTTAAATATTTTCACATAATGTCTTGAGTATATGTATCATTTAACATCATTTGTCAGTGGTGGTTAATATGTTTAACGTTAACATGTAAGGTCCAGCAAGGCGTGTGATGTGTCTCTAGTCACTGTTGATGTTGGAGCACACAGTGGGCTTCAGAGACTTGTGGAATAAATGACGTGTGTGTTGTAGATACAGAAACACTTCACCACTTCTTGGTTACAGAGTGCTTATCATAGTCTTAATCCCTCTAAATGCATTGGAAGGGCCCCATGTATCTGGGAAAGACTGGGGTTCTTCCTTGGAGGAGAGAAACCACGGATCTGTATCTACACGTGGAGGGAGCAGGCCTTCTCATCCAAGGCCAGCAGCTGTTTTGACCCCGCCTCCAGCTGTGAATAAGGACACGTCTATGCAGTGTCCCTTTCTTTTGACAAAAGTTGTGTACAGTTTGGTTTTGTAACTTTAGACCTTAAGAAGTAGACTGCTCTTTGTTCAGTGCACTGTTCTGTTCAAGAAATAGTACCTGGAGGGAAAGGCCTGCCCTTCTCCCCTGTACACCTGCATGGATGTTGCTGATGTAACAGCAGCAAGAGCTTTTATTTAAAGAAGAGCCTTTATTTAAACCCTCCATGGATGCTGGTGATGTAGAGCCTTTCTTTGAACCCTGTGACCTCAGACAAATGACTTCCTGCTCTGTGTCCTCCTCTTTAAAGTGGCGAGACGATGGTGCAGAGTAACATCAACTGGAAGACATGAGAGACCCTGCAGTTTGTAAACTGTCAATGTGACGCAAAGGCAGGGTCCCATCACTGGTATTTTTAGAGTTACTGAAACAGGTATGGGTTGCAGCATTTTTTATATCATTAGGTTTGAAAAGATTAATAATATGAAAGTAAGTGAGTAATACAAGGCATTGTGTAGTCAGGTGTTACGAGGAAAGCCAAGGAGCAGACTGAGGTACATTGTTTAGAAAAGGAACTGTTACCAGGGATTGAAATTCTGAACTTCACCATCTGCCAGTGTTAGTCATGAATGATAGAGAACTGTTCTTTATTTTTTTATTGGATTTTTTTAAAGCCACCTCTTTGCTTAATAATACCTTTAGGTTTAAATACAGATTATTATCATAGGCAATGACAAAAATAGCATTGAAAAATGGCGACTAGCATTTGACCCAATATAAAATCTCATATTTATATCATTGGTACACATACTTATTATGACTGATGTTTTAGAACTAAATAATTATTTTAATTTATTTTTTTAAATAATTATTTTAAAATTAATTTTAAACAATTTCTCAGTTTTAACTTGTGCGTGCATGTTCGTTTGCTCAGTCCTGCTGGACTCTTTGTGACTCTGTGGACTGTATAGACTGCCAGCTTCCTCTGTCCGCAGGATTCTCCAGGCAGGAATACTGTAGTGGTAGCCCTTTCCTTCTCCAGAGGATCTTCCCAACCCAGGGATCAAACCCATGTCTCTTTCATCTCTGCAAGAATATGGTAAATATTGATGGATTATATAACACATAAATTAAAAAACTCTCTGACATTCTTAAAAATGTATATGAATCCAAGTCAAAAGGGATCCTAAGACTAAAGAGATGGAAAGCTCCCGGGTTTTTGAGACCATGGTTCACACCTACAGTAATGCTTTGTACTTTTGCCAGAAGATGTAGAAAAGTTTATTCCATGAATAAATTAAGTTTCTTGACTAATAACTATTAACATGTCATTTGATTTTGTTCTGCTTGCCAATTTAGTAACTGCTTATTTTATAAACTGCTATTCTAACGTAATAAAGTAGGTTTTAAAATTTTTTGCACATTTGAGATTTTTGATAACAGGAAAAATCACTAATTTTTTAAAGGATATGTTGTAAAATCTATTGTATGTTTTCTCTACCCACAGTCACCAATTTATGAATCTATGAATTAAGTTTATTTAATAGGTAAAGGCTTATTTATGTTGCCTTTTTCTTCTTGAGTGATCTTTGGTAGTTTTGTGTCTTATAAGGAAATTGTCCATTTCATCTGAAGTATCAAATTTATTGATATAGAACTGTTGGGTTACATTTCTTTATTCTTTTAATAATGGTAGGCTCTGTGGTGATGTCACTCTTATTCCTGGTGTTAGTAGTATATCTTCACTCTTTTTCTCAGTCTGGCTAGGGGCTTATCAATTTTATTGAGCTTTTCAAAGATGTAGATTTTGGTTTTATTAATTTTTTTTCCTCTACAATTGTACATTTGTAATTTCATTGATACCTGCTCTTTAGGGTTAGTATATGATAAAAATCAGAAAGGTGGTGGTGTCTCCTTGCTGAATTTGTGTTGATAAACAGCAATTAAATGCCGTTTTCTTTATGGTGTTTGTGGGTCCTTTGTGATTTCCATATTTTCCCTTATCATATTATACTCTGATTTGGGCCAGCTGGCTCAGAAGGTAAATAATTTGTCTGCAGTACAGGAGACCTGGGTTCGATCCCTGGGTCAGAAAGATCCCCTGGAGAAGGGAATGGCTACCCTCCAGTATTCTTGCCTGGAGAATCCCATGGACAGAAGAGCCTGGGCGGGGGGGGGGGGGTTCATTGAGTTCACGGGGTCACAAAGAATCAGACAAACTGAGCGACTAACACTTTCAATTTTCCATTGCAAGTCTGTTTATTCTACCAAGGTTGAATTCTGTTTGGTCAGGGGCTGTTTTATTATGCCCTGTTTCCTGGCTGGAGCCCAGTCCTGGTACCTGGGCAGTCACTGTAGCTGGATGAATGGGTGCAAATGTTAGGAGGAGGGCAGTGTGCCTCCAGGAAGATGATTAGAGAATTTGGGAATGAGTCACTGTGAGGTAGATGTAGTAGTTACTTGGGTTTTAAGTGTAGATATATGGCATTTTTAATATTTTAGAATGTCTAGTTTAAGCAAATACTCCTTTTGAAATGTACATATGTGCTGTGGAGAATTGTGGCTCAGCTGGTAAAGAATCTGCCTGCAGTTCAGGAGACCCTGTTTCAATTCCTGGGTCAGGAAGATCCCCTGGAGAAGGGAAAGGCTATCCATTCCAGTATTCTGGCCTGGAGAAAGAGTCGGACACAACTGAGTGACCTTCACTCACTTCACTGGGGAGAGTAGACTCTGTGGATATGCTAAGGGCCAGGGTGGGGAAAGCTGGCATTGCCCCCCAGCTGAGGGCCATGCTTAGCCATTGATCTCTATTAGCAGAAATTGGAAGAAAATGGCAGGGAAATGGAAAGGTCAGACTGAAAAAGAAAAAATGCTCGTCAAGAAGACAGACCAAGGAATTGAAGGGAACTCTTCAGAAGTATTTAAAGAACACATACCATGGTTTTAAAAAAAGTAAACGTTGGCCATGTTGAACTTGCAGAAGGCCGGTTAATACTGAGGCAAGTGACTGCCTGGTGATACTCCTCAACTTGACATCTGCACACCCTGGTCAATGTGTCAGCTCTCTGTGGCTGTGTCATCAGCCACCCCAGCCTTGAAGTGGTCCGGAGCACTGTGTTGTGTGAGTGCCTGGGCCCCACTGAGCAGTTCTTGTGTGGCAGCAGGTGGGAGACTGGGGCTGTAGTCACCTGAAGCCTGGGCGCCCAGGAGGTTCCCTCCCACAGCTGGCAGGGCAGCCTTTGGTGCTGGGACCTCAGCTGAGAGCTTAGCCCGAGCTGTGGGCTGTCTAGCTGGCTTATAGCCTCGTCATGCACGCCACGGGCTTCTTAGAGCTCTGGACAGGGGTTCCCAAAGGGAGGGAGAGCATGTCAAGAGGCCTAGCGGGACCTGCAGTGCTTCCTAAGAAGCCCCGGGGTGCCACCTCTACTGCATTCTGTTGGCTGAGTCAGAGGAGTGAGCCCAGATTCAAGACGAATGAATTTGGCTCGCATCTCTCCAAGGGAGGAGTGGCAGCGTAGAAATCGCCACTGTCTGCGTTATTTGAACCGTGATGAGCACAGGCGTGGTTCCAGTAGGACATGCTGCTATCTCGTGCACATCAGCATGATCCAGGTAGGACTTGCATGCTTCACTCCCACACTTGGCTGTCAGTGCCCTTTGGGGGCTTCAGAAAACCCACTGTGCTGCCTCCAGTGATATGGCAGAGGTGCCCCCATGTCCTGGTGGTGGGTATATATGGGTGTTTCTGAGAAGAAGGTATTTCTCAAGACCTTAAAGCATGCCTCCTGCCTGCCTTTTCCTCCTACTTATTGCTCTGTTTTAGTGGTTGTTTTGAAGGCTTCCAGGTTTTTAAACACTTCCTTTCTGCATGATTCAGCCTTGCTACCTTTAGTATAAGCGCTTCTCTTGTGGTCTGTTACTATATAGGAAGCTGCACATATGGAGGCTCTTTTCTTGGGCTGGGAGAGGGAATGAAAGGAACAAGACTTGTAAGGTTATTAGGCCAAGTCTATACAAATGAAGTGACCCATTGGAAGAAGTTGATGTTTTAGTGTAAATGCCTGTGAAAGCAACATTTATTAACATCTGCTGTCAGATACTGTATTAGTAGGTGCTTTTTCCCCTCAAATAGTAGGTGTTCCTTTATACACTGACTGACTTTTATTCAATAGTCATGAAAAGTAGTTAGTATTTTCTCCATCTTTTAAAATGAGTAAAGTTGTAACCAAGTGAAAAAGTAACTTATCTGAGGTCACAAGGCTAGAAATTGGCCTTCTGTTTTGTGCTATACTGTGCAACGTCTCAAAAATATATTATTATTCTGTTAGTAATCAGGTCACTGTCAGATGGTTTGGAGGTGAGTCCTCCGAATCACCAGGCGCAGTGAAACTCTTTTCTTTATGTTATGCTGTGTTTGTGGTTTGATGCTTAGACTCATTTCGAGATGTTCCCACACTCAAAGATGAGAAGACCCTGATTATGTTCTGTCCATATTGCATTGCTCTGAGACATTGAAGCCACAGTACATAAAACATGCTTTCTTTGGGAATTTTGGAGGGTTGGTAAAGAGAGCTGTTAGTCATTAAGAAACATCTCAGCAGCCATTTCCTAAGTGGTCCATCTGCCCTACTGAAGTTGCTTATCCCCGGCAGACCATCCATCTAGGATGGCCAGTGAGATCTTGTAACAGCCAGATCTGAGCATGTAATTCTGGTACTGAAAACCTCTCACAAGTCTTAGCTTGCCTGTCCACCTCTGACCCTGCAGTGGACTGCATCAGGCTTTGGGGCTTGTCTTTCACAGTCTGTGCACCCGCTACCCGAGGACTCATCACCCTTTGCTGTAATTATCTCCCTGATGCCTGCCTTTACTGCTCTGCTACATTTCGTGATCACTTTTCTCTTTCTGTCTTGTTTCCGGAAGAACTCTGCAGCCGGCAGAGTCCCTGGCATGCAGAAGACATTTCATATTTAGGTGAATGAAAATCATGTTGAAGGAGTAAGTAAGGGTTATTCTTGTTTGCTTCTTCTGTTGTTTGTTTTGGATATAAGTACACTTGTTAATCATTTAGTCATCTTAAATATATTGAGCATTTACCCTGAGGTGTAGAGGATAAGGAAGAGGAAAGACAGACATTAATCTGCCCCCAGGCACATGGTCTGGAGCTGGGAGGAGATAAGGTGCCGCCGTCACAGTGGGGGCTTCTGCACACCTGCCTCCTTCCGTGCAGGACACCTCTGGGTATTTGAAAGGAGCCTCGTCGTCATACACTTGGGGTAGATCTGTTTCCCAATGCTTCTGTTCATTGTGCTTTCTTCTTAGAATCTACTTGGTTTTCCTATTTCTCTTACCCTACAACTACAGGTCAGTTTTGATGCCTGTTCTAGTGGGCGGGCACCCAGCTGTGCAGGCAAAGGAGTTGGAAGAAAGCAAAGAGCTTTGTGGATGAGAGAGGTTTACAGTGTCTTTTTGGGAGGAAAGGGTGTCACCTTAGATGTGCCTAAATGAAATATTATAGCAGTATAAATAAGTAATTAACATAAATACTGCCTATTCGACTTGTTTATATTTGTTTTCTGTTTTACTTACTATTCTGCATATTAAGGCATCATGATCTATGCTGTGCCCAGTCATGTCTGACTCTTGTGACTCCGTGGGCTGTAGCCCGCCAGGCTCCTCTGTCTGTGGGATTCTCCAGGCAAGGATACCAGAGTGGGTTGTCGTGCCCTTCTCCAGGGGATCTTCCTGACCTAGGGATCGAACCCAGGTCTCCCGCATTGCAGGCAGATTCTTCACCCTCTGAGCCACCAGGAAAGCCCATCATGACCTACATTTTGCCAATTAAAAGACAGTGTCAAAGATTAAGTAATTTGACCAAAGTTGTGTGGGTTTCTGTGTTGGAGATAAAATTAAGTCCCCTTCTTCTTATTGTTAAATCACTATTTCTACTGATCCACTTTCATGCTATTAAAATTTCCAAATACTTGGCTGTATGTGTGTATGTTTCTTTATCTATACAAAAAGGAAATTGGTGCTCTTATTTGTAACTTTTATTTCATTATGATTTCCTATTTCTGAAGATACAAAATTTGAGATAGAGGCTATAGCCAGCAGGTCATACTTTTGTTAGTGTGTAGTGTCTATACATCTTAGATTTTAAAAATTATTAATTTTTACTCTAGGAACACATCACAGTGCCTTAAATTTATTTATCTTACTTACATTCTCTTGCTGAGTTTTTAACCTTGCCTGGAAGGAGGAGATTTACTCTGGATTTTATTTGATCAAAGAGGCTTTTTATATTAGATGGCAAGGAAAAAATATTCTTTAAATAGTTTCCTTTTATCTTTTCTCCTCCCCTCCTAGAGTTCTTATCCCCTTCATGCTGCCACAAGGTTAAAATGAAAAAGAAATGCTACACTTAAACTTTATCTTTGTATAGTTCTATGATAGAATTAAAACTATCACTTGATGGATTTTT
Organism: Oryx dammah; assembly: GCF_014754425.2. Taxonomy (NCBI): domain Eukaryota; kingdom Metazoa; phylum Chordata; class Mammalia; order Artiodactyla; family Bovidae; genus Oryx; species Oryx dammah. Next base: position 19,282,048 of record NW_024070203.1, on the reverse strand, counting down.
TAAGTACAAAATCATTCTCATACTTAATGCTACTACATGTTTTTAAATGCACTGCTGATTCTGGAAAATCACTGCAGTTGGTCAGGAAGGTGAGACTTAGCCCTAGAAACACAGACAAAAGGATTTTAAGAAGAGATGGAAGTGTAGGCAGAAGTAGAGCTCTGGTGATAGGAAAGAAATGCAACTGTGAGGTATTTATAAGGCAGGCAGGATCTGGTAGTAGTTTGACTAAAGCCTTTTTTTTTTTTTTAATGGGTTACATGAAAGAAGTAATCTTGAAGCACTTACAATGTGGAGGAGATTTTGCTTCTCACTGTGTCACTTAGAGTCCTTTGTTTTCAAAGAATGGAAACTGACCCAGGCTGACCAACAAAACTTGAATTTGTCAGAGGGTTTGAGGGGTCCATAGGGTTGATGGAAGATTAGAGAAGCAGATATTGAGAAAGACCACTTCGAAGAGGAATTGTCTGAAAAGGAAGCCAGAGTCCACCCCATCTTCTTCTCAGAAGGCAGTTAGCTACCTGTTGTTGACCTGGGCTGGGCTGGGCTGGGCTGGGCTGGACTGGGAAGAGGTAGAGAGCTTGGAAAATAATTCCTAGAAGAAATGGAATAAAATTCTGAGAACTTTTAATAGTTTGGTCAAGGTCATTTAATAGTTCATGGCAAAATCAACAGGGAACTCACATCTTACAGTCACATTCCTTTATTTATTCAGTACTTGCCACGTGCGAGGCGCTGTCCTGAGTGCTGAAATTCAGCCATGAGCAAGACGGGTGTAAACAGTATGGTAGATGCTGCCAGGTAGCAGGGGGTGGATGTGTTGGAAAGGTGAGTAAAATGATCATCCAGGAGTTAGTGGAAGCTTATATTAAGTGTATCATACTTTATCACATGTGGATGCAATATCTAGTGCTTTCACTTACCAGTTCCATAGACAAGACCCTCCTTTGTTTTCCTGCCTCCCTTGAAGATAACAGTGTATTTAAAAGTGCCAAAAATGTTTGCGCTTCAGGAGGCTCTCAGTAAATGCTGACTCCCATCTCTGGCTGAGCAGACATTTTATTTAAAAAAAGAGAAGCCAATAATGGCACTGGCTTAATTCTGAGCTCCTCCCCCCGTCCCCCCCGCCACTTTTTCTTTTTTGTAATTTTTTCTTTCTTAGAATTTAGGGTCTTTGTTATATGCGGCTGGTGACTTATGAGCATATAGAAAGTTTTGATGCCTTGGTGTTCAGACTTTTGTAAGTCCACATAAAATATCAGTCACTGTTCTTAGCATTGTTGGTTCTTGTTTCAGGCACAGTTTTTTTTTTTTTTTTAATATATAATTTCTGTGACTTGTAAAAATCATTTATTTAAGAAACAAATGTAACAATTGAGGAAGAAACTTAAAAGGTATAACGAGTATTTAAGAGATCTGTTGCATTTGAAGAAAGTAGGTAGGCATGAATTCAACAGATTTAAGCTAGAAGTAGACTAGAGGAAAAGAAATATGAAGTCACAGATTTTTACCCATCTTTCAGTAAGATTTATATCTGTTTTACTAGTTGGAGTTAATCATGTTTACCAAAGGTATATAGCTTGTCACTTGTGTTCTTTCTGTTTTGTAGAAAAGTTGTAATGTAGGGGTTTTTGGTACTTCCATAGATGTTATATAACAGAATTTAAAAAAATGTTTTAATCTTTAGTCTCAGAGTAAAATGACTCTATAGGAAGGCATTGTTGGTGCTGTTGTGTAGTAATTCTCACGTTTTTTCAGTCTTCAGCCAGCGGCCTTAGATTTAACATATAATGTGTGAGTTTTTTCATTAAATTTCGTACCAGCACATTTTGCACTTTTTGCATGAATTATTGAAGTTTTAAAATTTGCTTCACTCTTTTGATGTAGGCAGTTACAGAGGCCTGTAGAAGGTCTTAAGATCCACTTTTTCTTTATCATGTTTTTTCATTTCTGTGCAGCTTTTTCGTGGCATCTTTGTTTATGAAAGTCGCACAAACAGCCGTGGACACTGAGTCATCAGGTTCAATGGAATGGCCCTGGGGCATTGCTGTACAATGCAGTTTCTCTCTTTCTGAACCCTGAATCTCTTCCGCTCCTGCCCTATGTTAGTGCCTCTTCCAGTCCCGACGTAATGCAACTGCTCACTCAGTCTGGCATCAGAAGTCCTTCCCAGTCTGTCTCCAGTCTCTCCACCTTCTCAGATGTGTCACTAGACACTCCCACCTGCTTGTGGCTTCTTCTCCTGCTTGGATGGACCCCCCCCCCCCCCCCCGCCCCACGGCCCCCCCCCCCCCCCCGCACAGGAAGCCCCTGGGGCCCTTGCTTTGATTCTTCTGGTATTTGCATAACTCTTTCAGGTTGTGAATTTTTTCCCCCCATGGTCTCATTTCATTTCCACCTCAACTAAGGGAGGAGGTAAGAGTTTCAGAGAGGATAAATAGCTCACCTAAAGACCCTCCGACTGACTTCTTGTTCAGTGTGCCCCTAATTTGGTAAGCAGTGCCCAGACCCTGCCCAGGGGCGGCACAACCACAGCCGATCAGCTTTCTCACTACAAGAGAATCTAGACGACTGTGACTCTGATCTCTTCTGATGATCTTTGTTTTCGTTATATTAATATTTAAATATTCATTACAGTTTTATCAGCCCTCTCTTCATATATGCCTTTGAACGCATTAATGTACAGAAGTTTGGAGTATGCAGGAGGTTGGAATCTGCTGTGCACGTGTTGAGACAGAGTGCCTGAGGTGTACCATGAATCCCTGCGACCCTTCATGGGTGTCAGTGTCCCTAACTGATGGCCCGGAGCTGAGAGCCCTGTGACTTGCTGATTTTTTTCCCAGTGTCAATTGTAAGTGCTGGTCTGTGATTTGAACCCATGTTTTTATCACTTAAAGTCTCACTAAATTAAGCTCTTTTCTCCCCATATTATCATTAATTTATACTCTCTCAATGCAGATATCAAAAAGCTAGACAGTTGTGCTTGTCTGGAGGCTATGAGTTAGTGGGCTGCTCTGGGAGGGCCATGAGCAAAAACAGGTGACAGAATAACACAATTAAGTAGTCACTTAGGGCTATTTTTGAACTTTCCTCTAAGCATCTTAATTTTATATTCATTTTATACTCATGTTTTGGCTTCATTTGTTCCTGAGCTTGAGATCATGGAATTTAAAGGACGTGGCTGGTTATAGCATTAGTATGTAATACCTGGAATAGTTTCTTTGTCAGAGGCGTAATTAACAATATGATTTGTATGTCTGCTGCCTTCTGGTATTCACAGCACAGTTTGTAAACTTAATTAGTTCTTGGAATAGCAAATGTTTTGCAGATGATAAACACTTTTCCTCTGAATAGTGTGTTGAATGGTTATATATTCATAGACATATACTCTGTGCTTTTCAGATTAGGACGTTGATAGGTCTGCCTCACAAGGTAAACATCACCTGGGTTGTATTGTCTTCCTGTGCTTTTCACAGGGGAAATCAGAGATGTAGCTCAGATAATTCAGCCTCCAGGATATTCATTATGGTTCCATTGTATAGACCATCTATGCTAATGTCATTATGTAGATGCCGGTTTCCCAGACTCGGATGGTGATGGTTATGGTATATGCGGAGGTGGAGTGGGGAATAACAGGCCACCCTCAGTTCTTCACTTACACAGCACCCCCACCCCTGAGACGGAGGGAGCAAGCAAGAAAGCGCTCTCAGCAGGTGAAGAGATGCTGCCAGGAAGCCTTCTTACCATTTATAAATCACTGGTCTGAAGATGTTTATTTGGGCTTCCAAGTGATATTGAACTAGAAGCATCGAATTAGAAGATGCTGATGCTGTTAGATTAGTCACTTCTGGCCCCCAGAGTTGGGGCTGGGTCACACAAACGTGGGTTCTGCCGTTTTTACAGATGAAGAGAGGAGGGCTCAGCGAAGCTAGTGACTTGCCAGAGGTCCACTAGTGGTGAAGCTGCGACTGCCCCCCGAGCCTGTGTCCTCCTGCCACTGCACTGTCCTTCACTCACCACTTGTTTGTGGCTGATGGAAGCCCAGCATGGCACCTGGCACAGAGTCCTGAGATGTCCAGCATTGTCCTCTGTACTTCTGGGAACTCACCAAGGTGGTGTGTCCGTAAGGAGAGCAGAAATCACAGCAGGCGTTGAAACAAAGGAGATCTAGTAGAAAGGATTGGTTAGGGAAGTGCTCGATGACTGAAAAAGCAAATGAGGGATACTGAAGGGACACAGAAATAGTTAACTCAGGCTCTGCCTTGAGCCAGAACCACCAAGGCTGGAGGAACAAAGGAAAGACCCTTGGGAGGAAATGCTCCATGGAGCTGGGACCAAGACCCGTTCAGTCCAGTGACTCAAGCCTCTAAGCAGGGGGTCCTGGCTTGCTGACCTGGTACAAAGACTGGGGCGGGCGTGTGTGTGTGTGTGAAAAATGAGTCATTGCCAGAATTTTGGAAACTCTATTCTGTATGCTGCCAGGAACTGGAGCAAAACGGAAGGGACAGCACCCTGCTCTGGCCTCCCTGATGTAGAACCTAGTGGGAGCCCCAGGCAGCAGAGAAGCAGGACTTGCAAGTTCCCTGTCCAGCATTCTTGATGGGTGTGTATGGAGCTGAGAGATGGTGCTTAGTAACTGGCAGAGATGGTTTGTTTAGGAAAATGAAAGGCAGATAGATGACTTTCGTTTTGCTTAATTCAGACGTTGGGTATTCTTAAAAGTTCATCAAATCTTCCTGTGCTTTTCCATGAAGAATGTCATGATTCACTCTCATTCACTAAACAAATATTTTCGAATGCATGTTATATTCACGATGCAGACCTCAGTACTGGGCATGTGATGATTAATAATACAGTTTTGTGTTTATGAGAGCTAGTCAGTGAGACGAATGATAGGGACGTATGCAAATCTCAGGGTTGAAAGGAACCTTCAAGTTTAGCTTGCCGTTAGGTGATTGAATCCTTTCTGTAACATTCCTGTCAGGTGGGTCCAGCCTGCTGGTCAGGCCTCTATGGATGAACTTAAAATTCCTTCAAGATAGCCGGTTCCATCTTTGGAAAATGTTATTTTTAAAACCTTCATCTCTAAAATAAATGGTAGCTCCTTTCTCTCTTTCTTTCAATATTAATGCTATGTCACTGGCCTTAATGCTGACCAAATCTAATTCCTCTTTTGAATGGCATACAGAAATAATTGTCTGCGAGTCAGTGATTTTCTCCTCGGTCCTTTACCTTCAGGGTGGCCATTTCAGTTATTTCAGTTGTTTTTGTTTTTGTCTTGAATGGAACTTTTCAACTTGGTTTTCATTATTTTCTCTCTTACAGAGCCCCTTTAGACATCTTTTCTCCTCAGTCATCCTCTTTCTCTCATCCCCCTTCCCTGATGAAATGGTGATAACTAGCATTAATTGTGTATCTGATTATGGACTGTGGCCCGTTGGTGAGCCAATCACCATTGTTGCTTGAAAACTGGTAAATTCGTGAAACTCTAGGGGAACACTTCTCTGGATTCCTGGCCATTTTATTAGTCTCTGTGTTCTCATCTTAGTTTGTTACTCATTCATAGACTAGATCAATAAATTATCTCACCTCTGTGTTTAAGAAAAGAGAATAGAGGGCAGTCAGACATCAACCTAAGGTACTTATCATTAGTTTTAGCTAGAGTAATGCTCTGTGTTTATCCTTTGATTCTGTCTCATTTGTCCATGTGGTGCAGTTTCGTGACATTAAAAGTTAGCTGTATATTTAGCCTTAAAATAGATGAGTCAGTTGTCAGTAGATTTGACAGGTGGAACCCACTAGAATACATGATTGCTTAACCGTGTACTTGATGGTTGAAGGGCAACAGAGGAATGCTGTTGACTGACCTTAGTGTAGTTATTTTTCTATAAGTTCCTAAATGATTTAATGTAAAGCTTGGTCTCAAATGTGAAAATCTGTACCTAACTTGACAAATCCCTTTGAGAAAACCTCCAGTGGGAATGCCCTCTGTGAAAAGACGGCATCTGACTCATAAGGAGAAGGAAAATAAAATATGACTGGAGAATAACCTAGTACAGATAACACATCCTGACTTGAAATCGATGTGGGAAGGTGTCCTCGTTTTCAGTACTTGTAGGTGTCTGTGTAGAGACATTTCCTGTCCTCGGAGGCTGTGCTATTAATATGCACTGCTGGATTGTTTACCAATGTCTTAACTTTCTATGATGACTAAATATGAGTGACAAAAAATGTTCCTTCTGTAATTGTATTTTGTTTTTAAAAAGTGTTTTATGCTTGTTTGGCAGTTTCTAGGTAGCTTAGAACAACATTGAGTTATGAGGGAAATATAATATTTGAGGCACCTTGTATGTTTTTAACTCATATTAAGCTGCATTTTTTATTTTTTCTTTTTTAGTGATGTTCATTATTCTACCATAGCTCTCATGATTTTGTCAATATGGCTTCAAACAGCATCAGAGTTCATGTTCCTGGGGATCTGATTGCAATCCTGATCATGCTATTTATTTTTAGAATTACTTTTATAAAAGTGAACCTGTAAATAATTGTTATATGAAAACATGATTTAATGTCTTAAGGATTATTTCCTTCCGATTATTCTGACTCTCTGCTGCATAAATAGGACCAGTTATGATTCTGAAACTAACCTAAAAATGTATAGCCAAAGCATGATTGTATCCTGCTTTGAATTTATTTTGCACAGTCTGTCGCACCTACAGAATTTGTATTATTGTACATTTAACCAATAGAAAATATTCATTGGTAATCTTATTAGATATGAAAGTAATAGAGAGCAAAATGCTTATATTATATTGTTGTTATAGAATATCATTAGTACAGTCATATTTCTATCTCAAAGTGTGATAATGCCAGCGGGATAAATGAGAAAGACATTGAATCTTCACACAAAGGAAATGGGTTTTATAATGAGTGCAGTTTGAACAGAACTAATCTCTTTCTTGGATCATTACTTCACCTAATCATAAAACCTTTTTTTAATTCAAATCCTTGCAGGGTTCTAATTGGTGACCTCTGGAGCCTGATAATTGTTTAAGATAGCTGGTCTTTTGCAATATACTTAATGATGTTTGCAATTAAAAGTGAGAAATGTGGTTTAACCCTTAGGCAGGTGTAACTAAAAAGTAGATTTTCCTTTTTTCTCCAATCTTTAGTAGTTATTCCCATTCCTCCTCCCAATAGTATTGACTTGAGTCATTATTAACTTGAATTAACCTAATGTATTGTTGTCTTCACTTAGTCTGGGGGTTTACTGAATCTTCATTTGACAAGTGTGCTGGGATATATTAAGAGTAATCCTGGATCATTTGGAAGAGCCAAGGGATTGGTCTATTTGGGATGGCGAGAACGCCTAGCTTCTTTTTCCTCTGTCATTTGGGTTCATTTTTCTGCCTTTTTTGGGTGATTTAAGTAGAAACTGAGACATTTCTTTGCACCTGGTTTCAATAAAAACTTATTTCAGAACTTTTCTTACTACCAGATGAAAGTGAGTGAATAGAAATTAGCCGATATTAATTTAGGGCTGATAAAACCATGGGCCCCCGAGCCCTGACTTTCTCCGCACTGTGTGTAGAAGCATGCTGGAAATTAATATGGACTGTTATACTTTCATGTTTTGATCTTCTCTGTTGCTTCTGTTACGTTTTTCACTCAGTAAACAGTGGACATTCAATGAATAAAGCTGACTGACTCGTTCTGTAAAATTCTGTTCTTATGGTGGAGGTGGAATTTAATCTGTTATTTAGGAGGTTTTGAAGTGTCAGCAAAAATTGATCAGTCGATCTAAAATTTTATTTGAGCCAAATTGTGGATTGTAATCTGAGAATAGCCTTGGAAAGTTCTGGGAACTGTTCTGCCTGAAAGAGGCTAGAGCATAGTTGTTATACATTTTTGAGTCAGAGGGCTATATATTAAATGATATATTATTGACAGCCCAGATATAAGCTTACAAAGCAGGTAGTGGGCCATGGGTCAGTGTGGCCCTCTACAAGACTGAGAAGGAAGGGTATCTTTTTGAGGAGTTGTCTTGCTGAAGCTAGAATGCTGCTCTTAGGCTGAGCGGTATTTCTGCTGGAGGGAGGTTTGGTCGATGCATGATGTAGGTACATACTGCTCAGAAGAGGGGGCAGAGGAGGCCAAAGGGCAGAGAAATGTTTATGTTTAAATTTTTCTTGTCTTGCCATAAAATATGAGTTTTATTTCACAGAAGCCAGTTGTGTGGTAATTCGGAGAAGAGGCAAATCCTTTGAGAGTCCGACAGTCCTGCAGTCAAACTTTAGGTTTGCCACGTACTAGGCACTAGGGGACGTTGATTCCTGTCCCAGCATGCTGAGAATTGTGTGGGCTTCATGTGCAGAGCCTCCAGCGTGGTGTCTGGAAATAGTAACTGTGCAAATTGTTAGATTCCTTCTACGAGTTTTAGGGAACATTTCATCTCTGATTTTCATCCCTTGATCTTTATTGTTTTAAAATGATTTAAACAAACAACAAAAAAAAACCACATTACACTTAGAAGTTTATTTTGAAAATTGTTAGACTTTAGTACCAAAATCCAGTAACTTCCTCATTTCTGAAGGTCGTTGAGTGTTTCCCCCTGTTTAGATGATAAACTTGCATTTCACTGGTGCATCCAGTGATCATCATGTCTTTGTATTTTTCTTTTTTCTGCCATGATGCCTTTTGTTTGGTGAATGATTGCAGTATATTTAAGGGAAAGATAAGAGGTCAGTACCATGGAAGCATTTTTTCCCTTGAAAATAATTGATAAAATGTGTAATGATAATTTGGATTAGCACTCAGAATTTTTTAGTTATCTGCATTTTAATTTCTAGAATCATATAGAAATCACATATAGAAATCACAAATTCTTGAAATCCTTTCTACAATGAGATACATGTAAATCAGTCACCACAATTTAGGCTTTGTATTAAGTAGACAATAATAACCTGTATTTGCATTATGTGTTACAGTTTTCAGGTCACTTTGATAAACATCATGTCTTTTGATACTTGTAATAACTTCATTAATTTCCCTCAAAACTAAATAATAAGCCAAATAATTTTTTCTCAAAGTCAAGATCCCTTTACTTCAGTAATACCAAGAAACTGGAGGCTTTAGGTCAGAATACACTAGGGTTGGAATCCTAGATCTGGGTCTGCTGTGGAATCTTAGCCACATCACTGGATATCTGTTAAGTAGCTGTTTCTTTTCTGTAAAATGATTACTGCTATTCTGCTACATTGTTACAAGGATGAAATACCTGGACAGTACTGTCAGTAAATAAATTCCAGCTGTGTGTTATTGTTATATTTTTGTTAATTACCTGTGATGGGTGGAATTACAACCAACTCTTGTATAATGTGGGTTTGGTCTGTGCAGTTTCATTTATATGCACAGTTTTTAAAAATAGAAAATAATGGTTGAATCCACAGATGCTGAACCATGGATACAGAGGAACCATGGTTATGGAGGGCCAACCATAAGCTATACCACGAGTTCGGACTAGGTGGAGGGTCAGCGCCCTTGACCCCCTCCTTGTTTAAGTGTCTTTCCTCCTTCCCCTGCCCCCCTCCCCAGGAGTTTCCTTGTGTGTACGCTTTAATCTTATGCAGTATGTATATATTTAAGAATACTTTGTGTACAAATACTAGCTCTGTCTTTGTAAGTTTACTTCCAAGCATTTTAATGTTTAGAGTATTGACTATTTTTTGCTCCCTGGATGGTTTATTTTTGTGTATTTATGATGAGCTTATTCGTTCTTATTAGAGAGCGATATGCATCTCTATTCTGCTGTGCCATTTATTTGTTGTTTATAGAAGATTATTTGCAAGATCTTGAGCTGTTTGAATCAATCTTGTCTGGGCAGGTTTTAGTGTATTCAATTCTGGTTTGGGTCTAATAGGTGTTCTGTTAGGTTTGGATTGCTTGAATAAAATAATTCCTTTGTGAAAATGTTTGTCATGTTGGAGGTTAAAAGATATCTTTTTAGACCAACAGCCACAGTAACATTTTAGTAATCTGTCAGATAGAATTTACATGGGCTTTGAACACTATATATATTTTAGGAATATCACTCAGTCGTGTCCGACTCTTTGTGACCCCATGGACTGTAGCCCACCAGGCTCCTCCCTCCATGGGATTCTCCAGGCAAGAGTACTGGAGTGGGTTTTGCCATTTTCCTTCTCCAGGGGATCTTCCTGACCCAGGGATTGAAGCCGGGTCTCCTGCATTCCAGGTGGATGCTTTAACATCTAAGCCACCAGGGAAGCCCAGTATATATTTTAAGATCATTTTAAATCCTCCAGCTAGGTTCTTACATTACTTTGAAATAGATTTCTGAATGTTGAGCATGTAGATATTATCATTCTGTTTATATGGACTTCTTGTTTCCTGATAGATCCAGGCTAACCCCTGTCCTATAATAAGTTTGTACAGAGTTAAGGTCCTTGGGCAAGGGGGCTGGGGGGAAGGTTTGACCATATTACTGTTTACCCTAGAACTTTATTGTGCAGACTAATATATTATTTACTTTTTTCTGAACCTTTGATCAAAGTTTATTAAATAACTTTTAAACAGCTAATATTTAGTTTAAAACTAAACTTAAGTGTGAATCCCTCTAAAGAGATTATGAACTGTCCAGCCCTTGGCAAGCTTCTTACCCATTGGAATCCTCAGGGTCTTATTCTGTAAAGTGAAGGGAATCTATCATAGATAGGTTCATTAGAATAAAGAGAGACTTCAAGTCAAATGCATAGCCCTTAACTCGGTGAATCCTTGCAAACAAAGTCATAACAATTATTATTTACCTAGTACTGTCATAATAAGTGATCTCTGAAATGAGCTTCCCTGATAGCTCAGTTGGTAAAGAATCTGCCTGCAATGCAGGAGACCCTGGTTCAATACCTGGGTGCGGAAGATCTGCTGAAGAAAGGCTGCTGCTGCTGCTGTCGCTTCAGTCGTGTCCGACTGTGCGACCCCATAATGGCAGGCTACCCATTCCAGTATTCTTGGGCTTCCCCTGTGGTTCAGCTGGTAAAGAATCTGCCTGCAATGCAGGAGACCTGGTTTGGGAAGATCCCCTGGAGAAAGAAAAGGCTACCCACTTCAGTATTCTGGCCTGGAGAATTCCATGGACTCTATAGTCCATAGGATAGCAAAGAGTCGGACATGACTGAGTGACTTTCACTTTCAAAATGGTTTTCATTACTTTTCAGTACTTTGCTGTGTAATGTTTTATGTGATCAGCACAAATGGGAACTTCTGTATGTACAGGAGGCATCAGATGCTCTGTTTAAAGCTTCCTTCAGTTTAGCCAAGGTGGGGACTGGATTGCTGCCTCTTGTCCCACCTCCTTTGCTCTGTGCCTGGGGCCTGAGGGATGTGTCAGCAGACACTCTTACTTCTGGCTTCTGCTTGGGTTGGTCCCTCTCTGCGGAGCCACCAGCGGCAGATCTGCAGAAGGAAGTGAGGTCCCAGTGTGTGTGCTTTAGCTTCCTCCCTGTTAGGTCAGCGCAGGCTGGCTTCTTCCCTCGGAGGACATTATAACCCTTGCCAGGCTGCCCTCCACACAGTCTCCTTTCTTCCTTGCCCCATCCTGCTTCCCAGCTTTGGGGCAGCCATACCTCCTTCCTAACTAACCCAGAGTACCACACCATTCTTTCTTGCTATTGTTTTAGGATATTCACATCTTTATACATAGGTCCTTAATTAAATTCTCTTCAGATTATCTACTTTGAATGCCATCTGTTTCTTCATGGAATACAGTTCTTTGGATCATTCACCCAGGAAAGAACAGAGGCTCTGGAAATAAACAGAGTTGCAGGGTATCAGGGTTTCTAACTCACAGTTTCTGATCGTAAAGGATAGATTCCATGTGGGCTCAGCACAGGAATTCGTTGGTTCATTACTGCATTCTCTCATGGACTTGTTTTGTAAAGAATGCTTTTTTCCTTTATAGAAGCACTATGTACCATAGGCTTTATTGTGTGGTTAGCTACACAAAATATTCTAAGGACCTGTTGATAGACTGGGTTGGGAAAGTGACTCCACCCTGGAGACCTGAGGTTTGAGTCATGGTATGTTCCTTGCTAATTGTATGAGCTTTTAGAAATATATTTTCTAACTTTCCTTATGTGCAAAATGTGAACAATGCTTTAACCTTCCCAATATATTGTCAGGATCACAAAAGGAGTTAAGGGCGGGTAGCCGGGCGCACTGATAGTCTGTTGAAGACAGACATTAAATAGGAAGTTATACCTGTGGTGAAAATGCTACTTTGTTTTGATTAAGTAGTCTGGGAATTCAAAAAGAGCCTTTCTAGGAAGTGGAATTTAGCAGAGGCACCAAAGAGAAGGCTGTTGTAGGGGGAAAGTCCCCCGAGGTGTTCCTGTCTTGGGAGACAAGTGCAGAAGCTCTAGCCTCGGTGAGCGGGTGCTTCAGAAGCCAAGAAGAGCTGGATGCTAGAGGGGAGAGGAGCACAAGGCAGGCACCTGTGGTTTACTCGGGTGGGGTGTCCCGAGGGCTCGATGCCTCCTCTGACGGCTCTCCCTCCACTTCAGATAGAAATCAGCCCTTCTAGTTCCGCCCTCCCTGGTTGTTCCCGGGACAGACTGTCTTATCTTCCAGCTGTGATGTCATCTGCCCTGTCTCCCCACATTGTATCTATTCCATTTCTGCTCAGGTCCGCCTTTCCAGGAGGGCGTCTCTCCTCAGCGGATTGCTTTCCGCATCCCCCTGTTGTTACTGAACCCTTAGGATCTGATCCATGCAGACGTTAAGAACCTGGCCTGCCTTTTCATGCCTTTGTCCTCCTTTCTTCTCTGTGTTGGCCACGGAGAACTGCCCCTGTTCTCACCCTGCTTCTTTCTGCAGCCACCCAGGCTGTGGAGTGAGGAAAATGAGTTCATGTCTCTGCTTGTTCACTAACTGGCTCTGTGGTGACAGGACTCTGTCACCACTACTTGTGTAACTCATTCTCTTTTGTACTGTTAAAGGAGAAAAGGAAACCAAAAAAAGTAAATCTCCATGTGTCAGCTGTTCAGTCAGATGAGGGAAAGGGGACTGGTGTAACCCAGGGTTACTTCACTCCACTGAGGCCACTCATCAGCTCTTTGCCTGGCAGCCTCCGTTCCTTATCCTCTAGGAACTCAGCTCACATTTACTGGCTTTTTGCACCATACTCCAAGCTCCAGAGCTGTTGGCCCCTCTTCTCGGCCCTGTGCACACTGCGCTTGTCCGTGTAGCCCCGCAGACTCTGTGTGTTCCGTCCCCAGCACCCCGTGCACTTTCTCCGTGTGTAGAACTCAGTCAGTGTGTGGATAGATACCTGATTGGGATGGATCCCTGTTCCTCTCACCCTCATAGCGTGAACCCTGCTGCATTTGGATTCTCAAAGTGAAATCCTGTACATGTAGTTTCCAGAAACACGTGTGTTACTTCAAGTGAGACCAGCAGTCCAGGTATATCCTTATCACAGCTTCAGTGAAAGAGTATTTTAGTGAAGGATTTAAATGAATGATCAAGGGAGAGTCAAACTCTGGATTTTCAGCCAAGATGCAAAATAGAAACATGACTATCCCTGTATACATTCATATTTTATTCTGTTTTGGTATTTTAAAAAAATCTACAAAAGTGTTTAAAATTTTAAATTTATGCAGATTTAAAGGGTAAAATATTCATGATTCAAACTTTTCAAACAGTGTAAAAGAGAAATATAGTGAAAAGTCTCTATTCCTGTTTCTTATCCATTGCATTTCTCCCTTGACAATTAGATAATCAGTTACTTGTTTCTTATAGGTAAGAAGGGAGCTCTTTTCTGTACATATACAAGTGAATATGAACATATAGTCTTACACTGCTTTACACTGTGACTTGTGTCTGTGTGTCTATGTGTCCAAACAGTGTCTTTGGTGGAGACTTTTTCTCATCAGAACATGAAGAGTTTTCTTGATGTTGTAAAGTAACTTATGCTATCTCACTGGCTGTGCCCTTGCTAATGTAACCAGGCTCTTAATTCTAGATATTTAGATGATTTCCAGTGTTCTACTATTAAAGACAGTGCTTTAAATGGATAAATTTGTATATAATATTTCATATCTATCCACATATATCTTTAGGGTAAATTTGTAAAAATGGAGTTGCTGGGACAAAGGAAAATGTCAGTTTTTATGTGCTTGATTCTGAGAGAGAATTTAAACAGTTTTAATGAAAATTTACATTACCAAATTTTTTATATTGAAATTTAGCTTAAATTCAAAGAGTATTTGGCTGTGTCTTAGAGGAGTCGTGGATTTTAGCATATTTGGTAGGGTAAGTGGTCATTGCTTAGAAAGCTCTATACTAAACCAAGACAGAAACAGAAAAAAGGAAAAACAAAAGCCGAAAAAGTCATAACTGACACTAGCTTTCCCGGTTGACAGAAATTTGGTGTCCATGGTTTGAAAACATAGCATTTTAATCCCCTACGTCATCTAAAACCTAATCACACTTCTGCTTATTATTTCTGAGCTGGGAGATGGCATTGGTACATTAAACTGTATGTAACGAATGTAATCTGGGGATTAGTGAAAGTCAAATCCCCTATGTGTTCGACCTTGAGCATCTGGCTGGATTTTTTTGCCTTCATATGTTCCAATTTACTGAAAGGTTAACGCCACCTTGGTAGCTGTCCAGCCCCTTCCTGACCTAAGGAAGCCCAGAGGGGTGGTAATATGAGTTTGAGAGTTTGAAACTCCCATTTACGGACAATTTCAAGATTTCATAAGTCATCTTTTGCTTCCCATTATTTTGCATTGTACTTTATTGGACATCCTGAACACATAAACCTACTTATGATCTTCAGTCAAGTAGAAAATGCCAAACTGTTGATTGAACAGCGCCTGAAAAGCGGAAGTTTGGCCAGTTGTGAATCTTACCACTGGGGGCCACGGGGACCTGAGAGAAGTAGAAGAGCCGTGAGGTAACCAGGCCTGCGTGATGCCCGTGATGGCGCGGGGCTGTTTCAAGTGCGGTGTGGCGTGTTAGGCCTAGCACACCTACATGCTTTAACATGGCTTCAGGCCTTACTGTTTTTTTTTTTTTTTTTCTAAAATAAATCTTAAACAGTGAAGTATTTCAGCATATTTCAAAGCTTACTTAAGGTAGCAACAAGGTATTTTAGCAAGATAAGATTTGTAAAGTTGACTATCTGGAGAGGAAATTAGTTACTTTTAAAAAAATTATTTCCCTCTTAAAAATAGTAGGGATTTCTCAAACTTTCATATATAGCAAAATACATAAGTCTTTCTAATTTTTTAACCTTAACTTTAACCTAACATTAGTTTCCATGTTGCTTCAAATGATAAACATCACTGATACAAGGAGTAACATTTTGAAGGCTGATTAAGGAATTAAATATTAAATTGTGCCTATCAGTGCTCAACAATTATTAAAAAGCGTTTGTTATATAAAAAGAAAATAGGTAGTTAAATCTATTTTGACTGATGTATTATACATTAAAAATTCTGTTTTCTAGGAAGTTTCAGTGAACCTAATTTTGTTAAATCTTCTAACTTACTAAAGATATTTCTAGAAATTATTTTCCTGTACTAATTAAAGCTGAACTCATGAATTGTTGTACTCGATGGAGCAAATGGCATGTGACTTATTGCTTTTTGTTGAGGAAAACCAAACTAATTTAGCTCATATCCACCATTAGTTTTACAGTTTTCAAATTATTTTGTGTTTGCATGCACAGACACTCTTATTTATGGAAAATAAGAGTATATAACATGGTATATTATTACCTCTGAAGTATGGATGTAGGAGAAACTTTCTTTTAATTTTATATTTTATTTATAGAAAAATGTCAAAATTAAAAGTACTCTCGAAAGGTTCTTTCCAACAACAATGGCGAGAATTATCTACGTAAATGTTTATATTTCACATATTGTTCAATGTGTCTTGTTCCCATGCAGATTCTATATAGAATGATCAGTTTTACAGGAGCAAAGCATAGCATAATACAAGAAAGCAAACAAAATAATCAGTGTATTTGGAGATTTAGTAATTATCTTTATCCTTAGAAGCTTTGCTCAGAAGCTGCAGGCCTAAGCTGGAAATGATAATAGAATTGTGCATGGAGTACTTTGTAAGTGTCGTGGTGGGAGTGACTGATTCTGCTGCCCTGTCAAGGAAAGTGACAGTTGCATAAAAAGTCGTATTTAATATGGTTGAATCTTGAAGGCGATGTGTGAAATGGAGAGCATCAAAATAGCATCACCAGTAGAGAAGAGAGCACTAACAAAGCCAGGAGCTTGTGGTTGGGCTCATCACTTGTGAGGTGGGAAGATTTTGTTGGGTAAATGACTGTCACAAGGCTGTCTAGGGCTTTTAATGGCTCCTTAGAGAATCCTTGGTGGGAACCACCTTGGAGACCCAGGCAGGGCTGGTAGAGCGGGCTGTCAGTACTTGGTAATGCTAAACTGAGAATGCTTTCTGGGTTTTCTTTGCTGTTTGATCAGCCTTTTTTGAGAATTCCAGAAGACCTCAAAGAGTCTGTTTTTATGTTTGTAGCTAGTGTATTGTTC
Source organism: Oryx dammah (assembly GCF_014754425.2). NCBI lineage: Eukaryota > Metazoa > Chordata > Mammalia > Artiodactyla > Bovidae > Oryx > Oryx dammah. The sequence goes on along the minus strand of NW_024070203.1, from coordinate 19,265,465 downwards.
CCCTCCATTGAGACCTGACTTTGGAGCACATGTGTGTGTGTGTACGTGTGTGTGTTTCCCCACTTACTGGTGAAGAATCACCGATAAAACGGGAACATGTCATTACTTGAGCAAGCTGTAGGCATCTGAAGTCCACATTCTGTATTTGGCTTCTTGCCACTGTAGAGCTAAGGAGAACCCCCAGTCTCTGAAGTTCCAGGTCTGACACTTCGTGGTTTTCTGTTTTTCCTCTACAGAAATAGAGAAGTTTCAAAAAGGAGAAGGCAAGGATGAAGAAAAGTACATTGATGTGGTGATTAATAAGAACATGAAGCTGGGACAGAAAGTGTTAATTCCTGTAAAACAGTTTCCTAAGGTAAGACAGGTGCGCACAGCAGGCGTGTCAATCTTTATCACAAGGGAGGGCTTGGTTAATTTAGATTCTGTTTAGTGTCTTCTTGAGATGTTTTCCCTTCGCAGAATATCCCAACATGCATACTTTGAAAATTGATTAAAACCTTATTTAATGATTCTATCCTTTCTCTTTGACTTTGATGTGAGTTATGAAGCCTTAAAAATTATCTTCTGAGTTATATTTCAGACTTCAGACAGACGGTTCAACTTTTTCCTGCTGTAGTTTTTCATTTGTAAGATAAGCTTGGTTGATAAGAATTAAATAAGATGATCCATGTTAAATGCTTTGCATTGGGCTTGGCACAATATTCCAAAAATTCTCTAATTGTCTATTCCAGAAAGAAGTTTGATTTTTATGACATTGAGCACAGTTACAATAAATGCTTTTAAATCCTATTTAATTATAAAATCTTGATCATCTTAGATTTGGCCTAAATTGATGCTTTTTTCTCTGCTTTCTTTTTCTTTGCGTGTCTTTGTACATGATTTATGCATACTATTGTATACATTAGTAGTTAATTTCTTTTGATTGCAGAACGATAATCCATTACCTGAATATACCACAGTTTATCCATTGCCTGGGCAGTTTTCAGTTTTGAGTTATTAAAATTAAATTGCTGTGAACATTTCATGCAAGTCATTCTGTGACCATATGTTTTCATTTATTTTTAGTAAATACTTAAGATTTAAATTGCTGTGGATTTACTTTTATATTAAATTGCCATAATTTTTTCCCCCTAAGCGGTTGTATTTGTGACATTTCTAGAATAACACATGCAAAGTTATGGTTATTCCATATCTAAACTCTTATTTGATATTGTCAATCTCTTTAAATTCAGCCATTCTGATAGGGTATTGGTATTCTCATGTAGTATCAATTTGTATTTCCATGATGATTAATTATCTGGTGTGCATTTATTGGCCATTTATATATCTTCAAACTTGAAGTCTCTTTTGAGATCTTTTTCTGCTCTCTGTGCTGTGTATATTATCATTGAGTCATAGGAGCTTTTTTAAAGGCATATTTCCTGGATCAATCTTTTGGTAGATATATGTTTTGTGAATATTTGACTCAACCTGTGGCTTGCTTATTATTTTCTAAATGGAGTTTTGTGATACATTTTTAATTTTGATGACATGTAATGGATCAAAGTTTTTTTTTTTTAGGATTTTACCTTCTGTCAACTAAGCAATCTTTGCCAATCTCAAGCAAATGTTAGAATCCTTTATAAGTCAAAATGCCGGGGTCCAGCCCCGGTGGATCCAGGGAATTCGAAGGGGGGACGGAGTCGGCCAGGAAAAACTTATTTATTTAGAAATATAAAGAGAGATTAGGAAAGAATAGTGTAGTAGGAAAATTAGTGGAGAAAAGAGGCTGAATAACTTGGTTTATGTGGAAAACCAATAAAGTTCCAAGACAAGGAACTTTCACCGTCTACGTAGGCCACCGGCGCCTTCTTGAATAGTGGAGGGTGCCCTGCTTTGGGCTCCCTCTTGCGTGGGTCTTAGAAGCCAGGGCAAATAAGTATACTCGGTGAGCCTCCACGCTCCAGATGGGAATTCAGCCAGAAAAGGGAGAAAAGAATGACATGGGGGAGCCAGGCATCGGTGCCAGACCCACAACTTTATTTTCAAAAGCAGCTTATATACCCCAAGTTGTACATAAAGAAATAATGGAATATGCAGTTATACAGGGGCAGCAGTCCTGACCCTTATCAAGACCAGGCTTTCCTCTTGCATACCTTCCCATGTACAAAAGGTCCCAGGTGATTTTACATCATCTTCTGGCCAGGGGGCCTGTTAACATTTTTATGGCTCTTTTCCTAGATAAATGTCTATCAACCAGAAAACTCATTTTCCCTTGAAGTGTTTTTTCTTTAATCTGTATCACCCTCAAAGTACTAAATAAAGTTACATTCCTGTAGAACAAAGGTGCAGTGGGTTATAACAAAGAAAGTACTTAACTCAAAGATCTAATGTTGCTAATACCAGGGCTACTACCTGCTTTTTCTATATACCACTATATCTACAAATAAAAGATATGAAAACTTGGCAGCAAGTATTGGCTCAACAAATGAAACCCTTAATCAGTCCTATTCTAATGATTTTGACTCCTTGGAAGCCCCTACATTCCTAGAATGTTTTAAGCTTCCTGTGCCTCTCGCGGTCGGGAAGCCGCAAACAATCACATGCGCCGCTGTAAGAGTCTTGGATTGAAACACTCTTATTATGCCCAGGAGACTTATTATCTAAAAGCTCTAAATTAACTTTTTCCAGAAACAGGTGGTGGGGGGACAGCCCCCTGTTAATGTCAGAAGAGTAGGTGGAAAGCATAACACAGTAAAGCAGGCAGACTCTGGTTTGGGGGTAGATGCTCGAGAATTTCCAGGGGGACCCCTGAGGCTCGATCCCGCCTTTGTGTATGCCGAGCCTCCTTCCTCATGACCTTTGCCACAGGCGGGATTCCTCACGCTGGCTCCTGGCATTAAAATGATCATTTCTTCCACTTCCTCTAAAAGCTTTAACATTATAGCTTTTAATTTTATATCTGTGATACATCTCAAATTAGTTTTTGTGTACAGTATGAGATAGTCAATTCATTTTTTCTTTATATGGATATCTAGGTTTTTCAATGGCATTTGTTGAAAAATATTTTCCTCCCACTGACTGTGTTGGTACCTGTGTTGGAAATTGGGTGACTGTGTTCAGTGAGGATCTATTTCTGTACTTTCTGATTTGTTTCATTGGTCTATTTATGGATCATTATGCCAGTACCATACAGTCTTCATCATTGTAGCTTTTTATAGTAAGACGTGAAGTTAGGTAATGTAGTCCCTTAAACTTTGTCCTTTTCCAGGGTTGTTTGGATGTATATCCTTTGCAACTCTATATAAATTTAAGAATTAGTTTTGCAGAACATTCTTCTGGGATTATGATGCAGTTGTGTTGATTCTGATGATCCATTTAGGGAGCTCTGACATCTTAATAATATTAAGTCTTCCCTTCCTTGAATATGATGTATCTTTCCATTTAATTTCCATCACTTTTAGGGGAAAGGTCTTGTCTTTTGTTAAACTTACTTCTAAAAGTATTTTATGTCTTTTGAACACTTGTAAAATGAATATTTTGAAATATTCTCTTCCAATTTTTTGCCTCTAATAGAAACTTTTGTATATTGACCTTGTATTCTGCTACCTTTCTAAAATTCACTTGTTCTCATAATTGTTTTATAGAATCTTCAGAGTATGCTATGTACATAATCATATTATCTGCATAAACAAGTTTACTTCTTTCTTTCCAATTTTTATGTTGATTGTTATCTTGTATTATTATTTTGGCTAGGATCCCTAGTACAATGCTTGAGTACAAGTGGTGAGATTAGGCATTTTTCTCTTGTTCACATCAATGTGGAAAACATTCAATATTTTACCAGTAAGCTTGGTAACAGCTGTGGGAATTTGAAGTTTTCTTCTACTTTAGCTTTGTTGACTATTTGATTCTGACTGGATGCTGACTTTTGTTGAATATCCTTTTCTGCATCTACTAAAATGAGCACAAGATTTTTCTCCTTTGTACTGTTAATATAGTGTTAATAAATTAAACCAATTTTGCATTTCTGAATTAAAGTCTGCTGCTAAGTCGCTTCAGTCATGTCTGACTCTGTGCAACCCCATAGATGGTAGCCCGCCAGGTTCCCCTGTCTCTGGGATTCTCCAAGCAAGAACACAGGAGTGGGTTGCCATTTCCTTCTCCAATGCATGAAAATGAAAAGTGAAAGTGAAGTTGTGACATATTATCCTTTTTATACATTGTTGGATTCAAATGCTTCTGTATTCCTGAGTGATAGTGGCCTATAACCTATATATATTTATATAAAATATTATATAAATTTATGTAAATATGTTTATACATAAATATATATTTATAATAAAAGTATACATAGACTAATATTTATATATATAAAATTATATAGTGAGTGAAGAGGTGTCCCCTCCTTTTTTTTCCACCTCTAAAGAATATATGTCAGTTTGGTGCTGTATTTTCTTTATTATTAGATAGAATTTACTGGTGAAGCTATCTGGGCCTGGAGTTTGGTGGTATGAAAATATTTCAAATATATATGTTTATATATGAATCAAATATCATATATATTTGGATTGTATACTGTAACATTGTACTACACTGTGGAAACTGGATTCTGTTCTCTTTCTTTGAGGAAGGTTGATATTTTTGGATTCAGACTGCAAATTGTTGGATGGGAATGCAGAACTTAGTTTACCTCTTAGTTGGACTTTTACATTTATTTTTGGCATACATGATTGGCAGATTTTATACACAAAATATGGAGCTCCCCAAGTCTAACTGTCATTTCTAGCATTCCTCCCATTGATTTCAGCACTGTGTTTGCCTCAAACTCTGCTACTCAGCTAAAAAGCTCTACAATCAGTAAATTCACCCAGGCCATTCCCTTCTTCCAAGTCTTGACTCCCTTCTATAAAATCTCTTTGATTTTGAGCATTCTACAGACTTTAGATGGTTGCTTTTTGTATTTTGTTCCACATTTAAGAGTTTATGGTTGTTTACCTATAGACAGCCTATTAGGAACTTACTTAGCTCTACTTGAAAAACTGAGGATATACATTTTAGTAAACAGAAAACTATTATGAACATTTTATAGACATACTAATTACTAAGCAAAGCATGGCTTATGGCAACTTTAATAAATTATTTTGCCAGGCTTGATGTGGACTACATGCACCATATACAGTAGGAGGAAAGGTGCAGAGACTCTGTCCCCATCTCTAAAGAGTTCATAGCCGAGCAAATGCTTAATCTGAAGTTAACACTGCTGTGTATAAGTAAGGAGGTGACAGAAAGTGTTTGAGCTTAGTATATAAAATAAACCTCAAATGTTGTTTTTCAGTGTCAGCTTTGAGGAGAATAGGGGAAGACAGATTATAATTGCTGTGTCTCACAGAGAGCAGAGTCCATTTCAAGTCCTTATAATGTCTGAAGTAGGCTGCTTGGAAATCTTCTTTCAGAACGCAGAAAAGGAAATTTCTGCGTAGCAAATTGAGCATTTGAATCTCAAGCCAGCCTTGTGTAGAGGCTAATATAGCACTCACATCAGTTCTAAGAAAAACTTTGATGCTGGTATCAGTTAATAGGCTGAGCTGGAGGAAGCTGGCAGTACTCGCCCCTCTCATGTAGCAGTGGGCGGGCAGCTTGGTGTGGAATTAAGGGCACCATACCTGTTCAGAGAAATTCCATCTAATGTGATTCCATTAACTGAATAATTTCTCTTCTCTTAATGAACCGATTCAACACTCTTTCAATGGCACAGCATTGGAGATGAGTCCTCAAATGTTCAAACCCAAAGTACATTTGCTCTCTTGAGTATGTGTGCAAGCTTGTAAAGTATGAAACTCAAACACTGTTTAATGTTTTTTTTTAAAGACTTTAAGCTGTAGAAATTCTCCTCCATATTACTTGTGGGTAAACTCTAACTCTTGGTTCCGGACAGTGACTAGATGTAAGAATTAACCTAAGTGCCAAATCTCCATTGGAACAAGGCATGCAATCTATGAGGACCCTGAATGCCTTGTGGTTTAGATTTTACATTGATTTTTTTTTTTTTTAATAAACTGTTTCTTCATCATTGAACCCATCTATCCATTCCTATACCTAACATTTATGGAGGGTCTCCTCTGAGGCAGGAATTGTGCCTGGAAAACAAACTGATTAAAATTTGCTTTTTTGCACAAGAAGTTCTAAGTTTTGTGGGGCATAGAGATGAATCACCTAATGAGTATAATACAGTGTGAGGAGCTCAGTGTTGGGGTGCTCTGGAAGGATACAGGATCATGTGACAGTCTCAGAAGCCTTCCCTAAGGCTGTGAAGGAGCTGGCAGGGGAGGGGTCAGAAGTGAGGCGGGGAGAGGGAGGGGTGGCCCTGACAGAGGGAGATGGGGCACAGGGCGTTTGAGACACTCCCAGCCCCGTCCTTGGCTAAGCAGGGTAATTGCAATATGATGTGCAGGTTTCCATTAAGGATTTACAAGTGAAGTGATACGGGAGCTGTGTACAGGGGCTGCCCCTGTCACTGTATATATTAGTATAAGGTAGGGTTGGCCAATGGGGACTGCTTTAGAGTCTGAGGTGGCTCTCCAGGTGTTTAATTATTTTAAACTTTATCAGTCGGAACACCATGTGTAAAGTCTTAAAAAACTTGTTATATACAATTAAGCTATATCTTATCTCTATATATCATTATACATACATGCTCTACTGCTATGGTAAGATTGTCTTTACTTTGTGCTCAGTTAGTTGTTCAGTTGTGAGTTGTGTCTGACTCTTTGCAGGCTCTTCTTGTCCATGGAATTTTTCAGGCAAGAATACAAGAATACTGGAGTTGCCATTTCCATCATACTGTTAAATAAAAAAGGAGAAGGAACATGTAAAACAGATAAAATTCTAGTTGAACATTTATTTTTTTAAAAAACTAACTTGAATCCTAAGAGCGCTTATTTTCTGGAGGGTAGGCTTCTGTGCCGTTTTCTACTTTGAAAATGAAAGTGTTAGTCACTCAGTCCTGTCTGACTCTTTGCAACCCCATGGACGGTATAGCCCGCCAGGCTCCTCTGTCTGTGGGATTCCCCAGGCATGAACACTGGAGTGGATTGCCATTTCCTTCTCCAGGGGATCTTCCAGACCCAGGGATTGAACCCAGGTCCCCTACATTGTAGGCAGATTCTTTACCATCTGAGCCACAAGGGAAGCCCTTGTTTAGAAGTTTTCTACTTTACATAGGGCTCCTGGATTAACTCAGTTGGTAAAGAATCTGCCTGCAGTGCAGGAGACCCTGGTTCAATTTCTGGGTTGGAAAGATCCACTGGAGAAGGGGTAGGCTACCCACTCCAGTATCCTTGGGCTCCCCTTGTGGCTCAGCTGGCAATGTGGGAGACCTGGGTTCGATCCCTGGGTTGGGAAGATCCCCTGGAGAAGGGAAAGGCTATCCACTCCAATATTCTGGCCTGGAGAATTCCATGGAGTCCATGGGGTCATAAGAGTTGGACACAACTGAACAACTTTCACTTTACATATTACTATACTATAATGTTTTAATAATGACTTGGTGTCACTTTTATAATTAGATTAAAAAACACATTCCCATTTTGGGGGAAAAACATACCCCAGATTGTTACTTTAGGAGATATCTGTGTACTATTACTGTGAATTTTAAGATTTACTGTACTGGTTTAAACTTTATAGGTTTAAATGAAATTTATTAATTTTCTTAATTTGATCATTGTTATTTAATCTCTTAAAGCATTCTAATGCTTACATATTATTTTTAGTAACTTTATATTAATATGGGTTCTTACATTAAATCTTTTCCTATTATATGCATATTTTAATTTGATATATTTACTGTCTCACAGAAGTTCTTCAGTTAAGAGTCGAGGGAGAAGAGAAAAGTGTATATAAAAGCATGTTTCCTCTGGAGTTTGAAATAAAGCTCAGGAAACTTTCTTTGCTAAGATTGGCTCTTGTTTTTCTCTTATAATGAACTGCAGATAATTAAAAATCTGTGAATCTGCTACTGGTGGAAGACTATTTCATAGAAGTCATCTTGTCTTTAAGTTTTTCATAGAGTAGTAAATATTTGACAGTCATGTTGGTGTGTTAAAAGTTGCCTTTTCTGTGATAAGGCAATGATCATTGCCCCTCGTAGCGTTCATTAAATCTTGGGGCCCTGTGGGGAAGCCGAAGGGCCGCTCTGGAGCAGAGAGCCTTATTGGGAAGGCGTGGGGCCCACAGGCCGTTGCTTCACTGAGCATAGGTCCCCTTCCAGGCCAGCCCCTCCCATCCTGACCACCTGCATCTCACAGTGGGCTGGAGGGAAGTGTGCTTGTAGGGAGAGATGAGTCTCTTCCCAGGCTCCTTTTGTTCTTTTCTCAGAGGTCTTCTCTGGGCCCTTGAGATCTTGTGATACTCACCCCTGTGTCATGAGAATTGGAAAGCTGATATTTGTGAATATGATAGCTTTCAAAAAATATTGTGAAGGAATTTCAAATCTTATGCTGTGACTTTCCCCTTATTCTCTTTTAAAATGCTTGATTATTGATCCAGAAAGTAGCCCCTTAGCTTAGGAATTATTAAGTGGAGTTCAGAAACAGCCACACATACATAGGGGCTCATGAAAGAATTTATTTATTTTTTAAAGAGGTTTATTGTTTTTATTATGGGCTTCCCTGGTGGCTTAGACAGTAAAGAATCTGAGTCAAATGAGTAATTAAAAACTTTGGTTGTATTTAGCACAACCCCCCGTCCCCGCCAATCTCATTACATTTAAAATCTAGAAATTCTACCATTATATGTACTTTGGTCACAGTGTAGTACATTAAGAACTTGAAGTCTGTGATGGATACTTCCTTTGTCTTTTTTTTTTTTTCATCACTGCTTCCTTTTGAGAGGTGATAGAGAAAAGGTCTCTTAAGTGTATTGCTGAGCCAAAAGGTAAAACAATTTAGTGCTTAGCAGTATATTACTGTTCTAGCTGTCTTAAATATTATTGTATTGCTTATTGTGGCCCTGGGCCCCGTGAAGCCCTCCAGGTTGAATCAACTGAAAATTGCATAGCTGTGCTGTTGGACACAGGAAGTATGAACAGAGCTTAACCCATCTCTTCAAGGATTCCCACCCCCTCCCCCCGCCACAGGAGTAAAATGGCAGAAATTCAGTAGATGGCCCAAAGTATGAACTTTTATGAAAACAAGAGATTGACACACAATTACAAGAAACCAGGGACACTTAGTATATATCCTGAGACAGTGACAGAGGGAATCAGGCAGCTGTGGCAGTCAGCCCTCTTGGTGAGGCCCCCGGCTCTGCCGTGTGGGCCTGTTTGACACCAGGTCCGGCACAGCTTTTCCTCTGTCTCTCCGCCCTTCTCTCCTGTCCTCTCCCTTTCTCCCTCTCTCTCATCAGGCTAAACGCCTACCGCACCACCTCCACTTTGCTACCCTGCGGACTTCTTATATTTGACGTGTCCGTAAGTGAACTTCATACCTCTTCTGGGCAAACCTGGACCTTTCCCTGTGCTCCTTTGTCAGTGAATGACAGACAGCACACGTATCTAAGAGCCCATGCCTAAAACTAGCACATCATTTTTGTCTATTAATTTCTTCTTCATTTACCTTTCCCAGTCGATTCTTGAAATGCAGTGAGACGCATTTTGTTATTTCTACTTATAAATTATTGCTCGCTCTCTGGATTACATTGCCACTCCTTAACTTAGACTATTGTCGTCCCTCACCAGTCCTTTGTCATATCCTCTTATCCACTTTCAAATCCTCCATCCCATTCTCCACATTTGAAGCCAGACTATGCAGTCTGAGATTTTCTGGATTAACGGTTTCAAATTTATGTATAAATGGGCTTCATTGGTTGTGTTATTTGTTTTGTTGTCCACCCATCCCCACACCCCCACCCAAAGAATATAATCCAGCTTTGAGCACACAGAGATTAAAAACTACGTAAAGTGGATGATTTCAGATGGTGTATCACTTGCATGTCTCTCTGTATGTGTGATTTTCCCCGTATCATCTCCTGAAGAAGTTACTTGTATATTTTACTTGATTGATTTTCAGAGTTGCTGATGTCTAAATAAGTAGGGCTGTTTACCATTAAAGTAGATGCTGTGTTAAAATTACAATCAATGGTGTAGTACCAGATAATCTCAAGCACTACCGATAATGCTTAGTGATTTGTGGTTGGCAAAGTAATAAATCTAAATAATAGTATTTATATAGATCTAATATGTTGCAGTGATTTCTGCAGCAAAGAAAATCAATGCAAACTATGTTGACCAGTGCCATTTGATTTGGGGCAAAATAAACTTTAATTGCACAAGTGTTTATTGAGAAATCATTATGCAGGAAAGATGATGAATCAAATAAGAGTCCTGATTACTCTCCAGGGATTTACAGTTGAACAGCAGAAACAGAGTAAATTTTTTCCAAACGATAGAGAGTAAAGACCATACTAACATAAGAGAGGTAGATGGACAGTGCAAGAACTTAAAAGAGTGGGGAGAAATATTTCTGGAGAAAGAATTACAGGGGGAATCAAATCCAGTCCCTAAGGCTCTGACCGTGTGGATCACAGTCAACTGGGGACGGGTCTGAACGGGACGGGAGCACCGGGCCACCTGCCCTGCCTCCTGGGAAACTGTATGCAGGTCAGGAAGCAACAGTTAGGACTGGACATGGAACAACAGACTGGTTCCAAATAGCAAAAGGAGCACGTCAAGGCTGTATATGGTCACCCTGCTTATTTAACTTCTATGCAGAGTACATCATGAGAAACGCTGGGCTGCAGGAAGCACAAGCTGGAATCCAGATTGCTGGGAGAAATATCAATAATCTCAGATATGCAGATGACACCACCCTTATGGCAGAAAGTGAAGAGGAATGATGAAAGTAAAAGAGGAGAGTGAAAAAGTTGGCTTAAAGCTCAACATTCAGAAAACGAAGATCATGGCATCTGTTCCCATCACTTCATGGGAAATAGATGGGAAAACAGTGGAAACAGTGTCAGACTTTATTTTTTTGGGCTCCAAAATCACTGCAGATGATGACTGCAGCCATGAAATTAAAAGATGCTTACTCCTTGGAAGGAAAGTTATGACCAACCTATATAGCATATTCAAAAGCAGAGACATTACTTTGCTGACTAAGGTCCATCTAGTCAAGGCTATGGTTTTTCCAGTAGTCATGTATGGATGTGAGAGTTGGACTGTGAAGAAAGCTGAGCACCAAAGAATTGATGCTTTTGAACTGTGGTGTTGGAGAAGACTCTTTGAGAGTCCCTTGGACTGCAAGGAGATCCAACCAGTCCATCCTGAAGGAGATCAACCCTGGGATTTCTTTGGAAGGAATGATGCTGAAGCTGAAACTCCAGTACTTTGGCCACCTCATGAGAAGAGTTGACTTATTGGAAAAGACTCTGATGCTGGGAGGGATTGGGGGCAGGAGGAGAAGGGGACGACAGAGGATGAGAAGGCTGGATGGCATCACTGACTCGAAGGACGTGAGTCTGGGTGATCTCCAGGAGTTGGTGATGGACAGGGAGGCCTGGCATGCTGTGATTCATGGGGTTGCAAAGAGTCGGACACAACTGAGCGACTGAACTGAGACTGTGGCAGTCGTTGGCGATGACTAGCATGGAAAGCCTTTGGTATTGTACTTGTGCATTAGATTTTATATAGCCTAGGGAGCCCTGGAAGATTTACGAGAGATATAAATAAGCAAGTAGAATGTATAGTAGTATATATTCTGCATTATAAAAGATCTTGTTTTTAAACTCCTCAACATTTAAGAATGATTAATTTAAACTCTAGTTGGAGATTGAACTTCCATGTAAAAGTGATTGTTATTTTTAGAGGTGATTATCAGAATCATGAAAATTATTGTTAGTAATCCAGAGCTTGATTCAATAACTAAGTATCCTGAGAAACAAGTGTTTGGTTATCAAAGAGGCTGCTCTGTTTCACATGAATGAAACAGTCCACAGTCTCTTAGGTTTACCACTGTGTGGAGTTTTGCATTTATGACATTGACTTAATTCAAATGAGATCGGTATTCTGAATACCAACTAGAAGGTGGGTTTGTTTATTTATTGTGTTAATGGCCAAATTATTGGAACCTAAAATGGCTGGTAAAGCTAATGAAAACAGTGAGCTGGTCTTTCGTTTCAAGAGAAGATAGGTTAAAACAAACCTCATTTATTGTCTTTTGATTCTTGCCATTGTGTAGTAATTAGGTGAATGTAGAGATGATGAACATAATGTTGTTTCTTGACAGTGTAATTCTTCTCCCCAGTAAGTCTAGAGAGAGGATGTGGGTGGTGTTTTCTAGAGAGGGATGTTGAGTCCATCCTTATATATGGGTGCTAGAAAAACATGCTGGAATTTGTGTTGTAATATATGTAGCCCATGGTTTCTGCATCTCAGGCCTTACTTTTATTAACTTCTCATGTGTTAATCTTTACAGTTTTAGGAGGGAAGCATGATCTCCTGTTCACATATGAAAAACTAAAGAACAGAGAAGTTACATAACTTGCTAAATGTTGCACAGTAAGTCACAGGCGTTTGAACTGAAGAAATCTGGCTCTGGTCATGGTCTTGTTCAAGAAATTAAGCTTTATTTATTACACAGGTTCAGGCTAGTACTGTTACCTGGCTCATGTGAGCGCCAGGCAGTGAGACAGGATCCTGGCATGAAGAGGGAATTCTCCATGGCAGGCGCTCCTGCCAGGCTGTAGTCACTCATTTGCTCTCGGTGGTTGGGGCACATAGGTGCTAGATGTGTCTGGTTATGGGCTCTTGGATTGCTTCTCCTAGTTAACTTACCTTTCAGTACACAAAGATTGTTGCCAAAGAGACTGCAACTTCAGGGCCACTGGAGATGCAGTTGAAGCAAACAGGAAAACAGGGGAGCCGCTCACCCCCTGTTCCCGTGCAGGCTTAGGCTAGGACAGGGCAGGCAGCTCCATCTAGCTGGGGGTAAGGAGAGTCTTCTCGACTTGAGACTGCTTTTCTGTATCTGGTGTGTTAATGACGAATCTCTTGACCTAAGTAAGTATTGAAATATTAACCAATGGTAGGCCAGGTATAGAATTTTAAAATAAATATATACATAAACATAGCATCAGCTTCCCAGGTGGCAAAGTTGGTAAAGAATCCTCTCACCACTGCAGGAGACAAAAGAGACACAAGTTTGATGCCGAGGTTGGAAAGATCCCCTGGAGAAGGAAACGGCAACCTACTCCAGTGTTCTTCCTGGGAAATCCCATGGACAGAGGAGCCGGGAGGGCTGCAGTCCAGGGGTTTGCAAAGAGTTGAACATTATTGAGCGTGCACACGCGCACATGCACACAGACATATATATGCATACACACACATTCATTTTATATACATATTAAATGTAGTGTACGAGCCAGGAGTGCTTCTTGACCACCTAACCTGAGATCTGGATCCCTTGCCATTGCAGTCTGTAGGGAACACTGGGTCTGCCTTCACCCTAGACTGCGCCTATGGACCTGCTCGCTCGCCTCCTTCCTCTCTCATTTGTTCTTAGCTCTTCAGTAAACTTTACACTCCTGTCCAACGTTTTTAAAGTTTTTAAAAATTATATCCTCTCATTTCTCACATCCAACTTTAGACCTACCTCTATGGAAATAAATTACATTGTTTATCTCTTACAGTACCTCCTTATTTTACAGTCTTTCTTAGATGTCTTTTTAAGGATTTAAAATAAACATTTAGACTTTATGCTGCTGCTGCTGCTAAGTCGCTTCAGTCGTGTCCAACTCTGTGTGACCTCATAGACGGCAGCCCACCAGGCTCCCCCATCCCTGGGATTCTCAGGGCAAGAACACTGGAGTGGGTTACCATTTCCTTCTCCTTTATAAGATGCTTAATTACCAGACGTCATTGGGCAGTGAGGGCCAGTATACCAGAAACACACCTCCTTGCATCTGTGCCTGTGTGGTACAGTCTACGGTCCGTTTTCATTAAGCCTTGGGTAGAGATTGGTGCGTTTTGGACAGTAACTTGGCTGGCACTTAGGACTCGCTGTCAGCGTGTGGAATGCTGCCTGCTGTCGGGAGCCCATGCTGCTCTTCGCTGAGGCACACAGGGGAGTCAGTCAGGGTCTCTGCCTTCAGATTGGCACCTCCATCCCTTCTTAAGAAAAGGAAGGTAGGAAGTAATCACTGGGCCTGGAAAAAGACTGTGAGGTTTGAGACTATAAAAGCCTCCCTTTTTGATAAATAAGGCTTCCCTGGTGGCTCAGAGGTTAAAGCGTCTGCCTGGAATGAGGGAGACCTGGGTTTGATCCCTGGGTTGAGAAGATCCCCTGGAGAAGGCAATGGCACCCCACTCCAGTACTCTTGCCTGGAGAATCCCATGGAGGGAGGAGCCTGGTAGGCTACAGTCCATGGGGTGGCAAAGAGTCGGACACGACTTCACATTCACTTTTTGATAAATGACTGCTTTGTGGTTTTTGTCTGTGGGAGTGCGCCCCCCAGTGGCCACTCCCCACATTCATACCCTGTATGTGCCATTCCCTTGAGTCTGGCCTGACCCTGCAGCTCCCTTAGCTGACAAGAAGTGTACTTCCAGGCCCACGCTTTAAGGAAGCCTGAGAGCTTCTGTTTTTCTGATCTTAGAAGACTCATGCCATGCGAAGGTCTTGTCACCCCAAGGCCACTGTGGGAGGTGGGCACTCAGGGACACGACTGAGTGGCTAAGCACGTGTGTATAAATAACCAGGGCTTCCCTGGAGGCTTGGATGGCAAAGAATCTGCCTGCAGTGCAGGGGAAACCCAGATTCTGTCCCTGGGGCGGCAGCAGTCTCCTGGGGGAGGGAATGGCAGCCCACTGCAGTGCTCTTGCCTGGGGAATCCCATGGACAGCAGAGCCTGGTAGGCTACAGCCCATGGGGTCTCAAAGAGTCGGGCATGACTGAAGCGACTTACATGCACATACATCTATTAAGAACAAAGACCAGGATTGAGATGTGGAGAAGATTTCAGAGTTGAGTAAGACACATTTCTCTTGCAGGGAATACAGCCTGAAAGAAGTGTCTCAAACTACAGTTTGGTGAGTGGGACAAGAGAAAGCAGGAGGCGAGAGAGCGTGTGGGCTGTGGGTGTCGGGGACGCAGCCTCGGGCCTGTCAGCCTGCTGATCTTGGAAAGGGCTGGCAGTGCCTGCACTTGTGTGCTGGGTTTGTTCTTTACAAGGAGAAGCTGAAACCACCCAGAGTGACTCTGGATTTTAAACACCAATTTAAGCCCGGGTTCCTGCCCAGACGGATGATTCTGCCTCTTACTTTCCCGCCCCAGCTGCTCTGCTTCAGGAGGCTGGCCGCCTTCCTGTTTCAGAGAAGCTCCTTAGTGCCTGAGGGCTTGTGCGTTTGGGAACTTCTCTGCTCCAAACCCTTGCCTAGGACACAGCCAAGCTGACTGCCTGGGCTGACGTTGCTCTGCCCTCCATGATACCCATGCTGTCTGTCCTTGCCTTCTGTCCACCTCAGTAGAGCTTAGCAGTAATGAACGGATGTGTGCCTGCACGTCTGCTTCTCTTGTCGCCCGGCTCTTCTGTTCTCCACCCAGCACCTGGAACAAGATTGAGCATCACCAGCGTGTAGCAGGCACAACGCTTCCTGTGGGCTCAACACTAATCTCAGGACAGGCTTTGTTGATTTTGTCAGTATTTTAAAGAACAAAAGCAAAGCGGGTTTTGTTGCCCTTCTTCCTGCAGATTTAGGCTTTTGTTAGGAGGAGAGAGCGGGTCCAGGCTCTGAGGTTTCAGCAGAGGCTGCTCCCCACCGCACCCCAGCCCTGAGCCAGGGCCGGTGCTCTCGGGGGTCTTCCCTCGTCTTCCCTGTGCACACGTAGGGGTTAGGGGGTGATGGTGTTGGATTCCTACAGAAAAATCCTTTGAGAGGGTGTCAACTCTCCTGCATCCCGAGAAGCTGATGCTTGAGTCTTGTCTCGCCCCGCAGGTGTTTGCATGCTTTCCAGATGTGTGGTTAGTGTCTGCCTGGACACTTCAGCATTAGCTGGTATCCTCTTCGTTTTCTTGTTGTTTTAAGGGTGAGCGTGACGTTCTTTACAGCAGTACATCTGAGCTGCACTGGGTAGTTCTAGGAACACGGTAATTTTGAGAAACTGAAATGAATTCAGAGGGCTAAAGTCAGAGGCAGGAGAGTGGGGAGGCTGGGGAAGCAGGCACAAGAGTGCTGGGCTGTGCATAGCAGCTCCAGGCCATGAGGAGTTTCCTGTAAGGGTAGCCAGACCTCTTGTTTTAAACAGACATACAACAGGGTCACAGAAGGCTGCTAAGACCTCCCTGTGATTGAAGGAGATAGAAGTGGATACAGAGATGGAGTTATGCTGTGGGTGAGGTGAGGGATGACAGTGGCTTGGATTAGTGGTTGAGCTGGGACTGCAGGGAAATAGGCAGGTTTTAGAGAGATCTTGGAGGTGACATTGCTACCATTAATTGATTCACTGGACATTGATTAAATGCCCTCTCTGCAAGGGTATTGGAGCAGTGACTACAAAAGGCCTCCTCACTGCCCTCATGGAATGCCTTTTAGGTTTCTGGCTTGAGCTCCTGCATGGATGATAGTGCCATTTGCTGGGAAAAATGATGTGTTTGACACTACATTGGCAGGGATTACAAGTTAAGTTTTAGTATTGACTTGGAGGTCAATAAAGCATCCCTTTGTTAGACTAATCAACTTTTTGGTGAGCATCCAATTAAGGGAAACCTTTTAATGGAGATAGTGACATGTTCTTGAGTCTTAGTTGTTTATGAAATGACAGCTTCACTATAATTGTTCCCCATGAAACAGTGTCATGTCACAAATATAGTTTGGATCAATTAAAGCTAGTCCTTCCTTGATCTTTATTGAGGAAGAACATAATTATTGGATCTTACAGGTTATGTGGTAAAACTCAGATATACTCTGTGCTGGTTTACCATCTTTGTAATCATTTGAAACATTTCTTATTTACAGTTGTAATATTTGTAATATGATAGTATATTTGTCATATAATAATTGGCATCTGGGGAAAAATCATTGGTCTTGGATGTAACACTTTCACCTTCTATTCAGATTTGTAAACAAATGGAATCATTAATAAAAATGAAGACTAATGTGTACTAGGGTCTTACTGTCTGTCTTACCAGTACAGTCATCAAGTAGAAAATAGAACCTGGCTTCTGGAAGGACAGACTTTATTTGGGAGGATTTCTAGAAGCTCAAGGAAAGGACTGAAGTGACAGAGAGCATGCTGAGCCCAAGGCCTGCAGGTGTCCCGGAGGTCAGACCTCAGACGGAGAGTAGATGAGGCCAGGAGGGTGAGGGACGAGGGACGTTGGCAGAGTGGGGAGGGGCGGGCAGAAGGGACGGACGCCTGAGTGCGTCTTACCCGAGGCTTGTCCCTGGGAACGCAGGGCCTGTAAGAGGAGTGGTGGAATCTCATGGTTTGCTGTGTTGTCAAGTGACTTGAGTGAATCATGTTCCATGGACTTCCGTTGCCTCAGTGTGAAATTCGGTATTTGCACTGGATGCTTTGTAAGGTCTCTTAAGTTTATTAATTGGGAGATATTTAACTATTACAGACGTGATGTAGATGTGGCTGTTTGAACACTCATTTTTATGCTCTCCTTGAAACCTGCAAAAATGAATATAAATGAATGAAAACGGCACAGACCTATGAAGGTAAGAATGGGCGTGTAAGGCAACTTTAGTTAAACGATGTTAGTAAAATTTGGTGGTTGCAAAATAAATGGATAAGCGATGATGACTTAGGAGACCAGAGAAAGCAGAATCCTGACCTTGCAGGGGAGGAGAAAGCAACTAAAAAGATGCTTATTAGTGTGGAAAGCCTCGAGAAGACTCGGGAATTGTAAATAGCAGTTACTGTGGAGCTACACTGACGGGGTAGAACTGACAAGAGAGGGTGTGGTAGAAAGTCTCTGCGTGGAGGTTATTGGACCCCTAGATGCTCTTCCCAGCTGAGCGAACCTGGCATCCGCCCTTCTCACCCTCGCAGGGGATGGGAGATTTCCGGAGAGTCTGAGCCAGAGACGCTTTGGCTCTGAGACCCACATGGATGAAGCTCAGGGCTGCCGGGAGGTGTGCACTGAAGATGAGGGAAGTGTCCCTTTAAGTAGAGGTGTGTGTGCTTCATAGCGAGATTCTCCGTGTTCCTCCTCCTAGGAAATTAGGGAATTCCTATTCAGGGAAATGCCTAGCACAAGAGAAGAGAAATGCGGACATTGATGTTTGAGTAGCTTTGGGTGATAAAACCGGGCTGCTGTGTCACAGTGAAATTGTTACATGTGGTTGTCAGATTGCACGCATGTACAAAAGCAGAAAGTCAAGTTAGCATTTTAGCTTCAATTTTAAAATTTTAAAAACAAAAAGCAGAGGGTGACCAGTCATGTGAGGAAAAGCCGTAATGTAGCAGGAAATAAATTCTCAAAATGTAAAGGGTAAGAGGCATCAGTGAAAGACACACATACTGTTCCTAGAAGCTCCCTGTGTGGGGGTGGGGCACCTAGTGCCATTACCAGCCTCAGAAAGATAAGAACTCACATCACTCCATAAAGTATTCTTAAAATGTCATAAAGAAGGAACGAGTGTAAGAAAATACTGTTGGTAGTTAAAACATTTGATCGCAGAAATGAAAAAAAACAGTGGGTGTGTAGGAAATATAATTAAATCTCCCTGAAAGTAAAACAGAGGGATGAAGGAAGGAGGAGAAATAAGAGAAACTTAGACCCTACTCAAGAGGCCCAGTGTCCAAATAGGAGAACTTCCAGAAAGATAAAGCAGAGAAAATGGGGAACAAGAATAAGGTAGAGTGGGTTGAGACGTTGATTTCTTTCTTTCACTTTGTAGTATTATTTGATATTTTAAATTCTGTACATTTCACCTCTAGTTTTTAAGTAATTTACTTAAATTTTAAAAAGCAAAAAGTAATTACATGTAAAGGTTAAAAATAGAGAATTTAGTTTTTGTTAAAGACCTATAAGATAGAAAGTGGACAAGGAAAAAAGTACCATTTTGATTTTTTTTAAAGTACATATTTCAGGAAAATTGCTTCAATTACCATAGAGACATTAGAAATGATTTTGTCTTAAAAAACAGCAACTGCACAGCAGTGGTGTAACTCCTGGAATATGGCTGATACCAAAGCTGCAACTCCATGAGTTTGTAATCAACAATCTTGCCAAAGAGATGTTTCTCTCTTGGTAAATAGGGCTGATTTCCTATTTGAAAGTATACAGGATTCTTAATTACCATAAGGCTTTTAAAATTATGTAAAATTCCTAATAATAATTAGTTCATTCGGTTGTATCTATTGTCTATTATGTGCCATGCATTATTTTAAATTATTTATTTGTGTGGACCCATTTAATCCTCAGAATAGCCCTGTGAGGGGAGGTCCTGTTGCCATTTATGATTCCCATTTCACAGATGAGGATACCAGGGCCTGGTTACCCTGAGCCAGGGTCTCTCAGCAGAAAAATGGGATAGCCAGGTTTTACAGTCCTCAGTCTGTAGTACTCCTGATTAATTCACTGCTACTCTGCTTGTTAAGTAGATCCCTAGGCACCTAGGCTGACTGGATGGGTGGACACCCAGACCAGCCCTCAGTGCTGATTAACGAAGGCCTAAGTGCTCGCCAGGGGGAAGGACGCGGGCACTTCGTGGTGCCCGTTGGAGCACCTTACAGGACACCTGGCATTGCTTCCCCCAGCCTGCTCGTGGTTGGTGTTGAATGGGTGTTGAAATTGTCAGGATGGCACCTGAGGAATTCTGGGAATTAACTTCACTTACAATTACAGGAAATAGTCACCACTGGAGTGACTTGCTAGGAAGAAATACGTGTTTTCTTAAATTATATATTTTTAGCCCTATTTTATGCAGTTTGTGGGAAACATTATAGGGTGATGCTGTAGCAGGAACTTAAATTATTTGTCAGTAGTCAGTGATGTGCAGCACACTGTCCCCTAAAATTCAGGAAATAAATCGCTTTCTTCAGATATGAATATTACAAATTGTTTCTTTTTTTTATTTTTCCTAGTTCAACTTTGTGGGAAAACTTTTGGGGCCACGTGGAAATTCTCTGAAGCGTTTACAAGAAGAAACCTTGACAAAAATGTCCATCCTTGGAAAAGGCTCCATGAGAGACAAGGCAAAGGTAAAGGTTTTTGGAAACAATGGCTGCTGCTTTAGTCAAGTTACATAATGTACTTTCAGATCAGCCATGGTGTGAATACGTGTTACATAAAAGCTAACTAGGGTCCCAGGTGAAATTATATGAAGATGCTGCATATGGTGATATATTTGTGATGCTATTCAGAAAGGTGGGTCACTCAGGCCAGTTTCAGAATATGTAGTATCTTAAACCAAAATCTGTGACTATTACTTTAATTTATGGAGTGAAATAGTAGAAGCAATACCTTCTAGAAAAAGCAGTTTTATTGAAATTATCATGAGTAGAAAAGTTATCTAAAGTCTCAGCATCACTATTTGCATTTTAGATTAATTTCTTCAGGTCTTTTTTTCTATGCCTGTGTTTCATATTGTTGAGTTTTTAAAGTATATGCTTTTGTTTTCTCTTTTTGCCCTTCTTTTGTTACCCCATGCATTTTTTATCAAGTTAAAATTGATCATAAATGTTTTGTTCATTGCTTCCTAACCTGATACATAGTTGTTCTACTTGGATGTATTCACATGACTGCCTCTTAATAAACTAAAATTACTGAATTATTTTTATTGATCACTTTCTTAAATAAAACAATTCTAAATGAAATGCTCACATTTCATAATGTGGTATCACTTATGTTGTCCTATTATTATTTTGTTGTTCTCTCATTATTAAAAGATTTATATTACTGAGAATGAAATCCGCTTTCAGTTATCACTTTCTGCAAAATGTTGGACAATTATTGTGTCAGACAAAAAGCATATTTAAACAAAATTCAGCCTCCTTACAAAAATGTCCGTCTAAACAATAGCTTTTATAATTTAAAAAAAAAGCCACCATTTGTTTATT
The DNA here is from genome assembly GCF_014754425.2 of Oryx dammah. Lineage (NCBI taxonomy): Eukaryota > Metazoa > Chordata > Mammalia > Artiodactyla > Bovidae > Oryx > Oryx dammah. The sequence goes on along the minus strand of NW_024070203.1, from coordinate 19,244,421 downwards.
TAAAAGCCACTGTGAGTCAGGTACTCTGTGCACCATCTTACATGTATTATTACTGCATGTTATCTTTGGGAAAATGATAACAGATACATAATATTTTTCTTATTTTATGTCAGAAAAGTGAGATTCAGAGAACCTAAATCTATTATCCAGGTTTATTAGTGGAGTTTATATTACTTTATTAAAACATGGCTACATATCACAGTCATATGAGATATTGTTTAAAAATAGAGTCCCATGCCCAGCCTGTTTCAGTAGAACCTCAAAATGAACTTTCAATAGGTGTTTAAGGGATTCTGATGCACGCCAGGTCAGCTGAACTGCTCACAAAGCATCACTGTCGACAAAAGATGTTCCTCTGATTCCCTGACTCACCTGTTCTGGCAGGAGGAGAGGATGGAACCATATATGGGTCAGTTGGTCAGAAATTCTGTGTCTTACTGGAAAGTATCCCATCTTTGCTGATGTCTTACTTAAGTTTTCAGGAAGGCCATCTGGTAATGAAGTCCATGATATGACCAGTGAAACCCATCAACTTTGTGCTGCTTGTTTGTTATTAAGGGCCTTCCTTGTTGAGAAGCTGTGTTTTGTGCCACTGATCAGGGAGTCCACAGATGGTTTTATAGGAAGAAGGAAGCAGGGGAGGCAAGTCCTCAGCCATAGGGTATGTCCAAAGAGCAAGTGCCTGGCTGGGTATAATTAGAGGGATCCTAAACTGTGTCAGCTCGCTAACCATGCTTGGTGGTCCTCCCAGATCTTGTGGCCATTTTAAGGGCTGGTGATTGTTCTCTGCTTCTGGCATGTTAGACAGGCAGCGGTGACAGGAGCCAGGAATCCTTTTTGAGGGCAGTCCATGTGGTGCAGTCACGTTCATGAGTAGCCTCTGAGGGGGTTGGGAGTGAGGTGCTTTGACATCCGTTGCAGTGGGTCCTTTGGGCTACCTGGTCACAGAGGCCATGCTCCGCATCGCATGGGACTCCCTGTTATTACACATTCGAGCCTCTTTCCCAGACCAGGTATCACCCCTTCACAAATCCTCTCATTTCTGTGTCCTTGAACACATCAGTCAGTGGGTCAGTATGGGGATTCCTCAAATGGTGATCATTTACATCCCATCAAGGCACCTAGGAGCTGAGGACATAGCATAGTGTACTGAGCCCACTGTCAGGGGACCAGGACCAAAAGCACTTTATCTCTTGACTCCATAAACCCCAGTCTCATTGGTGGCCTTCGGCAGAGCAGCATTTGCCCAGAATCGAGTCTGTTCATCCTCAAACTGTATGAGTATTTCTCCTTTTCAGCATACGCTTATTATAGTAAAAGGCCCCAGATCCTTGTTGGAAAGACTGGGAGTAAATGTTTAGTACACACACACCAGGAATCCTACAGTTACTGTCTTCGTGCAGCCTTCTCCTCTAGATTTAGTTCAGCTCTTTTATTTTCTGCATCCCTGGGGCAGGCAGGGATACAGTCTTGGGACAGGAGGTGATAAAGGGTAGTAGAAGGAAAGCATGAGAATTGTCATCTCCTTTTAAGCAGCTTCCTTGACTGTTTGAGACGGGCTTTTGCCAGTGTGGGAGGCTCAGTGGGGCTTAGTGTTTGTACTCAGAGTCACTCGAATCCTTCCAGATGTTGCCCATCCAGCTCTCAGGGTTTCATGGTCCTCCAGACACTGTCCTTAGTCCCCATAGGGATGGCCGGCAGTCTGCTGGTCATTCCGCTGTACATGCCCGAGCTTCGCCTGGTCTCTTGGCTCCAGCAGCCCGTGGCCACAGCAGGGAAACCTTCTGGGATACTTCTGGCTCTTTGGGCCTTGAACTGATTATGTCAAGTCCTGAGTCTGCCATTTCCATCTTCAGTGCAGTAGAAAGAGCCCATTTCACCCCACCCTGCCCACCTCGTCTCCTTCTCGCCCATCATACTGTCCCATGTGGTCCATGGCTTACACCTTCAGAAGTGTCTCCCTGACAGTAACCACAGTGATCGTTTCAGCGACAGATGTGTCCCATCTGCCAGGTAGTAGTCAGATCCTCACTGCCTAACTTCAGTTTATCCTTTCTATTGATTTTTAGTCTACAGAAGTCCTCCATTAATAATGTTTATTTCTAAAGACATTTCCATTCCCTAGTATTACAATCTCTTCCTTTTAGATTTTCATAGTGTTCATCATTTAAGTTCTAATGTGAACATAATTCATTTTCTTCTTGTACTTGCTCTTTTGATAAAATTGTAGGATTCATTACTGACATGTATCAACTGGTTATGTAGCATAATAATCACAAAAATGCTATGGTCTCTTGAGCCTTCAGTTTGTGCCAGACATGCTGAATGTTTTGCACACATCATCTATGTTATAGGATAATATAATAATTAATACTATCATTATGTTATAATAATTATCATTACTGTATTTATCATTTGAGTGCTTGTTTTATGGTAAGCATAATTCTAAAGACTTCTGATGTCTTTTGAATGACTCCAACACCTTTATTGCTAATAACTCCTAATGACTATTATGATGGCTACTTTATTACTATAACAACCCTTTGAGTAGTAGGTACTACATTATTATTATTCATTTTAAAATCACTTCTTCAAGATAAAGATAAAGTAACCTGACCAGTTGTTGGATTTGGGGTTTAAATGCAGAACTCAATAAAGTCTGTGTTCTTCCCTAAACAGAGCATTGCCTCTCACCATTAACCCAAGAAGAAACCCAGTAATAACTGCTCACTCTGTGGAGTTGCAGGACAGTTGTGGTTATGATCAGAAAGCCTCCCGGTTCCAGCTTCAGTTTGTAATAGAAATGAAAATGTTTGCCTGTGAATCAACAATTATAATCTCATTTAAAGCATTAGCTTGGTGCCATTATTAGAAAAAGATAAGAAATGTTTACTTCAGTAGTTCATGTTTTCAAAGGTGAACTACCAGGCATAGAATCCAGTTTTTAAGACCTCAACTTTGAAAGTCAGAGTGTCAGATCAAATAATGAAAATATTCTGATAAGGACAAGAACTAGTCCACCATTGGCATAAAGAATAGTCCTTTTCACAGTTGACAGATTTTGAAGGAAATGCATCGGTAGCTTATATTTGCTCTCCCTTCAAATAATTTTTTTCTTGTCTTTCATTCTCTGGTCCACTTTCCATAAATGTGAAGGAAATTAGCATTTCCTGAGTACCTGCCCCACACAAGGCAGCATCCTGGGCACTATGTACACCATCTCCTCTGCCAGCCTTTACCCAAGCTGCCTTTGTAGTCATCTCAGCGAGCCTGCACTCATTTACATTGCGAGAGTTTCTCAGTTGTGTCTGACTCTGTGACCCCGTTGACTGTAGCCTGTCAGGCCCTTCTGTCCAAGGGATGTCCCAGGCAAGAAAACTGGAGTGGGTTGCCATTCCCTTCTTCAGGGGATCTTCCCGACCCTGGGTCTCCTGCATTGCAGGCAGACGCTTTACCGTCTGAGCACCAGGGTGTTCATATACATATGGTGGTTTAGTGGTGGTGATGGTGGTGATGGTGGTTTAGTCGCTAAGTCGTGTCTGACTCTTGGGATCTTGTGAACTGTAGCCTGTTAGGCTCCTCTGTCCGTGGGATTCTCCAGGCAAGAATACTGGAATGGGTTGCCATTTCCTTTTCCAGGGGATCTTCCTGATCTAGGAATCGAACCCAGGTCTCCTGCATTGCAGGCAAATGTTTTACCAACTGAGCTATGGGGGAAGCCCTGACACCAAACTGATTTTGTGAATTAAGTGTTGGATTACATATAATCTGTTCAGACTCACACCCATATTGACCAGCATGGCTAAAATTCAGGTCTGTCTGGCTCTAGGTCCCCTGCCCTTTTCATGCTGTGTATTTTAATTGCATTTCTTCATGAGAATTCAAATTAGTTAACTAACAAAAGTTGAAGCCTTAGATCCAGGGTGTGTGTGCCTCTTTGGCCCCTTGGCTAATGCCAGGACCAGCAGGTGCTGTTGCCAGGAATCCCTGGGCTCTCTCTCTTACAGGGTAGGTTTTTTGGAATGGCTCGCAGGGATTCCTGCCTTTTGGAAATCCCTCCGGTTGTAGGTTCCTACTAATCTTTGTGTGTCTGTTTGACCTTAATGTTGAGAACAAAGACTATTAGAAGAATTAGATTCTGTAATTGTTGCTCTAATGAAGGCTTGTTGAAAGAGCTAATGGAGCAAAGTTAGTGGTCTGTTTATGATCTGAATCCCTCCCGTCCCCCGCCTATTTTCTTCCCCTGAATTTCATTATATCAACCATTTTTTTTAATGTTTCTCATAATGAAATAAAATCTTAAAAAAGTTTTCATTTATTGTGTTCACTGTTTTTTTCTCAGATAGAGTGTAGGGCCTGGCATGTGGAAATATTTTTTGAATATATGAATGACCAATGAGCATAAAAATGAATGTTTACCTACTCATTCAGAAATATTCATTGAGCATCTGCTATCTACCAAGCGCTTTTCTAGACAAAGAAGCATGCAATAAAACAAGACACCCATGGGTTCTGCTCCATGGCAACCACTTTAAGTGAGAGAGATTAGAAAATGGACCAGCACTAAAGTATTTTAGATAGCGGTAAACGCACAGCGTAACCAGCACAGACGCAGGCCTGCCTGGGTAGCCAGTTTGAGGAACACAGAGGAGTTCTTTGCGGTGCCTGGGGGGATGAGCCAGCAAGGCCTGGGGTGGTGGGTGGTGGGGTGAAGAGAGTCAGCTGGCAAGCGTGGCCTTGGCTAGATAGCAGGAGGACTCCTGGGCCAGAGGCGGGACTGGAGGCTTCCTCCTGTGCAGCAGGAAGCCTGTGGAGTCTCCATAAAGGCCCTGGGAATGACAGAATCATGTATATGTTTTAAATGTACTTCCTTGGGTGGTGTTTGCTGCTGAGTGAATCTTTAGGACCACCATGTGTGAAATAAACTTGGTAGTTTTTCTTTTCTTACAATGACACCGTTTTAAACATGAGTTTTCTTTCTTCAGGAAGAAGAGTTGAGGAAAAGTGGAGAAGCAAAGTACTTCCATCTCAATGATGATCTCCACGTTCTCATTGAAGTTTTTGCACCCCCAGCAGAAGCCTATGCCCGGATGGGACATGCTCTGGAAGAAATCAAAAAGTTCCTCATTCCAGTTAGTACAATGTTTCTTGATAATTAATTGGTACTTGAAAGTCCTCCCTTTGTTTTAATCCTGGATAATTCTTATCAGTAATTGTTATTTTCATAGTGCTTGATCTGCTAAAGTGTCCCTGTGAACTACTTGGCATCATTCCTTCGTTTTCTGTGAGGTTAGGGATTTTGAAAGAGGTGAGGCAATACAGCTCAGGTGACCCAGCAAGAAAGGTGAAGAGCAGTCAGTGGTGTGTGTTTTGGGTCGCAGATCCTAAGCCTTTTTGTGACACTGAAGTCACCTCACAGGTTTGTTGCTATGCAGCATGAGCTTATTGGTGCCGGCCACAAGCCAGACGCTGTGCTTGGAGCTGGAGTGAGATGAGCACAGCCCTGACCTTAAGGCTGTGTGGCTAAGGGAAGGGATGGATACAGACGATCTCTGATTAGGGTGATGGACACGAGCAGACGAGCACAGAGAGGAAGGGTGCCGAGCGGACATTTATGTTTTGTTAACAGTGGGTGGTCTTTTTAATCCTTTTCAGACACCTTGATGTTGCTGAGAATCTGATAATTTAAAGAGAATATATCCCTGTTTCCACTACAAGAGTTAATGTAGGCCTTCTGTATAATTTGCATGTTCTAGATTTAAAAAACAAAAACTTGGACCTGTCTAGATTAAAAAAAAACAAATTGAACCTCTTCAGACAGTTTACTGTAAACTGTCGCCTGCGCCAACAGCTGTCTGGGGTCAGATCGTGCTCGGTAGATGCAGTGATTGACTTGCCGACTGCAGCCTGTGTCATGATTACATTATCTGGGAGGAGACTGTCACATTTGTAGGGGAAGCATGTTATAAATCATGACAGCCTTGAAAAAAACAGGGCATAAGATTGGATTAAGTACTTTAATTTGGGAACTTAATATAGTTAACTTTTTATTGGTTCTGTCAAGCCAGTTAAGATGATCCTACTATTCATTTAGTTTAAAAACAAAGTTTTTGAGTGCTTTCTATTTGATAGACACCTGTAAATCAATAAATGACAGAGTCCCTGCCCTTATGGGGCTTATGTAATGGGAGAGACAGGTTAGAATCAGATATTGATATCAGTTCAGTTCAGTTCAGTCACTCAGTCGTATCCGACTCTTTGTGACCCCATGAATCGCAGCACGCCAGGCCTCCCTGTCCATCACCAACTCCTGGTGTTCACTCAAACTCACGTCCATCAAGTCGGTGATGCCATCCAGCCATCTCATCCTCTGTTGTCCCCTTTTCCTCCTGTTCCCAATCCCTCCCAGCATCAGAGTCTTTGCCAATGAGTCAACTCTTCCCATGAGGTGGCCAAAGTACTGGAGTTTCAGCTTCAGCATCATTCCTTCCAAAGAACACCCAGGGCTGATGTCCTTTAGAATGGACTGGTTGGATCTCCTTGCTGTCCAAGGGATTCTCAAAGAGTCTTCTCCAACACCACAGTTCAAAAGTGTCAATTCTTTGGCGCTCAGCTTTCTTCACAGTCCAACTCTCACATCCATAACATGACCACTGGAAAAACCATAGCCTTGACTAGATGGACCTTTGTTGGCAAAGTAATGTCTCTGCTTTTCAATATGCTGTCTAGGTTGGTCATAACTTTTCTTCCAAGGAGTAAGCGTCTTTTAATTTCATGGCTGCAGTCACCATCTGCAGTGATTTTGGAGCCCCCAAAAATAAAGTCTGACACTGTTTCTACTGTTTCCCCATCTATTTCCCATGAAGTGATGGGACCGGATGCCACGATCTTCGTTTTCTGAATGTTGAACTTTCAGCCAACTTTTTCACTCTCTTCTTTTACTTTCATCAAGAGGCTTTTAAGTCCCTCTTCACTTTCTGCCATAAGGGTGGTGTCATCTGCATATCTGAGGTTATTGAGATTTCTCCCGGCAATCTGGATTCCAGCTTGTGCTTCCTCCAGCCCAGCGTTTCTCATGAGGTACTCTGCATAGAAGTTAAATAAGCAGGGTGACAATATACAGCCTTGACGTACTCCTTTTGCTATTTGGAACCAATCTGTTGTTCCATGTCCAGTTCGAACTACTGCTTCCTGACCTGCATATAGATTTCTCAAGAGGCAAGTCAGGTGGTCTGGTATTCCCATCTCTTTCAGAATTTTCCACAGTTTATTGTGATCCACACAGTCAAAGGCTTTGGCATAGTCAATAAAGCAGAAATAAATGTTTTTCTGGAACTCTCTTTCAGCAGGTGTTGGCAATTTGATCTCTGGTTCCTCTGCCTTTTCTAAAACCAGCTTGAACATCTGGAAGTTCACAGTTCATGTATTGCTGAAGCCTGGCTTGGAGAATTTTGAGCATTACTTTACTAGCATGTGAGATGAGTGCAAATGTGCGGTAGTTTGAGCATTTTTTGGCATTGCCTTTCTTTGGGATTGGAGTGAAAACTGACCTTTTCCAGTCCTGTAAATGACTGTAAAATTGCAACTCTGACAAGAGGAAGGAGGGATTTACTCCTCTCCTGGTCATTCAGTGTGGACTGGGGAGTGCCGGCTTAGCCAAGCAGGAGAGACTGTTTCCAGAGATGGCAGCGGCAGACCTCCACCCTATCTCTTTCCACTCTTCCACCAAGACATAGGTTCCAATGTCTTTCATCTTGAACCTGAGCAGGCCAGAAGACTCTTTTGTCTATCCCAAAGTCACAAGGAATTTCTGTTGTGTTTTCTTAACGTTTTATGGTATTAACACTCTGGTTTATGTCTGTGATCCACTCAAAGTTAATTTTTGTGTATGGCATTAGATTTAGCATCTAAATTTCTATATAGGTATCCAGTAGTCCCAGCGCTATATGCTAAAAAGACAATTCTACCCCTGTTGGATTGCCTTGGCACCAGTATTGAAAATTAACTGCAGATAAGTGTATGAATTTATTTCAGGATTCTCAGTTCTGTTCCATTGATTAATGTGCCTGTCCTTATGCCTGGACCATTCTCTTAATTAGTTCAGCCTTAGAGCAGATTTTGAAATCCAGGTTGTGTAAGTTCTGCAACTGGGTTCTTTTTCAAAGTTGTCTTGTCTTTTCTGGCTGCTTTGCACTTTTATGTTTCTTTTACATTTAGCTTGTGGATTTCTACCCAAAAAAAATTTCTTAGTGTTTTGATACTATAGAACCTGAAGATCACTTTGGGGATAATTTCCATCTTAACAGTATTACATCTTCCTGTCCATGAACTTGAAATTGTCTCTCTGTTTTTTAAAAAGATACTTAAAATTTTTTCTCAGCAGTGTTTTATTATAGTTTTCAGGATCCCAGTCTTGCATTTCTTTTGTTAAATTTTGTTTGTAAGTATTATATACTTCTCGATGTTACTGTGAATGGAACTGTTTTTCTAAATCTCATTTTCAGATGGTTGCTAGTGTATAGAAATGGAATTGCTCTTATTTGACCTTGCTGGATGTGTTTGCTAGTTTCAGTGTGTGGGTGCCCACAAGGACATGTGATCTGTGAATAAAGAAGCTTTACTTCCTTTCCTACCTGATGCCTTTCATTTTTTATTAATTTTATTGTCTTCTTTATTGCACTAACTAGAACTTTTTCAATGCTTTGTTGAATAGACATGAAGATGGAAATCTTTTTCTTGTTTTCAGTCTTTTACTAGTAAGCGTGATGTTAGCTGTAGGGTCTTTTCTATTGCGACCCTTTATCATGTTGAAGTTCTATTGCTAGTTGTTAAGAGGTTTTTTGGTTTTGTTTTTGTTTTATCACAAATGGGTGTTGGATTGTGCCAGATGTTTTTTTCTGTCCATTGAGATGATCATGTGGTTTTTCTCCTTTATTCTGTTAATCCTAGTGCGTTGCATAGTTGCTTTTCAGATGTCAAGCCAACTGTGCAGTCCAAGGTTAAATCCTACTTGGTTTTAGGATTTAACCAAGCTGATATATAGTCCCTTTTATATGTTGCTGGGTTTGGCTTACTAATAGTTTAAGGATTTTTACATGTATAATCATGGGAGTTATTGGTTTGTAGTACAGTATTCATATAGACATTAACACACACATTTATTGTTTTTGGTGCTGTTCATTTGTTTATGCAAATAGAATTGCCATATGATATGATGTTGCTTCTTTTCAGCCTGAAGGACTTCCTTTAGTCTTTTTTTGTAACATAGGTCTGCTAGCAAAATTGTTCTTTTTTTCCTCAAAATGTCTTTTATTTCACCTATATCCTAAAGTTTAGTTTACAAGCATACTTTTTTTAATTGCACTTCATTTTACTATGCTTCAGAGATACTATGTTTTAACAAATCGAAGGTTTGTGACAACCCTGTGTCAGACAAGTCTGTTGGCATCATTTATCCAATAACATTTATTTACTTCATGTCTCTGTGTCACATTTTGGTAATTCTTACAGTATCTCAAACTTTAAAAAAAATTAACTTTGTGTTTGTTATGGTGATCTGTGATCAGTGATCTTTATTACTACTATTACTACTGGGACTCACTGAAGGCTCAAATAATGGTTAGCAGTTTTTAGCAATAAAATATTTTTTAATTAAGGTAGGTACATTTTTTTTTTAGACACAATGCTATTGCATGCTAGTAGACTATAGTATAGTGTTAGATATAACTTTTCTAGGCAATGAGAAGCTAAAAATTTTGTATGACTTGCTTTATTGAAATATTTGCTTTATTGCAGTGGTCTGGAACCAAACCCACAATATCTCTGAATTATACCTGTATATAGTTTTTGGTTGGCGGTTAGGTAGTAAAAGACCATTCATCTGTTTTATAACCTCCACTATTTTTGATGGGAAGAATCATTAATTATTTTGTTCTGTACATGATCTGTTGTTTTTCTCTTGCCACTACTCAGACTTTCTCTTTGATTTTCAACAATTTGACTTTGGTGTACATGTTTATCTTTCTTGTTGATTAAGCTTTGTGGATATGTGGGTTTATGTCTTTCTTCAGATGTGAGTAGTTTTCAGCCATTGTTTCTTTAGATTTTTTCCCACCTTATTCTTCCTCCCCTACCCCCTCAGCCTCTGGATTCCCATTATGTGTATGCTGGTACATTCAGTGGTGCCCCAGAGATATCTCAGACTCATTTTCCTTCGTCGGCTTTTCTCTGTTTTTCAGAGTGAACACTTTTAGTTGACCTACCTTCAGGTTCACTGATTCATTCTTGTGCCATCTCAAATCTTTTGATGAACTCCTCTGAGTAACTTTGTATTATAGTTATTTTGGGTTTTTAAAAATCTTTTTTTGCTAGTCCAGTTTTGGGTCCTCTCCTGGGAAGTTTCTTCCTGCCCTGGATATGGATGACATTTTCCTTTCTTTACACGTCTCTTAGGTTATTGGTGAGAAAACTACATTTTAGGTAACGTTTTGTGATGAATCTGATTCTGATTCATTTTTTCCCAGAGGGTTGTTGTTACAGGTGTTTTCTTCAATAATTTAGTTGGATTGAAACTGCAGTCTGTCTCCTTCATGGTCTAAAGTTTTGTTAATTTTTTTTTCCCTCAATATTATTCTTAAGCCTGGCCTTCTAGGAGTTTTGTCTGAGTCAGCATTGCTGAGAGATCAACTAGTGCGTTGTCAGAGGTTGTGCTTGAAACCTATGTCTGTAGGGCTTTCACCCTCTGCTGATGGAACTGGCTGTCACTGGGGAGTATAGTCGGGTTCCCGTCTGCCCCAGGTTTTACTTTCTGCCAGGAGTCCTTGTATCCCCTTTGCGTGGACACACACTCACCATCAGGCAGAGAGCTATCAAAGCTCCCCATGGCTGGTAAACTTCTGGCTAATGTGCCAGTCTTTCTGTTTGTTGCTTGCACCACCCCAAACCTGATGTTTAGACTTGCTGATGGGTCTTCTCTGGTTGTTCACTACCAGCTGCTACTGATGTTGATGGTGCTGCTGGGCATGAAGCTTTTTCATTTGTTCTTTGAAGCTGAGTGAATCTCCTTCTTCTGGTTCTTGTGGTTTACCATCCCAGTGGAACCCAGCATCATCTGGGCTGGGAGGAGGGATGGAAGCATCCCCAGACAAAATCACCACAGGCTCTCACCCTTCTTACCTGAGACTTAGCAGTTTTTCACAAACAGATTTATTGTATTTTCCATCTATTGTATCCCTTCAATAAGTTTCCAGAGTCCTAAAATTGTTTTTAACTGTTCAGTCAGCTTTTATTGTCGCCTTTTATGGAAGGGCTTTGAGAAACTCCTCAGTTACCCTGCAAGTCCCGTGCTATCTTGTAACCTTTAATTGTTTTTAATAGGTTGTTTTGTACCTTTGTCCATGTAAGCATATGCAAAGTTTTGCTTCATTCTTTTTAATGTCTGCATAATATTTTATATGCATGTTTCAGAATTTATTTAATTAGTCTTCAAATAATGAACATTTATTTCTTATAGATTATAATTCAAACATTGATCCCAGGATTAACCTTGAATGTAAATATTAGCATATTTTGGCAAACATATCTGAAGACTACATTTCTGGCAAAGAACCCACTGAATTTTTAATAAATTACTTTTAATGATTTTATTGAAAAACTTTCCGATTCTCCAGGCTAACACATTTAAATAGATTCTAAATTTACTGGCTAGAGAAATCCCATTTACACATATTTAATTAGAATTGTAATCCATTTTCTGCTCTTCACAATTGATGACAGTGTTGGTGTTAGTGTTATGATAGTTTCACTTTTCAGATGGGGAGTTGAAGTGATAATTTAGTAATGACTAGTTTAAAATGTAAAATTGTAAAAATAATTTAGTCTGTAAGCTGCCACCTATGACTCGGTTTCTCTACTGATTTAAAAGCATCTCAAAGACCAATAAAATTGTAACTACAGTGTGTATATCTATGGTGTCTTGTGTGACATCAGAAGAAACAGTTACCTCATGTCTAAAGAAGTTGTCTAAAATTACATAGCTGCTCATACAGTTGGTTAAATTCAGGCTAAACCTCAAATGTGATTGACTTAGATTCTATTTTTGTGTTTGTTTTCCCTCCTAACTACATTGTCTACTTTAAAATTTACTTTCACACAAATGATGTTTAAAATAAGCTTTTAATTCTACTTTTTGTGGCACAATTGTAAATTACCTAACTCTACTTAGAGCAAAGCTTTTGCTTATTTTTTTAAAATTTTTAATGTATTTCTAATGGGGCTCCAAAATCACTGCAGATGGTGACTGCAGCCATGAAATAAAAAGACGCTTACTCCTTGAAAGAAAAGTTATGACCAACCTAGATAGCATATTCAAAAGCAGAAACATTACTTTGCCGACTAAGGTCCGTCTAGTCAAGGCTATGGTTTTTCCTGTGGTCATGTATGGATGTGAGAGTTGGACTGTGAAGAAGGCTGATTGCTGAAGAATTGATGCTTTTGAACTGTGGTGTTGGAGAAGACTCTTGAGAGTCCCTTGGACTGCAAGGAGATCCAACCAGTCCATTCTGAAGGAGATCAACCCTGGGATTTCTTTGGAAGGAATGATGCTAAAGCTGAAACTCCAGTACTGGCCACCTCATGGGAAGAGTTGACTCATTGGAAAAGACTCTGATGCTGGGAGAGATTGGGGGCAGGAGGAGAAGCGGATGACAGAGGATGAGATGGCTGGGTGGCATCACTGACCTGATGGACGGGAGTCTGAGTGAACTCCGGGAGATGGTGATGGACAGGGAGGTCTGGCGTGCTGTGATTCGTGGGGTCACGAAGAGTTGGACACGACTGAGTGACTGAACTGAACTGAACTGAATGGGGCCTCAGTTATGTCCTTTTTCCCTGAATCTGTTTTTAACCACATAAAATTTTGTGTCCTGCTTTCTAACACTTTTCAGTAGGGCCAATACTTAGCATTTACATAGCACATTTTATTTAGAATGTACTTTACAAATAATTTATTAATCACACATTTTTAGTAAAATGGCAAGGAACATGTTGATAGGCTTATTTTAAAGAAGTTGAAATAACTATAGATTCACATGACTTCTGAGGTCATGATACCCCAGATAAGTTAGAGAACCTGTATTTGCAGTAAAATGTAGACTCAGACCTTAGCCTTTCTTGCTAATGGTAATGACTTGACTTTTTCTTCATTTACCTTTCTTCCTCTTACTCTGCAGGTTTTAGCTGGTTATGATGTCAACTTCATTTTTGATTGGTGTCCATATTATTTTTCTTACTTCACAGTGCTTTCTCCTACAAGTTGTTTTTTGCACTCTACTTTTGAAAAGTAAGAAAGAGAGTGTTTGTTTTTTAGTCACTCAGTCGTGTCCAACTCTTTGTGACCCCATGGATACGCCAGGGTTCCCTATCCTTCATCATCTCCCAGAACTTGCTCAAACTCATGTCCATTGAGTTGGTGATGCCATCCAACCATCTTGTCCTCTGGCGTCCCCTTTTCCTCCTGGCTTCACTCTTTCCCAGCATCAGGATCTTTTCCAATGCATCAGCTCTTCGCGTCAGGTAGCCAAAGTATTGGAGCTTCAGCTTCAGCATTTTATATTTTAATTCGAAATAATTCAGGATAGTGTCTCATCTGAGTCTTTCATTCATACTCAGATTTGCTTGTTTCTTCTATCATCAAATCCTTCCTTCTTCTTCAGACTGTAGTCCTTCTCTCTTCCTCTTTGTAGCAAACAACTGGGAGAAGCTGGCTCCTTTACTGTATCTGGGACTTGTTCCCATTCATTCTTCATTCTACCTGAATGAATTCTAGCTCACTCACTGTTCACCAAGATGATTATGAAGTCAGCACTGCCTTTGTAGTTGGTGAGTCCCACGGAGTCAGTGCCTGGCTTCTCATTGATGTGAATGCAGCACTGGCTTGTGGAGGCTTTTGTAGCGTGATCACCTACCTGTCCCTCTCACCTCTCGCCACACCTACCTGTTGTCTTTGTGAGGTCCTCCCCCTTCTGCATGCTGGTGTTCAGAGCCGTGTCTTCAGCCCTTCTCTCGCTCCGTGATGGTTCCCACACAGCCCTGCCTGCTGCCGATGCTGTCTACAGATGGATTGTTGTGAGAGGTCCCCACAGCCACCTGCAAGCTCAGCTGTTCTTTAGGAGTACTCAGCAAAGAGAAAATGAGCCAGTTGGGAAAAACCAGGCCCACGCTTCCTGCTGTCCTTTCCCAGTGGACTTACGCAGGACTCTTTGATTCTCCCAGCAACACCATGTGATGACACTGGACTGTTCGTTCGAACCAGGGAGGCTCCCCTGAACCTTGTGTCCAGGATTTTTATTTCAGATCAGTCACAAAGGTGTGCAGTGCCCTTGACGGATGCTCAGAGGCCAGCACCACAATCCCCCTTTCTGAGCCACAACCAACATTCCCCATTGGTCATGTTCCTGAGACAGATTTATCTGACCGAGTGGGTACACCCTGACCTCAGGCCTCAGGCACATGGAAGCAGTCTTAATAGGCAGAACCCACAACAGATTCAGAGGTTCTCTGCCAAGAGCCTACCATGGGCCAGCCTTGACGACACACCCTACTCTGTAATGTGTGGGGCCTGTGTAACTCTTCCTTGCCCACTTCTGTATCCCTCTCTTTGACTTCTAGGTTTTCATTTCCTCTATCTGATTGCTATAGAATATCTCAATTTTTATGTACTATAGACCATTGCAGACTCAACCTGCAATTGATTGATTAAATTGTTACTCTTCTTGTCTTCCAGAAACAAATCAGCATTCTTAACTTTGCTCTTATACCCCCATAATCAATATATTGCCATATCTAATAAAATTAAGCATAATAAATAACTCCATGTCTAGCTCTTCCCACCCTTCCTGCCACGTCCCTCCCTACTCCAGGTCATCTTTACCACATCCTGGGATTACTTAACTACTTCCACCTCATGTTTCTGCCTCCAGTGGGTTTTTTTTACCCCCTTTTATTATCTTTTTTGAGATATAAATCACACAGCATAAAATCTACTCATATGAAATATATGATTCAGTGGTTTCTAGTATATTCCATAGTGCTGCAACCATCAACATAATCTAAGTTAGAACATTTGTAGTTTTTGTGGCAAAAAGTAGAGGGCCCACCTTATTTTTTTGATGTGGATAGTCAGTTGTTGCAGCACCATTTGTTGGAGACTATTGGAGAATCAATTGACTGTACTTGATATCTTTGCTCTCAGTTTTATTTCATTGATCTTTATGTATTATTTAAGTCAGTATCATACTGCTTTGATTACTGTAGCTTTACTGTAATTTTTGAAATTGGAGCATACAGTCCTCCAACTTTGTTCTTCCTTTAGATAGTTCTGGGTATCCTAGATTCTTTGGATTTCCATGTAAATTTTAGGATCAGCTTGTCTATTGCTGCAAGAGGCCAGCAGGAATTTTAATAGGGATTTCCTTGAGTCTGTAGATCATTTGTGTATGTTGCAAGGGGTGGGCAGTTATTGTCATAAAAACAATGTTGAGTCCTCCTATCCATGAACATGGGATATCTTTCCTTTTACTTAGAGTTTTTAAAATGTATTCCAATATTACTTTGTACTTTTCAGTGTACAGATCTTACCTTTATTTTGTTAATTTACTTCTAAGTATGCTATTCTTTTTGATGCTACTCTAGATGGAATCTTTTTTTTTTATTCTTATAATGCTTATTGTTAGTATAAAGAAATGCAACTGATTTTTGTATATTAATCTTATACCCTGCAACTATACTAAACTCTTTTATTGGCTCTAATAATGTTTTTGTGGATTCTTTGTGTTTTTCTACATATAGGATTATGCCATCTGTAAATCGAAATTATTTTGTTTCTTCTCTTCCAACCTGAATACCATTAATCAAAAGTGGCAGAAGTATAAATCCTGTCTTGTTCCTGGACTTAGGCTGACACTTTCAGTCTTTTACCATTAAATATGGTATTAGCTATGGGTTTTCTTAGTTTGTTGGGTATTTCTATAATGAAAGTATGTTGGATTCTTCTGTCAGATTTTTTCTTGGTATATTAAAATTACTAAGTGATTTTTGTCCTTTATTCTATTATCATGGTATTATGTTAATTGATTTTCACAGGGGTTAAACCATGCTTGCAATCCTGGTATAAGTTCTGCTCAGTTCTTGTGCATATTCCCTTTTCTTATTGTTCATGCTAGTGGATTTGACCTCTTAGCACTTTTCCAAGAGCTGTTGCGTCTGTATTCCTAAGGACACTCTTTTGCAGATGTCTTGTAATGTCTTTGGTTTTGGTATCAGGGCAACGATACTTACTTCATAGAATCAGTGAGGAGATGTCTCCTGCTTTGTAGTTTTTGGAAGTTTGTGAAGGATCACATTAATTCTTTTTTAATTGTTTGTAGAGTTCTCCAGTGAAGCCCCACAGACTTAGGCTTTTCTTTGCAGGACTTAAAAAAATTTTTTTTAGTACTAATTTAGTGTTTTTACTTGTTACTAACTGTTCGTATTTTCTATTTCTTCTCCGTCAGTTTTGATGGTTTGCGTCTTTCTTGGAATTTGTCTGTGTCATCTAAGTTATCTAACTTGTGGGCACAGTTGTTCATAGCATTTTCAAAATATAAACCTGAATATGCGGCTCCCTTTCTTAAATTAAATAATTTTTAGTACCATAATTTCCAGACATTTGATGTTATATTTAAAATGACTTAAATCTTTACTTGATTTGGTTTCTGCTTTCCTTTCCACTTTGAAGACCACTCCTCCACTCCAGACTGTCTCTTGTAGTTTAGCCATATAGCACTTCTTTCAGTTCCCTGGACACACTTTTACTCTGGATTTTAAAATATACTTTTCCCTCTGTCTAGAATACTTTGCAGCATCCCTTCTGGTAACTGGTTCACTCACCCTTAGATGACATTTCTTGTAGAGACTCTACTCTTAACTGTCCATGGTTGAGTTAGATGGCCTTCCTTTTTGATCATATAGACCTGTACTTTCTTTTGATTGTAAAACAGATCACACTTGTATTTATTACATGTCTTTCTTGACAATTATTGAATGGAGTTGGGGATATTATTAAGGAAAGGAAAGAAATCAAGGATAACTCCTAAAGTTTCTGAGTTGAATATTTTGAAACTAATGTAAGAGCAGTTTCAAGAATAAGATGATGTATTCAGTTTTGGAAATGCCGAATTTTGCAACTTGAACAATATCCAAATGAATACGTACAAAAAGAGTGTGTGCATGCCCTTCTTAGTTTTGGTAAAGCTGCCATGTTGCCTCTTTGTCTTCCTCCTTTCTCCTGTCAGACTGAGTCCTTGGCTGCAGGAACCATGCGTGCTCCCCTCGGTTTTGTTAGCTGGCACATCATTTATGCTTAGTAACTACAAGTTGACTGAGTTGTAAATAGTAATGCCCATATATCAGTTACATGATATTTTAATTTTATTATAAATATTTCACTTGGAAAGTATGCCCAAGAGAAGGAGTTATGGCTGACCATAGAAAATTTTAGTTTAGGGGGAAAATACTGTTCGGGTTTTTCTCTTTACAATGATTCATTCATATATTTTCATTTCAACAGACTCAAATCTTATTTTATCTTTTTAAACTATTTTTCATACACTTTTTTATTAAAAATTGTTTGCTTCTTGTCCTAAATGCTTTGCTCTCTTCTGTCTTTTGTGTAGGACTATAATGATGAAATCAGGCAGGCACAGCTCCAGGAATTAACATATTTGAATGGTGGTTCCGAAAATGCCGATGTCCCAGTGGTTCGAGGGAAACCTACCTTACGTACAAGAGGTGTACCAACCCCAGCAATAACCAGGTAGGTGTGATTAATTGACTTGCCTTGTTGTTGTTAGAATGGGGTGTCATGGCAACAGTTTTCCTGTTTTCTTTATTAACAGGTAAGCAGGTCTACCAGTGTGTTGGTACAAAGCCTGTGGGAATGCTTTCAGGCAATATTGTATCATATTAAGAGTATTCATTTGGACTGCAGTATTCTTGGGCTTCCCTGGTGGCAGGAGACATGGGTTCAATCCCTGGATCAGGAATATCCCTGGATGGAGGAAATGGCAACCCACTCCAGTGGAAAAAATCCCATGAACATAGGAAAAATTGGAAAACATAGAAACACTGGAAAATTCCCATGAACATAGGAACCTGGCGGGCTAAAGTCTCTGGGGTCACAAAGAGTCAGACACAATTGAGCGTGCACATTCCTGGGCTTAAATATGACCTGTGCCACTTACTAGCTAATGAATGATAAGTTTATTTAATCACTCTCATTTTATTAATCCCTTAATTCTTTAAAATGTAAGCGATAGCTTTGATGCACAGATGGACATCGTGGAAGCTTGTGCTTCCTTTTGAGTGCAGCTGGCATCAAGTTGGTTCTGTGCCGCGTCTCCAGTGGCGAGCAGTGCCAGGTGCCAGGTAAATGTCCCCATGCCTGTTCTCTTTTTATTTCCTGTAGCTGCTCTGTGGTATCTGATACTCCGCATCTCGTCCTCATGACCCTTTTAAACATGAAAAATGTTTTAATGAATTATAAGTCCGTTGAAGCAAACTGTAGATAGAGATATGACTCTTAAACCTATTTGAGAATTATTTTTAAGTTTTTAATCTTTGACCTCGAAAGAACCCAGTGGAAATTAGTCACACGGATTTTTTTTTTTTTTTTTGCTAGTGACTACATGTATTTTTTCAGGTAGTTTTGCATAAAATAATTTTAAATAGGCATATTCCATATAACCAAGTGCATTTGGAGGACTAACAAGTCAGTTCCCCTGGGGGGTGTTGCGGATCAGCACACTGTCAGAGCACTTACAGACAGGTGTTATTGCAGTGTAAAATAAACACAGACCTGGGCATGGCACCAGGTGGGTTTTCTCTATGAAACAGGCTAATAATAATAGGATTGCTGCAGAGGATTTAATGAAATAATTTATGTAGCTGTTCAGTAAATGGTAAATCTCTTTCATTTCCATTTCTCCTAATGTTAAATAATTTACTTGAAATCATAAAAAATTACATATTTGGTATATTAGTTTCCTGTGGCTGTTGCAGTCAATTACTACCAATTTGGTGGCTTTAAGCAATAAAAATTGGTCACAGCTCTGGAGGCTAGATGTCTACAGTCAGCTAAAGGAGGCCACAGCCTGGGTGTTGACAGCTCTCCCCCTGGAAGTGGTAGCAGGAATCCTTTTCTGGACCCTTCCAGCTTCTGGGCCTGTGAGGAGTCCTCACCTTGAGGCCATATCTGCTCTCTCTCCTTCCCCTTGTCTTGCTCAGTGCCGTTGGCCCGCCTCCCGATGGGGAGCACGTGCCTGTATTTAGAGCTCACCTGGAGTGTCACGCTCGCCAAGGCCCATTTTACCCCTTGGATGGAGAGCACACAGCACGGGCAGGGCCTCGCTTTAGGGGGTGCTCTGTCCCCAGATCAGACCTCTCATTGTACTGTCTGGCTGTCATGTTTTCAGTTACATAGAAAATGTTACCTTATGAACAGGCAGGAAGGCAGAAACTTTGTTTGGGGAGTGTAATGTCTAGAGAAACCCCTCTATCCACCCAGATGAAAAAAAAAATATTCTTGATGACAACATATGCGTTGCTTACCATTTTAAGCTTTTCCATTGCCTTGGTGGCTGATGTTCTTGGATAGCATTGCTGTTCAGTTCACAGGTCAGAGCCCGTGGTTTAGTGTGTGGAGTCATGGCAGGCTGTGCTGACTGAACCCCTTCATGAGGGTACTTCTGGACGCTGCTTCCTCCCTCCGTGTGACTCCATGGCACCACATCTTCCAGACACTCTTGTTAAACAGGATTAAATTCATGTTCCTCTAAGAGGCATACAGTGCCCTTCTGTACTGTTCTTAAGACCTGCCTCCCGATTGGTCTTTATTCATTACTTTGCCGTGTTTCCTGTGTTTAGCACCTAGCCCCACCACTGGGTGGACCTGTGTGCTCCCTGCTTCCAGACCTTTGTTCACATTGTTCCTGCATCTGCAGTCTTCTCTCCGCCGCTCACCTGTTGAAATCCTACTTGTCTGTGCACCCCAACTTACTTCAACAAGCACTCAGTGCGCCCACTGCTGACAGTACTTCCTGAGCATATTACAGAGCTTGACTAGGTTAAGCCTCACCAACAGCCCTGTGAGGCGGATGCTGCTCTGCTCATCACCACGTCACGAATGAGGACAGTGGGCAGGGAACCTGGGGGAATGTGGGCAGTCTGGTTCTGGAAACCTGCCTCTCCCTCTCTTTGAGCCTCCCCTTCAGTTTTCATTCAGAATCTTGTTTTTTTCTTCCACCCATTCTTTCCTTGCCATTTTTCCATAGAAATTTCATTCTGTCACTTTTGTTATATTTTATTTATAGCACAATTAATGCAAACTACGATGAGAAATTTGTATTTTTACTACTTTTCCTCATCAGATCATATGGTAACTTGCTGTAAGTTAATATTCATCTGACAGAATAAAAGTTAATTGATACAGAAAGTATTAGGGTAGAAAATTTAAAAATCCTAAGAGTGAGATTGATTAATACACAAAAAGGTGCATGTTATTTTGTAAGGTTGGCAAAATTGGTCTTCAGATTATGCTTTGTCCTTTCTAGTGGCCAAAGCTGAGGAGAATACAGTTATAGAATTCACGATGTATAAATGGCTAAAAACAGTCATAAAATGAAAGACAGATGTGCTTACTGCATCCTCGCACTTTAGTCCTGGGACTGTTGGAAGCTCCTTGGTGGATCTTCACCACACCCAACCCCTTGGAAGTCATTTTGATTTTCGCTCTAAAATTATCCATAAATCTGCTTTGCTTTGATCCGCTTTCTCATTCTCCATTCCAGCCAGATTGGTCTCCTTTCTGTTCCTCAAATAGGCCAGCCCAGTCTCTCTCCATGTCCCTGGCCTTCCTTCCTCCTCCCCGGAAGGCCTGTCTGCAGTCACCTGCCCACCCCTTAGCACCTTGCTCTCAGCACACCCAGGCACCTTTCCGAGAAGCCTTTGCCATCTCCTTGTTTGAAAGGGCCACCCTGTAGCCCAGAATCCAGTCCACACACCCTTCTTGGTTATGTAACAGCATTTATCAAACTGAATTTCCCTTTCTGACTTGTTCACATTTTCACTGGTGACTCCTTGCTGCTGCTACTGCTAAGTCCTTAGCATAATATAAAACCTTAAAGGATCTTGGGTCCCTAATACATGGCATATAGGACTCAGGAAATAAATGTTGAGTGAATTCAGTACATTTGCAAATTCCTTACACTCTTCTGATGAAGTGTTGACATTTACAGCACTGTTAGTGTAGTTCTTGTCTGCCACGTGACTGATTTACTGTGGGAGTCGCCTGTTGGGACTGGTCACACGGATGGCCCCACTGGGGAATGTCTCCGTGGAGCAGGTCATTCCTGGGATCTTCTTGCATGCTCCCCACTGTTCTCACTTTAGGATACATTTCTGCTAAAAGATGTAAATGATCTAAAATTAAATCCCGCCATAGGGAGTAATAGGTACTTTAATAGAACCTTTTCATTCAGTTTCAAATGAGAGGACTAAACTTACTCCTTTCTTACTAGGAGATAAGTAAGTTGCTTTTTTTCCAGTCTACCCTGTACCGACTGTGACAACGTCACTTCAGTCCTTGCAAGGACCCCAGCAGAGAAGTGTCAGGGAAATTAGGATTGATGCCACTCCAGGCAAACTTTTGTTTAGTTTTATGTTTTTCTCCACAGGGTTTCTACCCCTTGTTTTGCTGCTGGCTGGATGTTCAGGGCGAGACAGAGCTGAGCCCTCAGGGATGCTCCCTTCCTTCCACTCTGCAGAACAGCAGGCTGGTTCTGTGTACCTTTTCCACTGGCCTTGTCTCTGACCCCTCTGGCTCTTCCCCCAAGTAGCAGCAGGCAGTGCTCTCTCCTTGCATTTGTTACCAGAGACAGCAGGGGAGAAAAGTGAATACAGCCTATCTCTCTAGGTAGTAAATACGCATTCTCCAGTGTTGGGTGCTACATGTAGTGGGTTTGTTTCAACTTAGGACTTGAGGCTGACCTTATCAACTCAAGACCTTTTATCAAATGGGGGAAATTTCAGCTACAGTTTCTTCACATACTTTGCCTTCCCCTTCTCTCTTCTCTTCTTGGATGGCAGTCTCAGGTTAGATCTTCTAACTGCACTTGCCAGCCTTTGTGCCTAGTGCAGGACCCTGCAGCACACTCGCAGGCTGCCGTAAAGAGTTTAAACTGTCTTGGGGCCACAGCAGAGATCTGCAGCTTCCAGACGCTGTGTGAACTGTCAGCGTATGGTGATCATTTGTCGTCTTAACGTTAGATCATGCCCCACTGATATTAATGATATTGTGTTTTAATACGGCTAGCACCTCAGTAGCTGGTAAATTCTAGCCACAGTCGCGTTGACTAGTGGGCACCACGTAACTTCTCAACCGTGGAATCAGAAAGGACGTGGTCACCCTCATTTTTGCATCAACACTAACCTTCACGTGGTACCTATTCTCCTTTTAAAATGGATTATGAATAATATCATAGATGCTGAAGATTGTTTTAATGACAGAAAATGATATATTTTTCTCCACAGTAGGTGAAGTTATGAGAAATGTTATCAGGAAAACTGAATAGTTAATATATGGGCCATAAATATTTCACCAGCATATGATATGATTTACATTAATCTACCAATCTATATTAAAAAGTCCTTTTTTATTATTAAGGAAAGGCTGGAAATAGGAAAAAATGATCTATTTCTTCTTCTACTAAATTATAAGTTTCCAATTGGAAAAAAAACCCGTTAATTTGGGATGGTATATAAATTGTTTGATTCCCTCCTGGATTTGCCTTCTGAGGACCTTGTACCACCTGACCTGTCAGAACTGTTTCACCCCTTCCTTCCAACTGTGTCCACTGTCCGTGTGTCAGGACACACGTGCTTCTCGCTGCAGGCAGAGGCTGGAGGACTTTCCCTGGAAATGAGCTTCTCTGCTTGGCTTGCCGTAAGCCCAAAACTATCCCTCTGTCCTCAGCACACACTGCCTTTCCTCCCTCGTGCTCTCTGAGTTAGTACAGCCATACTAGAGTTGATTAAGGAGAGACAGAAGAAAAGCCTGTGGTTTCTTTTCAAATCGCCTTACTAGGTTTGGGGATGACACTAACTGAGGCGAATAACATGGCAAACAATGAGAAAACGTGCAACTAGAACTTGTCTTGTAAATGCCAGCCTGGAACGGAGCACGGTTCTCCTGGTCACAGCACCAGAGCACCCTGGCTCTTCAAAAGTTTAATCAGCTTTTTTCCTCTTTGAATGTGAAGTCAGTTTCTGGTATTAGGTCATTTAATGTCACACGTTTCCTGAGCTCTTTCTGTGACAGGAAGTGAAGTTACACAGATGGTGACTGAGTCATTGTCCGGCCGTTCAAGGAGCGTAAGAGGAAAGTCAGAGGAGCGAGTAGTGTGGCAGACTGGCTGAAAAGAGGACGAGAGGTATGAGGAAGAGTGGAGTGAAATTGAAATGAAAATGGGGAGCATGAGCCCCGACATACTCAGGAGAGGGAAGTCATCCTGCACAGAGGGGCCAGGGCTTGAACACAGGGAGACTGATGCGATATGCCTGGAATTGGAGCGTGGCTACAGGAGAATCAGAGTCACCCAGGCACGTCTGTGTGGGTGGTCTCAGGGGACTTCCCTCACTAAGCCTAGTTTCTTCATCAGTGAAATGGGGACAGAACATTGAGCACACAGTAATCCAAATCCTACTTAATTTTTTTTAACTGTCCCATTGAACCTTCAGTTCAGTTCAGTCGCTCAGTCGTGTCCAACTCTTTGCGACCCCATGAATCGCAGCATGCCAGGCCTCCCGGAGTTCACTCAGACTCACGTCCATCGAGTCCGTGATGCCATCCAGCCTTCTCATCCTCTGTCGTCCCCTTCTTCTCCTGCCCCCAATCCCTCCCAGCATCAGAGTCTTTTCCAATGAGTCAACTCTTCGCATGAGGTGGCCAAAGTACTGGAGCTTCAGCTTTAGCATCATTCCTTCCAAAGAAATCCCAGGGCTGATCTCCTTCAGAATGGACTGGTTGGATCTCCTTGCAGTCCAAGGGACTCTCAAGAGTCTTCTCCATCACCACAGTTCAAAACCATCAATTCTTCGGCAGTCAGCCTTCTTCACAGTCCAACTCTCACATCCATACATGACCACAGGAAAAACCATAGCCTTGACTAGATGGACCTTAGTCAGCAAAGTAATGTCTCTGCTTTTGAATATGCTGTCTAGGTTGGTCATAACTTTTCTTCCAAGGAGTAAGCGTCTTTTAATTTCATGGCTGCAGTCACCATCTGCAGTGATTTTGGAGCCCCCCAAAATAAAGTCTGACACTGTTTCCACTGTTTCCCCATCTATTTCCCATGAAGTGATGGGACCAGATGCCATGATCTTCATTTTCTGAATGTTGAGCTTTAAGCCAACTTTTTCACTCTCCTCTATCACTTTCATCAAGAGGCTTTTTAGTTCCTCTTCACTTTCTGCCATAAGGGTGGTGTCATTTGCATATCTGAGGTTATTGATATTTCTCCCGGCAATCTTGATTCCAGCTTGTGTTTCTTCCAGTCCAGCGTTTCTCATGATGTTCTCTGCATAGAAGTTAAATAAGCAGGGTGACAATATACAGCCTTGACGTACTCCTTTTGCTATTTGGAACCAGTCTGTTGTTCCATGTCCAGTTCTACCTGTTGCTTCCTGACCTGCATACAGATTTCTCAAGAGGCAGGTTAGGTGGTCTGGTACTCCCATCTCTTTCAGAATTTTCTCCAGTTTATTGTGATCCACACAGTCAAAGGCTTTGGCATAGTCAATAAAGCAGAAATAGATATTTTTCTGGAACTTTCTTGCTTTTTCCATGATCCAGCGGATGTTGGCAATTTGATCTCTGGTTCCTCTGCCTTTTCTAAAACCAGCTTGAACATCAGGGAGTTCACAGTTCACGCACTGCTGAAGTCTGGCTTGGAGAATTTTGAGCATTACTTTACTAGCATGTGAGATGAGTGCAATTGTGCGGTAGTTTGAGCATTCTTTTGCATTGCCTTTCTTTGGAATTGGAATGAAAACTGACCTTTTCCAGTCCTGTGGCCACTGCTGAGTTTTCCAAATTTGCTGGCATATTGAGTGCAGCACTTTCACAGCAATCTTTCAGGATTTGAAAGAGCTCAACTGGAATTCCATCACCTCCACTAGCTTTGTTCATAGTGATACTTTCTAAGGCCCGCTTGACTTCACATTCTAAGATGTCTGGCTCTAGATTAGTGATCACATCATCATGATTATTTGGGTCGTGAAGATCTTTTTTGTGCAGTTCTTCCATATATTCTTGCCATCTCTTCTTTATATCTTCTGCCTCTGTTAGGTCCATACCATTTCTGTCCTTTATCGAGCCCATCTTTGCATGAAATGTTCCCTTGGTATCTCTAATTTTCTTAAAGAGATATCTAGTCTTTCCAATTCTGTTGTTTTCCTCTATTTATTTGCATTGATAGCTGAAGAAGGCTTTCTTATCTCTTCTTGCTATTCTTTGGAACTCTGCATTCAGATGCTTATATCTTTCCTTTTCTCCTTTGCTTTTTGCCTCTCTTCTTTTCACAGCTATTTGTAAGCCCTCCCCAGACAGCCATTTTGCTTTTTTGCATTTCTTTTCCATGGGGATGGTCTTGATCCCTGTCTCCTGTACAATGTCATGAACCTCATTCCATAGGTCATCAGGCACTCTATCTATCAGATCTAGGCCCTTAAATCTATTTCTCACTTCCACTGTATAATTATAAGGGATTTGATTTAGGTCATACCTGAATGGTCTAGTGGTTTTCCCTATTTTCTTCAATTTGAGTCTGAATTTGGTAATGAGTTCATGATCTGAGCCACAGTCAGCTCCTGGTCTTGTTTTTGTTGACTGTATAGAGCTTCTCCATCTTTGGCTGCAGAGAATATAATCAGTCTGATTTCGGTGTTGACCATCTGGTGATGTCCATGTGTAGAGTCTTCTCTTGTGTTGTTAGAAGAGGGTGTTTGCTATGAGCAGTGCATTTTCTTGGCAAAACTCTATTAGTCTTTGCCCTGCTTCATTTTGCATTCCAAGGCCAAATTTGCCTGTTACTCCAGGTGTTTCTTGACTTCCTACTTTTGCATTCCAGTCCCCTATAATGAAAAGGACATCTTTTTGGGGTGTTAGTTATAAAAGGTCTTGTAGGTCTTCATAAAACCATTCAACTTCAGTTTCTTCAGCGTTACTGGTTGGGGCATAGACTTGGATAACTGTGATATTGAATGGTTTGCCTTGGAGACCAACAGAGATCATTCTGTCGTTTTTGAGACTGCATCCATTGAAGCTTAGACTATGGCATAATTTCTTTTCTGATTACTCAGAATGACCCCTCACTAAAAACTGAAGTCCTGTAGCACAGATACTTCTTACAGTTTCTCCTCCATCATCAGTTGAGCAGGAGAGTTTTCTTGTCCCTATATGGTCAAGCTGGGTCCACAGATTATTGTTTGTGTGTGCAGAAAGCATGTCTTAAGGATCACTAACTTACTGAGCTCACGGGCAGGATGTGGGGCTCATGCCACCATTGTTTCATAATTTGAGGACATGTCTCATGTTTTTGTTGCATGGTTTTGTTGCTCAGCAAGCCTGCTTGGTTTTGTGGTTAAGCAAACCTACTTTCTTGGGAAATCGTTAACTTACAGGAGTCTCCCATATTTTTTCTATGGATACTTAGAATCACCTAGTGGAATTAACTGTTTAATCCCTTGTTTTGTCCCTTCACTCTGTCCCTATCAGATGAATCACAGCGGAAAGAAGAGAGATAGCCGGCAGGTTTCATAACAGGTCTGTAACCTCTGGGTCCAAGCCACACACAACAGCACTTGAGAGCTTGCTGGACATACAGTCTCAGTGCCAGCCTAGACCTCCTGATGTCGACGCTGTCCTGAGACCAGGCCCGGGTGCTCTGGGTGCTGAAGTAAAGTGTGAGAGGAGAAGCGGGCCCAGCCGCACGTGTCAGGATCTACAGAGGTGCTCTGGGTGAGAGCTGCCCCAGTCCTCTCTTGAGAACGTCAGTCTCCCTCGCCCTGATGGTTTCTTATGTTTAGTCTGAGGGATTGAGACCTTAGGCTGCATTTACCTTTCCCTTCTGTCTGGCCTCTTTCCCTTCTCAACCTCTGGCAAGAAAAAAAAATCTCAATGATTATACTTGACTCTTAGAAGCACACCCCATCAGAGATGAAGAAAAGCTGTCACACGTGTCAGGGATTCTGTGGGAAAGTAAAGCACCACTCAGGTCATTACTGTATCAAGGCTGATCCCCGGATGGATCTCAGGGAGGGCTTTTCTTACTGTGACACTGGCTAGACCTTGACTGTATCCACAGGCCCCTGCTATGGTCAGCTGTAGGCCCTTTTCTTCCTGAGGCTCAGGCCTCATCCAGCTAATAATGCTGGAGCTGACTTGAGCTAATTCACCAAATTCATTGTTTTGTTCTGTACTTTTGCTTCTCATAAAATATATAGATAAAAGCCAAACACCGTGATACACGTTTATACCCTTATTCTACCACACTGCATTACTGCTGCTAAATGTATAGAAGGTACATAAACATGCTGCTGCCGAACGTGTAAGATGAGACCTAGTGCAAGCTGTACCTTCTGCCATCTCTCTCTTCTCACTCTTTGGTCAGCAGCCAGAAGGACAGCATTAAGGACAGAGTCCACATAGTGATCGCCACTTACTGAGAGCCTGTTTTTGCTTGGGCACTTGATATAGTTGTAATCCTCACAACTATTCCACGAGAGCTGGATCTTATTTACTGGATCAGTGGATGGGAAACCCAGGCTCAGCAACCCAGTGATGACAGGACTAGATCTGAGTATTGAGGCCGAGTGTGTTGGAACCCAAAGCATGGGCTTTTTCATCATATCCTAAAACCTCTTCAGTTCAGTTCAGTTCAGTCGCTCAGTTGTGTCCAACTCTTTGCGACCCCATGAATCACAGCACACCAGGCCTCCCTGTCTATCACCAACTCCCGGAGTTTACTCAGACTCGCGTCCATCGAGTCAGTGATGCCATTCAGCCATCTCATCCTCTGTCATCCCCTTCTTCTCCTGCCCCCAATCCCTCCCAACATCAAAGTCTTTCCAATGAGTCAACTCTTCGCATGACGTGGCCAAAGTACTGGAGTTTCAGCTTTAGCATCATTCCTTCTGAAGAAATCCCAGGGTTGATCTCCTTCAGAATGGACTGGTTGGATCTCCTTGCAGTCCAAGGGCCTCTCAAGAGTCTTCTCCAACACCACAGTTCAAAAGCATCAGTTCTTCAGCGCTCAGCCTTCTTCACAGTCCAACTTTCACATCCATACATGACCACTGGTAAAACCATAGCCTTGACTAGACGGACCTTAGTCGGCAAAGTAATGTCTCTGCTTTTGAATATACTAACATATAAACTAAATAATTAGTTCCTAATGGATCAATAACTTTTTGTATTCATTCAAAGCACGGTTCCCATGGAAAAAACTTGTTTTGATTATTTTCATATCTGACCTGCAAAACCAGAAATCAAGATCACTGTGCTGAAAAATGCAAACACACAGAAGCATTACAGTCACACACGTTTGCCAGCTTATGAAACCGTGTATTCAGATGGGTTAGGTTTCTGCTTTTCCATTATCCCTGTTCTGAGCAGTGCAGCACCCAGTCCTATCTGTTTGAAGCAACTTTTCAAGTAAAAAATAAACGAGTTCCCATTGATTATCATTTTAAATCTCATCTCACAGACACATTTTCTGCACTCACCCCATGTTGTCAGTCCTGCCAATTAGCTCTGCCCTGAGCTTGATCTGCAGCGTTGGGTGAGCGTGCACGGCGGTTCAGCGGGATGTGCATGCTGGCCGTGCCTCCATCATGACTTCCCTTGCCAAGAGCTTCATACAGCACTAAGGCTGTTCTGCTTCACACCCTTCCTGTGGGGTTTCAGACTCTTAGAGATGAATCTTCAGAGTGTCTTTTGTAGATAAGTGTCCCGAGCTACATGCATCAAATGACTCGTCTGAAACTCTGTAACGGGTTCTTTAGTGTGATTCCTATACCCAGTGGGCACATAACCTGATAGTGTCAATGCTGATGGGAAGAAATTATGAGGTTCTTAAATATAAATTTATGTTTTCAATTTAAAAGACTTGGATTTATACAGTCAAAAATATTGAATATTTTGTGATTGATATAGTGCCTTGGATGACAGGAATGGGATATGAGATAAAGAAGCAGGAGCCTTAATTAGTTTGCTTATACAAGGAATGACTGACATAACACAGATGAGTCAGATGTACCAGAAGTAGAAACTATTCTCTAATTACATTGAAGATTTTTTTAGATATATAATGGAGATAAAAAGATGAGTAAGACTAAAGATATGATGTCTGTCAATACAGTTCAGAAACATTGAAATTTGTTTAAGTTATTTTCAATAGGAAATGTGCTAAATACTGTGTGTGACCTGTGCCATTTTTCCTTCCCCATAACACCAAGAAAAGAGTTCTCACAGTTGAGGAAACTGTCCTGGGAAGTTCAGACCCTTGAATGTTAACTGGAGGGCAGAGTTAAATAACCACAGTCAGGAATCGCATTCAGATCTGAATCCAGCGTCCTCATTCTTGACCACCAATTTTACTGCACCAATTTTTATGGCCTAGTATTTAAATATATATATATATATGTGTGTGTGTGTGTATATATATATATATGTATATATATATATAAAACTTACAATGCTTGAAAAATGGGTAACACAAGTTCCCTAAAGGTGAAAGTCATATATTTTGCTTTTTTTTTTTTTTAATGATTTTGACAGTTTTGAGGCATACAAATCAGGTTCTTTGTAAAATGTTCCTTGTTTGGGATTTGTCTAATATTTTTCAGATTAGCTCAGGCTTATTAGTTTGGGGAACAAAAACCACAGGGTAAATAGCTATTTTTATTATATCATATCATGGAAACATACTATTTGCATGGGCTATCAATGTTAGCCACTTAGCAAATTTCAGTTATTCGTTGCAGTTTACAGGAAAGCAGTTGACTTACGAACTTTGTATCCAAGACCTGTTTCATGTGCTTGTTAGTTCTGGTTTACTGTTTGCTTGTATGGTTGCTTTTTTTAAATCTTGATCTGGTTGGTTCTTTGGAAATTTTTACAGGAAAATGATGTCACCTGAAAACAAAGTTTTGTTTCTTCCTCCACAATCTTGAAAGTTTTAATTCCTTTTTGTGCCTCATTGAGTTAGGTAGGACTTCTAGTACAATAGGAATGGTAAGGCTGGACATCCATGCCTTCTTCCTAATCTTAAGGGGAAGCATTCAGTCTCTCACCATTTGATGTGTCATTAGTTATAGGTTTTTTGTAGATGTTCTTTTTTAACCTGAGTGAATGTATCTCCATTTGGTAAGATTTTTTTTGATCATGAATGACCTTGTATTTCATTGAATGCTGCTTCTGCTTTATATGATCTTAAGATTTTTCTTCTTAAGCCTTCTTGGTGTGATGGATGGATCACATTGATTCTCCTTAATGTTGAAGCAACCTTTGATGAAAGTATCTCAGTTGTGTCCAGCTTTTTGAGAACCCATGGACTATACAGTCCATGGAATTCTCCAGGCCAGAATACTGAAGTGGGTAGCCATTCCCTTTTCCAGGGGATCTTCGCAACCCATGGATTGAACCCAGGTCTCCTGCATTGCAGGCAGTTTCTTTACCAGCTGGGCTACCAGTTGAAGCAGGCTTGCATACTTGGAATAAATCTTACTTTATTTTTGAGGATTTTTGCATCTTTGTTCATGGGAGATACCAATTTATAAGTTTTTTTTTTCCATTTTATAATATATATAATGTCTTTTGTTTCTCCTTGGACCACATATCTCTTCCTAGGGAGGTCAGAGACCACCTAGCCCAGCCCTGTCACCCCTCTCAGCCTCTCTGTCTCCCAGCACCTTGGCCAGTCATGACTCCCACAGGTGGACTTAGAAAAAAAAGTCTTGGGAGACACCTCCTGTGATAGGTCCCCATGAGAGCTCAAGGCCAAGTTGGGGCTGGTCACTTCTGTCATCCCTGGTGGCTCAGGCCAGGCCCAGCCTGTAATGCAGAAGTAATTTTCAGGAGGCATTTCCAAAGACCAGCCACAGGGAATGTGTTGGGAGAAGTTCCCTCTGATTTTACTTACTGGTAGAGAATGTGGAAGACTGATATAATTTCTTCTCAATGTTTGATAGGTTTCGCCAGTGAATCCTCTGGATCTGATGCTTTCTTTTTTGAAAGATTATTATCAATTAAATTTCTTTAATAAACATAAGATTATTTAATTCTCTTCTTGTGAGATTTGGTCATTTGTGTATTTAGAGGAATTAGTCCAGTTCATCTAAGTTAACAAATATGTGGGCCTAGAGTTGTTCATAATCTTCCTATTTTTATCTTTCATGTCCTTGAGGTCAGTAGTGTGACCCTCTCTTTCATTTCTGATATTGTTGTTTTTCCTTGTTTAGCCTGTCTAGAGGTTTATTCATTTTATTGATCTTTTCAAAGAGCCGGCTTTTGATTTCATTAATTTTCTCTGTTGTTTGTGGAATTTGCATTTTCAGCTGTGTATTTACTATCCCAATCAAACTAAAGAAGAAGGAGAGAACTGGCGTACAGGCAGCCATATCAGCTGCTCGGTTCTCTTTGTTTGCAGGACGTTGTCCACAGGAGGTAGGCCTGACTGGTTATTTTCCAGTGGAGTCAAATATCTGTCTTCATTTCTTCATAGGACTTGCACACTTGCTCAGGTTTTAGCTGCCTCCTTCCTTCTTCTCTTGACTTGAAGTCTCATATTTTATGTTAGAAATACATGAATATGTTGCATTCTACTACAGAAAATATATGTTTATTTCACTTAAGAACTATGCTTTCCATCCTATCTAGTAGATATGTTATTTGAGAAAGTCCATTTTATTCCCTCTCTCATGGAATCTGGTGTGTATTTTGGTCCTGGGTTTGCTGTCTGTGTGTTCTCAGACAGCCTTAAGATCCCTGTGGGGCTCTGTTTTCTTGTCCACAGACGAGCCAGTAAGGCCCGGGTCGCAGTGTTGGAGTGAGGACTGGCTGAGACTCTGGTGGGGTGTGATGGTCCCAGGGGATGCAGCCTCCCCAGATGTCAGCTTCCTGTTCTGGGTCCCAAACAGAAACTGATGCTGGGGCTTCTTTGATGTTACCATGTTTATTTTCACTGGACTAGGTGCCTGAATGATTGAAGTTCCTTTCTTTAGGTAGATAATCTGTTCCTGACTTGCTTCGTTTTTTCTTTGCATATAGTATCCTTATTTCTTTTTACAGATTTACGGAACATTGATTTTCATGAGGTATTAGTACATGTGAACACTGGAATGCTGGAGAACACCATGCAAATTGCTAATGTGACCCTCTTGCTTGCAGGGGCAGGGGAGGAGTCTCAGCCCGGCCAGTGGGAGTTGGGGTACCACGGGGGACGCCGGCTTCCAGGGGTGTCCTCTCCACCCGAGGGCCAGTGAGTCGCGGAAGAGGACTGCTCACTCCCAGAGCACGAGGAGTGCCCCCAACTGGGTACAGACCTCCACCGCCGCCCCCGACGCAGGAAACCTATGGAGACTATGTAAGTGAAGGTGCTCTGATGGTCTGTGATGCAGTACCAGGCGTGGTGACCAGTAGCCCCCACCCTGCTTAAACTGAGCTCTTTAGCATTTACTGAATACTAAATAAGTACTTGGTATCAGAGACACAGAAAATGTGAAAGAAATAACCTCCTTTGTCAAATAACTATGAAGGTGAATTTTGGTGGTGGGGAGGCTCAAGATTAGGACCAAGGAGATGTGCTGTCAGGCCGTCCCACAGGCATGTGGCATAGTGGTCATCCACTACAGGTTGCCTCTGAGTGAATCAGTCATTTAAAAAGAATTGCCTGCCTATAACGAGCTGTTTTTACCCTTAAGTGTTTCCTCTTAGACTCTGCTACTGAATATGGATTCCTAGTGGAAATTCTTTTTCAGTGAAGAAAATAAAAGTTCCTAGCTTTTTTAATTAATGCAAATCAGTTTTTCCATTTATCATTCAGTAATTCTTTGATACGGTCCACAGACTTACTTAACATAAGAGAAAGAAAATACATCCATGGAAAATGGGCAGCAGGGGGTGGGAGCAGTGGATTCTTTAACAAGAATGCAGAACCCCTGGGATTCTTTCTATGACTTTCTATTTTAACATAAAGGAGGAAAATAAGTACTGGATAGATATGTCATATTAGTCATTAAAGTATTAATATTAAAGGAAGAGTATATCAACTGTTGTCAAAGAAAGGGAAGCAGTGCCAGTCCTGCAGTGCCCAAAGCACTAGGTTTTCACATTTCCCTTAATGGACTTCTCCTGCTTGGAGCTCAGCACCTCTTTGCACAGTTTCTGGAAGTCTGACGTAATCCCTGGGCCACAGACAACTTCTTCTGTGTCGTCTGCAGCCACTGGAAAGACCTGAGCCCTTGTCCTGGTCATCCTGAACTTCTGGTAGTTCCTTAAGTGTGCTGAGTCCTCTTAGGCTTTCAGAGCTCTGCTCATGCAGCGGTCTCTGCCTCAAAAGCTCCTCTCCATCCTAGGAGCGTTTCCTGTCTGACCTTGCAGACTCGGGTCAGCTGTTACTGGAGCCTACCTGCTAGGTGTCCCCATAGCCTCCTGGCTGGACTGGGTGCTGGGGGTCAGGGACGAGAGCTGTGCCCCCTCACACTCAGCAGAGAGGGCACACTGGGAGCTCAGTGAAGTATGTTTTACACATAAATCCCATATGGACAGTTTCACCACTTGGCTATTCAGCTGGGGAAGGACAGGTCTGTGTCTTGTCTCTGTGTTCCTTACAGTTGGACGTGGTCCTGTTTACTAGTCTTCTTACCAAACTGGCAGTTGGGCCTCAGACTCATCCACAAGGGTTGAGTTTTGTGAGGGTGGCAGAGACTGTTGTGAAAGGAAGCAAATGTGAAATTCCTTTGAGGTAGCCTGGTGTCTTCTCTTTTCCACCTCAGCTTCCCTGGAATTCTCATAGGCTTGCCTGCTGTAGACGTGCTGGATGGCGTCTTCATCATCATCAGGCCAGTGTATGGATCCTGGCCCTCCTGTGCCATAAACATGGGATGAGTCGGGAAAGGACTTAGCTTTGTTGGCTTTACAATCTGCCTGTTTCAGAAAGACCTAGTGCCTTCTTTCCATACATTAATTCATCTTTCTACTCAACGAGATGGATCGAATTCCTGTAGTGTGAACCAGATGCATGTGTTCTATGTCTCAGTGTTTACTCCAGTGGGTCTTGAATGAAATTAGATGAATACAAGTGGAAATTTCTTGAAAGATTAAAGTTTAGGGGAGCAAAAGGAAGAGAAATTCAAGGCACTTGGTTTTCTAAGCTTAACTCTGCCATTTATTAATAAATAATGGGAAAAGCACTAAAACAATTGATTTGCAAGATATCCTCTTAATAACCCCTATTCCCATCCACTGCAACAGGGAGAGGATAGTGGCTTCCCCAGAGGAACCCGCATGTCCTTTCAGGAGCGGATGAGGGTGGAGGCTCTGAAGGAGGATGGAGCCTTCATCGGGTGAGCCCACACTCATGCCTGGCTCTCCCCAGACACTCAGTGTAATTCCCGAGGCTGCATTTCCCACCCAGGGCCTTCCTCATGCAGCCTGACCACAGCGTGGCCTTCAGAGAGCAGACGGCCACATTGGCGGTCCTGAATATAGTTGGCCATTGGTCTTAACCTTTTGAGATTCTAAAGGTTACTCACACTGGCTGCTTAGCTTTGCAGCATGGAAAGGGGAAAAGTATTGTTTTTGTTTGTTTGTTTGTTTGCTTATTTCTAGGATTTTCGATCAGGTGGGTATACTACAGAATATCCAACTTAGAAAAGCTGGATTCTGTAACCTCCCAAGTTCATTCTTTCTTGTGACAAGTGGGAAAGTTGAAAGTGGTCTCCTTAGAATATACTAAAATACTCCATTGATGGAATAATAATAAATTAGACTCTAAATCCCATGAGAGTAGAGTCCCCAGCTACACACACACCCCGTTCACACCTTTGTATTTTCAGTTCAATTTAGTCACTCAGTCTTGACTGAGTCACTCTTTGCGACCCCACGGACTGTAGCACACCAGCCTTCCCTGTCCTTCACTGTCTTCCAGAGCTTGCTCAGACTCATGCCCATCGAGTCAGTGATGCCATCCAACCATCTCATCCTCTGTTGTCCCCTTCTCCTCCCGCCTTCAATCTTTCCTTGCATCAGGGTCTTTTCCAGGGAGTCCGTTCTTCACGGTAGGTGGCCAAAGTATTGGAGTTTTAGCTTCAGCATCAGAATATCATTTATATTCTCAGCACCTAGTATGATGGCTAGCACATAGTTAGTCCTTAATTAATATCAATATTCTCAAGACTGAGTTTTTTTTAATTGCCAGCTGTGGAGGCCCCACCCCAAACTCCTCCTGTGTGCTATGTTGATTTTCATCACTTAGCAGTTTATATCTAACTTGTTAGGAGCATTGTTCAGTCTTTACTTAGTATATGTCTGTTTCTCAGACTATAGTAGACTTTTCAGGAAAAGCACCATGTATCTTCGTCAGTCTGTAGTCTCACTGGCACATTGTAAGCTCTTAGAGTGAGTGTTTACTGGGCTAGACAGCCCTGCACAGAGACCTGGTAAGTTTTCCTAATGAAGGTTGCCCTTGATCTTTTCCAAGCCAGTTGCTTTAATCATCCCATGGGAAGAGTATGATAGCTGGCATTTGGAAAAAGATCATCCCTGCATCATTCTCATCTTCTAGGGTTAGGAGGGCAATTGCAGATTACAGAGGTGGAAGGCTGATTCTGTTTAACTCCTGAAAATCACAGAATCACGTATTATAAATCTGATCTGAGTGTAAGAATGAACTTTCAAGGAAGATGTAACATTTAATGAGAAACTGCTCTCCGTGAGGTACCACTTACATGTTGTGCCATCTTGTTCACAGCCACTCAGAGGTATTGTGGTCCTGTTGTGAGAACTTAAGGTGCGGGGAGTTGTGTCTTTTCCCAAGTCACACGATGGAGAGAGGGCGCAGACGGGGACCCACGACTCAGGGCCTGTGTTGTGTCTTGAGCAGCTGGTGCTGGATGGAGACCAGGCTCTACGAGCTGGCCGGGTCAGGGCCGCTCATCTCTCAGGAAAGTGCCGCAGGCCCCCCGCACACTGCTCCCCTCGGAGGTGCAGCGAGGGGGATCAGGTCACCTCTGTGGTCCTTCAGTGTAAGTCATTCTCTGGTTATAGGCTGCCTTAAGTAGGGAAACGGAAACGGAAGACCATTAAGACAAATGGAATGGGGTTAGGACTTAAAAAATAATAATAAGGCATTATTATATGTATTGGCAAAAAAGTTGAACCAGCATTTTCACTTTAGGAATTTCTGAGCATCTGTATCTCTAAAAAAGGCTTGTCATTCCTTTAGAACTCAAAGATGTAATTTTTAATGATTTCCTTGAAATACATTTGTGGTAACAAATCTTTTTGTATAGAACTTGCTGTTATATCTGACCCATTTGGTTTATTTATTTTAATTTTCATTTAACATTTAGTATCTGAGGCCATTATTTCCAGAATGAAAGATGCAAAGATGTCCTATCAGTTGCCTATTTAAACAAAAAAGAGATGAAAACTGTTCTTTTAATCCTGCCACAACTGGTGCTTTTTTTGAGAAACTATATATTTCAGTCCTTAGAATACTCAAAAAATGTTCTTCAGATTATGTGTACTAAAATGAAGGTATTCCAGTGCAGTTTTAGGCCCTAGAAAAACTCAATTTATGATATATGTTAAAATTATTTTTATTAAATAGTTACCCATTATAAAAGTGGGCATAGTAGTATGCACATTATAAAAGTGTTTCCTCTTAGCCCAAGCAAGAAAGCCTGATAATGTAAAAGTATTTTCTTGTCGAAATGTGCCTATTGAAATGTGACTGATTTTTCTCAAGGTGGGTTGGTGAAGATATTTGATTATTTGTAATGTCATCTGAGCCAACTGTTCTTCATCAGAGTCACCGTCACAAATATTCCCTGAGCATGTGTCATTGAGAAGAACCTCTGTTAGCAAATAAATCTGATGGTGAGAACCGTGTTATCACTAAAGCATGTAGAACTCACAGTGACCATGTGAACAGCAGAGGTTAACCATCTCCATGAACACTGGTTTTCTAAGAATAGCTCAAAAAAATGCAGTGCAATTCAACATAGTTAGTTTTTTTTCCAAAATGGAAAAAAATGGATAATGGATGTGTTTTCAACCATTTGACTATAAATTGGGACTTTCTGCTCCACTTTTAACTTAGTAAAATCAGACATAATTACAGTAACTTCTCATCTCTTTTTTTGAGGACAAGAAGCATCTTTTTCCCAAAATGACATTGATTCATTATTTATGTCAAAATAATTAAATAACTGACAAATAACTAGTATAACCCAGAATCTATTCAATAAGAACACTTTAACAATTCAAAATGTTGGTGTCATTACAAAAGGACATGTTTGATGCTTCCTGGCAGAGTCCAATTTACATATGAATCTCTAAAGTGAAATCCATTTTGATGAATTGTTTTAGGTTCCACATACAAAGAAAGCACAAAGTACAGAGGGCCCTCCATATCTGCAAGTTTGGCATCTGTGCGTTCAACCAACTACTAGTGGAAAAAAACAATTTTTTTTATTCCAGAAATTTTTAAAATTGAAGTAAAGCTTGAATTTGCCACATGCAGGCAGTACATTGCATTGCTCCTGCTGCTGCTAAGTCACTTCAGTTGTGTCCGACTCTGTGCGACCCCATAGACGGCAGCCCACCAGGCTCCCCCGTCCCAGGGATTCTCTAGGCAAGAACACTGGAGTCGGGTGCCATTACCTTCTCTGACATTGCATTAGGGATTATAAATAATCCAGAGATGATTTAAGGTACAAGGGTGGGATGGGTAGGTGATATGCAGATACTGTACCATCTTACATAGGAGCTTGAGCACCTGTGGGTTTTGGATCCGAGGGGGTCCTGGAACCAGCCCCTCATGGCTACTGAGGGCCGACTGTTCCCCAGACACTCAGTGTGGTTGGTCGCTTTATTTACCGTCTCTGAAGTCTTGTGCATTTCTATCCTGTCACCTGACAATTGAGGGTTAGCAGCCACCCCTCTGACTCTCTGTAGAGTCCCTTCCTGTTCCTCCCCATAGCACCCACAGCTCGGTGGAGGCTGAGGTGCAGCCCCCAGGGCCCAGGTTGAGGGAACCCAATGCCCAGGATTGCGTGCATCCGTCTTCATTCCTTGCGTTCACACAGTAGACACGGCTCACTTCCCCATGAGGAACTGAGCTCCAATTCACCTCCATCACAGCCGCTTCAGGGAAGACGCCAGTCCTCCTGCATCTCAGGAAGCATTCTCGTCCACCTCCCACGTCCAGCTCGTGCTGTGATGATGTCCTCTCAAAGAGCGCACCTTCCATACCTAGCAGTTAGCTGTTTGTATGTTTTCTCATGTCTGACTTCTCACAAACCTTAAATCTGTGTTATTCTTGTTCCTACCACCTCACATATAGTACTCCCTCAGTAAACGCTGGTTGTTGAGATGGATGGACAGATGGACAGACAGACAATTGTCATTGCCTCCTTAGTCTCAGCTTTGCTTGTGGTCCTGCCCTCCCCAGGGTCCTTCCCTTAAATAATGTGTTTCTCATATTACTTCTAATCTATATTTTCTGGCATCTAAAGCCTGATTGATACTATTGCTCGGCCATCCCTGGATCGTGGGAACTAGTTTAGAAATGTAGGAGGATAAAGTTGAGATTCTTCTGAGTGGTGTCTGAAGACTTTCTCAGCAGCATGTTTTAACCCCCTGCCCTTCCCACATTATCATTTTATGTCCATCGATCCCTCCATTGCAGTTCCTTAAACATAGCAGGACTTGAACTGTGTGGCTTTGTACGTGCTCTTGGTTCTCTTCTAATGCCTTTTCTTGTTCTGTCCCTACCAGTTCCTGTTACTGTTTATTCTTCAGTCTTGAAGCCTTCCTGGTCCTAGTGAGGCACAGGAAGCAGCATCCTGGGTGCCCTGAAACCTGCCTCAGAGTCAACTTACTTGTCTTTGTCCCCCGTAGACTGGAATTCTTTAGGGTAGGAAC
The DNA here is from genome assembly GCF_014754425.2 of Oryx dammah. NCBI lineage: Eukaryota > Metazoa > Chordata > Mammalia > Artiodactyla > Bovidae > Oryx > Oryx dammah. Next base: position 19,205,120 of record NW_024070203.1, on the reverse strand, counting down.
TACATCATTTTTTAAAACATTTGTTTGCCCAGAGCCTGTCATGAGGCCTGACATTTTGTAGCTACTAAATAAACGTATGAGGATGACTTTTACTGAGGCCGACTAACTCTGTCATTCCATGTGCCATGCACACTGTTAAACATACTTCATGAAATAAAGCCAATTGTAGCAAACATTTAGTGAACTAATAAATATGGAAGAATGCGGTTTAATTAAAAGAATATTATTCTGAGATGTAAAATACTCAATTTCTAAGTCTCCTTATTGTCTGCATCACTATTTTTGTGTAAATTAACCTTTTTAGTTCTTCATCTGCAAAATGCAGGTGGATGGTATTTTACCTGTAAATTAGCAGGATGGACCAGATGCTGTTCTAACCTCTTTTCCAACTTTAAAATTCTGTTAATTGATTGTTTTCTGAAACTGACTTGCTTTCCACTGTCACCCTAAACATGTTCTTTTAATAAGAAACTGTATTTTCATCAAATGGAAATCTTGATACTGAAAAGAGGGTCACAGAATAAACAAAGCAAGCATTCTAATGAGAGAAACAAACTAAAGGTGAATGGCTATGAATCTTTTGAATTCTGAAACAAATTTTGAAAAATAATTTTAAAAATGAAGATCTTTTTTCAAATGCAAGCTCACCTCTCAAGATGCATAAACTAAAATTGTCTTAGAAATTTTAATCATATAATTTTTTCCCTCATTTCATTATGATTGTGTCAGCCATCTATTCATAGGTATTTACTGTTCACTAACATCCCTTGCTATCTTAATGTTGTGTGATCAGTCTAAGCTTTTGAGCCTGAGCTGATGGGTTAATCACCTTTAAACATACGTACGGTGGAGCGTTCTCGATGAAGGTGTACAAGTTCATCAGACTATGAAAGCTCTTTCAGGTACTTGATATGCTCTGATTACGCAGCTGTATGATGTTTACTGAACAGAATGTGGAATTGTCCTCAAACCACCCCATCTGGTATGGCAGTGCCAGCTTGAGCACGGTGCAGGGTGGCTGGCACACGAAGGGATTTATGTGTATGAGAGGAGGAGATGCAGGCTCCTCGAAGCTGCAGGGGTGTAGGGAGTAGCAAAGCCAGGTCCGTCTGACCAGAGCACCTGGCCCTCTTCCCTGCAGACCCTCCGGTCAGGCCCTCTCCATGGACGATTCGATGTGCGGTGGGGCACGCTTCTGCCCCAGTCTCCACAGCACTGCAAAGTGAAGTCCTCGCCCGGACAGTAGGAAGGAAAGGCATCCTGGCCTGCACTGTGCCAGGACAGGCACCTGTCCCATGGCCTGTGGGCTGGGAAAGGGGTGAACTGAGATTCAATCCCAGGTTCCCTAACCCGGAGTCTGAAGCTTTTATTCCCAGTATTCTAACTTGTGTAATGTTATGACCTAGAAAGAAGGAAAAATAAATGAGGAAAGAGTAGAAGCACCAGAGCTGGCGACCCAATCATAACTGTGTGTCAGCACCTCCCTAGCCGTGGACCTTCCAAATCGATGGCCTGTCTTACTGACTGCAGAAGCTCCCAAGTTTTCTAGATGCTTCTTTGTGAGCTCATCAACTTCAGTCTTCAGGTCAGAAGTTACTGCTTTAATTTATTATATGTTTAGATGCTTTCACTTGGAAACCATCAGAGAAGTATAGAATAGTACTCTTCTGTCTTCTAGTATTTTTCTGATTCAGTAACGACAGAAAAACAGTACTCTTCAACTTCTAGAAGTTGATGGAAGAAAAGGAAGCTGCCATTTGTTGGGTATTTACAGAACATGTTAGTGTGCTGGGCACTGTACCCTATATCATCTTATTTAGTCCTCACTTCATCCCCATGAAGTGATCTCCAGGCAGTTTAGAAAATTTTTCCCAAATCACACTTCTAGTTAGTGATAAAACCCACATGCCCTTACTTGCTCACAAGCACGTTTCTCAGCTCTTTGCATGGGTCTGTCATATCCGGAAAACACCACCATGAGTTAACACTTCCTAGTGGCATGCCACTGGTCAGGGCAGAGCTGGAATGTAAAGCCAGGCAGTCTGGCTTGAGAGCCGCACTCTTAGCCAAGACCCACTGCTTCCTGGACAAGCCAGTTTCATCTCATTTAAAACTCTGTATTTGCAAACAGAGAAATTATCAAATGAATGGGAAAATTATTTCATCACTTCAGATATAAAGGTTGTTATATGAAATTTATTAGAGCAAGCGGTGTATGACTGAGTAAGTTACTGGTGTTACTGGTTCTTCTGCAACTAGTATTTCCTCATGGGACTTCTTACGTTGGTTAACCTAACCCAGGTTTGACGTGTCATAGAGACAGTTTGAATGGGAGAAACCTGAACTTTTTGTTGTACATGCAGGCCACCTTTTCTGCCTGTTCTCTCAGTCAGGCTCATTAAAGCTGTAGAAGAAGAAACTTGTCTCCAGAAAACACTACATAGACAGTGTCTCTGTCTGTAAAATGGCACCACAGGGAACACTGTTTCTCCATCTGCCCGAAGAATAAACCCTTCTGAAGTTTAGTCAACTAGGAACATCAGTGAAAACCTTTAGGGAAAAACCAAATATATCTTTAAAATATACATGTCATTCTTTAATATAGCTTTTGTTTAAAGACTCAGTGAAAGCACATTCCTCATTCTTCTGAGAGCTCACCTGAAGTTTGAATTATGTGACTAGTCTGGGAGTTTGAGTACAATGAGAGTTGTACTGACGCAAATCTTCCCATTGCAGTGACTGCTGGTATAATTTTTTGACAGTTAACTAATCGCTAAACTGCTTCAATTATTTTGTTTTCCATAGCGAAAAATTTAATTAAAACAGTACAGATTGTGAAAAGGTTATTTATGAAAATGCATTTTAAATGTGAATTGAAAAGCCTAGGGACACCTTTTTATTTTAGATAAAAAGATGAAGGTTCTATAATTTTTTTATCTCCATTTTACCAGAAGCAAGAGTAAGTGCAATGTGCAGTTTACTTGAAATGTCTATCAGGTGCTTCACAAGTCTGTCTTTTTCTTAAACTGCTTGAAAAGTTGACCTATTTTAGAAATGCAATAGTTTAGGAAATAATTTCAGATTTTAAACTTATAAATATGAAGGGATTTGGCTTTTCCTTCTTACTTTAAGCAAAAACAACCCCAGAAAATTGCTTTGTTCATGGAGCAGAGGACTCTGAAATGACAGTGTCTCTGAGGCCTGGAAAGCAGATCCTGCCTCCCTAATGAGGAAGGTTATCTGAGCTAGCATGATGGATGCGTCCTAGTCCTCAGGTGGGTTAGTCCTGAGGCGCTAGATTAGTCCTCTGTTACAATGGATATCCTACAGGAACCTGCCATCTTAGTGTTGTTTTCTTGAGCCTTTAATCAGCTTGCGTGGAGCTCAGTCCTGCTTGCAAGTAGATCCTAGTCTACAGAGGCCCCGTTGAAGCCTTCCGCAATCCCCGGTATGTGCCAGGGGCTCCCTCTCTATTATTTGGATCCGTGTGTGTACATCCTAGTTAGGGTACTCACCTTGGAGTGATACAGTCACTCCTTTACTTGTCAGTTTTCCCATTTTATTTTAAGCTGATGATAGGGTCCTGCCTTTTTATCCACAGAGCCCCTCATCAAGTGAGTCATCAGTGTTTGATTTCTTGACATGGAAACAAAGCACAGTGACTCTCCAGGATAAGAACACCTGCAGTTGACTTACATGAGTATTTAGGGGGACATCTAGAGATAACCTCATAGTGCGACATTATCTTGGGGAGTTCATCAGGCTACAGGGTCTGACCCTCAGTATAGAGTCAGGCAATGTACCACAGTGGTTAAAAGCAAGGTTGGGAACCAGACAGACTAGTTTCAATTCCTTGCTGTGCCTTTAATTGCTGTGTGACCTTAAGCAAGTTGCTTGACTACTTTATACTTCAATTCCTAATCTGCAAATGGAAATATTAGTGCTTATCACATAGGACTGTTAGGAACTATTCAGTGCTGTTCACATCCACCAGGAAGGTTAAAGTTAAAACAATCAAGTGTTAACTGAAATGGGGTGCTGTAGGAATTCTCACCCACTGCTGTGGGAATGTCAGTCCATACAACTATGTTGGAAAAGGGTTTGGTGGTTTGGTACCACATGTTAAAGCTAAAAACAGGCCTTCTTCCCAAGGCACAGCGGTTCTGCTCTAGGAACCACAACAGAGGCTCATAAGACTTAGGTAAGAGGTGTGTAGGCAAAACTAGAAAAGCATTTACAACTAGAGTGGCTATAAGGATGTGATAGTCCAGCCATATAGGCAAGCTTTCAGGCCACAAGAAGGAACCAGTGGTTGCTGCCTGCAGCACGATAGACGGATCTCATGAGCATGAAGCTGACTGAAAGAAACAGGCACAGAGGGGTTGCCACTCTGATTCCATCTTTATGAAGCTCAAGAGCAAGTAAACCTCACCAGCAGTGTTGAAAGTTGGGATAGCGTTCCTTCTGGGGGTAGGTAGTAACTGAGTATGAGCCCACGGGAAGTGTCCAGGGGCCGAGATGTCCCCTGTCTTGATCTGTGTGCTGATTGCATAGCTGTGCTCACTGAGCTGTGCTACCTGAGGTGTGTGCCTTCCTATGACTTACACTATGCATGAATAAAAAGTTGAAAACATGATCAGTTTGTGTATTAAAAACGTTGTACTAGACAGACCAGATACTCTTGTTTATAACAGAACAGCACGTCTTTCATCAAGCAGATTTGTAAAAGCTGAACAAATCTCGAGCACATCTGGTCCCTCTACTCTTAGACCAGATGATAATCTGAAGGTTTCTGGGTGAGTCTACAAGCTGAGCAAGGAGTAATCATGATACTAACCTTATGAAATTCTGGTAGGGATGTTTTCATTGTGGAGCAACCTCTGCACTGTGAATCAGGCATACATCTTGGTGGGTCAGGAGCCCTTTCCCCTTCCACCATGGGATTGAAGGCACCCGGGGCCTCTCTCCTGGCCAGTCATGCCACGACCCATGGAAGAATGAGAGAACTCATGTAAACCCTTCCCTACCAGTCAGTCACCATTCAGGAAGTGTTTACTGAAATCTTTCTTGTACCAGGCCCTGGGGACACTAGTAGACAAGGTCGGTGAAGCCCCTGTTCTCAGGGAGACTGCATTTCTAGTGGACGATACAGGTAATAATCAAATGCATTGGATATTTGATAGGAATCGGGGTTCCTCATCTGAATAGCAGATCATAGAAAATGCTGTGCATGCTTATTTCCTTAGCTTTGTGGGGGTGATGCCAACAACCACTGCTCTGCACGCTCAGGAGAGAAGTGAGCCTGCTTCATACACAGTGGACACCAGTGGGCACCGGGCTTCACTCTCTGGTGGAACCCTGGTTGAGAAAGGCTGTGAGGGCGTCTCCCAGTTCCTGAAGAGGTAGCTGAGAAGCTGAATTGAGCCTCAGAAGAAATCCAGAGTTTGAGAGGGTTAAGTAGTTGGAGTCCACAGCCCCCCAAGTTTGGGTGTAGGAGGCTGATAAATCCCCTCAACTTTGAAGGGGAACCCAGAAAAGCTGTCCTTCCAGAGGAAGGTTGCTTGTTGTCATGGCCCTGTGTGGGGTGCCTTGAAGCTGGGACTGCGACCCCTCCTGTCCTGCACCAAGAGCAAGTGTAATTCTCTCTAGAAAAACACAACAGTGTGGGCCTTCAGTTATTTCTCTCATTCTTCATATATAATTGCAATTAATCAAAAATTATAGGCACGCAAGATGAGGAACCAGTAAAAACAGACCGTAATAGATTCATAAAGCAGACACAAACTTTATGTTCTTTATAATCATGGAACTGAAGAGATAAAATTGATGATTTAAGCAGAGAATTGGAAAATATGGAAAACAAATGCTCTAGAATTGAAAAATATAAAGAATAATGAAATGGTTTTAGTTCCAGGTTAGACACAGATAAGGGAAGAAATAGTGTATTGGAAGTTAAATCAATGAAATAGGTAAAAACCTGGACAGCCCTGAAGACCACATGAGGCACCAGGGCCTCCAGCGGCGCCTCACTTGAAGCCCCAAAGGCCCCCGAGACAAGGCTGCTGCGCTTCCCTCCCTCCCTCACCCCACACTGGCCTTTCCATCTGCCGTTCCTTCTGCTGGAAGTGCCAGTAGCACCTCCAGCAAAATAAAAAATCCGCATAAGCGGCTTCTCACTTTTTTCGCATTTGTAGTCTTTTCTGTGAGGACTCCTGGCACCTCTCCAAGATGTCCAGCATCCCCGCTCTTTCCCTGTGTCCCTGAGGACTGAGGTGTGTTATGTTCCCCTCTGGAATGGAAGCTGCTTGAGGACAGAGGTGATTCTGTTTGATTCTGTTTGTTCAATACAGTCTCTCCAAGGGCTCAGAGCAGTAGTCATTCGACAAATGTCAGCCTCCTGGGGAACATGGAAAAACTGACATAAAAATCCTTACCAGAGGTACATAATGTGGGCTTAATAAAATTGAGTTACCCCCTCTTCTCATCTTTGTGGGATTTTTGGTTTAATTTTCTATTTACAGTTTTCCCTTTCCTTTGTGGAATTTCTGAGTTAACCTCTTTGTTATTTTCTGTATTATATTACATTGTATTCATTGTCAAATCTAAATAAATCTAGCTCTATCTCAGTGAGAGACAAACAGAGGAGGGAAGACATTCTATGAATAATTGATGGAGACCTGTTCTTAAAAGCTGTGGCCAGATGTGGATAAAATTACAACTACTCTTGGTCAGCCACTCTTTTATCTAAAAATCACAGTAGTAGTTAATACTGGTATTTGCAGAATGAAGATGTAGACATCACAGTTTAGACAATATTTTAAGAATTTATCACATTCACCAAAAGAAAGCTACCTGGTTGGTAGCTCTGATGTTTCTCTGGCCTAATAGTTTGAGAGTGTTAACAGGAATTAGTCTTCAGTAAACTGGAACCAGGTTTATTGGGCAAGAGCTGTGCCAGACAGCCTTCATGTATATTTCTTGGGTTAGTTTCTCCCACAACCACTGGAAACAGCCAGGGGATGAATTAAGATTGCAAAATTGAGGTGGAAGGAGGGCAGGTAGTGGCCCAAAGCCACACAGCCAGATCAGAGGCAGAGCTGGGATCAAAACACGGGTGTCAGACTCCAGAGATTGTGGTGAGGGGGTTGTGTGAGTCTAGAAGCTGCGTAATGTGTTCCTCACAGCCATAGATCAACTTGTGGGGATGCAGCTTGATTGTTGAATTAATGATGTCTTATTTAAATGATTATTGGGGACGGATTCTTATTTAGAGTTGTTATTAAAATTGTGATTTTTGTCCTTAATTATAAAATAACTTGGCTATGTGATGTGTTCACGGTCATTGGTGATACTCAACAAGGATATTACTATTATTCAGAACCTCAGCAAAAATGAATTTTTCAAAAGACTGTTCTTAACTAGTGTGTGTGTTTGATAAACTCAAAATAATCATAAGCCTAGATTTAAATAATCTTTTAACACTGTGTTTTATATGAAAACTGTACATTTTGAAATGACCGAGTTTCACCCTAATTAGTGAGGTGGTGTATAGTTAGCATAATTGTCTCCTTTAAAAGGACCCAAAACCTAAAAATTATTTTTAAATCACTTTTGTAAATTCTCTGTTTAAAATGGTTTTTCCCATCTTAAATTTTATGCTTGATTTTACTTGTGACAGAAATAGAATTAAATAGGTCATGCTGTTTCCTTTATCCTAGAACATCTTTTCTCTTCAAAGAATTCTTGGTGTCGGGTCATATGTCTGTGGTTTTCAGGTTGGCAATGGCAGATGAAGGATCTTTACCTGTGTTAGAACATGTTTTGCCTTCTGTGGCCCCCCTGACACCTACCAAGTGTCCAGGTCACCCTGTCATCTCCATTTAGATGTCTTCCATATCAAAGATGAGAGTGCAGAAGTGGATCTTGACAAATGAGTCTCTTGAATGCTGCAAGAATGTTTATCAGCATAATTTTATTTCTTGTCCATCTTTGTGCACTCTTTTTTAAATAAGTTATTTACTCTCAGTTTTCTGGGTCTGTGTTGCTGTGCTTGGGCTTTCTCTAGTTGCAGCTAGTCAGGACTCCTCTCTGGTTGTGGCGTGCGGGCTTCTCCTTGCGGTCGCTACTCTCATGTGGAACACAGGTTCCAGGGCCCATGGGCTCAGTAGTTACAGCTTTGAGCTCCTTCCTCATTTTAACCATTTGTTGATCCTTCGCTGACTGCTCCGCTGTTCTCAGCCAATGATCTCATCTCGCTTGCAAAAAATAGCAGGTATCAACAAAAATCCACTCCACTCCCTCCCAGAAGCCACATTTATCCACGTTCACACTCATTTTTCCTCCTTTTGTCAGTTAAAATCTGCTTCATGCTTTCCTTGTATTTTTCAAGTCCTGTCCATTGAACAAATAATGCTTGTAATGGAAAAGGCTACACCGCCATGGACAAATCCAGCTGTGAAATCATCGTGAAAGAAATCTTGTGAGAGTTGCATTTTTAATCTTTTTAAATCATCAGTGTTAAATACGGAAGTCAATTATTCAATGACCTAGACAATTTGAAAATTCAAATAAACTAACATTGTATTTGGAGAAGGCAATGGCACCCCATTCCAGTCCTCTTGCCTGGAAAATCCCATGGACGGGGGAGCCTGGCAGGCTGACAGTCAGACACGACTGAGCGACTTCACTTTCACTTTTCACTTTCATGCATTGGAGAAGGAAATGGCAACCCACTCCAGTGTTCTTGCCTGGAGAATCCCCAGGACGGGGGAGCCTGGTGGGCTGCCATCTATGGGGTTGCACAGAGTCAGACACGACTGACGTGACTTAGCAGCAACATTGTATTAGGGCTTCCCTGGTGGCTCAGATAGTAAAGAATCAGCCTACAATGTGGAAGACCCAGGTTCAGTCCCTGGGTCGAGTAGGTCCCCTGAAGGGAATGGCAACCCACTCTAGTATTCTTGCCTGGAGAATCCCATGGACGGAGGAGCCTGGTGGGCTATAGTCCATGGGGTTGGAAAGAACTGGATATGATTGAGCAACTAACACACACACAGCCTTGTATTCATACTATCTCAGCATAATTGAGCAAGGAATGAATGACGTAACTAAGTTTAAAATAGTCTATTACTTTACATTTCAGTTAAGAAAATTCCAGTTATTTACAGGAGTTTAAATAATCTTGATTCTTTAAGCATAGAATTCTGCATGGTTGAAGCCATATTCTTTTAAAGCTGCTAACGAATTACTGAAGCAGCAGTAAGCTCTACATTTTACCAAACCACACGCTCAAGGCAGTGACCTAGTAGCACATCCAGCCCTCCAGATTGATTCCTCCATGCCCACAGCATCTCCAGAGAGATTCCTGAGGTGCAAAATCTAAACCCACACCCTGTACCTTGGCCACACATGGTCTGTATATGGGCATCTCAGGCTCATTGCCCCCCACCTGCATTTGCACCACAGCATGCCCACCTGACCCTGGATGAGAAGGGGTCTTATGTCTGTACCTCCATTATTTTGCACCTGCTGTTCATTCTGCCTGATTTTTAATAAATCTTCCCAGCTGCTTTTGCTTTTCTCTGCTTTCATCACTTCTGGGACACTTTATTCCCCTTTGCCTTTTGGGTTGTTCTGTGCTATCCTGATGCTTCCCTTTGCCATAACAGCTGGCATGTTGCCTGATGGTTCTCTCTTTAGTCACCTGTCATCTCTGCCAGAGTCCTCACTAGACCAGGACACCCCTTTCCCTCTCTGGTGTCCAGCAGGAGTGCCAGCCACAGGGTAGGGGCTAAAGGGAGGAGGTAGTGTTGGGTTGTTTTGGGGTTTTGATTTTTTTTATGTAGTAAAAATTACTTTTTTTGTTGTTAAGAGTGATAGTTGCTTTCTTAATTTCTGAATTTATTAATTCACCAGAATTGTAATATCTCATTTTGCTACTTATAACTAAAATCATCTCAATTTTTGTCTTGTATTGTTGTTTGTTTGGATCTTATATGTTTCTCCTCCTTGCATTATTCATTGGTAGAGCATAGCTATATTAGCAACTCACTTTCAGCTATTGCAAGAGACATTGTGGCTTTCCAGTTTGTTCCAAGGATATTTTTGACTTTTATTCTTCCTCTGCCATTATTTAATGAGTATTCCTTTTATATTTATCTGTTTTCAAAATTCTGAACACATACCTCTTCAATAAATACTCAATTTCTCCTTTGTGAAAAAACATTAAAAACTCTTCAGGTGATCATGTACAAATTGTATAAGCCTACTCCTACAAAGAGTGTCATCCCTTTGAATTCATATTTGTCTCACACAATTAAATGTATTATAATTTAACTTTCTATTTAGATAGTTTTGCTTTTCTAAATTAAATAAATTGAGTTATGATATTTAGATGCTTCTTCAGAGAGAATAACCATGGTCATCACTTTAAAATCTTGTCTAAAATCAGTGACAATAAAACATAGAAGCCCGTCTGTCTTCAGATCTTTTCTCTTACCCCTTGACCACATTTCTCCACTCCAAGAGATCTGTGGTAATCATTAAATTGATTATCATTGATAATACTGATGTTTCAAAAATAGTTAGATTATATCCTGGCTCTTTTAAATGTTAACTAAATATCAGTAAATGCAAAGTCACTGTAATTGATTACCCCCAGAAACTTAGAAGTCAGTTATAGAACAGGATTCACACTTCCATGGATAAAAATGTTATTGAGCAGCATATGTAATTTGATCTTACAGAATGATCATTTCTCTGGACATTTTTCACTTCCAAAATAGCTGTGAAATAACCATCATGTACTTGTTATCACATCTGCACAGTGTCCTCAGAATGTCCCTGTGGAACCAGGAGGATGGCCTTAGCTCTTGTTGCATTGTCTTTCTGTTGTTGAGCTATGACTGTTCTTCATCAGTTCATCTATTCCAGATGCTTGACCATTATCAGATGTATGATTTGCAAATATTTTCTCCCACACTGTGGATTGTCTTTTCACTTTCTTCCTAATGTCGTTTGACAGAGAAGTTTTTTATTTTGATGGAGTCTGCATTTTTGTCTGCATTTTTTGGTTATTTTGCTTTTGTTAGCCTATCTAAGAAACTGATAACTAAGATGACAAAGACTGACTGCTCTTGAACCTCGCTAGTGAAGTTTGCATTTGAGTTATACTTTGCACTTGAGGAATTTCTTTGGCTTCGTTTCTCTATTAATATTCTCTGTTTTGGTGAGGCATGGTTCTCATGCCCTTCTTTAGTTTTTCCTGTGCAGTCTGTCCTTTAGCTCCTTGAATGCGCTTCAGGTAACTGATCTGTGTCCAGCAAGTGCACTGTCTCAGTTTCTGCAGGGACAGTTTCTATTGACTACTGTTTTCCTTGCTTACAGACTATACTTTGCATTTCTCTGTACATTGCATATTTCCGTTTGTTTAAAACTGGATGTTTAATAAATAATATTTCCATGTGGGAATCAAATTCTCCACATTTTGGGCTGGGACTTTAGTTACTTTTCCAAACTTTTGTTGTGAAGTCAGTATTTATCCTGCATGGCCAGGGAAGTGTCTTCTCGGTTAACGTGGTGCTCAGCTGATGACTGGATAGGAGGTTTTATCAAATGGTTAGAAACTAAGTCCCTCATCTTTGCCAAGAGCCTGTGAGTACATGTTGGAGTATCTCTTCAACACTCAGCGAGTCAGTTTACAACTAACTCTGGCTTAGCCTTGACTTTCCTTATTATGCTGATCCTCAAGGTCATCCAGAGGAGAGCTCTCAGGACCTTCTCAGGTCTGTCCTGGGCAGCTATATGACACGGTACCTAATTCCAGAACTATTTCAGAGCTTTGCAAAGCCCAAATGGAGCTCACATTCCTTTACTTTTCCTTGTAGCCTGTTGTTCGCACCAGTTTTCCTCCACACCTCAAGCAGCTGAGATCATAAACAGTTGCCCCTAGTTATTTTCTCAGAGATCCTCAGGGAGAAGGCTTTGTGCACTGGATGATCTCCAAGTCGGGTTTGATAAAGACAGTCCTCTGGGAATGGGGTTTGGAAAGTGCTCCACCCTGCCTGCCCCCTCCAGTGGCCTCAGGCCTGCTGCTTTCCTGCTTGATTGATTTGGGCTCCTACAGAGCTGGGGTGAGGGATGGGAATAGAACAGGTTAAAACATCAGAGCTCACCGTTCTTTCCAAGATGCAGCCAATTTTTTAAAAATAAATGCTCCCTAGATCTCTGTAAGCCTGTGGCTAATTTCCAGAGTTCTGAAAATGTTCATTCTGACAGTTTTTGCCAGTTTCTCTTTGCTTTTTCAGAGGGAATTTTTGGAGGTTCTTACTCTATCATTTTCACTGATATGAAAATTTTATATTTTTCTTTACATTATAATTAGATATAAAGTTCAGTGGTAGCTGAATTAATAAAGATTCACTGAAAGCAGAATGCTTCTTTCTTTCCAGAAACATCTCTGAACTTTTTGTCTTTCTGTTGTATTTTAGGACTATGATGATGGATATGGCACTGCTTATGATGAACAGAGTTATGATTCCTATGATAACAGCTATAGCGCCCCAACCCAAAGGTAAGTGTCACTCTTTCTGAACAGACCCCACAGCAGACACTTGGGCTGTCCACATTTTATACCCTCTGGGAACAGGATGATGATTGGCCAGTGGGATGGTCTGACTTGGCCTTTGCTTTGTTTTATTTTTTATTTATTTATTTTTTTTTTCAATCTTTATTTTATTTTTTTTATTATTTTATTTTATTTTTTTTTCCTTTATTTTACTTTACAATACTGTATTGGTTTTGCCATACATCAACATGAATCTACCACGGGTGTATACGAGCTCCCAATCCTGAATCCCCCTCCCACCTCCCACCCCATATCATCTCTCTGGATCATCCCCATGCACCAGCCCCAAGCATTCTGTATCCTGTATCGAACGTAGACTGGCACTTCGTTTCTTACATGATAGTATACATGTTTCAATGTCATTCTCCCAAATCATCCCACCCTCTCCCTCTCCCTCAGAGTCCAAAAGTCCGTTCTATACATCTGTGTCTCTTTTGCTGTCTCACATACAGGGTCATCATTACCATCTTTCTAAATTCTGTGTATATGTGTCAGTATACTGTATTGCTGTTTCTCTTTCTGGCTTACTTCACTCTGTATAATCAGCTTGAGTTTAATCCATCTCATTAGAACTGATTCAAATGTATTCTTTTTTATGGCTGAGTAATACTCCATTGTGTATATGTACCACAGCTTTCTTATCCATTCATCTGCTGATAGACATCTAGGTTGTTTCCATGTCCTGGCTATTATAAACAGTGCTGCAGTGAACATTGGGGTACATATGTCTCTTTCAGTTCTGGTTTCCTCAGTGTGTATGCCCAGCAGTGGGATTGCTGGGTCATAAGGCAGCTCTATTTGCAGTTTTTTAAGGAATCTCCACACTGTTCTCCATAGTGGCTGTACTAGTTTGCATTCCCACCAACAGTGTAAGAGGGTTCCCTTTTCTCCATACCCTCTCCAGCATTTATTGCTTGTAGACTTTTGGATCGTAGCCATTCTGACTGCTGTGAAATGGTATCTCATTGTGGTCTTGATTTGCATTTCTCTGATAATGAGTGATGTTGAGCATCTTTTCATGTGTTTGTTAGCCATCTGTATGTCTTCTTTGGAGAAATGCCTATTTAGTTCTTTGGCCCATTTTTTGATTGGGTCGTTTATTTTTCTGGAGTTGAGCTGCATAAATTGCTTGTATATTTTTGAGATGAGTTGTTTGTCAGTTGCTTCATTTGCTATTGTTTTCTCCCATTCAGAAGGCTGTCTTTTCACCTTACTTATAGTTTCTTTTGTTGTGCAGAAGCTTTTAATTTTAATTAGGTCCCATTTGTTTATTTTTGCTTTTATTTCCAGTATTCTGGGAGGTGGATCGTAGAGGATCCTGCTGTGATTTATGTTGGAGAGTGTTTTGCCTATGTTCTCCTCTGGGAGTTTTATAGTTTCTGGTCTTACGTTTAGATCTTTAATCCATTTTGAGTTTATTTTTGTGTGTGGTATTAGAAAGTGATCTAGTTTCATTCTTTTACAAGTGGTTGACCAGTTTTCCCAGCACCACTTGTTAAAGAGATTGTCTTTACTCCATTGTATATTCTTGCCTCCTTTGTTGAAGATAAGCTGTCCATAGGTATGTGGATTTATCTCTGGGCTTTCTATTTTGTTCCATTGATCTATATTTCTGTCTTTGTGCCAGTACCATACTGTCTTGATGACTGTGGCTTTGTAGTAGAGCCTGAAGTCAGGCAAGTTGATTCCTCCAGTTCCATTCTTCTTTCTCAAGATTGCTTTGGCTATTTGAGGTTTTTTGTATTTCCATACAAATCTTGAAATTATTTGTTCCAGCTCTGTGAAAAATACCTCTGGTAGCTTGATAGGGATTGCATTGAATCTGTAGATTGCTTTGGGTAGTATACTCATTTTCACTATATTGATTCTTCCAATCCATGAACATGGTATATTTCTCCATCTATTAGTGTCCTCTGATTTCTTTCATCAGTGTTTTATAGTTTTCTATATATAGGTCTTTAGTTTCTTTAGGTAGGTATATTCCTAAGTATTTTATTCTTTTCGTTGCAATGGTGAATGGAATTGTTTCCTTAATTTCTTTTTCTACTTTCTCATTATTAGTGTATAGGAATGCAAGGGATTTCTGTGTGTTGATTTTATATCCTGCAACTTTACTATGTTCATTGATTAGCTCTAGTAATTTTCTGGTGGAGTCTTTAGGATTTTCTATGTAGTGGATCATGTCATCTGCAAACAGTGAGAGTTTTACTTCTTCTTTTCCAATTTGGATTCCTTTTATTTCTTTTTCTGCTCTGATTGCTGTGGCTAAAACTTCCAGAACTATGTTGAATAGTAGCGGTGAAAGTGGGCACCCTTGTCTTGTTCCTGACTTTAGGGGAAATGCTTTCAATTTTTCACCATTGAGGATAATGTTTGCTGTGGGTTTGTCATATATAGCTTTTATTATGTTGTGGTATGTTCCTTCTATTCCTGCTTTCTGAAGAGTTTTTATCATAAATGGATGTTGAATTTTGTCGAAGGCCTTCTCTGCATCTATTGAGATAATCATATGGCTTTTATAATTGGAGAAACTCTGTCTGTCCTACCAACTAGCATGTATTGCACTCAAATTTACTGTAGTGCTAAAGCAATGTGTCTTGGAAGATGCACTTTGAAACTTTTATTTTCTCTAAAAATGTAGCTTAAGCATTCAGTATATTCTAAGGAAGAACAATGTGTGCCAGGTCTGTGGCTCGCGAGTCCAGAGGCTCCAAAGTATCTTAGAAACGTGAGACTTTCCTGCTTCATCAGTGCAGGGGATGGGAGTGACGGAAGTTTTGTTGTGTTCATAAATCATTTCTGCTTCTTAGCAACAGTGCTCTTGTTTTCTAACAACTTCCGATTCCTGTTTGTGAAAAATAAGTTAGTTCTGATTCATTTTCTGAAGAAGTGTTCACTTAGAAACAAGTGTTATCAGAGGGGAAGCACAGCTTTATAGTCATGGCATAGTAGACTTTGATGTTCATTAGTGTATGAAATCTGTGTGTTCTGTTCAGAATCTTTTCCTAAATCCTGAGAAGCCTTTTCTTTATGCTTAAAACTCTAAGTGGAAGACAAAGATAGACATACAGAAGCCAAAATGCTGGCTGTATCAGGCATAAATTTCAATAAATATGGACTACATGGAGTCCATGAAGCATAAATTGATGAAGCATAAATTCACTCCTGAGCTCATGTGGGGCAAGGAAAACTTTAAGCAGATCAGCATTTGGGTCCTGAGGTGGGCAGGGATATACTTTCTTCTCATTTTGTTCATGCCAGGTTTTTCTCCAGTATAGTGTGTCACAAGTAAGTAGCCTTTAAACTTTGACTCCCATCTGGTCCTCTTCCCAGGAAGCCTTGTGGATGGTGTTTGTACCCGTCTTCACGGCACACCTGGAGTGACTTGCACACAGTAAACAGCAGACAAGACTACGTGTTTCCCCTCAGTGTTCTGGCAATTTTACGAAGTATGATGTCATCCCATTTTATGAAGTCATCCCATTATATAGATGAAGAAAAGCACAGAGCATAAGTTTAAGTAATTAGTCAAGAATCATACATGGAGTACAATCCTTTACTCACATGTCTCGTTTAATCTGAATGGCAGCACAGGAGTTAACACGTCTGTCATATGGATGATGAAACCGAGGCTCAGAGAAGTAAATAGCTAATGCAGAGGCTCAGTGAAGCAGGCTTGGAGAGCTTGAAGTCTGCCCATATTAAACTGTGATAACACAGTAATATGATTGATCACAGGTGTTCATTCCTGTGGTCATTTATTCAGCCAGTATGTATTAAATGTCCACTACATGTTTTAAATGTAGGTACTGTGCTCAGTGTTGGATTACGAAGATTATTGAGACAGAGACCCTCTCCTTGGAAAGTTCACAAGCTAGAATGAAATACAAATATTTAAAAACAATGTAAAATGGTAACCACATGAGAGTTTGAGAGAAAATAGTGCTAAGACAATGCTGGAGTCCGATTGGGAACACGGGGGGCATTTCACTGAGAAAGTGAAGGGCTAGTAGGGGTCATGAAGGTACAGATATAGAAGGACATTGCCCAAAGCCAAGCACGGCACAGAGCTCCATGGTGTGACGCACAGGAGAGAAGAGGCGGGAGGGGGGTGACCGCGCCCTCCCAGGCTTGGGGCACAGGCTCCAGGCCATCGGCAGCACTAGGGAGCCACCGACGAGGTGCCAGCTAGGGAGCGGTGTGTTCACACTTGGGTTTGGAGGATTAACCAGAAGGCCGTGTAGAGGCCAGGTTGGCAGATGGTGAGCCTGGAGGCAGAGACCAGTTAGGTGGCACCTTATAAATTATAAGCCCTTTAAACGTCGGGAAGACTCACTTAAAAGGAACATCTTACCGATAGCCCAGCCACCTTCTTGGTCAAGATCTTTTCAGTGCTACAACTCATCTTACCTGAAGGACTGCAGAGAATTGTGTGAGAATTGCACATTCTGGCAAATGCAGAAATCACTGTTGGTCAGGTACTCTGAATATTCATTTAATCCTCATAACCTATGAAATAGGCATCAGCCCTTTTAAAGAAAGAAGACTGGTTTATAAAAATTAGCTAAACTTGCCTAAGATCATGCATCTTACAAGTTAAGGGGCCAGACTTTGCACCTCGGTCTGTCTGTCTTCCTCATCAGCAATTGCTGTAAATCATGGTGAAGCAGCTACGTTATGGAATACGATGAAGAAGTGTTTCCAGGAGCTGTGTTAGTTTGCTAGAGTTACGGTAACAACATGCCACAGAGCGTTTTAAGCAACAGATGCTTAGTTTCTCGGGGCCACAGAGGCTGGAGGTCTGAGCTCGGGGTGTTGGTAGGTCTGTCTCTTCTGGGGCTCCCTCTGTGACGTGCGGCTGGCATGGCCATGCCAGTCCTCACACGGTGTCTCCTCTTGGGCACGCGCCCCTGCTGCCTCCTTGTACCCAGATTTCCTCTCTTACAGTGACACCAGTCAGATTGACCGAGGGCCCGTGGAAGGCCTCCTTCGACTTCATCACCTCTTTAAAGGTCCTGTGTCTAAACACACATTATAGGTACTGGGGTAGGGCTTCGATTTATGATTCTGGGTGGACAGGTCAGTTCATAATATGCACATATTGTAACATTGGCTTAAGTACAACACTGTATGTCTTGGAATTAGAAATCTAGTCTGAGCTAGTTAGAGCAAATTTTGAGATCATCCCTCAAATCGAGTAGTGGGTACTGACCTATAAATCGCCATCATTCTCATTGTCAGTACTGAACGTTGGCCGTGTGTTTGGTGTACTAGACCATGGGCTTCACAGAGACTCTCTCTGCTCAGTGTGCCCTGAAATATTGCAGAATTCAAGTCTAAGCATGTCATTCCTTGCATGCAGGTTCAGAGAGGTTAACTCACCTGTCTTAACTCACAGGGCTGAGCAGTGGTAGATCCACATTGGCCCCAAGCATTCTCTTTTGTACTCTGTTCCATCATCTTCCAGCTCACCTTTTGTCACAGTTTTGATTTCAGTTGCTTAAACTGATTCATGTTCATATTTCCTATCACTCAGTCATGTCTGACTCCTTTGTGACCCCATTGACTGTAGGTCCACCAGGCTCCTCTGTCCATGGGATTATCCCAGCAAGAATACTGAAGTGGGGTGCAATTTCCTCTTCCAGGGGATCTTCCCAACCCTGGGATCGAAGATCGAACCCAGGTCTGCTGTGTCTCCCACACTGGCAGGAAGATTCTTCACTTTCATCAAACCTAAGAATTTCATTGATCTTCATGCTAGTGTTGCAGGCTAAAACTAGATGTCTACACTTCATGTGCTGTAATCATTTTATCATACTTTTGTTGCAGGAAAAAAGTTTCTCTCAGGAGGTTTACAAATAAGGAATTTTCTCTTATCAATTTTCAAATACCTTGTATGAAAATTAGAGTACAAATGAGAGTCCCTACAGAGTTCTAAAAAATTCAGCATAGTTCAGTTATGTTTCCCATCAATGTTTGTAATGGCCTTGTACTGCAGTGTAAAACTAGCATTGTTTACCTGACTTCACCCACTTAATGAGCAACAAGCTGTCACCTATCTGTGAAGAGAAATATGAACTGTTCTTTACAATATTGGAATTATTCTAATATACATCAGCACAAAAATAGTTACTGAGTCATTCCTATGGGCGCACAGCTCTGGAGTAGCTGTGAGGAGAAAAGGAGCAGATGATAAATGGCCTCAGAGCTCAACCTGCACTGCCCTGGCGTGACCAGAGCCTTCTCAACTAAGTGGGATTAGTTTTCATTTGATGTCTTATTTATGATTCTAACAACAGTCACAATTTTGCAGCATGATGACTGTAGTTAATAATATAGCATTGAGTTTGGGAAATTTGCTAAGAGAGTAAATTTCAGGTGGTCTCACCGAAAGGTAACTATGTGAGGAGCTCTGTTAGTTATCTTGACTGTATTCAAATTTCAGAATATTTTAATCTGTGTTTCTGAATATTTGTAAATTCTCTAAGAAATATTTGATTCCTCTAATTATCAATTGTAAAAAAAAGTAGAACAAAAGGGGTTTCCAAAAAGTGCTGATAACTCCCTGAGCATAAGTGGATGACTGCCTAGTAACAGTTTTATTTTCTGGCGGGTTTAATGTTGACGTACTAATTTCCCATAGTAGTTTGTGGTTTGATGGTACTTTCAAGTACTTATTTCATTTCATCCTCCACAATCTCTGCGATTTTCCTGAAAACACTTACAAATACTGAAAAAAGAAATTAGAAATAAGAACTGCTGGTTTGGGAGAATGTATTAAGTCTTGCACTCAGCTGTCTATGTCCTTTATGTGCATTACCTCCAGTTTTCACAATGGCCCTACCTGCTGTTTTTCCATGTATAGAAGTTGACGATGTGATGTTTAGCAACTTTCCCAAGAATACACTCCTGAAGAGTACTTAAGCTTAGGTTTTTGTCTGTCTTTGAAAACCATTATCCAGCTAAGAAAAAATTTTGGAATACAAAATTATTGACTTGTTTTTATGACAAAACAACACCGAAGCGCTTTTATCCAAATAGGCAGGGTAATGGAGGCTGTCAAGAAGCTCCACGTACTTTAGCTGTGTTTTCAGACGCCAGTTGCAAGGAGAGCAATGAGCCAGAAGTTAATGCTGCCGTCTGCCCTGCTCTCTAGTTTGCTGTTGCTTCTCTTGGCAGCTTTAGCATTATACGAGCAGTAATGTCGTCTCAGGAGCTGACTTGAGAGGTGTGAATATAATTTGCGATTTTCACCTTGGAAATGATGTCCTATTGTTCAACTTAG
This sequence comes from Oryx dammah, assembly GCF_014754425.2. NCBI lineage: Eukaryota > Metazoa > Chordata > Mammalia > Artiodactyla > Bovidae > Oryx > Oryx dammah. Next base: position 19,185,210 of record NW_024070203.1, on the reverse strand, counting down.
GATGTAGCATTTCAACATCAGTAAAATCACTGTCTATTGGAAGATAGCTCTGTGTTTCAGGGTTGGCTGTTTTGGACTTTTAAAAACAGTAATGGTTTGGCCTGGATTAACCACACCTTGCAGAATTTTTGTGAAATATGCTTTCACCTAGCCCAGGGTTTTAACTGCTTGCTGCACGAGTGCTGAAGGAATCTCTTTAGCATACAAATTAAGCAGTATAGCGATTGAGGACAAACTTCTCACACAGTAATGTGCAGACACTGACCAAGTAACAGACACACCAACCCAGTTTATGCAGTAAAGCTGTAAATATATTCTCAGTCAAGGACCCTACGGTGAGGAAAAAAGGAGGGAAGGTTATGTAAAAAGGAAGCCACAGCCTCCGAGGGAAAAGGAGCAGCGTGAGGGCCAAGGCTGTGACGTGCACTGGTAGCGCTATTAATTGCATGTCGGCCTCTGATGCAGTGCTGGTGCCGCAGGGTGAATGTGTGTGTGCACCCACCCGTGTATCCCCTCTGATCTTCATTTTAACTTTAAACGTTAGATATTCTCACCCCCTTTTCTTCAGAAAATTGAGACACAAGGAGAGGTTTAGTAAGTGGCCCGAGTCACTTGCTTAGTGACAATGCTGATCTCAGTCCATTTTCTTTCTATCATAGTGTTTCTCAAAGAAGCGCACTTACCACTGGTGGTTCACAGCATGGTTTCAGGTGGCACATGGGCAGACACTTTTAGTTTTAATGGTTAGACTTTAGTTATTGGGAAAGTAGAATTGCCATATCAACCACATGATTTTATGAATAGTATTGCTAAAAATTATAGTAAACTTACTTAAGTTAAAATAAAACCTATAATACAGAGAATAATATTAAGTCACTCACAGGATGAGTGGCAGACGTAGATGGCAGACATCCTGAAAGTGGTCCATGAAGGGCTGATGTTGGGCAGATACTGCCCATAGCACTTTTTTTTTTCAAGATTCATTAACACATTTTCAAGGAGTACTTATCAAGTGTTAGCTAGTACATTAAATGCTCTCATGTCTATAATTTTATTTAATTCCCAAGAACATCTGTAAGATTGTTAGTTTTACAAAGGAAACTAATGTTCTGAGAACTTGAGCTTGACCAAAGTCACAAAACTATGAATAGCAGTCAGGCCTCATATCCAGTTCTCTTTAAGATCAAGCCCACATTCTTTTGCTTAACCTGAAAGCAGCTAAGGGAAAAAAAAAGTCCCTTCATATGTAGAAAATGCCAGAACTGTGAAGTGGCTGTGTGGAGTCTTCACACGTGAGCTCCAGGGCAGGGTGGAAGCCACAGCAGGGCACAGGCGTGCTAATGGCAGTAAATCAAGTGCCGCCGTCAGTGCAGCCTTTCATGTTCTTGAAAGCACGTGAGATTTATCACCGAGGGCTGTGGGATAACGGTGGTGTGTGAGAACAGAGTCCACCGGGGAGATGGGCTACATCATTTGGGTTTAGCACTGCCATCTGTTTAATAGCATCAAGAAGACGACAGCGGCGCTTATGATCAGCCACTCAGAGCAGTGACAGATGCTGCTGGGCGGAGATGTGCCGGGAAGAAGTTTCCTCACCACAGTGTAGATTCTAAACAGCGGGTTTGTTGGTTATCATGCCACCAGCTTTACATCTTCACTACCGGATTTTAAGGTCTGTAGATAAAGATCTACATGGTGAATCTCCTATATTTTCTTTCCCCATGTTTCGTATGTTCTTAAAATGGGTTTTATTAGTTTTAGAATAATTTTCCTAACAAATTCTGCCCTCTTTTTAATGAAAGAAGATGATAGCCCTTTTTGTATTTCCTGACTCTTAAAATGAGTCACATGGTTTTGATAAACAGACTGGAGGGCTCTGAAACCACTCAGACCTTGATTTGAATCCACTGTGTCACTTCCTCAGCAGTAGGTTTATGGCCAAGCTACTTCTTCAAGTCTTCATTTTTCATTTGTAAAATGATGGCAAGAATATTTGACTTGTGAGACTGTGATTAAATGAGATAGCAAAAGCAGTATACAGAGCAGAAGTTTAGTAAACTTGGAAAGATGACATGTACTGGGAGCCACACACTGTTCTCAGCACTTTTCAGCCTTATAAGTAGGTTATTACTGTTACCCTATTTCATAGATGAGGAAATTGAGGCCCAGAGATTATAGAACTTCCCTGCGGTTGTTGCAGAGTAAGTGCTGGGCTGGCACTGAGCCCTCCACTGTACTGTCTCTGAGTAACTTGTCCTCATTAGTTTAGTTGTCCAGTCTAGAAGCTTGTGTAGCCTTTTCCTGAGGAGAACTGCAGTCAATGACATCTCAACAAAGAAACAAAATCATCCATGCCATTTTGATTCTCCATTTGTGAAACAAAAACTTATGACAGCCTCATTTAATTTAACTTGTCTAGAGTCCTAAGATGTTTAAAAGTATAGACTTGAGGTCACAGCTTGAAGTTCCTTATGAAGAATGATTTACAGTAGAGAACGTCAGTGCGTGAATTTTTTCAGAATCTAGTCAAACCTCATTTACTGGGCTTACAGCTTTAGAAGCGGAAGTAATTCACACACCGTGCGGGGTGTGTTTTCCCTTTTATTTGACATCATGAAGGGATGTGTTCTTTTGGAATTATGAGTGTCTGTTGGATCCTTCAAAGTGTGTGTAACCTTTGACCCAGTGTTTACACAATAAGTGCCTAAACTTAATATACAGTGAGTGTTCAACAGTAGTGTTCAAGGGCTTCCCTGGTAGCTCAGATGGTAAAGAATATGCTGCAATGCAGGAGACTCAGGTTCCATCCCTGGGTCAGGAAGGTTCCCCTGGGTAGGGAACGGCAACCCACTCCAGTATTCTTGCCTGGCTAATTCCATGGACAGAGGAGCCTGGTGGGCTACAGTCCCTATGGTCACAAGAGTTGGATACGACTAACACTTAACACCATGTAACACTTAACACAGTGTAAATATATTTAACTATTTAAAGAGAATAAGCAGTTTCTGGCAAAGTTCAGGGAAAGAAATACATTTTAGATATAGGACAAAATGTATGCATGTCAACTTGGCCAAAGTAATGTAGATAAAACAGCACCTCAGCTGAGGCAGAATCGAGATTTGGTTAGTAGAAGTGAAGGGGAGGAGTCTGTCACAGCTCTGCAGCTCTCTGACAGTGAAGCTGGGCTCAGGTCACGCCCCTGTGCTTCACCTTGCTCATCTGTATGATGGACATGATGGTTGCAGTGACCGCCTCTTAGGTTGTTGTCATGTCAAATGAGTTGATACATGGAAGGCACCTGGCACTTTGTGAATGGTCTCGTTAGCTACTATTAAAATTCCTTAATTTTTTTTTAATCTAAAAGCCACAGGGCTAAGTGTCTTAGACTCAGGATTTTTGAATTTTAGAAAATGGTATTTTGCATGCTACATGTTCCAAACCTTTTTGGGGTTAGGGGCATCTATTTGTGGTTCTCCAGGACAGTGATTGCCCATTGGATTTTGTGAAGTTTATGAGCAAGGAAAATGTGATTATCAAGGTGGATGGAAAGCATGTATGGCAAATTGAAGAACAAGGGGATTTGAAGAGGGGTGTATCCAGCCTTGGCAGTTTGTAATCCTACCAAGTATGGTTAGTGCCAGCAATTAATTTTTAAATAGTATAGATCGAAGGATTAATACAGGACTCTCCCATCTATTAGCAGCCCTTGCATTAACAGGACCTCTCTTGATCTGGCCCTGATTTTTCTCTAACCTCATGTCAAGTCACCCACTCACCCAATCTAACCTTATATTGAATTGTTCAGTCATGATTCATTTATAATTTGCTCAGTCACAGATGAACTAGATCTCAAAGCATACATTATGTGAATAAACTTAATTTTGTCAAATTCTTCATGGCTCCTTCAGTAATTTTCTTCACTTACAGTTTTTAAAGACATTGTGGTTATTTGGCATATTTCTATAAAAATTGCTTGTAGTGTTTTTAAACTTTTCCACAATGGTACAAACAGGCTAATTTCCTTTTCTTTACATTTTAGTCCTTGCCAGATAGGTTGTAGCAGAGCAGAGGTTCCTTGACTCAGGTGTCACTTCATCCAGCAGGCTTTCTTGATACACTCTCTGCCTCTGACATCCCCTTCTGTGCTCACAAAGTACTCAGCCAGCCTTGTGTGTTTCTGGAATATGGCATGCTTGCCTCTGGTCACCACTCATCCCTGCTGGACTTGAGAACTCTCTCCTATTTATAAGAGAGGCCCTTGGTGGCAGAAACCCTTTTCTATTTGTCCTTTAATCCGCAGTACCTAGTATAGTACTAACCAGGAAAGGGACCTGTATGGGTTTTTCGTTTCAGTTGGTAACATTCAAGAATTCCACAGCTGTTCTACAAGTACTTTTATTGGAAACATGGTAAGAAGTCTGATGCCTCTGAATGTCTAATGTGGAACTGCAGGTAGTCTTCCCTCAACTTGGGCTGAATGGAAGAGTCCTTTATACAGCCTTAAAAAAAAAAAAAGGAGATTCCCAAGCCAATCTCTTGTTTCTTATTTTTAATCTGAGTTTTGAGATAGCACAGCTATCTGAAACTTTTAAAATATAGCTAATTTTTATGAGCAGCCAAGGTTGAAAACTGTTTTTCTTGTCTAGTAAGCACTATGCAAATAAGATATGTTCAGTGCTTTTCAGAGTGCCTTGCAGATACTTGCTAAGTAAATATTTATTTCCTAAAGAAATAAATTATTGGTGTGCCTTTCATTCATTCATTCAGCAAACAACTAATGAGTACCTACTCTGTGCCAGCAACTATCCCAGGTGCTTGATAAATACCAGTGAACAAAAAGGGATAAGGAATGTGCCCAATAGAGTTTAAGTTCTGGTGGTGGTCATGTTTAGCTAGTGGCCTTCATGTTTAGCTTCTTTGAGAAGATGATTTAAGACTTGAAGGAGGTAAAAGTTTGCCTAAGGATGTATCTGTGGGAACACAGTGATCTGTGCAAAAATCCTCAAATGAGAGGGAGTGTGTCTTATGTATTCTGAAATCCTTAAAGTTACAGTTTTCTTCCATTCATATGTAAATCTCAAGTTCTCCTAACAGAAAACTTGAGATTTCCCTTTGGAATAAGATATCTTTGAAGTTTGGAACAAAATGTTTTGCTTTTCAAGAATGTGTTGTAAGAACTTTTTCCTATTTAAAATTAATCCCAGTATGATTAAAGGAGCTTGCAAACTTAAAATTATGAAGTTATAGGAGAAGACTGTGGTCTGTACACCCTTATATCATGACCTGTAACAACTTTGGTAGAAAATCAATACAGCAACCAACAGCCTGACAGAAGTAGAGAAATGTCCTTTATAAATGTAAATCTTACTTATGTCACTCTGTTTTTTTCCCCTAAACATCCAGCATTCAATTATGAATAAAAAAAAATACAACCCAGAGTCAAGAGACAAAATAGTCAAGAGAAACAGAGAGCCCAGATATTGCAATTGTCAGACAGTGTCTTAAAATTGATATGTTCAATATGCTGAAGGATATTGTGTGAAAGGTGGATGGTATGTATGAACAGATAGGATAGGAATGTAGCCAAGGAAAACTCTTAAAAAGAGCCAAATGGAAATGCTAGAATTGAAAAATTACAGTGTCAGGGATGAATAATTATTTCAGTGGGCTTATTAACAGATTGTACACCATAGAGGAAATAGTAAGAGAACTTGAAGACAAATTATAAAAAAGTATTCAAACATGAAAAGAGAATGATGAAGAGTAGAAGGAACATTGGGTATGAAATCTGCAGGATGATGTAAAACAGTCTCATGGTATCAGAATTACAGAATGAGACGAGAGAAAGTGTGAGGTGGAAGTACTTGAAGAAATAATGACAAACATTTCTAAAATTAAAAAAAAAATACCATCACACAGATCTACAAAGTGCAGAGGAACACTCAGCAGGATAAATATGAATATAAACACATCAAGGTGTAATGTAGACAAGTTGCTAAAAAACAAAGAGAAAAGATTGAGAACAACTAAAGGAAAAGGACATAAATATAATCAAAATATATGAACTTTTACATCAGGTATTCTAAAGTTAGCATTATGTTTTTGAGGTTCATCCACATTATAGCTTTTATCAGTATTTCTTTCCTTTTTATTACTGAATGGTTTTCCGTTTATGATTCTACCATGTTTTGTCTATGCATTAACTAGGTGATAGACACTGGTTTTTACTTTCTTGGCATTATGAGTAATGCTGCATTGAGCATTCATGTGCAGATCTTCGTGTGGACTTGTGTTTTAGCTTCCTTTAGACATTTCGGAGTAGAGTTGCTGGGTCAAATATTAATTATATGTTTAACTTTTTAAGAAACTGCCAAAGTGTTTTTCAAAGTGCTTGTACATTAATTCCTACCAGTGATGTATAAGGAGTCTTAAGGATAATTTTAACCAAAATGTTCAAGACCTCTGTACTGACAACTATTAATAAAATATTGCTTTACAGAAAGTAATGAAGAACCCAATAGCACTTATCTTCCTTAAAGTTAGGAAATTGCAGAGAACTGTTCAAATAGATGGAAACTATTAGTTGTTATTGGTATTTTTGGTGGATTTGTTGTCACTAAAGGTACATTCCTCACTCTAGCAAATAAGCAGAAATAGCTTGTATAACATCAGTAAGACTCTAGGAAAAATATTGCTCATTCAGAAGGAACCTCTACCTCAATAGTACTCATAACAGCTGTCCTTGAATAAGAGCTAAGTTTATGTATGTAACACACTATCTTCTTTGAACCTCACAGCAATCTTATGAAAGATTTATTTTAAAAACTATTTTATAGATAAAATTGAGTTAACATTGCCCAAGCTTACACCTTGGTGGCTCAGTGGTAAAGAATCTGCCTGTAATGGTAGGAGATGTGGGTTCGATCCCTAGGTCAGAAAGATCCCCTTGAGGAAGAAATGACAACCCAATCCAGTATTCTTGCCTGGGAAATCTCATGGACAGAGAAGCCTGGTGGTCTACAGTCCAGGGGATCACAAAGAATCGGACACAACTGAGCGCACACACACACAAGCTTACACACAGAGTAAACGCTGGAGCCTAGATTCTGATAATGTGTGTGACGGCACAGCCCCGTTCTTAACTGTTAATGATGATAAGACAGGAAGCCTGCTGAAAAGTGACTGTGAGTGTGTAAGGCAGGTTTAGCCTGGCGTACATACGTAGTGCCAGCATCAGTGCGTGTCTCTGTGAAGCTCACTCCCTGAGTGTCCTGAGGCCTCCGTGCGTGTGTGCCTCGAGTGTGTGGGAGGAGGAGAGAGGTACAGTGAGCTGAAGAGACGCTCATGAACAAAACTCTTTTCTTTTTACTCTTTTGTTTTTCTTGGAATATAATCAAAATCCATCATTTCTAAAAGATTACGTAGAACCATCTGCAGTCTTTTAAGAAACTTTTGATAGGAGTAGTGTAGACTGCCGCAGATGGAGAAGAGCACTGACGGTGCTGTTGACACAAGCATGAGTGGATGTCCTTGCAGCAGAGAAAAACAGAGACACGTGGGCGTCCCTCATTTCACGATGCTTGCACCGTATTGTAGGACGGGGATAAGCTCTGAATTAACCCCACATTCCACCGAATCAGGTTTATTCTCTCACATAAGAATGGATGTTAGCAGCTTCGGACCTCTGGGACCACCCTGTGGAGTCTGAGAAACCAGGCCGCTCTTTGTTTGCCCCATCCTCCTCGCTTGCCCTGTGCCCTTAGGCTCAGCTTACTCTCACGGCGGAGGTCATAGTCCAGCTGCCAGGCTGGGCTTCAGGCAGGGAGAAAGAAGAGGAGGAAGGCCCTGCCACCTGGGCGGGTCCGCCTGCTCTTAGGAGGTCCCCGGAAGCTTCACTCCCAGAAGCTCACTCCTGTCTCTTCGGTACCCTCCCGGTAGAAGTGCTGAGAGATGGAGGTTAATGGCTGGGTATGCTACCACTAGCACCTCACCCTCAGTCTCACAAGGCGTCTTCTGCTAAGAAGGATGGGGAGAGTGCACGCCAAATAGGCAGCAGCTGCCCTCTGGCTCTTCCCTTTTAACATGAGTGTTAGTTTTTTTTTTTTTCCTTTTTCTGAAATAGTATGTACCTGTAGCGAAGGGCGTAAATTCACACCTGTCTGAAGCATCCAGTTGAGTGACTGTTTCTTGGTGTACACACCATGTAAGCAGGAGATGGTTTCCAGCACCCAGGCAAGAAGTTTTCCAGCTGCTTCCTTCGACCGTGGGCGTCTTCGGTCATCATCTCCTTCTGGCTCCCTGAGTTGCCTTGTCTTTTGAAAAAGTGCCCAAACATACTTCCACTGTGCTGCGAGTGTGGTGACTGGTCCTCAGATTAGATGGTGGAGAGAGGCCCCTGGGAGCCAGGGGAACTAGACTTGCATCCTGACCCCCCGGCTCCATTGTGGCCACAGGGCTCTAGAGAAGGCACTCTGTGTCTGAGTCACCACTGTCCTGTCACCAGGGCAAACGGTATGTTGTTGTTCTCCTTTCTGTCTGGCTCTTCTTGTAGGTGTCAGTTTAGACCTTCCTCCTTCCAGGAGGCACTCCCAGGTACCCCAGCCCTGGTCCCGGTGCCCCACCCTGAGTTCCATCAGAACTCTGGGCTTCTGGGAATCACAGTCCTCGGCCGGCCTATTTACAGTTGTCTGCCTTGCACACTATCACAAAGTCTGGAACCTGTTCAGTGTTGCATCCTGGTGCCCAGCACATGGTAGGTGTTCCAGAAATATCTGTGGAACAGATACTGGGAACAGGTGACATCTGAGCTTCAGAAATTCCTACCAAGAGCACCTTTCTCAAGAGAGAGCGTAACAAGTGAAAGTCTCTCTCTTACATGGTGGGAAAATGTTGTTTTTAACCTAAATTTATAAAATAGAGATAATGCCAGATTGCGAGTTTGTTTTAAATATGAGAGAAAATTTGTGCAGAATGCATGGCTCCTAATTGGTGTTTGAGAATGTATGATAGATGCTGTTTGATAGTATCTATCATTAGTGTCAGATCTTGTTTGCGTGTCTCTGCCCAGTAGCCTGTACCCGATCCTAGTAGTTGACGTGTGTGTGTGTGTGCACGTGTGCATGCGTGCATGCACTCAGTCACTCAGTAGTGTCTGACTTTGCGACCCCATGGACTGTAGCTCTGCCAGGCTCCTCTGTCCATGGAATTCTCCAGGCAAGAACACTGGAGTGGGTTGCCCTTTCATCCCCCAGGGGGTCTTCCCGGCCCAGGGGTCAGAAGCATGTCTTTTGCGTCTCCTGTGTTGGTAGGTGGCTTCTTTACCGCTCTGCCACCTGGGAAGCCATAGTAGTTGACGTAGGTCCTTAAAGTTAGGTTTACCAGTAACCCCCAAGGCGTGTGCTTCCTTCCTTCCTGCCCCATGTGATCCGTCTTCCTCAGTGGTCTGTCACAGGAGGAGGTGCTCTCGAGCTCTGTGGGAAGCAGAGCCAGAGAGAAAGGATTCTGAGAGTCTCGTGAGAGATAAAGGTTAACATGGAACTTTCTGTCAGGCCTGTTTGAGGGTGTTACTGTGACAAGTTCAGTTCAGTTGCTCAGTCCGACTGTTTGCGACCCCATGAATTGCAGCACGCCAGGCCTCCCTGTCCATCACCATCTCCCGGAGTTCACTCAGACTCACGTCCATTGAGTCCGTGATGCCATCCAGCCATCTCATCCTCTGTCGTCCCCTTCTCCTCCTGCCCCCAATCCCTCCCAGCATCAGAGTCTTTTCCAATGAGTCACCTCTTCGCATGAGGTGGCCAAAGTACTGGAGTTTCAGGTTTAGCATCATTCCTTCCAAAGAAATCCCAGGGCTGATCTCCTTTAGAATGGACCGGTTGGATCTCCTTGCAGTCCAAGGGACTCTCAAGAGTCTTCTCCAGCACCACAGTTCAAAAGCATCAATTCTTCAGTGCTCAGCCTTCTTCACAGTCCAAGTCAGACTATATTTCTGAAAGTCTTTGAAAGTGGAGAGGGAATCATTCTCTGAGATGATTAAGACAATTTAGCCTGAAGCCCAGAGGATGGACCATGTAACTTCTCAAGGCCGACTTCTTGCCTTTGATCGGTCAAGTACGAGTAAGTTCCTGCACTTTACAGTGAGGTCAGATTGAGAAGTTTTTCACACTAGAGGTGGAGGATCGCTGTAAGTGGCAAACCTTGTGTCTCTGATTCTCTGATAGACCTACATTAACGTTTAAAATCTTTTTGTTTGACGAAGTAATTGTTACATCTGAAATGAGGCTTGGCAAACTTCGTTACGATACAGTTAAGGCTGATTGCCGCTCTTTATTTGGTTTAGAGGAAGTGTCCAGCCAGTGAGAGGGGCTCTGTGTGTGAGCTCACTGCGTCATGACCCTGCTGCCGCCCTGTCAGAGCACACCGCTGGGGCCCTCACCCTGAGCGCCATACGCCGTTCACTCATTCCTGCCGGGGCTCCTGTTGAGCACCTCTTGTGTTTCAGACACGTGTAGAAGCTGCCCCTCAAAAAGGTGACGCTTCCTGTTGTAGATCACACTGCTCCCTAATGGAAAAGCAGGCTCAGGGCCAAGTGCAGCTTTACTCCGCAGTTCGAGCTCTCTCTCCGCTTGCATGTGTCCCCGGAGGCATCCCGTGGCATCTCTGGGTTTTGAGTACCTTTCACACGACGAGGACTACAGATTTATGTCTCCTGTTCAGACCACTCCCCCAGCCTCTTGATTTCTCTTTCCAACTGCTCTAGGAGGTCCGAGAGGCCTATGCAACCTAGCCTGTCCCAGGCCAAACTCCTGACAGCTTCCCGCCCAGAGCTCCATCTGCCTCCATCTTCCCCATCTCAGGTGATGGCAAACTTCCTTATGGGGACGTTTCTCCCTGGAGCCATCTTACTCAGGATAAAAACAAGAAACCAAGCCTCTTCGTGGTCTGCGTGACCCCCCTCTGCCTTCCTGGGCTCCTCTGCTCCTGCTGTGCTGCCCTCCTGTTTCGTTGGACCAGAGTGTGCCTCCATGGGACCCAGGCTGCATCCCATCGGGGTGTCCACTCTGTGTGACCAGCTGAGTCACATCTCCTGCCCTGTCACACAGCAGACCTGCGAACTGACCACCAAATCCAGCAGGTCAAAGTTCACTGGTTCCCTTGCCAAGGGATGAAGATGTAACAACAGGAGTGGGACGGTTGCAGCGTGCTGCCGAGGAGGGTCAGCATGTTACTAGAGGATGGGAGTGAGACTGAGGAGGGGAAGCCATGGTCAGGGGATGGAGTGCATGAAACTGGCGCAAGGTGGGGTGGAGGGGGTTATTGATATGATAGGAACTAAGATGTGACCGGGGAACGGATGGCCAAAGGAGAGTAGAGGCAAGAGCAGTGGACAAGAGTGGTCCAGGGAGTCAGCAGACCAATGTGTGTGAAGGATTATCTGCCTGTGTACAGAAAACACCAAGACTTAGGACAGCAGTGCCATTGAGAGATTGAAAGCTGGGTGTGCACAGGAGTGGAGTGTAATGGGCTACAGGTGGCAATGGCGGGGGCAGCTGGTGAAGAGAATACTCACCTTCCTGTTGTCCCAGGGGCACGTGGGCCATGGGGGATAAAGGAGAGCAGAGGGCTACTGAGGGAGAGGTGTCATTAGAGGAGAATCGAGTTTCGTTGAGGAAGAAGGTAAGGGAGTGTCTAAAGAGGAGGTGGAGGATACGTGATGAGCCATGACTTCCAGAGGGCACAGATAGAATTGGGATGGAGATGGGACAGATGGGGATGGGCAGAGTTCTACAAGTGCTGGAGATAAAGAGTAACTAGTGATCTAGAGTTCCCTGAGCTGCACACGACCAGCCAAGGGCTTGATGAGTCCCAGCGACTTTTTGGTCAAAATTTGTGTAGAGGCTTGACGAGGTAGCCACCAGGCACATTGATGTCAGGAGTTCCTTCTCAGTCCCGTTCGTGGAGACAGGGTGACCCGGGAGCTCGCTTTTGTCCTCCTTTTGCACGCCTGTCCGTGACCTGGGGGCACATGGGCTTGGTCCCAGTGCTACCATTTGCTCCGTGACCCCTGTGTTTCCTCCCAGTGCTGGGCCTGTTTCTCAACTCTTGTTGATGGATCGAGAACCTCTGGGAAAGCCAGGAATTACGCTGAGCCTTTGGACTTCCTTCTACCCCTGATGCAGGGTAGGACATGGAGGACAGAGCAGGCCTGGGATACATGGCCTTGGTGCCGGGAGAGGAGGTTGCTCTAGACTGCTTGAGGGAGGGGCTTCTGTTGACCCCTTCTGATGGAGAAAAGGCATAGTCAACCTACCGTGTTTTCTTGCTTATTATTAATACTGTAAGTTGTATTCATAAATGAAGAAATTTTTAGAGTCTTCCCCCTTTGCCTTATGTTGGGTTTTTAGTTTATCCTTGGGGAATAGGACACGTCTTGGGTTAATAGACATTGGAGGTGCACGAAATGAAATGCCGCAAAAGCAATTCAGATGGAACTGACAGGTACGAGAATGGGGCTCAGCTGCTCCCAGCTTCTTGGCTTGATGACAGTCTTGAAATAAATAATCAGAAACTGAGTGAAATGATAAAATATGTCAGTTTAAAGTTTCCAGTTGTCAAAACTAAGATTGTCTTATCACCAAACTATCGCCCAACCAAATTATGTTTCCTTTTATCCTCCCATTCATTGGGAAACATTCTTCACCCTGGTTTTTTTTTTTTTTTTTTTTTTTTTAATGCTGATCTGTGTGAGAGCACTTCCAGGTGGACTTCCAGTCCACCCTGATGCTCATTAATGCTCACTTCATTTAATCAAGGGGACTTTCTTTAGTCAGAAGGCAGTTGTTTTTCTCCTGTTTATATGTCTCAGTACCTGTAACTGATGGTTCCAAGTTAAACAGTGGACCTGTCTCAGTAAAGGGAATTCTACTCAGTTTTATGAAGAGGTCACTCTCATTGTTTTCTGTGCGGCAAAGATGAGATATTAAAGAATGTTACAACTTTGTCTAAGGAGCCATTATATTGTAACTTCTGACATTTGGAGAGAAGACGGAGGTTCACTCAGTCTTCTTTAATTTAGTGCTGAGTTTCTAAGAAACAGTAGCCAATTTATTTTCAGCAAAATGAGAAATTATGTTGACTACTGTGTCCAGATGCTATACGTGAGGCACTGAGAATGTTAGGGTTTCCCAGGGTCTGGGGGCATCTAGTGTGGTGGGATTTGGCAGGCAGAGGGGCACTCAGACTCAGCAGGTAGGTGGACAACTGCCCCAAGACTGTCCATGCTGGGAGGCCCGGGTTTAGACTCAGATGTCTTGACCCGTGTTTGACAGTGACATTTTATCAAAAGTATCCCTTCTGAATGTCTATCTACAAGATGAGGAAAGTATTCTTCTTTAATAGCAGTTCTCATATTTAAAACTGTTGAACTTTAAGAGGTAGGGAGGCCATATTTTTTTGTTGTTGCTTGTTTTTGCTAGATTTTTTCCTTCTTGAATATGAATGTCCCTCTGTTCCTCACTCAGCTAGTCCCTCTTCTCTCCTTGCCATAAATGTACATATACCAGAATGGAAAACTAGGACTCCAGAAGGAGAGGAGGCATTGGAGAGCAGAGAGAACTGAGGCGGTTACAGTTCACCGTGATCCACTGGCAGTGGGTTTCCTGCAGACCCCTGAGACAGCATGCGGCCCCTTGGGACACGTGCCCGGGGACAGAGGGCTCGGATTGTGGAGGAAAGGCACACTTAGTCTTGCATCTGTTCTTCCATTTGGAAGTAGTGTGGCCTTGGACAGGCAGCGTAACCTTTTTGAGTTGTAGCTTCTACAAGTGGCATTTGGGCTAATGACTAGGTAGGAGGTGCTTGGGAGCAAAGGACAAGAGGAACCATTCTGGCAGAGGAGGGCAGAGGTGAAGACCTGACCCCACAGGCATGAGACAAGCCCGTAGCTCCCATTCCCATCCCCTGTCACAGGGCTCTCTGTCCTGTGCTGTCGTCCGCGGAGTTGATGGTTAGTCTCCGGTGAAGTTCACCTGGGCTTGTGAAACGAAACGTAGGAGGAGAACCAGGTGTGGACTTAACTGGATGTGTCCCCTGTCTGCTGTCTGTGTGATGTTAGGCTGGCGCCCCAGCTCTTCTGCTCTACAGCATCCTTACCTGTAACAGAAATGGGCATGACAGCTCTGCCACCTCCAGGGGAGGCAACGACTGCTTGGGGGTCTCGGGGCTAGCACAGGGCACGCCCCCAGCGTGGGCTTTATTATTCACTCTGCTTCCTTGGGCGCTAAGCAGATCAATTGGATCGTTTTCCATTCTGATTAGAACTTCTTTGCTTGATTGCATCAAGTTGGGATAATGAGAATGTTTATTCCAGGACAATCCAAGATAACAAATTCAGGGTGATTGTTTTCTTACAAAATTAAGAGGACTGGGAAAGGGGAAGCCAGGGAGAGTGGGTGGAAGCCCTTCCTCAGGCACCCAGAGTAGTGTGAGAAACCGATTGTGTGGGCCACAGCCCCGTCATCCGGACTTCCCCAGAGCCGTTCCTGTAAAGGTTACGCCTGGTTCACACGTGTCGTGTGTGTGAGTGGCCTGTTTTGCATCATCTACAAAAGGGCCATGGTGACAGATCACTCCCTCCCAGGTCTCAGGAACGTCACACGTTAGGGCACAGGACAGCTGTGCATGTGCCTCCGTCCCCACAGGCTTGGCCAGGGCAGGTGACTGGACCCAGGGGCCTTTCCCACCCACCACACACAGCCCCTGCTGAGTGGCCACTCCTGATGGTAATGGGGTGGTGCTGGGAAGGTTAAACATGTCACCCCATAACCGTGTTGCTTTATTGTAAAGCCCAGTGCCTGGGGCTCGCACAGCATCGAGGTTTCTGGTCTGTAGGGCCAGAGTTCACCTTCTGTGAACTCGGTGTCAGTGGGAAAGAAGCCGTGGCTGCCCTTCCTCCTGCACACACATCCCCCCAAACCCCACCCCAATCCCTTGCACGATCCCAGCCTGGGTCCACTGCATACGTGTGCCCTCTCAGACCACGATTCCTCCCAGAAGAGACTGCGTACTCCTCAGGCGCTCTCAGCGCTCTCCACGTGGACAGGCTGATCATGGTGGTTCAGTGTCAGATACGTTTGTTGTGAATTCAAGTCAGGGACCACAGGAGGGGCCGATGACAATCCTAATAAGATTGCTTTTCTCTGTGGGAACACTGTTCAGCTTTCAGCCCTGCTTTTAGTAGTTATCTTTAAGTTTTAGTTACTTCATCAAGTATGATTTAAACTCACAGCCAAGTCAGTTTGTCCTAACTGTGTTTTTGTCTTTCTCTGCTTGTGTGTTTTGTTTCATGCAGTGGTGCTGATTACTATGATTATGGACATGGACTCAGTGAAGAAACTTATGATTCCTATGGTGAGTAAATGGCTGGAGTAGAACCATGAATAGAAAGGTCATGGAAACACCTTAAAGCACTTAACTCTGGGGAGATTCATACAGACAGAACTTTAGACCACAGCTGCCTCTCAGTTCATCTGTGCTTATCCAGCTATTTTCAGAAGCTCTCTAACGTTTAAACTTAATATTTAAAGGGGACTAAAGACTTGCAGAAAATTGCAGGCATTCAGATTCTGAACTTAGATTTTCTGTTTGGGTTGATTGCAATGTGCTGATTTTCTCACTTACTTGAATAGTTTGCCAAACTGCAGACACTTGATAGAATGAGTCTCTCTGAAGTGTCTTTGCTTCTTGACAGTAAAGAAAAATGAAGCAGTTGAGACTATAGCTCTCAATTGCTGTAGTGGTGATTCCACCACCCCTATCTTTATATTTTAATTTATTCCCAATCTCAGTTCCTCTAAAAACATTACAGTGGGAGTCATTCTTTAAAGGTTACAGAAGCGCTGGGCCAGGGAGGAGATGGATGGCTGTCTCAGGCTTACAGGGAGACAGTGAAACCCCACTGAGTCCAGTGGGAGCTGCCCGAGGTGCTGGGGAATCCACGTCCAGAGTCTCAATATGCAGAAGGACGACAGGTTTAATTAAAAGAATTGGCTGCAGCAACTTAATGATACTGAGAACCTCCTTTGCTGCTGGGCGCAGAGATCAGAGAACACGAGGCTTCAATCAGTTGCAAAGCTCTGATGAATGCCTCATGCCCAGTGCAAGTGAATCAGGATTCTCGTTAATGGATGTTATGACATTTCTCTGAACATAACTGAAAAACCATTTTCCAGTGTTCCTTTTGAAGTGCATTTTGTTATATCACCTGCCCCAAGCCTTGATGACCGCACCTTGGATTTTTTTTGTCGTTATTCGTAACAAACACTTAAGAGAGATACCTTGGTTTGTTGAATGCTGTCTACTTAAATTGATGCAAGTTAGCTTGAGGGAATGATGTTGATTGCATGTTTGTATCAAAGAAGAGGTCATTTTAAGCGGTTTTCTTCACAGCTTTTTAAAATTGGTCTCTGTGGACACATGGCTTTTAAATCACTGTGTGCTGCAGCATAGATGTTAACTGTTTGTTGTCAAAGACCTTCAAGTGACTCACCGACAGCCCTGAGCTGGGGTGAACCAGGGTCCTCTGTTGGAAATCCATCGTTCCATGTGGATTTAGTATGAGGATGAGTGCAATTTGACATTATGTCATCAGATTATTTCCTATCCAGGAATTATTTTGGAAACATAAATCTCTACCCGGTACAGCTTTCCTTCCTTCTTTATATGAAGGACCCATGAAGAACAAAGCCACATTTACCAAACTGCCCATTGCCATTTTGCACTCCAGTTTTTTTCCCCTTTTGCCTTCACAGATTTTTATCTGTGTTTTGTCTTTGAAGAAGAACTCCCAAGTGACCCTTTTACCATGCATAGATGTCTTCACGTTTAGCAAGAGGCAGCTCAGTTTGCTGCTGGAGTATGTGAGCTTTTATTAAATGAGTGACCAAAAGGAAGTTCTTGCAAACTTGGCTGTCATTTAAGATACAAGGATCATGCCTTCCCAGGCTGGTAGGTTTTGCTAGTGAGATTGAACATCTTCGATTGTGTTTGTAATTGTTTAAAAGTGAATTCTCTTAGATTTTTTAGTACCTTGGGGATTTATATCTTCAGTATGACATCTACCATGGGTTCAGGGCTAAGTTAGATTCTGAAAAATGAAGCCATGAGCTCTCTGGTGTTGATCTAACTGTGATTCATCTGACTGGCTTTAGGGCAAGAGGAGTGGACTAACTCGAGACACAAGGCCCCCTCGGCGAGGACAGCGAAGGGCGTCTACAGGGACCAGCCATATGGCAGATACTGATTGTGCTGTCTGCTGTTGTGACATAGCCAGTCTCCACCAGTCCTGTATACTGTTCAAAGTAATTTTTTTCTATGAACAATCCCTTTTTAAATAAATCAAAATGCTTAAAATCTGAATGGATGGAATTTAAAACTACTTTGTTGAAACATCAACCTGGGCAGGAAAAAAAAAAAAAGACATGTAAAATTTTGTTATTTCCAGTCTGTATATGAAAAATAGGTCATCAAAAGGAAAAAAAAAATAACTTTGATTAACTAGTGTTAAACAAAAAAGATAGGTTTACTAAATATGTTAATCCATCCTTTTAACATAAGCCTCACCTTTCATTTTAAAGGTTTCCATAGAAATTTAGTTATTTTATCTTTCGGCCATGTGCTATTTTTTTTTTCTCTTGCCAACATGCGTAAAAAGGGAAGCCAATTACAAGTGCAAATAATGTGGTATTCTTTTGTAACTCAAGTCTTGAAATGTTCTGTAGTGTTAAGCAAAGTCTCCTCTTGCTTGATACTAAATAAACTTTTGAAAGAAATTTTGTGTGTGTGAGCTAACAATTTCATGTCTCTCTTATTTAAAAAGGCCTTCATAAATAGTCGTAAACAGGGAAAAGATTCATTTAACAATGCTTGTCAAAAAAGGGTCACACTAAACATTGTACAGTTTATTTAAAACATGGTATAAAACTAAATGTACCATTATATATTCACCGTAGACTTAAATGCTGTTTAAAGAGTCCAAATGGTGTCCAGCTGCTTGAATGGCACGTTAAAACTACGCAAAACCTAATCTTGTTTAAAAACTGGTTTTAAAATAACTACTGATTTTCTGAAAAAGATGTGATCAGTTTTCATCTTGTTGAGCGTTTTTTCACTAGTGCAACTTTGGATTTTTTATGAGAATTTTGGTACCTTAATGAACACCTCGCTCCATGCTGGAAGCAATAAGCACAAAGCTTTTAAAGACTTTCTGACTTGACTAATTGAGGTCGCACTCGACAAGGCTGAGGATGTGTAACCCTTAAACGGTCTTCATTTTCAAAGGTAAATAAATCAAATAAGATTTTAATCTCACTTAATTTATCTTAATATAACTAATAAAACCAGGGAGGTTACAACTTAGCAAGTTTCATTATCCATTCTAGAAAGGTTTTAAGATCACCTAAATTCTCATTTTAAAAAGTTTAATTTGTTTTAGTAATCTAAAAAGCCTTAGTTTAGTCAGTTTAATTGGGGCCAATTATACCCTGTTAAACAAATGTAAAACCTCATAACTAGTTGTTTGTAATACATTATTTGGTTAGTAATTGAGGGCACTTCTTAAAACTGACAAATATTTAATAAAGTTTTTCTTTAATCATTTGGCCTAAGTTTTTTTTAAAACTGTAGATTGTGTAAAATGTTTAATTTTTATTTCCTGAGGGACTTCCTTCTATTTGAGTAAAAAGGTCTTTTCTTTTGTTAGGAATGTCAGCCACCTTGGAAAGTGAAAGGAAGGCGCTGTCGGTCCGGCGGACACAGGTGAGTGTCCTTGTTCCAGTTCTTTGATGTGCTTGGAGGATGAAGACGGCCTCATGCTCTTGCACGTGCTTCCCACTACCAACTAGTGACATAGCGGCAGTGGCAAATTAACATCCGGAATGTAAATCAGTCAGACCCAGTCAGGTCTGCACAGGCCGCGGAGCTAGGAGGCTGGGCCCCCACAGTGTGTAAGTAACTCCATTAACTCCTCAGTAAAAATGTAACAGGCTGGTCAGTAGCATAAAAAATTTTTTTCAAAATTTCAACTGGAAAAAAAGCAGTTTCCCAAACCTATTGACACTGTGATGATCCCCCCACCCCCGACTTTTGTTAAAGGCTGTATATATTCTCTCTGTATATATTCATAAGATGACATAGATGTGCTGGAAATTTTGGACAGTAATTACCGTAGGCTTGTGAAAGTACAATTTTTGCGTGTGTGTCGTTTTCTACTTTGAGTTTTGCAAAACAAAATTCCGCTTTTAAAAAGATAAATATTGCAAAGTATTTTATAAAATTGTTTCGTAAAATTAAAACAACAGGGATCGTGAAAGAAAGATATCATTAATCTGAGACCATTAATCTGGTCTCACTTTTCAGTTACTCTTGTTTTTTCCTAAACCGTCAGGAATGCTGCATGGGCCCTGGCATCCCAGAGATTCTCCTGCCTGTCGCCGGGTGACATGGTCTGGCTTCAGCTGTCCGTACAATGGGGACATTCCTCATCTCTGGCAGTTGTCCTGAGCATTAAGCAAGGCGGTGTTCAGAGTGTTTTGAAGGCTGGCCTGTGATACCATAATGTAGAGTTTCATTATTGAAGTCGAATACATGTTTCATATACATGGGAAATATGAGCACTTTTTTTCTCCTTAATCACCAAAATTAGCCAATTACTCTTAGGAAGAAAATAGTTCTCTTCACTCTCATAAATCAAAATAAGTGTTTGGGGTTGTCTTTTGTTTGGTGCCTCTTTTCTTGTACAGAAAGGGAATGTGAATAACACATTTTTTCAATGTATGATGTTGTATTGAAATTTTTTCACTATTTTCTTTAGTAAGTTTTTGTTGTTGTTGTTTTTAGGAATTGGCATCTTGAATAATAAGTGTAGGCTTCTTTAATCAGAAATTATGGACAGATTCCTGGAAGGTAAATTAGTAGATAGTCTTTAGAGCTCGTTCTCAGAAATTGTTCAATTTTATGTTTATTTTCATTTTCTTAAAGAACCATAGCTCCATTGGACTGTAAAAGGGGGTTGTGATGCAGAAAGGTCAGGAGCCACCAGGATGCTCTTGGATGGTTCTGCTTGGCTTTTGAGGGCTTCCCTTACTCAGCAAATCCTCTACTGAGCCTCATTCCTCCCTGTCTCAACAGCCAAGACTTGTAGACAGCAGCCTGGTCCTGCCCTGTCCCCTCCGTGCACACCGCATCCTTCCCAAGTCATCCCCGGGGCCTCCCGGCTCAGGGTTCATTTACTGAGTTCTCCCGTACACATACCTGAGGCACCAGGGGCCCTGCGGTCTGTAGGACGTGGACCTTACACGCAAGGATAGTATAGTTCAGCACGGATGGAGGTGGTGGCCTGACCCACCAGCACTTCCCGTCTCTGGGCCTTTGCGCCTAGAAGCCGTGCCTGCCCATCCTTCCACGATGTCTTCACCAGTTCAACCACAGTCCGCCGTGCTCTCTGAAATAGCATGCTTTTACACTTCCCCATTTTAGTATTGATACCATGTGACTTAGATTGGTTAGAAGTTGCCAACCAACTTGTAACCTGTACTGAATCACTTTCATTGAATCCTCACAACAGTAAGAAGGTGACTGCCATCTCCATTTTACCGAGGAAGATGCTTAAGCTTCAAGGCGATAGTTCCCTGTGTAGGCTCCCAGCCCGGAGGCTGCAGTCAGTTGCACAGCATCCACTCTAACCAGGGTCTCTGCTCCCAGCTGTGCTGTTACGCTGTCCGCTTTCTGGGCTGGCACTCACCCCCCCTATACTGAAGGCTCCTTGAAGACAGGGGCTGGCTTCTATCTTATTTTGTATTCCTAAAGTAGCCCCACAACATTGAGTGTTGGCAGACCCTGTGACTGATAACCCTCCCCCTGCCCCAGATTCCTTCCTGGAGAGATTCTTTGGCTGTATTTAGGTTCTGAATCTTCCTTTGTTCAAGATATTCCAAGTTGAATCGGTGTCGGTGTTCATGCAGACGCATTGGCTGAGCGTCTGCTGTGCTGCAGACAGTGGAGACGCAGTGATGATGGACACAGCTGTCTGCTGGGGAGACGGGCAAGGAAGATGCTAGCAGGACTGAGACAGGTATAGCGCATGGGAGAGAGACATGGATGCCAGGTGGGGTGGTGGAGGCGGAGGGTGCCAGCAGGGGTTTCAGTTATCTAGGAAAGCACAGTTATCTAGGAGACTTCAGTTATATTGCATTATTAGAGAAACCAATAGATGATGTTGTCTGTGTAGACAAGGGACACATAATGAAGGATCTTGCAGGTCCTGCTAAGAAGCGTGGACGTGCCAGCCCATGTCGAAATGCAGTCTCTAGAACCTGCCCTGCTGCACGCCCCAGGCAGAGATGGCGCCTTTTTCAGTCTCTGTTCCGAGAAGAACTTTGTACAGACCTCTTTGCACTGGTTATTGATCTGATGGCCAGATGGTGAGAGCCTTACAAAACAGGGGCCTAGTGTTTTCATCCTCTTGTTCCATCTCTTAGCACAGTGTTTGGCAATTTAAGCATCTAGCAAGTCAGTGAATATGAAAGAGTGATATTGTCAGCGTGATCCGTGTGACTCCTGACAGGCAATATTAGGAATCGTTGGGTGTAGTTAGGAGAGACCCAAAACAGGAAGAAAAAAATCACTCACATAAATTGAATTACAATTCAGGCAGTCTAATTTAAAATTAGACAGTGACTCTCATGATTCGGAGAAAAAATTACAATGTAGTCAAAAATCTAATAAGCCACTCTCTAGGTTATATGTGATAAGTATAAATAGTAGTTTGTTATTCTGTATGCAAATCATATCTGTTTATGCTAGATCAGTTCAGTCGTGTCCGACTCTGTGCAACCCCATGGACTGTAGCCCTCCATGCTTCTCTGTCCATGGGATTCTCCAGGCAAGAGTACTGGAGTGGGTTGCCATGCCCTCCTCCAGGGGATCTTTCAGACCCAGGGATCGAACCCACATCTCTTACATCTAATCTGAATTGGCAGGTGGGTTCCTTACCGCTAGCACCACCTGAGAAGCCTATCTACTGTTTATAGTGATGTACTAGTTGTATTGATCGGTATTGACATTGTAGGAATAGAAAGGAAAATAAATCCATCATTATATTTAAAATAACAAAATCTTATGCTTGAGTCTGTTTCCATCTTTGAGAAAGATTGTAGGACATTTTAAAATCTGACTTGCATCCTCCCTTCATCCTACCTAATTGGAACTGATTCTGGAGGGGATTGTTATTCCACACACATAGTTGTCTTGCTGTGACCAGCACCGCCTGCTGTCACTGTCCTCATCTCAGCACGAGTCCTTCCAGGGCTCCCAGCGCGGGCGCTGCCCTGCCTCCCTCTCTCTGCTCTCCCTCTGCTGCAGCCTCATGGGCACATACCTTCAGGGTGCTGTGCGACTGTGCCGTTCTCTGCCCCAGATCACTTGTCCTCACCCTCCTCCCCAGCTCTTGCTACAGCCAGCCTGCACCGGTCTGTGCAGCTTTGGGGTGAGACTGACACACCTCCTCACTCCAGAAGTCTTCCTTGACCCAGTGTCTCCACATGTGCCCTGGGTGCAGAATCCCCCCAGAGGGGGCCCTAAGGGCTCTTAACCTGCAGCATGGGGTCCCTTCCTCTTAAGCCTCCGCCCCTTCCTGGGTGTGAACACCCTCAGCGCAGGCACCGTGTCTCCATGCAGCTGTCATTTACCTGGTGAGTGAAATGAGCCAGGTGGCATCGTGTCTCTGAGTGCAGGACTGTGCCTTAGGACTTTATCTGCCTCTTTGGGTCACGTTAGAGTCATTCTTCCATTGAAAGAGAATTTATCAGGTTGCTAAATGTAGTCATTCACATATACATGTATGTAAAAGCTCACCTGACCTCCATGGCAAGATCCATGCCCTTCCTCACCTGCCCATGTCCACTCCCTAACACAGTTCTAGCGCCTAACAGGCTCTCGATCAAGGGGCTGGAATAAGTGAGCAGACGCCTCGGGAAGGCAGGGCTGATCTCCGCTCACTGGGTATGTGTTTGTCTGTCACCGACAGCACCACTTCAGGTTCTGTGCACATGGAACCGCGTCTCATTTGACTCTGCATCCAGACCCCAGCGTGCTCTCTGGCGTGACAGTGCTCATGGAGGAGCCGATGACTGACTGAGTCAGTGAGCAAATGGCTCTGTAATTTTAAAATACTGACCCTGAGCACCCCTCACTGTTAGTTTGTCAGTGGAAATGAGATCATTTACTTCTGTAACCACTGGCTTTTTCCCTAGGAAAGGTGAAGTTGGAAAACAAAACTACGCCCTTCATTTAGTAGGTGATACACATGCTTGGTACAAAATCTAAAACTTTGGGGAAAGTGTACAATGGAAAGTCAGTCTTAATTTCCACCCCTGCCCTGAAACACCCAGAAGCAGCTCTTGGTCTTGGTTTTTTTTGTGTTTTTCAGAGATAGAAAAACATACACTTTGCTTCTGCACAGATTATTACTGTTTTTACATACAGAACAGTACTCTGTTGTCTGCCTCCCTTGTTTCACTTTAGAGTATATCTTTGAGTTTATTTTCTATTATTTTAAATTATAAAAGTATGCTTTTCTTTTTATTGGCTGAATAATATTTATATGAATGCATCATAATTTAAACAACTGTTGATAGACAAGTCATTTTGCTTCCCGTGTTTTGCACTCATTAGAGACAGTGCTAGACAGTGTAGCCTTTCATCTCTGTTCTTGTGCACGTTCGTACACATCTGTAGAATAAGTTTCTAAAATAGATTTATTGAGTCATTACATTTTCCTATAGTTATTACTGTATTGCTCCCCGTAGAGGTAATCGTGTATCTTAATATGCTTTTCTGAAGGAAATTTGAACTCCCAGTGTTATTCTGTCCATACAGCTGTTAGCACCTACACACAGCAAACTCCTCTCGGCAAAGTGGGTTCACAGTTGTTCCCACGTGCACGTGGTGGGGCCGGATCCCATGGGAACGAGCGAGGCCAGCTCTGGGCACTCGGCTGTGTCTTGCAGCGATTGCTGAGGATCCATGGTAAAGATGGTAACGGATCGCACTCCCTTGGGCTCCTGTAGGTCTCCTCTCACTCCTGGGACCTCCTTTCATGAGCTGATGGAGTCTGAGGCCAGCCCGCCCCGGGCCCTGCGTTCAGCCCTGGATGCCCTGGGGGAAGGGGCCGCCTCTGCTCTCGAGGGGCCCACGTCCTCTCCGGAAACCGGCCCCCAGCTGGCCCCTCCATCCACCCTGCCTTTGCCCAGCTCCCCACTTCCTACCCTCTTCGCTGGCTGTCCAGAGCCTGCTGGTTCCTCAAGAGCTTCTCTCCCTCCTACCCCCCCAAAACCCTTTTTCCTCCTTACCCTGAGAGCACTGGCTGACAGCACCCAAGGGGCGAACTGCTGATTCGATCTGCTGATTGATGTGTGGGTGGCCCCGCACCCGCTGCGAGTCCTCGAGGGTCAGGAGCAAGTCTGTCGTGTATAAGGAGAGCAGGGTCATCCGCCATTGAGGAAACGTGCATTGATTAAACAGTACCCTGATTAACACTGGGGCTTCCCTGGTGGCACAGTGGTGAATTTGTCCGCCAATGCAGGAGGCATGGGTTCCATCCCTGGGTCGAGAAGATCCCCTGGAATAGGAAATGGCAACCCACTCCAGTATTCTAGCCTGGGAAATCCCATGGACAGAGGAGCCTGGCGGGCTACAGTCCAGGGGGTCGCAAAGAGTTGGACATGACTGAGCACACACGCATATTAGCTGTTTCCCTTTTTAGAGTAAACAGCCTGGTTCATCCTGCTGTGTGCGGTCCTGGCAGGCGAGGTGAAGGCCAAGGGGGTGCAGGGACCTAGGTCACATGCACTGATCGAGGAAGGACGAGGAGGGAAAGGCTCCACAGAGGAGAAGAGAAACCCAAAGAGGGTTGAAAGATAAGTTGAAACCTTGAAGCAGATGAAGGAGGAGGATGTGTCAGAGGTGACAGGCTGCTGCAGGTCTGGGAGGCAGGGAGGGGCCTCACGGGTCTGGGGCAAGTACGCAGGTGCTGGAGTATGATGTGTGGCACCCATGGGCAGGGACAGGAGGGTGGGTGGGCCAGGGCACAGGGAACCCGGAGACCCCCGGGGCGGACGTCTGTGACCGAAGCTGTGGGGAGTAAGCGAGGCGATGGCCGCCTCTCCACTGTGATTGGATTCGACTCTCTTCCCTCGGATTGCTGCTTGGGTTTTGAAACAAAAATTTTGTTGTAGTTAACACATCAAAATGTATTATTTGGTGTTAATAAAATATATCTGAAAGCCAAGTTTCAGGTGACAAGTGTGTATCCACAGAAAGTCACCGCATATTTTAATATTGAAAGTGCCATGTGGAAAAAAGCATGGCCATTCTGAAAGCAGACCCGTAAATGTCATAACGGATGGCATTTTGATGATCATCATACTGTTTAAATCATTCATCTGTCTACTAAACACGAAGATTTTATGTCCTTAATTTCTATAATTCTATTTTGCCTTGTTTTCCATAAGTGTTCTCATTTCTATTAAATTTCAGCCCGCCTGCTTTCTTCTGCCTAAATCCTGCATTGCCACCAGAGTATAAATATTTGTTTCTTGATGTATACAAATATATTTCATTTTCCTCTCTTTCAGGAACTTTCCTTCCAATTATGGACTGCTTAAGAATAGTCAACTCACCAACGTGCCTAGTCAGTAAATGAATTCACTTGGGAACTTGAAAATCATCTTTTTTTGCAGTTTTGTGTTTCATGAAATGTTTTATAAAATGGTATGCTCTCTGATTTGAAAAGTCTGTTAAAAAAAGGGAAAGAAAATCAATCTTTGTCCCCTAACAGAAAACAAATGATTTGTGCATTACTTAATAAAGGCTGCCCATTTCAATCGCTTCTACTTTAATATAAACCTAGAAAAACAAAGGCTTGTTATTTCAGCCCAGCTCTGAACTCTGCACACTTGAGAACCATATGTGGCTGCACCTCACTGCAGGAAGTCAAGACTCAGCACAAATTCCAGATTTGAAAATGATTTCTCCATCTCAGTTATGGACCAATAAATACGAATATGTTATGCCCAAAGCATTCTGCCACATGAAAGGTTACTTATAAAAAGGCTTCCGCAGGAAGCAGGGTGGCGCTGCCAGGATGGAAACCCAGCTTTCATGCCTCCGTAATCTGTCACGAGACAGAAAGGTCACCATCCCCATGGACAGTAGTAGTCAGTTCCTTCTCTTTTCATCATTCACTCACTGGTGCTTTGTGATTTTAATTCAGTAACCCCCCACCCCCACCCCTCAACCCCAGGAGGATGTGTTTCATTCCTTCTGTTAGAAGCTTACCCAACAGACTTCCTAGTCTTGGAATTTTGAAAATGATCCTGTGCATTGTGAAACTGTCACTGTCTTACCTCAAAGACACATTTCGTGAAGGCATTCACTGTTTACAGGGGTATGGTGTTGGGAGCATTGTGTGTTGGGAGCACAGAACAGCTCCTGATAGGTTCGTTTTTCCTTGTGCTCTTCTGCTCCTGAAGTTCACATTTCTGTGTCTGTCACGTATGCGTTTCTTCATCTCAGAAGGGCAAAGAATAATACCCGCATCCCAGGGCACCGGGTGCCCATCAGAGCAGAGTCTCCGAGCACCCGTCTATGCGGAATTAATTCTAAACAAGGAGGAACATTAGGACCTGAGCTGGATTGTCGTGTGTTCCCACACTCTGACTCCCTTTTGGCCTGCAGCCTCTTCTACTGAGTCAGTGACACAGTCACGAAGCTGCGAGTGGAATCCCAGGCACTGAACTTTGTGACTCACCTCCTGTCCCCTTCTCCCGATCCCCCTCTTGCTGCCTTAACTGTGGCCTCCTCTCTGCTGCCTGGGCACTGAATTCCTGGCACACACATTGGCGGAGAATCCCCTGCTTGCTGGGCATGGCCCTGTGTATGAGAACACAGGTCAGACCAGGGGCCTCGTACCTCTCACATCCCAGTGGGAGGAGCCAGACCATCAGCAGCAAACTGGAGGGCGCCAGGGGGGAAAGAGCAGGGACGGGAGGGGGTCAGACCTGGCTGGGCCACGGGGGAGTATGAGGATGCTTCTGTCAGGACCTAGAAGAGTCAGCGATGAGCTGCACTGAGGCCCTCGCAGGAGGCAGTGCCCGTGGAGGGGACAGACCAGGGGCAGGGGCAGGGGCCGGGCCTAGAGGGCTGCCGGGAACTGTTCTTCAGGGGAGGAGAGGGATGTGATCCCTGCATTTCAGCAGGATCACTGGCAACTGCGTTGAGAAGAGGTGGTTGTGGGGCCACGTGGGGTCCCATTAGCAAGCCCGCCGTGGAGGTCAGAGGGAGGCCCGCATGCAGGTCCTGAGGACTGTCCACATGTGAGACACGCTCAGGAAGCGGGGCCACAAGCTGGATGTGAAGTGAGCATGGACTCTGGCCTTATCCACTGCCCTGGAGTCACGGCCTTCTCGGTCCCTGCAGGACCACTTCCCCCAAGATGACCATTCCCCAGCTCAGCCCCCGGGCCAGACCCCCTACATTCACAGACTCTCTGAATGTAGCTCCTCCTCGAGGGGGAGGATGTGTGAGAGGGCGGGGTCAGCAGGGAACAACTGGACTAAAGTCTTTAGATTTGAAACTCGGCTTTTCTCCAGCTAAGCTGGTTTTGGTCCATCTCAGCTAGGGTGCCTCCTTGACACATCTGTCTTCTTGGCAGCTTCCAAGCATGGCAGGCTGAGAGCCATTCTAGTGTTTGATTTTTAAAGACTCTGAGTGACTTCCTGTGGTTTTAAAAATAACCACTGATGGCTTTTTCAGCGCATACTTAACTGTATTCAACCCTTAGAGCTGGCTTTTTGAAGGGATGCCTTCGTGGAGTTGTCAACAACACGGCCACCATGCTGGAAGAGTTCTGCTTTCTGATTTCAGATGGTCCTGACTTCCGTAGGACAAAAATCTGCACAGTGACCCAGCCCTGATGCTTTTGTGTTGCCTGATGGAAAACTCTGGCAAAAAGAGCTTCTGTGCAGAAGCTGAGAGCTCTGCGTCTGTGTTCCTGCCCCGCAGTGACTTCTAGAGCCCCTCCCCAGGCCGCCCACCTGACTGCCTTTAGACGCACCTTCCCAAGCAGCCTGTCCCAGATGGCTGGTTGTCCTTGCTCTGCCCTCCCCCTAGAGGCTGTTCCTCCAGGTGGTCCCTCATTTGGGCTCCGGGAGGTGACCTGGCACAGGGCAGCCTCTGGCGGCACAGCGCACCCCCTGGCAGCTGATGCCTGGGTGCTCCAGTCATCTACTGCGGCGTAACCAACAGTCCCAGGACTTAGCAGCTTAAGAGGCATACACCACGTGTTTCCTGAGAGGGGGCCCTGGGGCTCTTTTCTGGCTCAGAATCTCTCACGAGGGTGCCAACCATCAGCAGGGGCTGTGGTCCCTTGAGGCCGGGGAGCACGCGCACCGACTCACTCATGGGCCCTGTCCCCGGGCTCCTCCACCGGCCGCCTGGGGATCCTCAGGTCAGAGCAGCCAGCCTTCCCCGGAGCCAGCACCCCAGGAGGGAGAATCTCCGAGCGAGGCAGCCACAGGAGCGAGGCAGCCACAGATGCTGCCCTGCATTCAGAAGTCACACAGCTACTTCCTTCTGCTGGTGGTCTACCCCAGCAGCCCCAGGACAGCGTGGGGGTGACTGCCCAGGGTGGGGAGCTCCAGGAGGCTGGGCGCTGGGTGACCTGGACGCTGACTCCCACCGGGAGAGCTCCCCAACAACTCTGTGCCTCAGTGTCCCCCCTACAGAACGGGGGTGCTGGCTCCCTCAAGGGAATTGTCAGGAGGAGGCTGGCACGTGCTGTGCTCCCCCGTGTTATCCATGAACTCCACGGATGTGCAGAAGCGCATCCCATGGAGACTGTGCACACCACCCCTCCCATTCCACCGCTTGAAGCCCTAAGCCTTCGTCTCCATGGCAGTGAGCTCCTGAGGGCAGGATGGGGACTTACCCCCTCCCCAGCATGCCCACACTCAACCCAGCAGGCGTCCTCTGCAGCCCAGGCGCCCTCTGCAGCCCCTGAGTGGGAGTCCCAGGCTCGCCTTAACCCTTGGGGCCCCGAGGCAGGCTCAGCCTCTACTACCCACTGCCCCTCCATCTCCCTGCTGCTGGCTCCACCCAGAGGCCCTGGCCTACACACACACACACATAGACACACACACACACACACACAGACACACACACACACAGACACACACACCCATGCCCAAGGATGCAGGCTGCTGGCTGAGCCTGGCCTCAACCCTATCTAACCAGATGGGACCAAGAAGCTGCCCCACCCAGCGACTCTTAACCCATTGGTCCCAGCATCGGACCACTGGCTTCCAGACAGAGACGCCTGGCCCCGCAGGTGTCACATTAACCCCTGATGTCCTGTCACCCCTAAGCCCTGGCTGCTGCTTCAAAGCCAGGCCCAAACTTCCCAGTTCCTCTCAACCCCCCATCAGCTGGGCGATGTGAAAGAGCTCCGAGCCTCCGTTCTTTCAGCACTGAGATGGGGATTCTCCATCTCCATCACCCCTGTGGGGTCCTGACTGGGGGGGCTGTGGGCTGCATTGCAGAGGGGGGCAGGAGCTGGGAGGGGACACACCCACCTGCAGGTGGGCTGGGAGATCACACAGGGTTTCTAAACACCAGCGCGCCCTCAGATCGCTAGTCTAGCCTCACGTGGTGTTCCCGCCTAACGATGCAGGACCAAATCCCTAGACAAAGTGCTACGCGGTGCTCAACCCCTTACCAAGGGCAGACTCCCGGGGAGGCCCCCGGCAGCTGTCATGGGGAAATCAATGTCAACACCCAAAGCGAATTATAACAAAACAGTGCAGACAGAGGGGATTGGATCTGCTTCCCTTTGTGGGTGGGAAATTCATAATTTCCCAAGATGTCAAAAGCTGGTGCAGAGGCAAGATCCTAAACCTTCCAAAGAGGGACGTAAAGGGCAAGTACACCTGGGCAGCTGAGTCCAGGACCACCTCAGGCCCCCGTGGTGGCCACTGTCTACAGCTGTAGGGGAAGCTCCAAGTCGGAGAAAGTCCCAGGAGCATGGGCCCTGCGTGGGCCTCTCCACCTGGATTCTCTGGATTGAGGGGGATTCAAGCTCCATAAGGGAAACCACACACGGTGTTCATAACGACAACACATGGCTTATCACTCGCGCTAAGACTGTAGACTTAATCCAGGTGAGCTACTCCTCCGTATTATCATTACTGTCGCTCAGTCGTGTCCGACTTTTGGCGACCCCGTGGACTGCAGCACGCCAAGCTCCCCTGACCTTCACCATCTCCCTGAGTTTGCTCAAATTTATGTCCACTGAGTCAGTGATGCCATCCAACCACCTCATCCTCTGTCACCCCCTTCTTCTCCTGCCCTTAATCTTGCCCAGCATCAGGTCTTTTCTAACGAGCAGGCTCTTTGCATCAGGTGACCAAAGTATTGGAGCTTCAGCTTCAGCATCCAAACTTCCAGTGAATATTCAGAGTTGATTTCCTTTAGGGTGGACTGGTTTGATCCTGCTGTCCAAGGGACTCTCAAGAGCCTTCCCCATCATCACAGTTCAAAAGCATACCTCACTTAACTTCATCTTAAACCAAACAGTGCAGCCATGTCACAGAATATTTACTTCCCTAGATATTTTTTCCTACACATCTATTATATGAAATAATTAAGGTCATGCTATAGATACCTTAGAAAAACTTCCACATTAAATATCAAGCACTGTGCGTATTTTCTCTGCTTCTGCCTTGCCAACAAAATGCTTCCTTTGTCCCAGACGCTGTTTCAGCTTATCGTCATCTGTTATGAAGTAACTCCACACAATTATCTAGATTTCTGACTGCATGATAAGCAGAGGACCTACAACCCCAGCCTGCCTTCTGTGTGCCCCGGGTCTGCGGGGGCATGGAGCCAGGGCACTAGTTTGCCCCAGTTCACACCATTCCCCATTACCTCCCGTCCGGCCCGCTGCAGGCCTTTGCTGTTTGCATCCAATGTCCATGGCCCCAACAATAAGATTTTGTCCCATACCCTCCACTGTGTGGTACGAGGGAATCAAGTTAGCCAGAAAAAACAGTCCTCTCGCTGTGTTACAATAGGAAAGTTAGTTGCACCCTTCAGCAAAGCATACTCCTGAAGCCTGTCTCCGGAGTCACTGTGAGCTCAGTAGGGCCAGGACTCTCTAAGGGAGCAGTGCCGCATCCGGGTTCCTGGAGGGTCAGGGAGAGGGGACCCCCAAGCAGATGGACCCCAGCCCAGGAGACTGTCAGTGACGTGCTCCACCTCCCGTCAGCTAGAGCAGCCCCTGCAGGTGAGAAAGGAGGGGCCCTGCCACGCTGGCCACAAGTGACAGGAGAAATGCCCCCACCTGTGTAGTTCCACAGTGCTCAGTCGTGTCTGACTGCAGCCCGCCAGGCTCCTGCGTCCATGGCTGGAGTGGGTTGCCATTCCCTCCAGGGGATCTTCCCGACCCAAGGATCGAACCCACATCTCCTGCCTTGGCAGGCGGATTCTTCACCACTGAGCCACCTGGGAAGCCCCCACCTGAGCTGGGGCCTCCCCACGTCCAGCCAGTCTGACACTCGGGGGCTTCTCTCAACCAGGCACGTTTGCCCTTCTCTACTTGGCTGTGCTGCCCACGGCCTCCAGGGAGGCAGGAGCTGGGGGTCTTGGGCCCCTTTTCGCCTTTGCTGATGCCCAAGTCTTCTGTCTCCTTTCCTTCTCAAGAGGCACCAGAGACCACCACCTTCTGTCCTGGAGAGCTGGCCTCGATCCACTGCCGAAAGGCTCCACCAGGCCCAGGCAGGCGCTGGTACACTAGTGGGTGGGGCTAAGGTGGGGATGGTCTGGGGGCCGGGGTAGGGGGTGGTAATCCCAAGCAAAGAAGCACATCAGGGTCCCCCTCTCAGCCTCCCGGGTGGGATTCCCAGGATGGGGAGGGCAGACGGGGGCCGACATTTCCCGGGGTCTCCTTTCATGCAAGTGTACGTGGTACACGTAGGGTGATGGACAAATCGCCTGAGACAGACCCGCCACCTCTCTCAGCTCCACCACCCACTGGCCCTCGAAGCCTTGGGTCCCTCCAGGGACAAATGAGCCAGAGCACTGGCCTCGCGGGGATTGTCGAAAGAATCCAAGGGAAAGCAGGTCCCGTGGGAGCAGGCTCCACGGCTGAGCCAGGATGGTGGGGCGTTGCCGGTAGGAGGCCCAGGGCTGGGACCGCAGGCGAGGGCGGTGCTGGGCGGGGAGGGGCTGAAGGAGCTCAGAGGGGAGAGGAGGACGGCACGGAGCGCCTGCAGCTCCGGGGGATCACAGGAGAGCGCGGGCACTTGGCGGCGGCGGCGTAATGACTTTCTATTTTTAGGTGGCAGCACGCGCTGCTTGTGACCTGCTTTGTAAATAGATGCTTTACAGAAGAGATGGGCTGTGCTGGGGGGAGGCTGACGGGCACCGGGAGGGGCGGTGGGGCCCAGCCTCCCCCTGCCTCCAAGATGAAAATTCGACCTTGAGGGAAAAGCTTCGAGAAAAGCAGTGAGCAGGGAGAGGACTGTGGTTCCCCGGACCTCACCCCTTTCTCTGATGAGGCCCCTTTGAGGGCACTCGCTGAGTAAATTGGTTTGCTCAGTTTTATCAGAATTGTGCTAAATGCAGCCAAAATGGTAGGAAAGAGGGGTCAGCAGGTCACAGTCAGCCCAGAATGATGAAAAGAGGGTCAGACCAAGATCCAGGAAGGATGGACTTCATCTCGTGGCCACTTTCTGGGCTGAGGGCTGCCCTGGGCCCCTGGGACAGCAGCGTGTAGGGTCCCCCAGGACCCCCGTGGTGACCCTGAGCACCAACCTGTGTCCCCACTCCTGGGAGATCTGCCTCCCCCCAGGCCCGAGATCTCATCTCATACGTCTGGGATGGGCCTCACGCCCCAGCCCCAGCATCCGGCTCTCCCTGAGGACAAGTGACCGGCGCGCAGGGCCATCTGTGCTGACGTGCTCAAGGATGGACGAGCCTTCTCTGCACAGGTTCCCCTGTGGGGGTCAGCGGGATGAAGCCCAGGAGGGCAAACCCACACCCGGAGGTGGGGGGACTCTCTGGACCCCAACATGGGCCTAAACCAGCTTCTCAAAGGCAGGCACCCCCAGGCCTTCCGTGTTTGGGCTGGTCTCTGAATCCGTCTGATTCCGGGCTTGCCCGATGCCTCAGTGGGTAAAGAGTCTGCCTTCAATGCAGGAGACATGGGGGATGTGGGTTCAATCTGTAGATCAAGAAGATCCCCTGGAGGAGGAAATGGCAGCCCGCTCCAGCATTCTCGCCTAGAGAATCCCTGGTGGGCTACAGCACCTGCTAAGCTCTGAATCCGTGTTCATCAGGGTAGGCTGGGAGGCCTTCCCCACGCCCTGTGCTGCTCTGGGTTCCAGGAAAGTTCTGGGGTGCTGACTCCGTCCTCCAAGCTTCAGCTGCCTCTTGTGGGAAACAGAGGTGTCCCTACGGAGGTGTCGCTACAGACCTGTCCACATTCAGTGGCACAGCACACAGTGTGAGGAATGAGCAGCCTCTGGAAGCTGAAGTCGGGGGTTCTCCAGACCAGTCTGCGTCCAGTCCGAGCCATGCGACGGGCTTGGAGGGGACAGGGAAACTGGGGAGCCGACCCCCCCCCCCCCCGCGTGGACAAGCAGTCCCAGCAGCCCCTCCTCCTGCCTTCCCTTCTCTCTCTGGCTCCCCTTCCTCCCATTTCAGTAACAAGTCACAGCGCCTCTGCGGCCTCGGCGCCCCTAGCACAAACCCTACAGAAACAGACACTGTCAGGGGCCGTCCCCGCGGTCACTGGAGGCCACGGAGGCCTGTGTGGAGAGTCCCTCCCCCGTGGACGGCCTCCACCTCCAGTACGGAGGCTTCTCGGCCTCAAGAGAGGCCCACAAGCTGATGCCCCCAGGAGAAATCCTCAGTCTCGAGGGGGTGGGGGTGCAGGGGACGCACCGGGTGGGCGTCACTATGTTCCTTGCCTCCAGGTATGGATCTGGGAGGCGGGGTTTACCCCCCAGAGAGCCCCGGGCGCCCCCCAGCGGTGACCTCTCGCTAACGCACCTCCCTTGGCCTTTCCCCTTGCCCTCTCTTCCCATCTCCCACATAACTATTTGTACCCAAGTCCTTATCTCAGGGTTGGAGGAACGCAAGCTACGGTTGACAGAATGATGTCCCCCAATACGTCCATGCCTCGATCCCCCAGAACATGTGAATACGTTACCATCAATGACAGAACAAGCTCTCTGGGCGTGATTAAGTTAAGCACCTAGAGGTGGGAAGAAGATGCTGGATTCTCCAGGGGCACCCATTGGCGTCACAAGTGTCCTTATAAGAGGGAGACAAGAAGGTCAAAGTCAGAGAGAGGAGACGTGAGGGCCGATCCAGAGGGTGGAGCCGTGTGCTTTGAGGGTGAGCACAAAAGGCAACGCGCTCCAGTACTCTTGCCTAGAAAATCCCATGGACAGAGGAGCCTGGTGTCCATGGGGTCACAAAGAGTTGGACAGGACTGAGCGACTTCACTTTCACTTTCACAAGGCTGTGGGCCAAGGAATGTGCAGCCTCTAGAAGCTAGAAAAGGCAAGAGAGGAGAGTGACCTCTGGCGGGAGCTCCCAAGAACCCTCTCGGACCTTGGTTTTAGACCATTGAGACCCAAACTGTTCAAACTTCTAACCACAGAAGTTTCAGATGATAAATTTGTGTTCAAAGTGAAAGTCACTCAGTCATGTCTGACTCTTTGCGACCCCATGGACTGTATAGTCCATGGACTTCTCCAGGCCAGAATGCTGGAGCGCGTAGCATTTCCTTTCTCCGGGGATCTTCCCAGCCCAGGGCTCGAACCCAGGTCTCCTGCACTGCAGGCGGATTCTTTACCAGCTGAGCCATAAGGGAAGCCCTTGTCACTATATTAAGTTTAATCAAATTTATATTATAAATTTGTGCTATATCAAGCCGATAAGGGAAGCCTGGCGTGCTGCAGTCCATGGAGTCCCAGAGAGTTGGACACAACTGAGCGACTGAACCGAAACTGAAGCCAATAAATTGGTGGCGGTTCGTTAGGGCAGCAGTAGGATAGTAATACACTAAGACAGGGGCTTCCCAGGTGGCACTAATGATAAAGAGCCCTCCTGCCAATGTCCTTAGAGACACTGGTTCAATCCCTGGGTTGGGAAGAGCCCCTGGAGAAGGGCATGGCAACCCACTCCAGCATTCTTGCTTGGAGAATCCCATGGAGAGAGGAGCCTGGAGGGCTACAGTCCACCGGGTCACAATGAGCCAGACACAACTGAAGCAATAGCTTGCATGCACAACTAAGACAACTCAGGCGGCCTTAAATGGGATCAAAAAATGCTTAGGATTTGGAGTGAGGCCCATTGGCCTTGACATTCCTGGCTCCACTAATGAGAAGGGAGGCCATCAGTGACTTAGGCCCCCTTCCCTAATTCTGAATTTCTGAGGTTTCTAAGGTTCCTTCGGAGAAAACTCAGCAGAAGGTGAGCGGTAGGGAGAAGCCAGAACGATTTATTTTTCACTTCTCTTAAATGCTAACAACACTTTACAATCTGTGAGGAGCAGACACACCATCTTGTTGCCGCTTGGGAGAAATGCCTTGCTTCTACTCTTTGTTAATTGGATGCATAGAAGTTGGTGGACTTTATTCATTTCTATGCACCGATGTTTGTGTCTTGTCTATCTACCCATGGCAGAATTTGAGGATGGTTTCCTGCAAGGCGAGCATGCTGTACAAAAGGATAAAAGGAACAGATGATGAAATGTGGGGCCCAGCACTTTGCCTACATGGGGATGGGACAGGCTATCTGGATTCCCTCACTTAACACCAGTTTTTGAAATTTGTACCAGGACATTTTGTTCCAGGGTCAGAAAAACCCCAAACAAGCTGGCTTTCAGCTAAAGATGAATTGATTTAAACAAACAGAAAATTCTGAGGATAGAGCAAGCTTGTTTCTTAGATCTGGTCCTGGACTGGCTGCGACTCAGGTCCTGTGATGCTCAGAGTCCTTCCAGGTGAGACCCAGGTGATCCTCACCCAGCAAAAGCTCTGCCATCCACTCTGATTGGGCCATCGTGGGTCATGTGTTGTCAGCCCCCAACCAATCACTGTAGCTGGAGAATGAAGAATCTGATTGGCTCAGCCCTGGGTCTGGCTGATTTGGGGGCAATGTTGGGGTCTGGATGTTGGGAAAGGGGAGCTGCTGGGGGCATCCATCCACACAGGTTGGTGGGGGTTAGAGCCAATAGGGAAGGCTCAGATTTCTGAGCAAGGCAGGGTTTGAACTGGTCCAGGGGACCAGGGGCAGGGAGAAAGGAGAGTGTGGCAGGTGGAAGCCGGGGAGAAGCCACTTTGGCATTTTTCTCCATATCACATCCTTTCCGAGAACTGGACCATGCCCATCTCAGAGTCTGGAAATGCAGTGCCTTTAGGCTAGGGTGGTCAGATTTAGCAAATAGAAATACAGAATGCCTGGTTCAGTTTCAGATAACAGGTAAGTCTAAGTATAAGCAAGTTCTTTGCAATATTTGAGCATATTTTACCCTCGAAATATTATCTGAGATGCATATTTAACTGCACTATATTTCATCTGGAAACACTAGAGTCTCGCCTCTCCATTTGTTCTGAAGCATGCTCACACCCTTCAGAGAGAGATGAGGTTAGCTCTCTGTGGATCCAGGCAGCACCCACACCCAGATCATCCTTGGGAGGAGATTCTCTGGTTTCAGCAGGATGAGGACCCTGCCAGCAGTTCGGTGCCAAACAAGGCAGTTCCCCCAGAGGAAGGGAGGCCTGTTTCATGTTGAAAGTGTCATCACCCTCCTTGAATTCCCTCCAGAAGGGATTTGCTCCCCGAGATTTCTCAGCTGGGGGCTAGTCTGTGAGAAAACTGTACATGCTGGGATCTTCTGTCTTTTCATCCATCTCTAGGCAGGACCAGAGGGAGGCGAAGATCTCGGGGAATACGCCGTCACCATAAAATCAAAGCTTCCCACTAAACCTGACCTTTGCCATCTCCTCGCCTCTGTGACTCTGTATCTGGTCTTTCTTTCTCAGGTAGAACTCGATCAGCCCTGTCTGGAAGCCAGGCACTGAGCTGGGAGCTTTCCTTGCCTCAGCCCGGTTAATCCTGAGGATTCCAGGAATTAAGTACAATCCTTTCCATCCGCTTTTCATCATCCTGTGAAGAAGCTGAGGACCCAGAGTCGGCGAGTGGGGGAGCCCAGTTCTGCACGCAGGCTCTGGACCTTGGGGGCCCCCATGGTTCCACCCTCCTTGGTATGTGATGCCCTGAGGGGTAGGAGCGGGGGACAGGCTGGGACCACCCACCCTGCTGGGTACCCCTCACCGAGGCCCGGCTGTGCGTTTCAGGGCAGGATGGAGCCTCTTGGCCCACTCTCCCTGCCTCCCTGGCTCCAGTCCCGGGCTATGAAGACACGTGGGCTTGATTATGCGCCAGCTGGGCCCCCATCCATCACCTTCCCCACACCTTTCAGGAAGCCTCACACCTTTTAAGAAGAGTGGACTAGGTGTCGTGCAGCATTTTTCTGATTAGAAAGAACAGGCAGGGCTGTAGGATTGATCCAGGAGTCCCAGAGTCTGGCTCTTTTCTGGGCAGGGTCTCCGAGGGCAGGACAAGCAGACTGTAACGATGAAGGATAAGCCTGGGCTGGGCACGGAGCTGGGGGCAGGTTCCAGGGTGCAGCTGCTCTCGCTGGCTCAGTGACTCCCTGGCTGTGAACTTCCCACATGACATCTGGCCATCCAAAGCGAGGAAGCAGAACTCGGACTCCAAAGGACTGGGAGGGGGCGGGGGAAGCAGGGAGTGGGGGCCTCCTGAATACTCCTTGACCAGCCGCTGGCGGATGACGGTCAGGCACAGGGGTTGGTCCAAAGTGGTCCCCGGGTGAGAGAGAAGCCTCGGGTCCTGGGACACAGCAGCAGGTGTGCCCTGCCACTGGGTCTCTATTCTCTGCAGACCCACCTCTGACCTGTGCCCAGGTGTGCCAGCTGCCTTGCACCTGCAGCCCTGCCCTGAGCTTATCTGGCCAACTCCACCTGCCCTCAAGGAGCGGGAAGCCTGTCCTGACTCTGAAACTCTCTGCTCCTCTTTCCAGGCAGCAATTCTCGTAACTGGCTCTGTTAACAGCACATCGTACTGGTGAGGGGCAACAGAATCACAGACCAGTGCGAGTCAAAGATTATCTGGTGCTAGGTGATTCGGACAGGCTTCAGGCCTGGCAGCCAGCCCTAAGCACTGGCCCTTGGCCCTGCCCAGCCACCCCGGGTTTCAGGAGGGGCCGCCTGCTCACAGAGGCTCTTTCACACCTGTGTGGAGGGGAGCCCCTGGTCACTCCACTCTAATAACGCAGGCTCCTCTGTTTCTGCTTCTCCCATCTCTGGGAGCCCCTCTGCAGACAGGACTGGGTCTCAAGCCTCCTTGCTTGTTTCCTGAGCACCAAGCAGGGCCTTGTTTGATGTCTACTGTTGCCCAGGGCAGGTTGCTGGGATCTGAGCCCCCAGCAGGGGGATCGGGCTGGATCCTGGGTCCACTTCACAGAGTGCTCCGGCCCCTGTGGGCACTGTGGGACAGCTTCTGGCCAGCCCCAAGAGAGAACACGATGTCCTCCCCGACCCCAGAGTCCTGGTTTCAGTGTATCCCAGGGGCTCACCAAGCATCCTTGGCAGCTGTGATCTTGCTGGAGCATTGTTAAGTCCTGGGAAATTCACCATCCCCTGCTCCCGCGCGAGGGTGGGCCTGGCTGACATTCAGTGGGTACTTGTGCTTTAAGAGTTTGGGTCCATAGGAACTTCCTAAGTCACTTGGCTGAGATGAGTTTTCAGCTCTTGAAGACTCAGACTCACATGGAACCATTCAAATCAAGCCCCAGCTGTTAGTCCCTCCAGAGTGGGAGATGCTGCCTTGTGTGTGCCGGGCAGACTGGAGGCCCAGCGAGCCTACGACCCTTCCTGGGGTGTGGCTCCAGCAAGATACCTGTGTCCATGCCTTCTTCAACTACAAGAGCAGCCATGCATGGCAGATACCATCATCCTCCATTAGCAGATGAAGAGATGAAGACGGGCTCAGAGAGGTTAAGTGAACTACAGGGGGGTCACACAGCCAGGAAAGGACAGAACTGGGATGCCAGCCTCTTCAGTCAGATTTCAAGCTGACTGCCCTTCTCCACACAAACCCTCATGTGAAATTCCCATTTCCACCCATCAAGAGAGTCTTGGAATGGGGGCTTCCTTTGAGGTCCTGTCTCTGAGAACCATCTGCAGGAGAAGCAGAGCAGTGGGTGAGGATTGGAAATGTGTTTGAAGGACAGCCCCCAGCAGAAAGTGGGCATTCCCCCAACACAAACCTTGTTAACGCAGTCGTGTGCATGCCACGTTCATCCTCGGCCCTTGGCGGTGTCCCATCTCCTTTCCGGATGCCTGTTTCCTCATCGGGAAAGCACATGGGGCTCTACCATACACAAGTCCCTTCTATCCCTGACGGTCGATGGTTCTATCTGTCAAGCGGCGCGTGATCGGCCCTCTACCCACAAAAGGCTATAGTGGAATTCTGATCTAGTCATAGCAAAGAAATCAACATCATAGTCATGGAGCCTTCTTACAGAGCAAACCATCCTTTAGGGAAACAGTCTTCATTCATTGTTTGCAAATCGAGCCCACAGACAAAACGTCCAAAGCCCCCAGACAATTAACACTTTTGAGAATGGAAGTGGACAAACAGTGGCCTGTCCACCAAATCCAGTGGACAACCTGTTGTTGTAAATAAAGGGCAGTGGGCGCACGGCCACACCCATTTCCTGCTTTCTGCAGCTGCTTTAGAGCCGCAAGCTGGGGACTAAAGTTGTCCTTTCCGCGTGTTGATTTTAAAAATGGGGTAATAATAATGAAGATTTCACAGGTCAGTTTTGCCAATGAGATTTTTTTAATGGTTTGGTAG
This sequence comes from Oryx dammah, assembly GCF_014754425.2. Lineage (NCBI taxonomy): Eukaryota > Metazoa > Chordata > Mammalia > Artiodactyla > Bovidae > Oryx > Oryx dammah. The sequence goes on along the minus strand of NW_024070203.1, from coordinate 19,145,145 downwards.
CTTGAAATTGGCACTGGTAGCAATGTTTACCCCGTGTAAGTTGGCAAATGCGATAAATGCAGTGCACTTTTAGGAGCGGGATTGCTAGCACACCATAGGGTCCAGTGTGTATGAAGTCTCCAGCAACACCTGTGCACTGGATGAGTGAGTGAGTGAGCGAACGGATGGACGAATGAATGGATGAAAGTCGTGACAACAGAGCTAGGAAGAGGCAAGTCAGCAGCGGGACCAGGACTGCCTGGCAGCTCTAATAATAATGAGAATGGATGTCATTTGTTAAACCTTTCAAGTAGTATTTTACATGAGCACTATACACGATTTAGCAAGTCTCTTAAGTAGTTCATATCTTCATAGTTTATGGTTGTAAGCACAGGGGATCAAGCAAAATTCCTATTTATTGCACACTTGCAAGAGGCAAGATTCAACCTGAGGCAGCCCAAGCCCAGTGGTGGCTGAAGCCCAGGTCTTAGAAGACTCGTGGCTACAACTCCTGCCTGTACGACCCAGGTCGATGGGCCCATCCCTTCTGCCCAGAGATCACCATCATTGTGTGTGTGTCTGTATGAGTGTGTGTGTGTCTGTATGAGTGTGTGTGTGT
>NW_024070203.1:18772071-19144537 GCF_014754425.2 Oryx dammah | reverse complement strand
TGTGTGTCTGTATGAGTGTGTGTGTGTCTGTATGAGTGTGTGTGTGTATTCTCTCCTCGCCATATAGTTTTTATAACTTGTTTTTATATCCTCAAACTTTCTCATTTACATAAATGTAATAATACTGGCCATATTCTTCTGTGACTTTCACTCAGATGTTCATTTGTGATTCTTCTGTGTTGTGTTCAGCTATTATACTATCATTCTCTCTTCTGGACATTCAATTGTATGAATAAACCCTAATGTGTTTATTAAAAAAAAATAAATGTAGCCTTGGCTTCCATAATCTCAGGCAGAGCTTTCTTGGGGGGCCTAGGGAGAGCAACTCTGGGAATCGGTGTTTGGGTCAGACTTCGGGAGACAGTTTCTTTGCTAAATGTTGCTCAAAGTCATCACATCTCAGAGGCATGCTGGACATTTTAGTTGCCCACGTAGAAATGAAAAAAAGAAGATAGAAAAGCCAACCTGAATCTCTGAAGTACTAGAAAGACCAGTAGTAGAGGCCTGACCTGTGTTCCCTTTATCTCCTATGTTTGTACTGTGACGTCTGCCCTCAGATCTGGTCCAGCCCCGTAGGAACTTAATGTCTAAGACAGATCAACTCATGTGATGGTGCCCCAGATGAACTCAGCATCTTCTGTTCAGAACTCTGTCTTGGAGGATGTTAGAAGCCTGTGCTCTCAGAGCTCACAGAGGTTTAACAGCACCCAGCTGGAAGAGGCAAGGCCGTCCCCGAGGAATCCCACCCGCCTCCCTTTCCCACACTATTCTCTCCCATTCCATTCTGTTCTGTTCGCTGCACACATTTTGATTGTCCAAGACTGTGCAGGCTCCCCACCCAGGCTGAGGGCCGAGGCTGCAAAGCTGTCCTCTGAGAGCTTCAGTCACTCTTCGCTGCTGGAAATCTACTTTGGAGCTGGAGGGGCTGCCGTGGAGTCCCGCTTGCTTATGTCAGCAATGGTTTCAATACATCATCATTAGACTCAGTGACTCTCAGTGGGGAGGGAGAGGGGAGGGAGAAACCCATCAAATGCTGGTTGTCAGTAAATGTCAGGAAAGAGGTGCATCAGCAGAAAGAGCGAGGGCACACGGAGGAGATTTTTTGCTTAGCCTTGTTTTGAATTTCCAAGCTCGCTTTGCCATCTCAATCCCAGTGTTAGTTCCGGACATCCTGTATGTGGCAACTGAGAGGAGAGAAAGTCAATGCTCAATCAGCCTGTTTCTTTTTTTTATTGGCTTGTGACTCTTTTCTAAAATTAATGTTTATTGATTTAAAATTTATTGGCGTGTAGCTGCTTTACAGTGCTGTGTTAGTTTCTGCTGTACAGTGAAGTGAATCAGCCACACATGCACACGTGTATCCCCTCTTTTCGGGATTTCTTTCCCATTAAGTCACTATAGAACTCTGAGTAGAGGCCCCTGTACTATCCAGGAGGTTCTCTTTAGTTATCTGTTTTATACATAGCAGTGTATATATGCGGAAAAGGTGACGACACCCCACTCCAGTATTCTTACCTGGAAAATCCCAGGGACGGAGGAGCCTGGTAGGCTGCAGTCCATGGGGTCACTAAGAGTCAGACACGACTGAGCGACTTCACTTTCATGCATTGGAGAAGGAAATGGCAGCCCACTCCAGTGTTCTTGCCTGGAGAATCCCAGGGGCGGCGGAGCCTGATGGGCTGCCGTCACTGGGGTCACACAGAGTCGGACACGACTGAAGCGACTTAGCAACAGCAGTAGTGTATATATGCGGAGAAGGCGATGGCACCCCACTCCAGTACTCTTGCTTGGAAAATCCCAGGGATGCAGGAGCCTGGTAGGCTGCAGCCCATGGGGTCACTAAGAGTCAGACACGACTGAGCGACTTCACTTTCATCCACTGGAGAAGGAAATGGCAACCCACTCCAGTGTTCTTGCCTGGAGAATCCCAGGGATGGCGGAGCCTGGTGGGCTGCCGTCTGTGGGGTCGCACAGAGTCAGACACGACTGAAGCAACTTAGCAGTAGCAGCAGTGTATATATGGGGCTTCCCAGGCAGCACTGATGGTAAAGAATCCACCCACCAGTCCTGGAGAGGAAGAGTCTCAGATTTGATCCCTGGGTTGGGAAGGTCCCCTGGAGTAAGAAAAGACAACCCGCTCCAGTGTTCTTGCCTGGAGAATCCTGTGGACAGAAGAGTCTGGTGGCCTAAAGTCCATGGGGTTGCAAAGAGTCAGACACAGCTGAGCCACTAAGCACAGAGCACAGTGTGTATATGTCAATTTAAGTATCCCAATTCTACCCATACGTATGTGCTCTTCCTTTTTAAAATTTGTAAATGCACAAAAGGAGAGGAAAAAAAAAATAAACAGAAAACAGGGTAAGATTTCTGATTTGAGCACTGGGCAAATGCTGGGGAAAATGGAGAAAATTCCCAGCCTTGGTTTATTGCTCACCTCCCCTGTCTCTTGCAGGCTGAACAGGTATAACTTCTCTAGAAAACCCCTTGCCACTGCCCAGCCTCTGAATGCCCATGGCCCTGCCCCCTTGTCCTGTGGCAGAAAAGAGTAAACATCAGGTTTGGGGTCCAAGCCTTTGCATAGCTCCCCAGCCCATGGGGAAGCTCAATATACTGAATGCATCATTTTCTTGGTCACCTTTCTATTTTTTAGTAGTTCCCACTTTCTATCAAAAACAATAATTCAATGAACATTTTCTCTTGGTTTCTTAGGTCGTTGATATTCTTTCTTCTACAGAAGCCCATCTTCCTTGTGATACATCCCAGGCAGGGCTGAAGACCAGAAAGTGCCTGGAAAATACACATAGGATAAATGAGTGAAAGAAAAAGTGAATGCTGTTGAAGGATTGCTGTTTTGTACAAAATTTGCTTAGATTTGCTTACTCAGTTATTTGCTCACTGTTTCTTCTGAGGGACATTCCACCTTCAGGGAGTCTTTTTTCTTTGCCTGAAAGGCTTCCTTCAGAATGTCCTTCAGTAAACGGGCTGCTGGTCATAAATGCTCTTGGTTTGTACTTGTCTGAAAAATGCCTTGATTGTGGGCTCCATTTTTAAAGTTTTTTTTTTTTTTCTGAATATACAGTTTTAGGTTGACAAATGTTTTCTCTCAGGACTTTACTGATATTATTTTCTGTCCTTTGGATTTCACTGTTGCTGGAGAAGTCAGCTCCCAGTTTGCGGTGGTTCCACTGGAGGAAATCGGGCTTCTGTCTCTGGAAGCTTTTAGCATCTTCTTTGTTCTCAGTGTTCTTCACTTTCAATCTGGGTGTCTACTTAGGGTAGGTGGAGCTTCCTGAACCCTGACCTGTCTTCCATCATTTCTCAAACATCAGATTTTTCTCTTCAGAATGTCCTCTTCCTCATTTTCACGTTCTGGAAATTTAATTATAAGATTGTACCCCTTTTCACATGAGTCTCCTTGTTTTTTTTTAATCTTTCTTTTACATTTTTCAGCTGCGTCTCTTTACGCCTCATTTGGAGGATATTTCTTCAGAATTACCTTTCTGTTCACAAATTCTCCATCTGTAGCCACTCTGCAATTTGACCTGCTGAGTTCTAACTTTCAATGATTATTTTTTTCAATTTAGAGAAGCATCACTTTTTAGATCTGCCTGCCAATTTTACATCTCATGTAAAAATGAGTAGTTTCTTTTTTTTCCTTTTAACATTAAGTGAATAAATTACATTATCCCTAATCATTTGTGGTCTGGTTCCCCATTCACAATGTTTTAAGAGTTCCTGAGATATTTTTTTCCTTTACGTTGTAGACTCATGTTCCTGGGGCATTTACCTGTAGGAATTCTTCCAGGACTGGCTGCTGCTGTGTAGACACAGGCTTCTGGGAGGCAGGAGCGGGTGCTGGGGCCAAGGGGCCACAGGAGGGCTGGATGGCCACGGACAAGAGGCCTCACCTGGGTCTCAGGAGCCACAGAAAGGAATCCAGAGAGGAGTCCAGCTCCCTCCCACCTCTGCATTGTCCACTGGGGCTGGGGAACAGAGGGTGATGCAAGGACTGCATGTAGGGATTCAGAGTGGGAGTCAGGTGTTTATGGGCTTCCCAGGTGGTACTCGTGGGGAAGAACCCGCTTGCCAGTGCAGGAGACAAGAGACATGGGTTCAATTGCTGGGGTCGGGAAGATCTCCTGGAGCAGGGCAGGGCAACCCACTCCAGTATGCTTGCCGGGAGAATCCCATGGACAGAGGAGCCTGGCGGGCTACAGTCCATAGGATCGCAAAGAGTCAGACACGACTGAAGTGGCTTAGCAGGTGTTTGTGGGTGTGGGAGGGATTGGGGGAGGGATACGTAGAAGGGTGTCAGAGGGCCAACCCCGGGGATGGACAAGCTGGAGCTGGTGGGAGACGCAGGACGCTGAGCCATTCAGACTCTGGACCCGGCTCACAGAAGGGGAGAGGGCAGGGGTCCCAGGAAACAGCCTCGCTGTGATAACTGCTGACCCCTGGGGCTCCCTGCCAAGTGCCTAGGGCGGCAGTGGGGAGGAGGGGTGTCCTTAGGCCTTGAAGGTCAGAGCCAGTGGTCAGGAGATAAAGCCATCAGAAGCCTGAGGGAAAGCAGGGACAGCTGGGGCCGTGGGACAGTACAGGCCTGTAGGCCGAAGGAGCACAGCCTCTGGCTCCCGCCACCCTCTTAGCCACGCACACAGCTCCCCTCTTCTCCGGCAACATCTGTAACTGGGGGGCTGCATGGGGTCGTGGAGACCCAGCCTCAGACAGGAGCCCTGTGCCAAGCACTCAGCCCCACTCCACCAGCCCCGCGTCCCCCAGTTGCTGGATTCCTTTTTATTTGCTGCAAATTAGCTTCCTTTACATGGAGGATTCTGTTCACTCCAGCCTCTGATCTTCATGTCTGCAGCCTCCATCACCAAAAGCAGATAAAGTGTCGTTGCAGCTGGAAATTCCTGGGGAACAGCTCCAAATTCCTGGGTCCAGTCAGCCTCCCAGCCTTATAAGAGGGAATGGGCTTGGAGATGGAGCTGGGGTGGGGATGGGCGGTTTCCAGAGGAACTGTGTGGGTGGCTGGGTGGGGGGTGTCCTGGCATAGAATCCCACTGTTCATCACTAAGCTCAGGGAACATCAGCTGGGGGCTCATGAGAGCTAGGAAGTAGGGGCCAGGTCGCTCAGAGAGAAAGACAGAGGCAGAGACATGAAAAAAGACACACAGAAAGCCCAAGTCTAGCCTGGAGAAGCCAAACCTGTTACGAGTCCAAAGAGCAAGTGCAAGGTCAGACTCAGGAGACACACCTGTTGGGAGCTGAGTGTGGGCATGGGGTGGGGGTGGGGGGCTGCCTTGTGCTGGGGTGGGAGAGCTCCTTGTGTTGTAGGCATGGTCCTGGGTGGTCTGACTCAGACTATATTGGTTGCAGCAAGCCTGGAGTGGCAGGATCACCGACTTGTCCCGGAGAAGTCTGGGAAGGCTTCCTGGAGGAGGCAAGACTTCTTTTAAGACTTGAGCCACTTTGCCTTCCTCTCTGCACTCACTGGTTCCCATTTTTATTCCTCATCACCTCTTAAAAGGTAAGAAGATAGAGGTGCATAATGCAGCCACAGCAGTGGGTGTCAGCCCTCACTGAGCTCTCACTGATAGTTAGCTTATGTAGGATCTCACACTTTTACGACCTTAGGACATTTGTATTGTTAAACCCATTTTACAGAAGAGGAAATTCAGGCTCAGATAGAACAAGAACTTGCCCATGGCTCCACCGCCAGTGAATGCTGTGACCACTCAAAAACCTGACCCCCAAGCTCAGACTTGGTGAATCTGCTGCTGACTGGGGGGTGGGGACATGACAAATACTTCTCTGTAACTGTATAGATCACTTTCTTGGAAACAGACTTTGCTTTTCCCTCCTGGGACTAGCAAACTCTGCAATTATTGCTACAGGTAGTGATGTTGTTTCTCAACCCTTGTCAAGAAGATCAATTGGCCAATCTCCATAGTTCCAGCTCTCTGTGAACTTCAATCATTTGGTAATTATCGAGTCTTTCAGCCCAGTAATTATTTTCCTTGCTGTACTCTTTAATTTCTCCTGTTCCCCTGGTGAACTTGTATGAGGAGGGGATGAGGTGGCCCACAGTAATATTAAATTCTGCATCTCAGGGGAGATGAATGGAACCGTGGCTGCTGTTAGTGCTGAGGTTCCCTGCTGAGAAGGGAGGGCCGGCCAGGGGATGTCACAGGCCCCCGGGGATTGGGTGGGTGGTGATGGGGGTCTGAGATCCGAGTCTCTCCCTAACTTTGATGGCCTTGACACCTTTGAAAGTGTCAGGTCAGTTCTCTTGCCAGTATCCCTCACTTCAGGCTGAAGAGCCCTCTGGGCTGGGTGCAGGCCAGGCCCCTTTGGCAGGAATATCACAGAAGGGATGCTGTGCTCACGGCTTCGACTTTCCCATCACTTTGAACGCTTGGGTTAGTAGATGGGATGCCCAGAGCTTCTCCATTGTAACTGATTTCCCCTTTCATGTGATCCGTATTTTGTGAGGGGATTACGTTCAAAATATGTAAATAGCCATTTATCCAGAAGGCTTGATTCCTCTGGGAAGAGAAGGGCAATACAAAAGCCAAGATCTGGGGGACAGGTGAGCTTGGTGTGGCTGCCACCAGGCACTCTCATTGGACATTTAAATCTATGTTTATTTCTTTATCTGTCTGTGGTGAGAACCATGAGTTAATTCTGATACATCCAATTCCTATCCAGACCCAGAGGGTTTATCCTAGCTTTCACTCCTTCTGTATTTATAAGTCCAATGATGAGAAATCTGACTTCTAGCCTCCTCAATATATCTGTTTACTTGTCAACAAGACTCCTGTACCTGGAATCTCCTCTGTCCCTTTCCGCCACCTCCCCAACACGGATGCCCTCCTCTTCCTGCTTGGGCTCCGACTTCTCCACCAGGCTGTCCTGCTACAAGGCTTCCTTCCTCACCTGGTTTGGTCTCCTCCCCCCTACGCTGGCCATCCCCCTGCCTGGGTGCCCTCTTCACCCCGTGTGGGCTCTGACACTTCACACAGGGCTCCCCTCTCAAATGTGCAGGTTGTCCTGTGCACACTGAGTTTTGATCATTTCTTTGTGTATTTGTCTTCCCCAGAGGTCAGCAATTCCTCCAAGCTTGCAATGTGTCCAGTTCTTCCTTATATACTGTTTATTCCAGTGCCAGGTACACAGAAGGCGCTCAATACATGCTTGTTGGAAGCAAGCGTGCTTTGGAAGCAATACATGCATGAAGGAAGGACAACATGGGTCAAGGCCCTGAGGCATGAAGGAGGGAGGGGGGTTGGTACTGATGGAGCAGAAACCAGGAACAGGCAGAAGGGGAGGGAGGTCAAGTTCAGATCAGCGCTCTGGGATAGCAGAGGTAACAGCTGGAAGGGGACAGGTCAGTCTCATGCTTTGGATGCAGCCCTCTAGCTGTTCCCCAGAGGATGTGCTGGATAGGAACAGGGTAAAAAGCTCAGGGCCCCCGAGTGGCCCTGTAATGATGCCATTGCCATCTTCCACCCCAACTTTTAGTCCCCCAGTTTCTTCTGCAAACGGAAATGTGGGCTTTCTCAGATGTGGTATTTTTGATGCCCTCATGTATAAATGCATTAAAAAGAGAGCTTCTTTTCATACTCCATCTACTTTCTTGTCAGTCTCAGCTTCATTTCCAATTCCCTACTCCAGTGTCCTCGTTTCCTCCTTGATGGATTATTTGATTCCATCCCGGCTGACTTGCTGCTGAAGGCAAGCTCTTCCAGGCTAGGTTTTCTTCTTTTCCCTTTTCAATCCTAGAAGCAGCTGGGGAACTTGGGTGGGGTTCAGTGAAGGTGGGATCCAGAGCCTGGGATCTGGATCAGAGCCTGGGTCAGAGCTTTCAGACCCCACAACTCATCCTGCCCAGCCTGGTCTGGGGCTGACTGTGGATACTTTAAAAAGAAAACTCAGGGGTGGATGAACCTAGAGCCGGCTACACAGGATGAAGGAAGTCAGAAAGAGTAAAACAAATATAGTGTAGTAATGCATATATATGGAATCCAGAAAAAGGTGCTGATGAACCCATCTGCAGGGCAGGAGTAGAGATGCAGACGTGGAGAAGGGACTTGTGGATACAGTGGGGGAAGGAGAGGGCAGGACAGATTGACAGAGGATCATTGAAACATATCCATTACCGTATGTAAAAGAGAGAGCTAGTGGGAAGCTGCACAGGGAACTCAACCTGGTGCTCTGTGACGACCGAGGGGGCTAGGATCAGGGGTGGGGTGGGAGGCAGGGAGGTTCAAGCGGGAGGGGACATATGTTATGTTTACGATCGAGTCACACTGTTGGATGGCAGAAACCAACACATTGTAAAGCAATTATCCTCCATTGAGAACTAACTTCAGAAAAAAAAAAAGAAAAGAAAAGAAAACACAGGCGCTGGATGAAGGGTTCCTGAGTGCTACGTCCTATGACCACTGTCTCCGCTGATACACCCATGTGCTTTCTGGAGAGAACCCATTGCTATCGACTTGGCTATTTTCCGTGTTGGCTGTGATATCTAGATCGCTGAGGCTGCCATTCTTTCGTGTACAGACACAGCCTCCTTTTACAGACCAGGAGACAGCTTAGGGATGCTGTCAAGGACCCGGGTCCTTGCCTTCTCTCTACTCTGTCTCCTCAGTGTGTTTTGAAGTCCTCACAGGATGTCTGACCTCCTCACATAACCAAATAAAAATCAAGATTAGAAGAGAGAGAGCTGAGGCTTTCTTCTTGAGCATCTGTGTCTGATCAGCAGGAAACGTTCCTTAGAAGCCACAGTGAGTTTTCTGGCTACTCTCATCGGCTGGTGTCAATTACTGCTGTTAGCTGCAGCAGACTCTGAGAAGGTGAGGACCGGTCTTTCTAGCCTCTCTCGTTGGGAGGCATGTATTGCTGGTCAAGGAGGGGGGAGAAAAGTGGGCAAGCAGCTTCCTGTGCCCAGTGCGTGCTGACCAGCCCCACTTCCACTCATCGAGGGAAGTGCTCTAAAAGGAAGTAGGCTTGAGGGGCTGCCAGCGGGGGCTGGATGAAGAGCAGTCCTCTCTCCCCTAGAGCAAGAACCACAGAGTTGTCTCCCCAGGGCCGAGGGCATGCTCTGGCATGCAGTAGGTGCCCAATAACTGTTCATGAAATGAATATGAGTGGCAAAAACGACAGCTATCTGGGGGAAACCCTTCTAGCATCAAAGAGTGCTAGGAAAATGTCTTTTGAAACGGACTTTGTTTTAGGGAGAAATTTGCATAAGGTCCAGTTCAGACAACCAGACCATGGGACTAGCTGGGGATTTGGGCTTTATGCAATCTTCCCTGAAGCCCATGGGAATAGGGAATGGGGGCGGGGGGCGTCATTTCAGGGGAAGAGTGGGAGGGGCTTCCCACTTCAGAGCATGAGGATGTGTGTTAGCCTTGGGGATCTGGGTCTAATTTATGTGATATGGTGGGAAATGTACAAGCTCGGGTTCATATTTGGCTCGTCATCTACCTGTGCAACCCTGGAAAACACACCTAACCTCTCTGATCATACTGCTCATCCAAATATGGGGAGAGTAACAGCCTGCCTTTCCCAGCAATTTCAGAATTTATAGGCGAGAGCTCTAGAAAGTTCATGGTGATTATTCAATAAATGTTAATGACAATAATAACAAGGAATAATACTACAAGCTATTATTGTTCTTAAAAGCCAACTTTCATTTAATATGTGTTCAATAAATTATTCTGGCTGGTTTAATTCCCTTTCGATATTCAGAAACACAAGAATGTCCCGACTACAGACAAAAGGCTCACTCAATAAACTCCGTGTGTTGAAGTGTCAACAAGAGCAGGGAAAAGGCATTTTTTTTTTTTTTTTTGCCTCACGATTTTATGATCTCATCATCTGCTCTGGTTTTCAGATGGGAAAATGTGATTGTCAATTAAGAATCTGAAAAAGAGTTCCCTTTATTAAACACACACACACAACACAAGCACCATATTTCATGCTGTATCGGAGCTGCTGCCGGCTAGCTGAAATTTACCGCCTCGTGTCCCAGCAGAGAGAATTTGCAGCTGGATTAATGCCCCTTTCTCTGGTAGTAAATCAATTTCATACATGTGGCCATATTTTCACCCAACTGACAGGCAGCAATGGCTGCTATTTTGTCGTCACTGTAGGAAAACCTGGGATAGCCCCCAAGGCACTTGGAGCCTCCTCCATGAATTGTATAGAATCACAATATTTTCTTGGGGAGAGGCACTTACATTTTTTTTTTTAACCTTTGTTTATTTTTGACTGTGCTGGGTCTTCAGTGCTGCGCAGTCTTTCTCCGGCTGCAGCGAGCAGGGGCTCCTCTCTAGTTGCAATGTGTGAGCTTCTCATTGCAGTGGCTTCTCTTGTTGCGGGGCGCGGGCTCTAGGCACGTGGCCTTTGGTAGCTGCAGCAGGGGCTCAGTAGTTGCAGTGCCTGGGCTTAGCTGACGGCATGTGGGATCTTCCCAGATCGGGGATTGAACCTGGGTCCCCGCACTGGCAGGCAGACCCTTGGACCACCCTGGAAGTCCCAGAGAGGCACATGAGAAAGCTGAGCCCGGTCACTCCAAAGATGGCAAAACTGAGGGTGGGGTCCCATTCAGTGCACTTCATCTCTGCATCCCACCAGTTCCTGACTAGTGACATGGACCGTCCAGAGAGCTTCCTGGGACCACCTACCTCCTTGCGTCCACATGCTGGGAGCTCTGGGCCGCTCCTGGCCTCATACACATGCTTCCTCTCCCTGGCCGTCTTCATACCCTTAGAGGCATCTTCTGGGTTAGTTCCCTGTTGTTTGCCCTCATCACCCAGAATGTCTCAGGCAAGGCACTCACATGGGTGTAATTAATCGTTGCATAATCAATCACTTACTGTTCAACAGTCTGCCCTTCCCATTAGTGTCTTCCTTATGGAGATGCTAACTCCCTGAGGAGGGGCACCTCGGATCCTTTGCCCTGAACCCAGAGCATCAGCACATCTTTGTGGAAGGAGTGAATGGATAGCCGAATGAGGGAATGAAAGGGCCAGACACGAGGACACAGGATCTGGCAGTGGTACGTAGCTCGCTGAGTGTGGGGTGGAAGGTTCCAGGGGTGGTGGAGGAAGGGGAGTTGCAGAGGAGAGGCAGCTGGGAGGGCTAAGAACACCGCACCTTTCAGGGTCACGTGAAGGTGCCCTTTGATGCCAGGGTGAGGTGGCATGGTCGGGTGAGATCCTTGGCTGGTTCTGAGCTTGCATGAGAAGCTTTGGTCCTCTCAATTCCCTCTCTCCCTTTGCTCTGAGAACCCCCGGTCCAGTGCCTCCTGTGGCACACAGACTGCCGCCTCCTGCGTCCGCCTGCGTCGACCTGCGTCGGCGGGCAGAAGGAGCAGGCCTAGCTGTGCCCGTAGTAGTTAGTAGTAGTAGTAGTCGCTTAGGTGTGTCCGACTCTTTGCAGCCCCATGGACTGCAGCCCACCAGGCTCCTCTGTTCACGGGATTCCCCAGGCAAGCATACTGGAGTGGGTTGCCATTTGCTTCTCCGGGGGATCTTCTCGACCCAGGAATTGAACCCGGGTCTCTTGCATTGCTGGCAGATTCTTTTCCATCTGAACCACTAGGGAAGTCAGGCACTGCGCTGAAGTTCTCACTTATTTGGGGAAAGCGTTAAACAGCTCCTCAGGACGAGAAACAGTTGCATTTCTTTACTGATGGGGAAGGTGGCCTCCAAGAGATTATATAACTTCCCCAGGGTCCTCTATTTGTCCACTCCATAAATATTTGTGGAGCTTCGACTAGGTACCAGACTGTTTTGAATTGTTGATGGCACCCACAGAATGCCACTTTCTGAGACAGAGGAGACACAGAGGGACAGGCTGGGTTGTGTCATGTCTGAGTCACGTTACAACACCCAAGGGGGATGCTAACTGTGCCTCTCAGGACACAAGGGTCACCCAGCAAAGCCACTAGGGCAGCCTGAGTGGAGGCCAGCTCTTCTTGGCCCGATGAGGCCCTTTGAAATCATACTGGGCTACAGGGAAGACAAGAGAGGAAAAAAAACAAACCCTCAGGCAGGTCTGGCTCAATTTGAAAATAAATAGCAAGTTTCCTAAGGGGTAAAAGGCAAGACTTTACAACCAAGGAAAATAAAAGATCTCAGTCTAATTTGGTATCCTCCTGACAGCTGCAGCGACAGCCTCCTCAGCAAGTCAGTGACCACATTGTCCGCCCGACTTGAAGAGTTTTCTGTTCTCGTTTCAGAAAATGAAGGTGCCTCAGGCTCCCTGAGTTTGGCGTGGGGAGCTGGGGCTATTTCTATCGACCTCTCTGTGCCTTAATGGCCCGGCATTGATCGGAGCTATCGACCTCTTGGTTTCAAATAACTGACACGGTTTCCAATGGATCCAGATAATTAAGACTTTCTCAAACGGCGACTAATAAGTTGCAATGCAGTGTGGGCAACCCACGCTGGTGGGCATGAAAGCAAAAGCCGGTCCTGTTGGTCATCTGATCCTCGCTAATGGAGCCTTAGAAAAATCATTTCATCCTCTGACCGATCTTTCCCAAGTTACCCAGTGACCTAAGGGAGCGATTTTCGTTTATCGGAAAATGCCTGGGGCTGGTTCACAAATTCATCCCTCGGTCACTCACAGGGGTCAGGCCGTGGAACTCCCAGAGGCTCTATTGTAAAAGGTCTTTCTGCTTTGCGCCCCTCCCTTCTGAAAGGCATCCTTCACTCAACCGGTAGGATCTGCCTGGGGCCTTAATTCCCCTGCTTTCACAACTCCATTGTGTTCAGAACAAATTAAAATCCAGGCTCCTATGGAGACTGGTCCTCATTCTTTGCACCCTCCCCCCATTCTACCTCCACACCCCTGCCCAGACCTACATGGACGCAGTGAGTTGTACATCTTTATACTTTGAGTTTGGCCATGTGAATTTCTTTAGCCAAAGGATGCTAGTGAGTGTGCCCTGAATGCCTGCTTGAAACCTGCTTGTGTGGTTGGACTTGCCTCTTGAGGTTGTGATCTGCCTAGAGAGCATGCCCTGATGGTCCAGGAAGAGAAGAGGCCTGTGGGGCAGCCAAGCCCAGGGTGGATCAGCTAAACCAATGGCACCGTAGACCACGCTGCAGGACCATGCAGGGTGAGAAGATGCTTATTGCTGTCAGCTACCGAGTTTAGGGAGTCGTTATTACACAGCACTATTAGGGCAGTAGCTGAGAGGTAATGACCCTATGGGGCTCCCCAGGTGGCTCAGTGGTAAAGAATCTGCCTGTCAAGCAGGAGACAAGGTTTAAATCCTGAGTCAGGAAGATCCCCTAGAGAAGGAAATGGCAACCCACTCGTGTTCTTGCGTGGAAAATCCCCTGGTGGGCTATAGTCCGTGGGGTTACAAAGAGTCAGACGCAACTAAGCAACTAAACAACAAAAACAATCAATGACCCCATTGCATTATTGGTATTTATGAGTTAGTTCTCCTGCTAAGACTAACGTATTGAAGGCAAGGACCATACTCTTCCTCCCTCCCAATACAGCTCAGGGTCTGCTATACAGTGGAGCTCACAATCTGTGTGTAGAACAAATAACCATGTGAGAAGCAAACCAGAAAAGGAGGAATACTTTGGGGAGGGCTGGATTGTTTATATCCCATGTGTAACACTAACAACAGTACTTGTTGAGCTCTAGCTGTGTTTCTGTTAATGTTCTAATGTTTTTAAATCCATTTTCTCATTTAACCATCATTACCCTTGCTTTCTTTTTAGGTGAGGAAGCTGAGGCTGGGTGAGGTTAAGGGGTTTACTTGTAGTGAGTGGCCACTAAGGGGAGGGAAGGACCATGCCTTTTGACTCCTGGCTGAGCATCCCTCCTTGTAAGTATACAGCAGGGACTGGCCTGGCCCACTTGCTGGAACAGAATCTTCCCAGTAGATGCTGTCACTCACTGGCTAGAACAGAGTAGGACCAGGATTTGAGCTGGTTTCTTTTATTTCAAAACCCTTGTCTCCTGCTTGGCAGGCAGATTCTTCACCACTGAGTCCCCTGGGAAGCCTGAGATGCTGGACTACTTGCCCCCAGAAGTGATGGAGGGGGGTACACAGCATGAGAAGGTGGATCCATGTGTGGTGGATAGGGGTGCTTTGCTTTTTCAGCTGGAGGGAAATCTACCCTTTGAGAGCACCTCCCATGTAAGACCTACAGACACATCCCTCAAGGTGGGTGGAAGGTTTCCTCCACCAATACCTGTGGGGTTGAGACCTGATTTCCAAGCTTCTCAGATACCGGCCCTCGAGTGGCTGCCCGTGGTCCAGGCTTTGGAGCACCCACGGATCAGGGCCCACTCTCTGAGCATGCATCTGCTCAAATGGCTTCCTGAGCCTTGTCCACTCCTATTCCTTAGTGATTGCTCACAGAGCAGTCTCTGCTATCTCATGTCTCATTTTGTATCTCGGTCTGGTATCTGGTATTTCAACTATCTCATTTGTTAAAAAAAAAAAAAAAAATGGCCTCTTCCTCAAGCCTTCTCTCTGCCCTCTGCTGAGATATCAAACTGTGATAACCAAACTGGCATCTCTAGAGCCTAGAGTCCTGCAGTGCACAACCTATGCAGCTGTATACGGCAGCTCTGACCCTGATGAGCTGCAGTGATTTACAGCTTCGTCATCTTCACCCATAAAGTGGGGTTTTATAGTCCCGAGAGAAATTGGTAAGTATTAACAGATACATTATCGTTGTTATTTCAATTCTGATAAAAATGATTAGATGCTGATGAAGACACCAGTATTTATAGAAGATTTATGCTTTTCCCATGAGGTTCCTTCCAAATTTTCTAATTATTTGGTACAGTTACAAAGGAATCGTTATCTCCATTTTACAGTCCAGAATATCGACCTGCATATTATTTCATGCACTTAGGATAAGGCAACCAGGAAAACCAGAAGCTCCATCCCAACTCCCCGAGTTCTCAGCCTCTTACCACCGCACATCTGCCCTCCTGAAGCTGTACGGATGGCGGTGGTGGTGGGGACCGTGGTGGTGGTGATAAGTGTTCTTGCTCAAAATTTGCTTCTGTTGGAAGGTGTGTTAAGTTGCCTTCTGCCATTGTTCCAGATTTATTGTTTTAATTTGTTTTGGTGTTTTCCACACATGAGCCGCATATTCCTTTGTCCTATCTCAGTTTCAACCTGCCTGTAGGGTGTAAAAAATATATATTTCTATATTTCACCAACGATAGTTTCCTTCTCCGGTGACCAATGCTAAGAAAATTATTTACTTCGGGCTTGTGGGTCAGCAGACTGTGAAGCCACCGGTATCTGTAGTACTTACGTGTTTACAGATAAACACACAGACAGGAGACCACTGAAGACCCCAGGACTCCTGACGGGCTTTTCCGCTAACAGGAAGAACAGAGAAGAGACTCGGAAACAGCGCTGGGCACAGAGGAAGGAGACAGGGCGGCAGAGCTAATGTTCAGGGACTTCTGTGAATACGGCGGTGGGGGCTTCTGGCCGAGGGACCAGCACAGACAAAGGCTGGGTGGCAGAAGCTTTTCTGGAGACTCACTCTTTAGGGAACATTAAAACAGATTAAGAGAGACTAAGGGCTTCCCTGCTGGCTCAGTGGTCAAGAAACCGCCTGCCAATGCAGGAGATGTGGGTTTGATCGCCGGGTCAGGAAGATCCCTCGGAGGAGGAAATGGTAACCCACTCCAGTGTTCTTGCCTGGGAAATCCCATGGACAGAGGAGCCTGGCAGGTTACAGTCCATGGGGTCACAAAAGAGTCAGACATGACTGAGCGACTAAAGAACTTTCACTGCCGGTTGGTCCATCCGCTCCTGCCCGCTCCGCAAGGTGCTCGGAGGCCCCCACAGGGGGAAGCACGTGCTGCTGGGACCCGCGGACAGTGAGCGGGAGCTGGGAGTCAGTGTCTGGCTGTGTTTGGTGAATCCACAAGCTCTCAGCCCTGCCGGCGTTTGACTTGCTGGAGCTAGTTTGCTTGGGGAGGAGGAGGGGATGGGGGTCTTTGCACAGAGGCCTGGGGTGGGGTCAAAGATGGTACCAAGGTCTCTCCTCCCAGCTGTGGTTCAGGGCTGAGTCCTGCAGGGTGGGAGATGCCCTGGTCTTTCTTCAGACCCCAGAGGAGCCTGGAGCTGGCTGGAAGTCTGCCAGCCCGGATGGAGGGGCAGGGGAGGCTGCGTGGCTGGGTCCTGCTTTCACATCAGTAGCAGGGCCTGGCTCAACCTTGAAAGTCTTTGCCAGCAGAGAAGAGATGTGATCCAGAGTGCTGGGGGCAGAGGGTTGGCTCCTGAGCCCCTATGCGGCACTAATACAGCCCCTAAAGAAACAGGGACCTGTGGGGCCAGCAAGCTAGTGGAATTTAATACTAGAGGATCAAGCTGCCTCATCACCCTCTGTGACCGAGGGCCCTGAAACCAGTCACAAATGAATTACAAACTGGAGCCTCAGGGCTCTGGCCCTTTGGTGGGTGTATTCATTTCCCAGGACAGATGTAGCAAGTTACCACAAAGTGAGCATCTTAGAACCACAGACACTCATTCTCGCAGTCCTGGAGGCCAGCGGTCTGAGACCAAGGTGCCCGCAGGCTTCATTCCCTTCTGGAGGCCCTGAGGCTCAGGCCAGCCTCTCCCTGGCTACTGGGGGCGTCTGTCAAGCCTTGGTGCTCTTGGCCTTTGGACACATCACTGCCATCACTGCCTCCAACTTCACGTGGGCTCCCTCTCTGCCTCACGTCTCCATGTCATTTGTCTTCTAAGGATCGGTCTTTGACTTTTGGGCCCACCATCAAGCCAGGACATGTTGTGTGTTGAGCTCCGTTGCTTCAGTCTTGTCTGACTCTTTGAGACCCCACGGACTATAGCTTGCCAGGCTCCTCTGTCCATGGGACTTCCTAGGCAAGAAGACTGGAGTGGGTTGCCACGCCCTCTCCCTAAAACCATAAATCCAGGATGATCTCGTCTCAAAAAGCTTCCCCAAAGACCCTATTTTCAAGTAAGATGAATACACAGGCAGGGAGTTGGGCCTTGGTCCTACCTTTCTGGGGACAGTTCCACCCACTGATGTGGGGGTCATCATGAAGATGTCCTCCCCTGGCCCTTTCCTTCCTCCCCTGACATACCCCCTCCAGAATCTCCTCTGGACGGCTCCTCTCTCCATCAGCACCCCTGTGTGTGGGGGTGCTCAGTCACTCCAGTCGTGTCCGACTCTGCAACCCTATGGGCTGTAGCCCGCCAGGCTCCTCTGTCCGTGGAATTCTCCAGGCAAGAATATTGGAGTGGGTTGCCATGTGCCCCCTTCCAGGGGATCTTCCCAGGGATCGAACTCGCGTCTTCTGGGTCTTCTGCATCACAGGCAGATTCTTGACCACCGAGCCACCAGGGAAGCTCAGCACCACTTCAGGCCTGACCCTCATTCTCCCTTCAGTACCTTCTTTTAGGGTTTTCCTGAGTGAGTCTCCACTGGGAAAGACATCCCATTAATCTGGTAGCCACAGCACAGTGTCCCGGGTTCTTTTTGAGGCTTAAGGGATGAGAGACCATCAGTGGTACAGGCCAGGAAGGCTAATGAGATCAGAATCCATTACCTCCCTGTAATTCTCGTGCTCTGAGGAAAGGCTTTTCTCTGGGAGTGAGTTTTCCCAGAAAAGATTTTTAAAACAGCCTAAAAGCTCTTCTCAAAAATAAATAAATAAATAAAAATAACCACACCTAAAAACAGAAGGTTTCCCTTTAGACATCTTGACTCCTAGCAAAGGAAAAAAAAAAAAAAAAAAGACAAAGTAGTGTAAACCAAGAAAGAAGCATTTAAGAGAGTGGATCCTAACTGCTGGATTTGGGGGGCCAGGGCGTATCTGGGGCGGGGGGTGGTCTGGAGATTTCGCTCCCCTGTTTTTGTCTGGACTGGTTTGAATTTTCTCCTTTAGTTCTTTAAAGGAAGAGTACTATTAACTTCGGGGTCTAGACACTGTGCCACTAGCTCTGGGCAAGTTGCAGTTGTCCCTCTGGGCCCCAGTCTCCTCCTCCGAAGACAGGTGTAGTAACGCTCGCTCTGCAGCATAGTCTCGAGGGTAAATAAAATCGCATGAGGGTCCAGCACAGTGCCTGGCACATAAGGCGGCTCTTTTGTATTTATTGCAACCTCTTAACTTCGTGAGCACTTGATGAAACAGATATGGCTCCCTTTTCCAAAGATCTGAACACCTCTCACAAACGTGGTGTCACTGGTCCAAACTCCTCCAGCGAGGCAGGATCTAGCCCAGTCCCTGATCGCCTTAAGCTGCTCCTCTCCTCCATCCCCTTCTCCCTCTACCCTCCTTTTCTTCAGCTGTTTCCTTTCTCTGAAAAATCAGGTTTATGCTCGGGATTGAAGTAGAGATGGGACAGAGGTGGTGTCAGGGAGAAAGTGCTGGATTTTGAGTCAGGAGAGTCAGGAGCCTGGAGTCCGAGTCCACACTCTGCGGAGTGAGACCCGGGCAGTGCCGCCTGTCTGGCCCTTTTTCCTCCCCTGTGACAGGACCACTCGCCCCGGCCGCCTCTCGGGCAGCAGGGAGGTGGTGCAGGCGTGACTGCCCTGCTTTGTGCAGGCTGCCGCAGGCGGGCCTCGGAGCTGCCCACCTCACTTCAAGTCCAGGTGGCATCAGTACCCCTTGCCCACGGCCAGTTAACTGGAAAAAGCTCCCATCTGCTGACTGTTGTCCAGATCCTCCCCCCGACTCAGCACTCTAGGTTTTCTAGAAAGGGGCTGTTATCAGTTTTTCTCGTCTGCTTCCTTTTCCCACCCCAGTATCAAGGATGGTTGTTTAGTTGCTCAGTCCTGTCTGACTCTGTGACCCCATGGACTGTAGCCCCTCAGGCTCCTCTGTTCATGGGATTTCCCAGGCAAGAGTACTGGAGTGGATTGCCATTTCCTCCTCCAGGGGATCTTCCCCACCCAGGGATGTGTCTCCTGCATTGGCAGACAGATTGCAGATTCTTTACCACTGACCCACCAGGGAAGCCATTATCGATGATAGGTATAAGTTTTTTTTTTTTTTTTCCATTTATTGTTCCTAAAAGGAGAGCATTCCCCAGAAAAGATGCAGCCCTTTATGCTGCTGGACCTTCGCAAGAGCTGTTCCCTCTGCCTGGAGCACCGTTCCTCCATATCTCACGGAAGGCCTGGCCCTTCAGCCTGTAGCTCAGGTCTCTTTCCTCTGCACCCTTGGGCTGCCTCAGGCATCCCGGCGTCTTCCAAGCTCTGTGTTGGGGACTTTTCATTTTCTGCCCACATGGGGCTCAACCCCCCACCCGTGTCCCTGCAGCGGACAGGCTCCATCAGAGGGGCCCACTGCCACGTGGCCAGCAGAGTGAAGGAGGGCAGTGTCCCCAAGCTGTCACCATTCCAGGCAGCCTGGAGGACCAGCCCCGGGGACTCAGAAACACAAATCAAATGTGTCTCCTTCAAATTAAGCCCACATTCTGGTCTAGTGGGGGCAGAGCTATTTCTTAGCCAATAAATATTAATAAGAAAAATAAACCAATCTTTTAGGCTTCTTCCCTTCAGCTGCCACCCCAGGGTCATAAATTATGTACTGCCTGCGTCTGTTTTGACAATTGTGATAAAGTGGGCTTCAGATTCGGAAAGCGTTTTTCTGGAAAGACTACAGCATTGAATGTTTTCCACACGATTGTCCCTCTTTCCCGCCCCCCACCATTTTCCATCTTGGAGGAGGATTTTACTGCCGATTTTCTACTCTAGGGTTTTGTTACCATGTTTTTGCAAAACAATTGTTTAAAAAAAATGACCTGTATCACAAGATCTTAGAAAAACTCTCCTGGCAGTGGGAAAATGGGCCGTGACCGCCCCCATCTAACAGCCCTTGTGCGTGGACTTCATCCTTCAGGGCCAGTGCCCTTGTCCAAACACCAATTCCCCCCACCAAAATTCAGCTTCTTCTTGAGAGCCTCGGGTGAGGCTCTGGTTTCTTTCTGCCTCTCCTGGCTTTTTCCCTTCACTCCTGTAGACCCTTGGAGTCAGGACTAAGAAAGGAATCTTCTCATTTCCCCTGCTTTCCATCTAGAATGGATTCCAGTCTTGCTTTTCCCACTGGTACCCACCCAGCCTAGTTTCAGCCCCCAGCTCAGCAAGCCAAAACACTGAGACGCCAAGGTTTGCAGCCAAGAGAGGGTTGTTTTCAAGAGGAAGACAAGAGAGGAGATGCAAAGACAAATCTCAGAAATAAACCTCTAAGGCAGGGGTTGGGGTATTTATGGGATGAACACTAAAGCAGCAGGGCGGTCCCAGCATGGGGAAGTTTGGTGGGTGGAGGGCGGCGATTGGAAATAGATCCAATCTATTCTTGTTCTGCGGAGGCTTATCCAAGCCATGGGCATCCATGAGGTCAAAACAGGGTAGGAGTGGAGGGTGGAGTTCTCGGCCCTTTGATGTCAAAGGTCACTCAGCGGACACCCGCACATGCCCAGGTGGAAGGTGGGTGATTTCGATCCAGTCTTAAGGAGCTCGGCTCCAACTGGATGGAGCTGATCCAAGTTTCTGGAAAATGGCAACTCAGGTGGGCATCTTCTTGTTTAGGCTACGTGCGGCTTGGCGGGTGCTCAAGTCTTTTGTAGACTAGTTTGATTCAGAAAGGCAGGGGAGATGAATTTGACTAATGGTTCTCCAGGCATCACCATCGCCACCCCTAGGTGTCAGGCGCCTTTCCCATCTCTCTCCTCAGCGCTGCCCTCCCCACTTGCCTCTCATCCGGCTTGCCTGGGCTTCCTTTGTTGCTATTGTTCAATCGCTAAGCTGTATCTCTTTTGTGACCCTATGGACTGTAGCCCGCCAGGCCCCTCTTGTGCATGGGATTTCCCACGAAAGAATATTGGAGTGGGTTCCCATTTCCTTCTTCAGGGGATCTTATGGACCCAAGGATTGAACCAGTGTCTCCTGCATTGGCAGGGGGATTCTTTACCCCTGAGCCACCGAGGAAGCCCCAGCTTCCTTTAGCCATCACTGAGTTGTTACTTGCTACCTACATGAGCGAAGTGCACAAGCCCAAGCTGTACCTCCTGTGACTTTTTCCATATGTCTACACCTGTTGAACCTTAGATTGAGATATAGATTGCCAGCAGGCCAGCAGCTCCCTTGAACCCTCTTGTTGGTAACCAAAGGCTAAAGTATCCTAATCACTTCTATCAAGGTTACTTTCACCTGTTCTTGAACTTCTAAATGGAATCATAAAGAATATATATATATATATATATTTGTATCTAGCTTTTCTGTTTCTTCTCATCATTATGGCCATGAGATAAATCCTATTCATTGTGTTCGAAAGATTTTTTTTCGTAAAGAGGAAGGGTTCCACTGTCTTTGTTCTTTTGAGTTGCTTTAATGATATGACATACTGTAGTCCTGCGTGGCTTGTAAACAACAGGAATGTATTTCTCACAATTCTGGTGACTGGGAAGTCCAAGGTCAAGGTTGTAGCAGTTCAATGTCTCATGAAATGCAGTTTCCTGGTGCATAGCCATCTTTTTGTGTTTTTGCTGTAACCTCACGTGATGGAAGGCGCAAGGTGTTTCTTTTATAAATAGTACTGATACCATTCATGAAGGTTTCACTCTCATTTCCTAATCACCCCTTCCACGACCCCCACCTCCTAATATGATCACATTGGGGTATATTTTCCAACATATGCATTTTGGAGGGACACAAGCATTCAGTCTGTAGCATCTTCTAAGGAAGAAAATTTATCTATATTGCATGATTTATCCTTTCTATTTTTAATTGGCATTTAGTATTGATAATTTCCAGATTCTTTAAAAATTACGAATAATTCTATAAACATCCTTGCACCTATTTTTTGGTGGAAATAAGTTTTAGTTTCTCTTAGAGATGAAGCCCAGAGTAGAGTTTCTAGGTCATATAATATGTATGTTTAGCTTTAGTTGATTTTGCCAAATAGTTGTCTAATGTGGTTGAACCAGCTTACATTCCCACCAGCCTTGTAGGAGGGCTGAAACTATTCCATATCTTCATCAACACTCTGTTATTGCGTTTAGACTTGTGTGTGTGTGTACACTTGAGTGCACATGTGTGTGTTTATACCATTAAAAAAATTGAGTTATCAGCCTTTGTGTTGTAGGAATTATTTATATATTTTGGATATGGGTCTATTTTCATATATATATGTGACTAGTATCTTTTCTCAGTCCACGGCTTGTTTTATCACTCTCTTAACAGTATCTTTTGATGAATAGAAGGTCTTCATTTTAATGAAGTCCAATTTATCAATCTTTTTTTTTTATGGCTAGTGCTTTTTGAGTGACATATTTGAGAAATCTTTACCCAAAGGTCATGAAGATATTCTCTTATGTTTTCTTCTAGAAGCTTCATGGTATCACATTTAGATTTATGAACCATGTCCAATTAATTTGTATGGACTTTGCAAGGCTCACCTTGGCTTTTGAAATGGCATCTTGCTTGGTACTCACCCCAGCTTCCTATTATGAATTCGCTTACTTTTTTGTATAGTCACAGTCATCTATTCAAAAGTCAGGTCTGATCACCTGACCTTTCTGCTTAAACCCATTTTGTGTTTCTTTGATGGTAAAGTCTAAAGTCCTTAGCATGGACTCAGAATCAGACTCAGGATCAGACACATACTTATCTTTCTAGCTTCATTTCCTATTAAGCAATTAGTGGATATTATACTCCAACCACAAAAAATCTGAATATCTACTTTATATGTTGAATTGTGGCCTAAAAAACAAATAACTATTGACGTTCTAAGCCTCAGCTCAGAATGTGGCCTTACTCCAGGGCCGAAGGTAAGCAGTTCATCGTGGTGGTCTTTCTCACGTCTGCACATCCAAGATAGCTCCTGGTTCAGACTGCTAACATTGAGTAACAAGCGACCCTAAAAGTGACTTAAGATGATCATTTCCTATAATCTCTCTAGGTCCTGTGGGTTTGCAGGTCTTCACTGGATGGTTCTTGCTTGGTCTTCCATATAGTTGAAGTCGATAGCAGCTGGGGCTGGGGTCATTTGAAGACCTGTCTGGGCTAGACAACCAAGGTGATGTCTTCACCAGTGTCTGGTACCTTGGTTGGGTGGATGGAATTCCTGGGAGCTGGCTGGGTCTCTCTCTTCATTTAGCTGCTCTTGGCTAGCTTGGGCTTCCTCATATCATGTCAGTGTTAAGGTTATCATGCTGCTCAGTGGAATCTGGTTTCCTTGAAAATGAATGTGCCGGGAGGTCAAGGAGGAAGTTGCAAGTGTTCTTCTGAATGCAGCCTGAGAAGTCATGTAGTATCACTGCCTCCATGTTCTAGTCGATAAAGCACAAGGACCAGCCTAGGTTCAAGGGGCAAAGATTATGCAAGAGTGTGAAGTCTGGGAGACATGGCTCATAAGGAAACTAGTTATGATAGCTCCTTTGTGTATCCACCTTAGCTGTGGACAGGTTATCTTTTGTCCCTGGAAGGCTCTAATATGAATCAGGAAAGGGCATTTATTAGACCAATCATTTATTTTGCAATCAATTTCCTATTACATAAAGCATGCCCACTTCTGATATCTAGATTAAAAAAGGGCATAAATGAACCTAAAGAATGGCCTAAAGTTCCACCTTCAAATAATCTAATCTATGCAGAATATGGAATATCTCCTAGAAAGTACCTGGGAACTTCAGGTTAGGGAGTACCAGAATAGATGATCTCATTTTAATCTCATGGTAATACTTAGTATTTTCAATGGCTCTAATTCAAACAACCATGTCACGGAACTAAGATGTGTTATACACATTTGATAGAAGAATAGATAGATTTGTCAGAGAAGCAGACCAATCTCCTTAAGGGAATAGCTCTTCTCTGGCTGAGCTGAGGTTCAAATCTAGACAGTATGATTCAAAATCCACTTGTAGGTTTGACTAGAGTAGATTTCTTTTGACAGCAGGTTGGTGTCATACGCAACTTTGCTTCCCCTCCGTGTCTGCACAGACATCACTAATCAATCATGGTGCCTATCCTGTTGAATTTAGACACTGTCTTATCATTATTCTCAATCCAGCCCTCTACCAATAACTTGAGGCCCAAGATAACTTCTGCTCACCATCCTGGTTCCTATGCGTTGCCTGTTTGGGGGCTAAGCAAGGCCCTGCAGGTATCTTGGGTTATATTTTGATGGTTCTTTCCATATTGGGAAGATTGTTTCTTCTTTGATTTCATTTATTTTTAAACATAAGGAATGTTCTCTGTTTACTTGATTCTAAGATGCACACCTCCCCTGCCTCCTATTCACTTGAACATTTTTGACTTGGCATGTATCTTGTGGTGCTCTTTGTATGCACTCTATGTGGTGCATTTCCTTTCACTGTGAACCACATCTGTTGATATTACATTGTTCAGTGGACAGCATTTTAGAGCTGAAGAATATGTATCTATTCATTCATACTCTGTGCGAGACTGGGTACCGGGCAGTTAGCCCACATCAGTGAACATGGTCCAGACTCAGTGCTTGGGGATGGAGTTCCTCAGCTTTGGTA
This sequence comes from Oryx dammah, assembly GCF_014754425.2. NCBI lineage: Eukaryota > Metazoa > Chordata > Mammalia > Artiodactyla > Bovidae > Oryx > Oryx dammah. The sequence continues at coordinate 19,120,002 of NW_024070203.1, read as the reverse complement.
TGAGTGACATTTGGGGACAGATAATTCTTTTTTTAATGGCAGATTGTGAGAGACTGTCTTGTGCACTGTAGATTGTTTAGCAGGATACCTGGTCCACACAGGTTAGATGCCAGAAGGATCCCCACCCCAGCTGGGACAACCAGAATGTCCCTAGGCATTGCCAGATGTCCCTTACTGTGGAAAAACACCCCTTATTGAGAACCAGAGCTCTAGAAGGTAGAGGTCATTGAATCTTCTGTTTCCTGTCACTCATTCATAAAGTGGAGACTTACCCAAATTGAATCCAGGTAAATTTTCTTTTACCATGTGCCTTAGGAATTGAGGAGGTTTCCCTAGTGGCTATGATGGTAAAGTATCTACCTGCAATGCAGGAGACCTGGGTTTGATTCCCGGATCGGGAAGATCCCCTGAAGAAGGGAATGGCAACCCACTCCAGTATTCTTGCCCGGAGAATCCTGTAGACGGGGGAGCCTGGCAGGCTATAGTCCATGGGGTCAAAGTTGGACACAACTGAACAACTGAGCACAAAACTTTGGGAATTGGATAATAACCATTATTTTTAGGGTACATACTATGTGCTATATGCCTACGAGGCTTTTTGCATACCCTTAGCTCTGGCACCACCTGTCTGGGGTTAACTCACTGTTAGCTCTGTGTTCTCATGCATGGGGTCTGAATCCTCTCTCTGCCTTGCTTTCTTCATCTATAAAATGGGACTACTAATAGTTGATGTTATAAGAATTAAATGGTTAAAGTGTTAGAAATATTTAGAATAATGCAGGACAAATGAGAAGTACTCATAAGCCATAGTTTTAATTCTTCAATTCAACGATGTAGGTGCTATTGTTTCTATTTTTCAAATGAGGAGATTGAGTCGGAGGTTAAGCAGTCCGAATCACACAGCTGGGAGAGTGGCAGAGCTGAGGTTCAGAAACTGTTATACCTGATTTCAATGCGGATGGAAGAGCTCTGGGAGTGTGCCCGCGGCTGTCCTCCTGGGGGTCCAGCGCACCCGCCACTTTCCGGCTGCAGCGTTTGCAGGCAGCTGGAGGCTGAGGCTCGCCTGTGCTGCCCCGTCCTGTCAGGCTCACCGAGGGTCACGGCTTAGAACATTCAGGGCTGCCCTGTGAAACAAGGTAATGGGAAAGCACCATGGACTGTGAACAAAGTAAATAAGAAGCACGCAGGGAGAGACGTGGAAACTAAGAGATGAGAACCAAGACAGGGAACACTGGCATTGTGCTGGGGCTTAGCCGGCTGCCACGCTTAGTGTTTCCTATTCTTTGTGCCCCCTGAGCCTCCCTCTTGGGTGTTTGGCCGGTCCTGGCCTGTCCACTGGCTGTGGCTACTCCCTCAGGGTGTGCTGTGTGTCTGGCTCACAGGGTCTTCTCTCTCACCTCCATGAAGGTGCACCTCCCTGGGCTCTGTACCAGATGGTACTAAATCATAGTAACTGAATATCCTTATTTGCTGAGAGGCCAGCTGAACGCTGGTCCTGCTGGAAGAAACTTTGTGTTCAGGCTTGCTCTCTGCACAGCCTCTGGCCAAACACAGAGCCTTGATATTTCCAGATAAGCATTTGTGTTGGGAGGAAATAGTGCAGCAAACCCCCACTTTCTGTGTGTTCCCAATGCTTACTTGACCTTACTGTACAAGTATTTATTAATTATCAGGAACCAGGAACCAGGAACTCAGTGCTCGGCACTGAGAAAAGAAGGATAAGTAACTATGGATGACTCAGACTTTCCAAGACATTTAAAATATGGTTGAAAGAGAGAGATCATGGAGAATAGTTTGCTAAAAGTCACATTAAGAATTATTGCCGCTTATTGAGCATCGATTGCTAGTCCTGTTGAGTAAGTTTTTAGGGTTGCTATCAATTTTAGGAAGAACTTGTATCCAATGTCTTCCTTAGATGGGGTGTAACATATAAAGGCATTGTAAGTTTCCTTGTGTAACAACTAAATACTAAATCATCTTTGAATGACTGATTCATTAGGTAGCTTGTCAATGATTTCCTCCTGTCATGGTTTGTTTTGAGTTTTGTAGAACCTTGATTAATGTGAGTGTTTTATTTCAGAGCAGCCAGACATTTGAATGCCTGCCCAACTTATTCAGATGATCAAATCCTTTAGATTGATCAAAATATCAAACAATCTAGTGAATAACCACATTTAATGTGATCTAAACATTGTGTTTGTTATAATTCACTCCTTAATGCCAGGTTGATTTCTATCACATTCTTTCCTTCATTTTTTCATTTTATTTTCATTAATTTTTAATTGAATTTCCTCTCATTTCCTTAACAAATAAAGATGATAAAAGAAGGTTATCTTCCTAAACATCATTTCAGGTGCCTGTATTTCTTATGTTTTATTGAAACATTCCAAAATGCCTTTTCAAATTGCATTGGAAATGGTGTATTGAAGCTTTATCAACTTTTGAATACTTTTTTTTTTTTTTTTACATTTTCTTTGTGCTCAGGTTTGTCTTCCAAGTCTTGAAAAATGTATGTCGGAGTCCTTTTAATGTCTTTATGTCCATGTGCAAGACTAGAATAGCTTTATAACAGCCAGGCCATTTTATCACCCTTAAAATCTTTAAAGAAAAATCCAAGTTGGTTTGTGCGGATAAAATAACACATCTACGATTCAAACCTGAAAAGAAAACATTTAATGTAGCAGAATACCAAAGCTATCAACAACCTCAGCACCATGGAGGCAGCTTTCTCTTCAAAAGGTTTAAGGCACTAAGATGCTCAATGCACACATTGTGCTATTTTTAAATGTTTTAAAAGCACACGTGGAGTCCTTTGTTCTCCTTAGTAGCCATGTTTTCATGTGACTGACCATGAATAAGATTCAAGGGCTGGCTACAGTGGCCTCAAACTTGTTTCACTTGGTTGAATGAAGTCATAGGTTGTTGGCAAAAAATTTTAAATTTTCTCATAGGGTTTTTATTAGAAGACCAACACATAATACTAGTCACATCTCGGTGTTGGTTGCATCCCAAGTGCGTGTGTGCTCAGTTGCCTCAGTCGTGTCTGGCTCTGCAGCCTGTCAGGCTCCTCTGTCCACGGAAGTCTCCAGGTGAGCACACTGGAGTGGGTCGCCATGCCCTCCTCCAGGGGATCTTCCCGACCCAGGGACTGAACCTAAGTTTCTTACGACTCCTGCACTGGCAGACGGGTTCTTCACCACTGGCGCCGTCTGGGAAGCCCACATCCCAGGTGGAACCTACAAATAATAAAGTAGTATTTAGGGGATGGTTTATTTGATTTCTCTCTTTTCTCCACCTGGATATTATTAATTAATTATAATTGCAGTTGCATTGATTTATTACATTATATAAATTTCATCTGTACAGCATTATATTTCTACTCTTGTATACCCTAGCATGTTTTCACCACCAAAAATTTAGTTTCAACCTCTCACCATTTGGTTGACCTGCCCTTTACCCACATGGCCTTCCCCCAACCCCTCCCCTTCTGGTAACCACTATGTTCTTTGGATCTAGGGGTTTATCTTTGGTTTGATTTGTTCACTTATTTTTTTTCCCACTCATATGTGAAATATAAAAGTGAAAAATCAAACAAAAAAAGCACAACACTGACTCCCTCTCTTAATGGACCACGATGTATGAGCAACAAGACTTATAGAATATTGTGTGACCTTCATGCCAGTTTTGTCTCTTGTACAACTTGTGTCTTATTTCACTTTCATTTTCTTCTCTCTTCTGATTTTCTCTTTGGAAGTATCCTGATTTTCACATTTTTGTTATTTTTTCAGTTGTCGTTTTATTTGTATCCTTTGCTTACTAGGATTCTTTTCTTCATCTTTCTGACTCTGTCCATCAGAATTTTAAATTTCTGTTGTGATATAATGATAAAGTTTTTGACATAAAGATTCTTCCAGTCTTGGCTTGTTTAATTTTTTTTTTTTTACTTCTACCAAGATATTTTTCATCACATTTTCATTTTACTTTGATCAGTGCTTCTTAAAATGTATAAAATTAATCTGAAATTAAAGCATACACAAGAGCAATTCAAATGCTTTTAAAAATTGCCTCTTACTTTGTATTGAGCTACTTAATAGTGTAATCCAATTATTCTTTCTCCAACATCCAGTAACAGACTTGCTGATGAATGTGTAGGGAATTGTCACTTGTTTCCTCAGGCTGTTCTGCTGTGTCACTGACAGTTTTGTCTTCTCTTTCATCTAGAACCAGCAGACTTCCTCAGGACGAGATGTATTGGATGTGGTAGACACAATCCAATATATTAGGATGCATAAAACACACAACTTCTCACACAGACAAATTTGTTCTGGTTGTTATTCTGTTTCTGGTTCTGATACTGGTTTCTGCTCTACACACACAAGAATTTTGATAAATTCTATTTTGTACAATTCCCATCACAAAAGAGAAAGAGGTAGAGTACATTTATAACTACTGTGATTTTGGGCATATTGCTGATGGAGAGAACTTCTGTTTTGACTTGAGAAGGAGAAACAAACTTATAATTGCACACAGTTGAAGACTGGAAATATCTTCAGCCCTTGGAACCTTCTGGCTTCTGGCTGTGTACTTTTCAAACCTTGTTTCTTTCCCAGCAGCCACATAGATCCAGTTCCAGGGACTAGAGGATGGATTCTTTCGGGGTCACACACTGCATCTTCAGCTGTGTGGGGTAATTGGCACAGTGAAGACTTCTGAGAGCTATTCCTCTACCAGGATGGTTAGCAATAACTCAACTATAAATGGCAGCAACAACAAATCAAATAAATATATCTCAACAAATCCCCACTAAGTACATTCCCAACTAACCTCTCTTTAGCCAGACCTCTAAAGCACTTGAGGTAATTGATCACAGCAAAACGACACAAGGCAAAATCAAAAGGAAAAAGATACTCAGGGAGAATTCAGAGGGAACCAGGAGCAAGGGTCCAAAAATCCTTTCCTGATGGTGTCACACAAGCTGTGCCTACATCCTCCAGCAATGAATTATGCCATACATGATAATGTGTGCATGCTTAGTTGCCCGGTCATGTCTGACTCATTGTGACCCCATGGACTGTAGCCCGCCAGGCTCCTCTGTCCATGGGATTTTCCTAGGCAAGAATATTGGAGTGTGTTGTCATTTCCTCCTCTAGGGGAACTTCCCAACTCAGGGATTGAACCTGAGTCTCCTGCATTGGCAGCCAGATTCTTTACTACCACTGTACCACCTGGGAAGTCCTATGCATGATAATAGAAAAATCCTAAATAAAATTTTAACCAACCATTCAGCAGAACATTAAAAAAAAAATCACAGCATGACTATATGGCATTTATTCCAGTAATCAAGAGTGTTGTGCTATAAGGCAATATGTTTAATTCATCATATTGACGTATCTAAGGAAAACAACTTAAAATAATCATCATAGATGCTGAGCAACACTTATATAATTATTAGAATTTTAATTATTATTTTAGCAAGTTGACAAAAATCAGAAGCCAGTGTTTTTACCTTGATAATTATAAAAACCCTTCATGGACTCTGTATGCCCCTCCCCCCCCATTTCTGTAGCTTTTCCTTTGACTTGTAATTCACAAGAAACATCAGATATAGTCCTAATTCTTCTTCATGGGGTTATTTCAAGCTTAAAGTCATTGATGGAATGGACAACTGGGAAACAAAAATAAAGAAGTGAATTTCTAGGTAAAGACTGAAGTGACAAGTCTGAGATGAAATGTTTAAAATTGGAATAATTGCCACAAAGAACCCTGGAGTGTGTTCAGCTCAGTTTTATCCGTTCTTCCTTGCATGGTCTGTTGATATGCTTTAAAGATATTCTGTGTTTTATCATGGGCATGGGCTACATGTTATTTTGAGAAATAAGAAAAAGAAATGGTAGGTGCAGCCTCCTGCTTTTTTTGCACAAAAACAAGAATGCACTTTACATTTTTCACTGATGTTTTATGAGCAATTGCCTATCCGTTGATTTGTAAACTTATTTTTACCAAATGAACCACTCAAAATGGACACTACAGTTCAGAAGAACAGAGACGGAAGTTACTCTTTAAAAAGTCTTACTACACTAGAACATTAAAGAATATATATGTATTTATTCATGTTGGAAGCAGGCTTTCAAAAAATTGTAAAATCATAACTTTCCAAAGTTCTTAATACCCCAATCCTCTACTTTTTTTTTTTTCCCCAAGTTTCACAGACAGTCAACCTCAAGCTGGCAGGGCAGTTTATCACCACTGATCTTTGCCACCTGGCTTAATTTCCCTTTCAGCTCGACTTGGTAATAATATCCGCCTAATAGAATCCCATCTCCAGAATTTCTGGTCATCCCTGCATTGCACAATGGATGGAGCTAATCATGTTTTAAAGAGACTAAATATTACAGTGACATAAAAAGCTTCATTATGCCTTGGTTAGGAATATTAAACATCTGTGACCTGGGAGAGGAGAAAGGCAGAGATTAAGTTTGATGTTTGAGTGAAAACTAGGTGATAAAAACAATTAGGGCATTAATGGAGGAAGGTTCTGGGCTTTTTAGCACCACTGACCTTCCCAAGCCCATTGCTTCTCTTGGCATTGTCTCTTATTGCCAAGTTTTCTGAGAGGAGAAAAGGATAATTTAAGGGATTGGATGGAAATTCATTGAATTTCTTCAGCGGAGCAGAGTTGCCTCTCCACCCCATGTCCTGGAGGGGGATTGTGTCTCTGCAAGCTCCTTCCTGATCAGGGAGCCTCTGAACCATCAGGACCCACATCTGTACTGCTTGATATTTTGACCACAGTAGCGACCGAATGATCAGGCTGGCTTTTAACGCCCACGAGTGCATGCGTTGGCTTCCCTGGTGGCTCAGTAGTAAAAAATCTGCCTGCTAATGCAGGAGATGCAGATTCGATCTCGGGGCCAGGAACGTTCCCTAGAGGAGGAAATGACTGCTCACTCCAGTATTCTTGCCCGGGAAATCCCATGGATAGAGGATCCTGGTGGGCTACAGTCCATGGGGTCACAAAAGAGTCAGATACAACTTAGTGGCTAAACAGCAGCAGCAGCAGCAGTTGCATGCATTTGCAGACCAGGCTTCGGGGGTGGAGGAAAGAACAGATGTGAAAGTCAGGCAGAGCTGCTGTCCATTCTTCTCCACCCCTGGCTGTCTGTACGAACTTCTGCAAACAGCTTAACCTTGGATCCCCATTTCCTCATCTGTAAGAGGGACGTAATGCCAGCAAATGTGAGATAAATGAGACATGTGAATGAAGCACCTTAAAATAGCACTGGGCACAGTGGTGCCCTTCCTTCCTTGCTTTCCAGATTCCTCTGAAGACTACTTTCTATATGAGGATATTTCTTTATTAGTTATTTTCTTTGCTGTGTTTATGCAGTACTGACTACGGGCCAGATACTGAGCTACATGAGATTCAAAGATCAATAAAATACATATTTTCTTTAGTAGCTTCAAGTTAAGTTAATCAGAGAATGGAGAGAATAGGTTTAAGTTCATAAATTTGATCTGAAGATGAATCACTTAATTTTGTTCTCTGTTCTTGCTTCAAATGTCTATAAGAGGATAAGACCTTCAAGGAATACTCATTATAACCTAAACACTGTAGTAAGTATTTTAAATGTATTGTTTATTTCTACTTTTAGATATTATTTTTGATTATATAACAAGATTCATTATGATTATAGTAGTATAAAAGTGAAATTTAGGATATATTTGAAAACACAAATAATGGCCTAAAATTTTTCTTGTAAGAACAATTGCTGAAAGATATCCATTGTTAACAGTTGGGTGTTTAACTCTATAGAACTTTCTGAGATTTTCTTTCTATAATTACATACATACCTTTGTATAAGTTTATGCATGTGTATATATGTTAGAAAACGCAAAATTTTGAAAACAGTATTGGAATCACATATCATGTGTTTAGGGCTTTCTGGGTGGTTCAGTGTAAAGAATTTGCCTGTCAGTGTAGAGGATGCAAGAGACGTGGGTTCGATCCCTGGGTTGAGAAGATCCCCTGGAGGAGGAAAGGGCAACCCACTCCAGTATTACTCCTTGGCTTGTGTTCTGCTGCTCCAAACGAAGCTGGCTTCTTTATCAAGCAAAGAAGGGGCTAGAATTTGGATGCCCAGTTAGCACAGCGTGTTTCCTGCTGGTGCCCCTCTGGGCGGGTTAGTAAAAAGACTTTCCATTGTCTAAAGTTTAATCCGCCCCCTCGTTGCTGTCCTTTCCTCTCACCTCCTTGTCTTCATAGGTTTTCTCTGAATACATTGAACTGAGGTGGATGAACCTAGAGCCTGTTACAGACGGAAGTCAGAAGTATCATACGTTAATGCACGTATATGGAATCTAGAAAGGTGGTACTGACGAACCTATTTGCAGGGCAGGAATCGAGATTAGACATAAGCACGGACTTGTGGACAAAACGGGAAGGAGTGGGTGGGATGAACTGAGAGAGTAGCGTTGACATGTATACACCATCATGTGTAAAATAGACAGCTGGTGGGAAGGAGTCGTGGAGCACAGGGAACTCTGCCCAGGGCTCTGTGCTGACCTAGTGGGTGGGATGAGGGGTGGGAGGCAGGCTCAGGAGGGAGGGGATATATGTATCCTTATGGCTGATGCACGTTGTTGTACAGCAGAAACCAACACAGCACTGTAAAGCAACCATACTCCAACTAAAAACTGAGAGAGAAAAAATTCCCTGTCATTCTTGCAGGGTTTCAGGAAGTGGCTGCTTTTGACTGCAAGGCCCAAATATTCCAGACTTGTTCTGGATCATCGAAGCACTACTTTTGCCCTCATTGTTTTTTTAATTGGAATATAATTGCTTTACAACGTTGTGTTAGTTTCTGCTGTACAACAACAGTGAATGAGCCATGAGTATACATACTTCATACCCTCTGTCCTTCATTTTTAACAACACATTTTTCCAGAGATGACTTTACACATTCCCTGGGGCCTGGAAGGCTCCCTGCTCACCTCTCTGGCCCTCCCAGAGCCTGGCTCACCGCAGGAGCAGAGAATACAGGTGCTGAATCTAGCCACTCTCGGGGAAACAAAACCTTACATCTTATTCAGATCCTCCGGGTGACAGCTTCTGCCAGTGTCTTCTCGTTTCTGCCTCTGCAGAACTGAAAAATGGCAAATCCTATTTTTCAAGAGAAAGCAAGGAAAGTAATAGAAGCTCCTGGGGGCAGGGTTTCACAGTCCAGAGCCAGGCCGTGGTGTATGTTTAGTTCTGAGCTTCTGAGGCAGCAGAGTGGATTCTTGGCTGCAGGGAATCGGGGGAGGGCAGTGGGGTGGGCAGGAGGTGGCATGGCCCTGCATCCCAGGAGCTCCTGGAGCTGCAAAAGCAGCTGGCTCTCCATTGGCAGGAGGAGGGAGCAGTGTATGAGAACCTCAGACTCATCTGAACAGTCCAGCTACCATCTGTGTTGTTCAGTCCCCAGGTTTTGCCTGACTCTTCGGGACCCCATGGACTGCAGCACACCAGGCTTCCCTGTCCTTATCCGTATCCCAGAGTTTGCTCAAACTCATGTCCATCGAGTCGGTGATGCCATCCAACCCTGGTGATGCCAAACAACTCTGTTGTCCCCTTCACCTCCTGCCTTCAATCTTTCCCAGCCTCAGGGTCTTTTCCAAAGAGTCGGTTCTTCGCATCACAGGCCAAAGTATTGGAGCTTCACCTTCAGCATCAGTCCTTCCAGTGCATGTTCACGTGTGCAGGGCAACAAAGGGAAAAACAGGGCAGTGTCTCAGGGCTCTGCAGGGGACTGCCTTACCTGGATTCATCCATTTCGGGGGCTTGGAATCTTGACTTAGTCCTTTAGACTATAACATTTTTGCACCTTGTTTTATGTCCCTGAATGTGTTTCAGTGTCTCCTGATTTATAAGTTTATGGGAACTTGAATAGACTTTGTATCCTACTGTTGTGTGAACAACGGTATATATCTTAGTTTTGTTGCTTTGATTCATAGTGCCTTTCAGATCTACTATATCCTTCTACTTCTCTGTAGATTCATTCTATTAATATAGAAGACTTTGATACTGAAACTCCAGCTAGAAATCTTAATTTATCTATTAATACTTAAAAATAATTGTAACATGTAGTGGAACTATATGTAACCTTATTCAGTATTTTCCAGGACTTCTGTAAATGTGTTATCATACTTTCATAATTTAAAAAAAATCCTGTAGTATCCACCCAAACCAGCCCCCATATCAGTTCAGTTCAGTCACTCAGTCGTGTCCGACTCTTTGCGACCCCATGGACTATAGCATGCCAGGCTTCCCTGTCCATCACCACCTTCCAGAGTTAACTCAAACTTATGTCCATTGAGTCGGTGATGCCATCTAACCATCTAATCCTCTGTCATCCCCTTCTCCTCCTGCCTTCAATCTTTCCCAGCATCAGGGTCTTTTCCAATGAGTAAGCTCTTCGCATCAGGTGGCCAAATTATTAGAGTTTCAGCTTCAGCATCAGTCCTTCCAATGAATATTCAGGACTGATTTCGTTTAGGATTGATTGGTTGGATCTCCTTGCAGTCCAAGGGACTCTCCAGAGTCTTCTTCAACACCACAGTTCAAAAGCATCAATTCTTTGGTGCTCAGCTTTCTTTATAGTCCAGTTCTCACATCCATACATGACTACTGGAAAAACCATAGCTTTGACTAGATGGACCTTTGTTGGCAAAGTAATGTCTCTACTTTTTAGTATGCTGTCTAGGTTGGTCATAAATTTTCTTCCACGGAGCAAGTGTCTTTTAATTTCATGGCTACAATTACCATCTGCAGTGATTTTAGAGACCCCCCCAAAAATAAAGCCTGTCACTGTTTCCACTGTTTTCCCACCTATTTGCCATGAAGTGATGGGACCAGATGCCATGATCTTAGTATTCTGAAAGTTGAGTCGTAAGCCAACTTTTTCACTCTCCTCTTTCACTTTCATCAAAAGGCTCTTTAGTCCTTCTTCACTTTCTGCCATAAGGGTGGTGTCATCTGCATATCAGAGGTTATTGATATTTCTTCTGGCAGTCTTGATTCCAGCTTGTGCTTCATTCAGCCTGGCATTTCTCATAATATAATCTGCATATAAGTTAAATAAACAGGGTGAAAACATAAAGCCTTGACGTATTCCTTTCCCAATTTGGAACCAGTCAGTTGCTCTATGTCCAGTTCTAACTGTTGTTTCCTGACCTGAATACAGATTTCTCAGGAGGCAGGTCAGGTGGTCTGGTATTCCCATCTCTTGAAGAATTTTCCGCAGTTTGTTGTGATCCACACTATGCTTTGGCATAGTCAGTAAAGAAGAAATAGATGTTTTTCTGTCTCAATGTAGGAGACATAAAAGACCTGGGTTCCATCCCTGGGTCAGGAAGATCCCCTGGAAGAGGGCATGGCAACCACGCCAGTATTCTTGCCTGGAGAATGTCATGGACAGAGGAGCCTGGTGGGCTACAGTCCATGGAATCGCATATAGTCGGACACGACTGAAGTGACCTAGCACTCATAAAATCTATTGCACATATATGTCTATGAGTCTGCCACCTCCGAAGCATCTTCCTGCCCCTTGGAGTCCTTCTTCGTCACCTCCCCATCCACCAGTAATCACAGAGCTGCTTCTCGTCACTGCACATTGAATATACTGTAATAACTGATTTAAACAGCTGATGGGAAGATCTAGTAAGCATGTCCATGCTGCCTCGTGGACAGTTTCTATTGATTGTTTTCTTTCCTGGGTATGAGACACTTTTCTTTCGAGGTGAAGTAATTTTTGTTAAAAGCTATCCATTTTGTTTTATTTAAAACTTTTTATTTCTTGTTGGAGTAGAGCCGATGAACAGTGTGATAGTTTCAGGTGGACAGCACAGGGACTCAACTATACATACACATGTATCCATTCTCCCCCAAACTCCCCTCCCATCCAGGTTACCACGTAACATTGAGCAGAGTTCCACCTGTACATCTTTGATATTTGATGGCTCAAATATTTTGCCCATTTTTAATTCAGTTACTCATTTTTTATTGTTGCGTTTTAAGTATTCTTCGTATATTTTGAATAACAGTCCTTTTTTAGATATGCTTTTGGCAAATATTTTCTCTGAGTCTGGCTTGTTTTCTCATCCTCTTGACCACTGATTGTTTTTGACAAATACCCTGGGGATAGAACTTTTCTCATTATATGAGCTCTGATTCAGGTCAAATAATGGGGCTTTTCCAAGGAGTTGCTGGACAAGAGAAATAGTGCAATGTGATGGGGTGGGACTGCTGAAGAGCCCCAGACCCGTCAGTGTCTGCGAGGCTGCTTGTCTGCCCAGCTGTCAAGACTGCAACTCAGCTGGTTTTCAAGGTCCTTATGGAGCTGAGAAGAAAGGATGGAAATAGAGCAAGTTAAAATCTCACAAAACTCCCGATTCTTCCCAAGATTCAGCTGTTTCTTTTTTTTTTTTTCCCTTAGTAAATGCTCCTTGGATTATTATAAGAAATTTGTTAATTTCAAGAATTTTAAAACAAAAATATTTTATTTTTTTTTTTTTTTTTTTGGTCAGTGCTCTTGTTGGCTTTGTGGAAGAGGACATCTTCAGACGTTCTTTCTCTGCTCTTCTGGAAGTCTACCCTTATTGGTTCTTTTCTACACAATGGTAGATCTGAACATCTTCCAAATTGTATGTGATGTTAAAAGATGCTTCATACAGAAAGGACTCTACTCTAAAAAGTTTGGGGAGATATAATATGTAAGCAGATTTTTTAAAAAACATCTGTGTTTTGTTCTCTTTTCCACCTTTGGTTTTAACACGTCCTTGGTACACAGTTCCGTGCCTGCTGGGCTCAGACCCTCAGCCCCTACAGTAGTGCACTGTGCTTCTCTGTGGTTTGGTGCCAAGGTTTCCCCTATGCTGCACCAGGTCCCTTGTCCTGTGTGAAGGTCACCAGGCATGTAAGAGGGTTAGTGCTTAGGGGGTCAACCTTCAACAATAGAGGATCAGAGGTGGTGGTTAAATGCTGGCTTCCTGAATTTGGATCGAAAACTCGGAGGGCGTTTCCCTCCATCCCTCATAGGGGCCCTCTGGAGACCAACCCCCAGGTAACCGTAGTGGGAACCACTTCCACAATGTAACATTTATCACCTTTGCCTCCACTGAATCTTCCTTTTCTGTCCACCCCGATTCCCGTGGTCACCTTTCTAACTCTTTGGGCAAATCTATGTCTCAGACTTTGCCTATGGGGACATCCAAATGAAGACACATGGTTTCAGAAAAGCTAAAGAGTTCCTCTTAATTACAGTTCTCAGAGAGTTTTTATCTACTACTTCACATTATCATTATCTCAAAGAAGGTTATGGTATGCTTTTTAGTCATTGAACCTTTTCTGATTTATCATCTTGAGGGCGTGTGCCCTCACAGAATCTGAACATGCTTTCAGAAGTGTTGGTTTAATGTAAATGAGCATGTATCCAAGCTTAGGATATCCTTTTAGATGTCAGTTCTTGTGAGATGAGAATCATCCAGCATTAAAGGCATACTGGCTTCCCAGGGTGGGAACAAAGTCCTCTGAGTGTGTATAAGTGCTCAGGCAAGTCTGACTATCTGCGGCTCTGTGGACTGTAGCTGCCAGGCTCTTCTGTCCATGGGGATTCTCCAGGCAAGAATATTGGAGTGGGCTGCCATGCTCTCCTCCAGGGGATCTTCCCAACCCAGGGACTGAACCCAGGACTCCCTCATTGGAGGAGGATTCTTTACTGTCAGAGCCACGAGAGAAGCCTGAGCCCCATGCTCTACTGCGTTATCTAACAGTAACAGAATCAGAGGATTAGAAGTGCAGAGGAAAGGAACATCAGTCCTCAGTGGACATGGATCGTTAACCACTCCCCTGGATGAATTAGCCAAATGCACTGTGTGTTAGTTGCTCAATTGTATCCAACTCTTGGTGACCTCATGGACTATAGCTCACTTTTCCAGGCGAGAATACTGGAATGGGTTGCCATTTCCTGCTCCAGGGGATCTTCCCAACTCAGCGATCAAAATCCCATTTCCTGTGTCTCCTGCATTGGCAGGCAGACTCTTTACCACTGTGACACCTGGGAAGTCCTTGTGCTCAGGTAATTCTTAAATATAGCAATTTGGCCATTTAAACTTGATATGTCTATTATGGTCCATATCCATTACTGAGTGACTGAACTGAACTGAACTGATGGTCCACACGTGTTTGCTTCAGTCAGTTCAGTTCAGTCACTCAGATGTGTCTGACTCTTTGTGACCCCATGGACTGGAGCACGCCAGGCTTCCCTGTCCATCACCAACTCCTGGAGCTTGTTCAAACTCATGTCCATCGAGTCGGTGATGCCATCCAACCATCTCATCCTCTGTTGTCCCCTTCTCCTCCTGCCTTCAATCTTTCTTAGTATCAGGGTTTTTCCAATGAGTCAGTTCTTTCCATCAGGTGGCCGAAGTATTGGAGTTTCAGCTTCAGCATCAGTCCTTCCAGTGAATATCCAGGACTGATTTTCTTTAGAATTGACTGCTTTGATCTCCTTGCAGTCCAAGGGACTCTCAAGAGTCTTTTCCAAGAGGAACTCTAGAGAGGGACTCTGTGTTTGCTTATTCACAGTGGAATATGTCATGATGCATCAGAGGCAGTAAAAAAAAAAAGATCAAAATTATCACAGTAGGGCAAAAACAGCATCACACAATATTGCACACACTTTATAATATTGAAGCTTGCACAACAAGCCAAGGAGTCATGATTGGCAAGGCTCAACCCAATATAGAGATGGTAGAACTCTCAGTGAGACACAGTTAATACTTCATATTTTGTTTGATTTCTCATTGGATGAAACATTTATGATGTCACTTCTACAACAAAACAATGTGATTGTCATTTAGCTGATTTTGTCTGTTGGCTCTATTAAAATGTTCCATGTTTTATCACTTAGACTATTCAATTTTGGGGACATTAGAATTATGGTGTAATTCTGGATCAGATGCAGGGGGTATTAGGGATATAGTAAGAACTTCTAGTCAACATTTCATGGTTTAGGTACCCCTCCTTCTTCCACTCCCAAGAGTCTAGTGATTTTCAACAGTTGAGGACCTTCCTGGAATTTTCCATATTGGCAATAGATGAGAAGTTTTCTCTTTTGAATCAAGGGCAGTAAACATGTAGGTGTGGGGCTGGTGGTGGCTGTTTTGACTACTGCATGGAGAAAACTTGACTATAATTAGAAAATAAAGCCAGTCACCAAAGGGGACCAGAAATGGACGTGAGTGGACAGAAAGAGAGAGAGCTGCGGTCATTCCTGAACCCTTATCCAGGGCTGTGCCTGAAGGCAGCTTTGTCCCAGGACTTGCCAGTACCGTGAGTCAATAAATTCTCTTCATTGCAACTTGCTGAGCTCATTGGTCTTAGAATGCTGTCACTTGTGACCGAACTTCTTGACTTAGTGCATGATGAATATCTGTGCTTGGTTCTGACTTCCTGCCCACCCCACCTCCCATCCTCTGCCCCTTATAATGGAGAAGGTGTTTACTATGGACTCAGGCAGACCCGGGTTTATAATCCGGTTTCATCAAGTGTTATTGTCACTGACAGTTTGTGAGAGAAGTATGACAGTGTCAGAGCGAAATGTCTGTTCTGGGCCAATTGCATCTGGGGTTCAAATCCTGGATGTGTCACTGTTAATCTTTGTGCTATAGGGTAAATTTCATAAACTCTTTGAGCTACATTTCCTCATTGTAGTGTGTGAATTATACCTCTTAACTTTTCGTGTTACTTTGATGATCAGAAATGATTTGCTTTGCAAGCTTGATAAATAATTGCCACACATTTTGAATACCTCGTTAGTTTTTCTTATTCCATAAAAGCAGTCTCCTGATAAAAATGAGACAGAAACATTCAACCTCCCAATCTTCTTTCCCAGATGAATGGAAGTCTGGCAAAGTAAGGTTACAGGACAAAATGTTTCGAATATATGATTCTAATTCTATTTTTCTCTGGAGACAAAAGGACTACCTAGGGAATGTTTGTTCATTGACCTGTAAATTTATGATCTTAGTAAAGGAGATAAATATTTGTTTTGTGGGACAGTGGTATTTTTCCTTCTAAAATAACAGGGGAGGGAAAAAAAATCTTCCTATGCCCTTTTCATCCCCACATTCTGTTGCTAATCCTCCACAGTATTAAAATCAGGTATAATTACTTATTAGGAAGGGGATACAAGGTTGCTTGTGCAAGAACTGTATGTCAGGTATTTTACATTCCATTTTTCTTTTAAGTCATCCTTGAACAAACTTGGGAGGCACCTGGAAGCCACCTTGCAACTGGAGCTGGCTTAGGAGTTCCTTCCTCCTGCAAGGCCTCTTCAGCGCCCTCTGTTGGCAAGTTCACAATGGGAAAGAAATAGTTAAAGAGCTCAGCTCTGCCCCCCTCCCCTTTTTTTTCAGAATAGGTACTGAATAATTAATTTGCACTCAAGAGGCAAGCAATTGATAACAGACACACTTATAAACCATCATAGAAGGCATTCAGTAAGGGAGAATAATTGGCACCAAGAAAAAGACACCCAGGGAGAATTTACTTTTAGAAGATAATGTAAGCAGGGTAGAAAAAGGCTTTCAATGATATTTTAAGTTAGCAACATAAAATTCAAAAACTTTAAAGTAAGTACATTTTACTTATAATGATTCAATTATGTTATAATTGAAATTATGACCACCCTTCCTGTGACTTAGTTCTCTCATCTGAAAAAAAAAATAAAAGGTTAAAATAATGAAACTTCCTTCTCAGGGTTGTGTGAAACTTAATGGCATGTTATACATAATTGATTTAGAACAGTACCTGGTATATGTTAAATAGCCAATAAACATTAGCTACTATTTTTAATTTTTAGAATGAGAAAAATGATCAAATCTTCATTTTGCTTTTCAAAATCTTATTATAATAAATATATTCAGTAATTTCATTGAATAGATATTTATTGATTACCTGCATTGGATTCCTCTGTGTATTTTAGATCAGTGATGAAAACAGGAAAAATCTAGAGCTAATGTTCAAACATGGACTGTATAAGTGCTAGTAACCTTATGAGGTGTGTCTTGTCTTTCCTTTCTACCTTTTGAATAAAGAGAACATCTACAATAGAAGTCGGGAAACCATAGCCAGTTGTCCATAACTGACTCACTGCTTTTTAAAAACATGTTCATTTACTTATTTGTTTATTTAGTTGGCTGAATTGGGTCTTTGTGGCACGTGAGATCTAGTTTCCCGACCACGAATCAAATCCAGGCCCCCTGCATTGGGAATGTGGAATCTTAGCCACTGGACGACCACGGAAGTCCTCCGCTGCTTATTTTTGTAAATTTCATTTTGCTGGAATACAGCCAAATCCATTCATTTCCATGCGTTGTCTATGGACATTTTTATGCTACAATGGCAGAGTTAAATAGTTGTGACAGAGACCAGGTGACCTGCAAGCTGAAAATTTTTACTAAAATAATTTTTACAGGAAAAGGTTGCCAACCTCTGGTCTTAGGAGACGTGTATGGAAACAATCAGATTGGAGGAGGACTTCCTTCCCCTCCCATCCCACCCCAGGCCTCTCACCTTAGACCACCTCTTGAGTGAGAAACATACTTGCATTCATGTAAAGCTCCTGAGAATCTTGAGGTTGCTTGTTACAATAGTTAGCTTATCTTTATGAATTTAAAGTGTCCAGCTTTCTAAGGGATTCACCAGTTTTAACAACGAAAGTGAAAGTGAAACTTTCTCAGTTGTGTCCGACTCTTTGCGACCCCACAGACTATACAGTCCATGGAATTCTCCAGGCCAGAATACTGGAGTGGGAAGCCTTTCCCTTCTCCAGGCGATCTTCCCAACCCAAGGATCAAACCCAGGTCTCCCGCATTGCAGGCAGATTCTTTACCAGCTGAGCTACCAGGGAAACCCAAGAATACTGGAGTGGGTAGCCTGTCTCTTCTCCAGGGGAATCTTCCTGACCCAGGAACCGCATCAGGGTCTCCTGCCTTGCAGGCGGATTCTTTACCAGCTGAGCTACCAGGGAAGCCCAATTTTAACAATGGCT
The DNA here is from genome assembly GCF_014754425.2 of Oryx dammah. Taxonomy (NCBI): domain Eukaryota; kingdom Metazoa; phylum Chordata; class Mammalia; order Artiodactyla; family Bovidae; genus Oryx; species Oryx dammah. The sequence goes on along the minus strand of NW_024070203.1, from coordinate 19,101,913 downwards.
ACTTTTAACTCTACACTATTCATAAAAATCTCTTGTGAACTGCCCGTTGAGTTTGCAGATTTCCTCTTATTATTTTCAAATGATGTATAGTTGATATACAATATTGAATTGGCTTCCGGTGTACAGCAAAAGTGACTTAGTTATACATACAGATGTATATTCTTTTTCAGATTCCTTTCCATTATAGGTTATTACAAGATATTTAATGTAGTTACCTGTGCTATACAGTAAATCCTTGTTTTTTAGCTACAGGTTTTATCCTTTTGCTAGACAACTGTCTCTCAGTTATTAATAGATCATCGTTTGTCAGTGGGTATCCTATTCTTTTGAGTAGTCCCCCAACATCACTGTTATTAAGCTCACAGAATTCTGTATCTTTGTAAGAATTACAATTTAATTTTGCAAACAATTTCCTTTTGAGATGCTTGCCAGGCATGGCATAATCAACAAGAACCCAGAGCTGATGGTAGGAATAGAGCCGCGTGTTGTGACAAGAACTGTTTTCTTTTAAACAGTTGATAATGATTATTTCTGTAAGATCGTTGGGCTTCTCTATTCAGCTTTGTAACTGTGGAGAATAGCTATCAAATTCTCAGAGGAGGCTCTGTCCTGTCTGAGTGTGAAGGTCAATGGGAAGGTCGAGAGGAGGGAGCAGGAGATCTCTGCTGGGAGAGCTGACGAATGATGGATGGAGCACAAGGCATGTGGCCTGGGGGTTAGAGCATGAACATGAGTGTCCCAGGGAGGGGTGGGGTCAGGTGCGGGTGGGTGTATGTAGCAGCTGTCACTGACGTGCGCCTGGGCAAGTACTTCTAAGACCTAGGATAGTTCGTAGAAGCATTAAGTGCATACATGGGCATGGCCATGGGTTAGGGGAGTGAGGGAAGAGCAGCAAGGTTGCGAAGGGCTTGAGTGATCTTCAGTGAGTTTTACCAACTTTTTTTTTCTCTTTTAGCAGTGGGCCACTGGTTTTAACTTTGGGAGTTGGTGATGGACAGAGGAGCCTGGCTTGCTGCCGTCCATGGGGTCGCAAAGAGTCGGACATGACTAAGCCACTGAACTGAACTGAACTGGGTTTAAATGGCAAACCTGTCATTTCAGAGTCCTTATCTCTGCTCTGTCCTCCATTTTTCTCCCCCTAAGAAGTGATTCATAGGCTGACTAAGGGATTTCTGAGACTCCGTAGATCCCATTTTGAAAACCACTGCAGTAGAGGACAGGAAGCCGGAGGGCTTTGAAAGGGAGGAGTGGCCTGAGGACGTCTGGGTGTCGGCAAGACCATGCCGGTGTCCTGAGGCTGGACAGCAGAGAGGAGCGGGGAGTCTTCAGGAGAACTGCGTCCATGTTTGCTGGAACTGCATTCACAGCTGAGAAAGATGCAGCTCCCTTGTAAACATATGTGGGTCGAAAGAAGGCCACGACCGTTTTAGGAGTGGGTGGAACCCCTGTTATGTATCTCGTGTGAAGCACAAGAGCCCGGCATCCCTGTTGGCTATTTATCAAGATCATCAAAATGAAAGTGCAAGGGAGTCTTGGGGTCCTCATTTAGAGGTAGGAGCATTTGGTTGAAAGGAGGAATGTCTGGCCCCTTGGTGGGAGAATAAATATCTGAGCTGACTCTTGGCTGTAAAGAGTAGACTATGAGCACAGCAACGGCTTTGCCAGTTCAGCCAACTTCTAGGAACTAAGGCAAAGCTCAAGGCTGAACAAACCAGGAGCCCAGTATCCTGCATGACTGTACAAAAACGGTTAACATGTTGACTTCTTCACTGTTGAGACATACCAATTGCAGACTCATACAGCCTGAGACTCCAGTCAAGATAAAGTATAAAAGAAATGAAATGGGAGCACTAACCATTGACATATCCATTGAGACTAGCTAGACTGTTATTGGCTTCCCGGGTGTCTCAGTGGTAAAGAACCCGTCTGCTAGTGCAAGAGACACAGGTTCAATCCCTGGGTTGGGAAGGTCCCCTGGAGCAGGAAGTGGCAACCCACTGCAGTATTCTTGCCTGGAGAATCGCATAGACAGAGGAGCCAGGCAGGCTATGGGCCGTGCGGTCACAAATTTTCGGACATGACTTAGTGACTGAGCACATAGACTGCTATTATTTCATTAGCTGCCATTTATTTAGCTCTCACTAAGGACCTGGTTTTTCCAGCGGTCATGTATGGATGTGAGAGTTGGACTGGGAAGAAAGCTGAGTGCCAAAGAATTGATGCTTTTGAACTGTGGTGTTGGAGAAGACTCTTGAGAGTCCCTTGGACTGCAAGGAGATCCAACCAGTCCATTCTAAAGGAGATCAGTCCTGGGTGTTCTTTGGAAGGAATGATGCTAAAGCTGAAACTCCAGTACTTGGCCCACCTCATGTGAAGAGTTGACTCATTGGAAAAGACTCTGATGCTGGGAGGGATTGGGGGCAGGAGGAGAAGGGGACGACAGAGGATGAGATGGCTGGATGGCATCACTGACTCGACGGACAGGAGTTTGAGTGAACTCCGGGAGTTGGTGATGGACAGGGAGGCCTGGTGTGCTGCTGTTCATGGGGTCGCAAAGAGTCGGACACGACTGAGCGACTGAACTGAACTGAAGGACCTGATGTTTTGCTTATGCTGCCCTTAGCTCTTATAGGTGCCCTGCTTGGTTTAATTGGTTCAGTCTCCAGACGTCCTCCAAGGTTTGGTTCACATGCCACTTCCTCCATGAAGCTTACTGTGACCGCACCTCTCTTCTTCTCCCTCAGTAGCTACTTTTTAATCCCTGCTTCTAAAGACTTTCTCTAAGCATCTCTCATCACACTTATCACTTTGCTTAAGATTTCTGTATATATTATTCTGTTACTACTTCTCCTTTGAGACTTTATTGATAGCAGAATCTGTGTTTAACTCATCCTTTCTTTTTCTTTTTTTAATGTATCTATTTGGCCACACAGGGTGTTAGTTGCTGCTTGAGGAATCGTCCATCTTCATTGCAGCATGTGAGATCTAGTTCCCTGGCCAGGCATCAAACCCAGCCTGCCTGTACTGGAAGCGCAGAGTCTTAGCCATTGGACCGCCAGGGAAGTCCCTACCTCATCCTTTCTTTATTTGGATTCTTTACGAAACACCTATTATATATTTTTTTCAAGGAAATTGATGAGTATTGGAAGTACAAAGTGAATAAGGCCTGGTGTCTTTGTGGAGTTAGTTTCCATTATTATGGAAGAAGAGCTTCCCTTGTGGCTCAGATGGTAAAGCTGACATGTATACATAATTCTGTGTGCACAGACTGATCTCAGATGGTTTAGGCTGGACATGGTAGGACAAGGTGGTAAGTGGGCAAGGTTTGACGCTATTACGGTCAGTTTGCGTTTGGACTGCAGGTTGCACTTTGGATGGCATATAGTGTAGGTAGGGGAAGTGATGGGCAATGAGTCTGGAAAGGTAGTTTGAAAGTCATGGGTTATGCAGCACAGTACAGGTCCTCAAATATCTGTTGACTGTCTTGCTGTCACTCACAACACAGCATCTCTTATGAAGCCCTTTGATACCTCCTGTGTGATATTTCAACTCCACACTTTGTGGAGTGTAGGGAGAGAATAAGAAAATAAGGTTTTGAAGACCTGGATCTGGGATTTGACTTTTGAGTCCTCTTTTCGCCTCTTCTGCTTTGTTCCAACCCAAAAAATCTCCTTGAAGTCAGCGAAAAGTTGGGTTCTTGGCATGACATTAAGTTCAGGCCCTTAGCCATTCTATTTTTAATAGACAGGCATGACTGAGTTTTTTGTAAATGAAAAGAATCAATAAGGCTTTGATATGAAGACTTTGCTTTTCATTTTTTCCTTTTTTTTGGTTAGGAGTGAAAGTCACTCTGTACCAAAGAAAAATGATGTCCACAGATGAAATATGTTTTCCCTGATGTTTTTTGATCAACTCAATGCATACCAAGTGCTTTCAAGGACTCAGGATCCTGCTGAAGCTGGGGCAGGACTGTGAAAACTGAATTTGTACATCTCTTGGCCTTTTTGGTGGACTCTGATCATTTTAACATGTCTATTGAAAGTTAACATTTTCAAGGTTTATTAAATTCAGAAATAGAGCTCACCAGATAAATGGAGACTCTCATCTGGAGGGCATGAACTCTTTCTCCAGTCCTGGTCCCTGCCAATTATTACACATATTTGGTGCCAACCCTGATTCATCATGTCACTTCTTGAAAACCTTTGATAACTTTCCATTGTCAGCAGGACAAAACCTAGATTACTTCATGTGTGGCTTCGTTGCTAAGTCGTGTCCAACTCTTTGCAACCGATGGACTGTAGCCCTACGGGCTTCTCTGTCCATGGGATTCTCCAGGCAAGATATTGGAGTGGGTTGCCATTTCCTCATTCAGGAGATGTTGCCAACCCAGGGATCAAACCTGAGTTTCTTATGTCTCCTGCACTGGCAGGCAGATTCTTTACCACCAGCATCACGTGAGAAGCTAAGACTGCTTAAGCCAAAGGAGGCTGAAAGACTTCACTGCCATAATGAGGTAAGAACTGACTCTAGTCATTATTAAAAATGTCCAGGGAATTTGTTGTTTTATTTTTCGAAGAGACATTGAAATCAACATGTAAGGACAGGTTGGTTTAGTGGAAATCATCCTGTATTAGCCACAAGGACAGGGATTTTGCGTGAGCTTTGTATGGTCAGTATATGTTGAGTGAGTGAATGAACTATTTTTATTTTTACTTATTTATTGACCATACTATGTGGCTTGTGGGATCTCAGTTCCCCAGCCAGGATTTGAACCTGGGCTGTGGCAGTGGAAGCCTGGAATCCTAACCACCAGTTAGGTGGTTAGGGCCACCAGTGAACTCCCTGAATGGACTGTTTTTAAACTGGAATTCACAATCCTGGGAATCAGGTTTATTTCCATCACTAATTTACTATAGTATTTATTATCAACTTGACTAAGTGGAATAAAGTTCTAGGATGACAGTTTTCTCTTTAGCAAAATGAGATGGTCAGACACTATATGATTCTAATTCTCAGACTCTATGAAATAATGGGTGATACCGTATTAATAAAACTTAAAAATATTGGATCTGAAAAACTCAGAAATCATACTTGATTATTTAGAATGACTCCTTTGAATAGGCTGGGGGCTCAAGGATACTTCCAATGAACTCCAAGCAAAGATTACTCAACTTCCAGCTTAAGGGGAGAGGGTGTAAATTCTCCCTGTTCAGAAGGGTTTTATTCGGTCAAGGAAAGGCAGTTCTTATATTTTCAAATGTGCTTTCCACTGATGTCTTCTCCCCAGCCTCTTAATATGTTTAAGTCTCTGCATCTTTAGTATTTCTAATGTTTCTTTATTTACTTGGCTCCTCTGGCACGTGGAATCTTCAGTCTTCATTGTCACGTGCGGGAGGTGGAATCTAGTTCCTTGACCAGGGATTGAACCCAGGCCCCCTGTGTTGGGAGCACAGAGTCTTAGCCACTGGACCACCAGGGAAGTCCCTCTGCATCTCTAGAACAGATGATTTATATAAGCCCACGCTTCTTCTACTTACCCCTCTTTCACGTGTCTGTCTCTATCAGCCGTTCTTTTCTAGTCCTCACCTAATGCGCCTTGTACGACCTGGGATGTTCAGACTCTGGCCCTCACTGCTCCACTGACGTGGCATTTCCCGAGGGCTCCGACCCTGGCTTCCTTGGTAATTCCCGTGGACCCGTTCTAGACTTCTTCCTGGCAATCATCAGTGTTATGATGAAACTTTTTTTCTACAATGAAAGTTTGAAAGACACAAAGCTTAAAGTCATTTTCATTTCTGGACCTGGGTGAGTGGACTTGGGAAGGCAAGGGAATGGGATGAGAAGAGTTGTAGGTCAAGTAAATGGTCATGTTCTTACTCATGGGTTAGGTGACGGATGCTCTTTACCTGTTAGGTAGGTAGGATTTTATCTAAATCCTATGAAATAATAGAAGGCATGGGCCGTAGGTAAGGGGCTTCCCTGGTTGCTCAGACGGTAAAGCATCTGTATGCAATGAGGGAGACCCGAGTTCGATCCCTGGGTCAGGAAGATCCTCTGGAGAAGGAAATGGCAACCCACCCAAGTACTCTTGCCTGGAAAATGCCATGGATGGAGGAGCCTGGTGGGCTACAGTCCATGGGGTTGCAAAGAGTTGGATGCGACTGAGTGACTTCACTTTGCTGGGCCATAGATGATCACGTTTCTTGAGCCAAGAATTATGACTTGTGTGTGCTTTAAGTCTATAAAGTAAACAACACAATACTAAAATTTTGATTTACATCTCCCTGTAAGCTCCATGACAGTGTTTTATTTTCTCCTGATTCACATCAGGATAGTGCTACAATTTAGAAGGGGAGGTAAGGAATCAAAATAATATGTGGGGTATTTCAGAAGGAAAACATCTCTTCTTTCCTTCCTTCATCTTCCTCCTCCTCCCTTTCTTCTCTTCTTCCTTCCTCTTCTCTTTCTTATATCTATCTATCCACCCATCCATCAAGCCAACAAGTGCCGTTCTGCCTATTACTCCAGTAGATTTGGAACTGTTTCTAAACTGCCTGAGGGCAGAGGCCACACCTGTGTCTTTGCAGTCCCCAGAGTCTTGCCTTTGTGGTAGCTACAGAAGTGTCTGTTATACACCAAGTATGGAGATTTAACCATTTTCTCTCTAAATAGGGCATTAGGAATGATGTTGTTCATCCCACATATTTCACAGATGAGAAAACTGAGGTCCAGACAATGTCATGAACCTACTTGTGCTCACGTAAGGAATTAAGGGCAGCTCTTGAAAGGGCTTCCTTGGGGGCTCAGTGGTAAAGAGTCCATCTGCCAAGGCAGGAGACACAGGGTCTGTCCCTGGGTTGGGAAGATCCCCTGGAGAAGGAAATGGCAACCCACTCTAGTATCCTTTCCTGGGAAATCCCATGCACAGAGACACTTGGTGGGCTATGTGGAGTCACAAAGAGTCAGATACGACCGAGTGATTAAACCACAACAGCAACTTGGAAGCAGCGTTCACTTCCTGTAGCCCCGCAATTTTCCAACGTGGATGCACATTGTGCTCTCATAAGGAGATTTTAAAGCACACTTGTGTTGGGGTCTCTCTGCCAGGTAATATGATTTTATTGGTCTGGAGTGGGACTTGAGGATGTGTCTTTAATGAGCTTCCCAGGTGACTCAACTGTATGCAGCTACTGACTCTGTGTCCCGTGTTCCCCCTGTTAGGCTCCTGTGGGTTGGATTACCCACAGATGTAACTCACATTCAAGGTAGTGTTGTTTCAGGCTCTGATGTCAGTCCCCAGTGTGGAGTCTCCCCAGCTTCCTATGACAGGGCAGGAACTTGGGAGGTTATGGGTTCCTGAAGGTCCAGGCAGAAAAGAGTGGATTTGACAGATCGAAGATGAGAAGCTGGATTCTCTGTGGCACATCACAGTGTTTTGAAGAACGTAACTTACTCCTGACCTTTATGCTGTGCTCTGGTTAATTTAAAAAGAGAAATTCTTCATAAATCTTCTGTGCTGCCATTAAGTGAACTTCCTGTGATGAGAAACTCTAAAGATTCTACTGCTTAGAGAATAAACCAAGTCAGGTTCCCCCCTCCCTCCCTTCCTCCCTCATTCCGTTCCTTTCTTCCATCCATCTATCCTTGCAACCTCGTTGTTGTTTAGCCGATAAGTCATATCCAGCTCTTTACGACCCCATGGACTGTAGCCCACCAGGCTCCTCTGTCCCTGGGATTTCCATTCCTTCCAGTGTTTCATCAATCAGCCATTAGCTGAGTGCCTTGTATATATTGGCATGTTTCTCAGATACAAACAGTGGTTACTGAAGAGAGCAGTGGCTACAGAGAGCTGAAAAAAGCATAGTTCTTACCTCCAGAAGCTCTTGAACTTGAGTAAATTGGGAGCACTTTTGTGGGAATGTCTTTCCAGAGAACACAGAAGTGGTCAAGCAGCCTGGGCCTGATTTCAAAGCGGGTCTTTATTTATGTATTCCCATAATCATATATTTTTGTAAAACACACACAGGACTTTTCTGTACTTTTCTTAAAGTAGTTTCTCAAATTGTGTAAGCCTTTGGTTTGGCAAAGCGTCAACCGTGCCTGTTCCCAGGCTTCCTGTTCCCACCGGTACTTGCATATCCCCAGCGCACACTCTGCGGCAGGAGGCCCTCTGACAGGTGATACAGACACGTGGGCGCACACACTGCTGGGCTGGTGGGGTCAGAGAAGACGGGCTGGGGCATTTTCCTTACTGTGTTCCCATCTTGGGAACCACTATACCACTTAGTATTTGGAGTATTCTGGGAAGTAAAGACACCTAGGCAGTTTTGTTAAAACCTGAGTCTCTGAACTTACTTCATCCACATTCAAGAAAACATTTTTATTTTTCCTTTTGGCATGAAACTGTGGAAAATTCTTAAAGAGATGGGAATACCTGACCTGCCTCCTGAGAAATCTGTATGCAGATCAAGAAGCAACCGTTAGAACCAGGTGTGGAACAACAGGCTGGTTCCAAATTGGGAATAGAGTATGTCAAGGCTGTGTATTGCCATCCTGGTTGTTTAACTTACATGAAGAATATATCATGAGAAATGTTGGGCTGGATGAAGCACAAGCTGCAATCAAGATTGCTAGGAGAAATATCAGTAACCTCAGATATGCATATGATACCACTCTAATGACTGAAAGCAAAGAAGAACCAAAGAGCCTCTTGATGAAAGTGAAAGAGGAGAGTGAAAAAGCTAGCTTAAAATTCAGCATTCAGAAAACTAAGATCATGGCATCCAGTCCCATCACTTCATGGCAAATAGATGGAAAAACAATGGAAACAGTGAGAGACTTTATTTTCTTCGTGTCCAAATATCACCGTGGACGTGACTGTAGCCATGAAATTAAAAGACTTGCTCCTTGGAAGAAAAACTGTGACGAACCTAGATAGCATATTAGAAAGCAAAGGCATCATTTTGCTGACAAAGGTCCGTATAGTCAAAGCTATGGTTTTTCCAGTAGTCATATATGGATGTGAGAGCTGTACCATGAAGAAGGCTAAGTGCTGAAGAATTGATCCTTTTGAACTGTGGTGTTGGAAAAGACTCTTGAGAATCCCTTGGACTGCAAGGAGATCAAACCAGTCAATCCTAGAGGAAATCAGTCCTGAATATTCATTGGAAGGACTGATGCTGAAGCTGAAGTTCCAAAACTTTGGCCACCTGATGTGAAGAACTGACTCATTGGAAAAGACCCTGATGCTGGGAAAGATTGAGGGCAGGAGGAGAAGGAGATGATAGAGGATGAGATGGTTGGATGATATCATTGATTCAATGGACGTGAGTTTGAGCAAACTCCAGGAGATAGTGAAGGACAGGGAAGCCTAGTGTGCTGTAGTCCATGGGGTTGCAAAGAGTTCAACACGACTGAGTGACTGAACAGCAAAAAGATGTTTCTTTATTTGGCCATGTTGGGTCTCAGTTGTGTCATGAGGGATCATTTAGTTGGGGCATGTGGATATGGTTCCCTGACCAGGGATTGAACCTGGACCCCCTGCATTGGGAACTTGAGTCTTAGCCCCTGGGGAAGTCCCAAGAGTACATTTTAAAGTGCCTCTTTCTCTCCTTCTGTAGCCAAGATGCACATAATAAATATTTATCTTTTAATAAAAACAAAATTGCCCCTCCCCCTATTTTTCATGGACTCAGCCATTCTAGTGGAAAGAAGATTCGACAAGGGCTGCCGCTTGAAAGAAGTAAACGGAGTACAAAATAGCACACATGCAGGTACTTGGTGTTGACTCAGGGGCCCCTTCGCCCCAATTTCCAGAGAGGTTAAAACCATTTGCCGAAAGGGGCAGAGCTGGGACCAGAAAGCAAGTCTCCTGTGGCCTGGATGTGGGCTCCTTCCACAGCCTTGCACGCTGGGACTGTTGAGTCGGCGGGAAAGGAAACCACAGCTGCCCTCAGGCGTGTCCTCGCACGGTTAAATCCACAGTTCCGTGGAGACTTCCCGCTACCTGGGTCGTTCTACCCTGAATAATGTCTAATTATATATTTCCATGGTTACTCTCAGAGATCATAATGAGTCCCACAGCCCCAAAAACATCACAAGGACTTTAGGAAGCCTGTCGGAGAGAGTGCAAAACAAAACCACACAATTACCATATTCAAGTAAATAATCAGAGGCGAAATTGGCTACGGAGGCACATTATCTCTCACTAATTATCATCCTAAATGATGAGAGACTCAGAATGGATGGTCCTCTCCCCACCCCTGTGCTGTTTCTCTTCCCAAGTCCAGTAACTAAGGGCCTAATTATTTGCACTTAATAATTCAGCCCCATCTCCTTGGCGTGGCTTCCACGCGCTGCTGTATATGGGGGCCACGCCTGTCACAAAAAGTGCAGTTGTTAAAAATAAAACCCTCGATTTCCCCACCTCCCCTTCCCACTCTGCAGCATGAAGAATGGCTATAATTAAGACCAGCCCGATTAACAGTCAGATCTCAGAGTCTGTCCCTCTCCAGGCCCCGCAAGGGCACCCCTCTGCCTTGAGGTCTGGAGTGGACATCACACCAGGGCAGCCAGATCAGACTGCAATGCAGGCTCAGTGGGACTTTATTGCCACGTCCCCTGTCATGTATTTGCAAAGGGAGTTCATCAGGTACTAAGGGGGTTCCTTGTACTAAGTACTTCCTCAAGTGTAAGATAGTCTTCTCACAACATTCTGAGTTGCTGGTGTGTCCGCACTAACCCACTTCAGTCGTGTCCAACTCTTTGCAACCCTATGGACTATAACCCACCAGGCTCCTCTGCCCATGGGATTCTCCAGGCAAGAATACTGGAGTGGGTTGCCGTGCCCTCCTCCAGGGGACCTCCCTGACCCAGGGATCCAACCACATTCCTCAAGTCTCCTACCACTAGCACCACCTGGGAAGCCCTGAGTTGCTCATTATTTACACACAAATTAAAAAATGGTTTGTTTCGCTTGGTCACTGATTCTGGGTCTTGCTTATTAATAAATGGCTACCCACTCCAGTATTCTTGCCTGGGAAGTCCCATGGACAGAGGAGCCTGGCAGGCTACAGTCTGTGGGGCTGCAAGGAGTCGGACACGACTCAGTGACCAAACAACAACCGAAGCGTACAGAGTCTCAAATCATTACGTCACTGCATTGGCAAGGCTCTTTGTGATCCCTCTCACAGGTCCAGAGATAGTGTCCACAGATAAAACTTCATGGTCCCCCCAACTCGAAGGTCTCATCAACTCAATCATCCTATTTTAGTTGTACAAACCGAATGTTGACATATTGAAATATTCAATCAGTCACATTGTGATCTCGTATTCCTTGATCATTGAGAAAGACAAATTGTGTCCAAGGCATGTAAAAGAATGGTTCTGCCATTCGGAACACAGCCTGACTCTCTCCTTCTTGGTAACTTATAATACTGGATATGCTGCTATAAGATTCTCAAATGGCAAAAAAAAAAAAAAAAGGATAACTTTGGTTTTAACTTTGATAAATAAAACCTAAGCTCTTTCTGAGATATTTGTTGTTGAGTTGTTCAGTCGTGTCTGACTGTTTCGCGACCCCATGGACTGTAGCCCTCCAGGCTCCTCTGTCCATGGGATTTCCCAGGCAAGAATACTGGAGTGGGTTGTCATTTCCTTCTCCAGGGCATCTGCCCTACCCAGGGATTGAACCCGCGTCTCCTGCATGGCAGGTGGATTCTTTATCATTGAGCCACCTGAGAAGCTCTGAGGTATGGGAAACAGTAAAAGAAAATGTCTTCCAGCACAAATTCCTTTTAATAAATGTAAAACTGACAAAAAAAATAGAGCACAGGGTCTGGCAATGACGCTTAAAAATGTTTACAGTGATACATTTTATGCTATGTCAAAATTTTTAATGTCTATTTCATTGCAGTAAAAAGGAAATAAAGCATAGTTTGTCTCATAAAAAAATAGAGCACAAGGTTAGCCTGTGTCATGGGGCGAGCATCTTGCCAGGAAGTGGCTTCACAGAGACACATCCAAAATAAAATCTCCATTCCAGGAGCTCACATCCAATCGGGGGAGATGGATTGAAAAGTGATCAGGGTGCAGCAAGATCACAGCTGTAGGAACCAAGCAGCTTCTGCTGTGGGCCAGAAAAGGGTATCATTCATGAACACAGCAGAATAAGTGTGCTTTCCTAGGTCCACCTGTGGCCTTCACAGGGAAAAGACGGAATTGTGATCAGTGAATACTCATGGGGGGATGAACCGTGAGGCACCACGGATTCTCGGGGCATTTCATGTTCCATCCTGCGTCTCAGCCACTTTCTCTGTGTCCATCTTTGGGCACTTCCTGAACTCCACGTTTCCCTAATGTGATGAACCTTCATGCTTCTGCCCTTGGTTCTTCCACTGACATCTCCCTGTTCCTAGCCTGTGTCTGGAAATCTGACCCATCTTCTGAGGCCTGTGGGAGGCAGCATGGTTGTCACCAAGGGAACAGAGACTTTCGAGATGAGTCCTGGCTTCAGCATTGGCTCTGCCAGTGACTAGCTGTGGACACGTTGTTTATTCTCCTCCTCCCCAGCTCAGCTTTCTCGTGGATGAAGACAGGAATCCTGATCCCCGCTTCAAAGAGCTGTTGAGGGATTAAATGTAGGGGACTCACAGGATGAGGTGCATGTTGGGTTCTTCATAGTTGCTACTCCCTTACCCCTGCCTTTGTGGAATCAAATCTCACAAATTAGTTTAAGGAAACCTACCAGCAGCTCCACTGTTACCAACAAGAAGATATTAACCATCTCCTGTTGTCCTAAGCCCCAAGTCAGCAGCTGCCCAAAGGCAGGATAAGGGACCTGGGAGTCCATTAAGGTGCTGGCTGTCCAGGTGTGGAGATAAGACCCATCACATACATGAAAGAAACCAGCCTGGAATGGTGTTATAGTGTTTACCTGAGTGCTTCCTAGGTGGCTCAGTGGTAAAGAATCCTCCCGCCGGTGCAGGAGATGCTGGAGGCTTGGGCTCAGTCCCGGGGCCGAGAAAATGCCCTGGAGAAGGAAAAGGCAAACCACTTCAGTATTCTTGGTTGGGAAATCTCATGGACAGAGGAGTCTGGGGGGCTCCAGTCCATAGGGTCACAAAGAGTTGGATATGACTTAGTGACTGAGTGCACATGCACATTTGCCTGAGCAGCTTGGGAGCAGAGGAATTAGTTTTTGAATGTCCAGAGACTAGTGTGGTGCCTTGTACTGAAGGAAAGCATGAATGATTGAATTGAATGAATAAATGGATACACAGTGGTTTGGCAGCCTGCACAACTAGTCCAAAGTATGTGTTCAGTAAATGATGATTACATGTTGGAATTAGTGAAGGAATAGTTTACATTACATCTAACAGGCAGTTTATTATTTAAAGGGATGTGGGGGATATTTGGGACCAGATGGATCTGACCACCAGTTATGCTATGATCTTCAGGAAGTCAAATATTGATAACAACCGCAAGACTTGGAAAAGCAGAGATCATAAAAGGACAGCTCTCTCTGTCTCTTTCTCTCTCTCTCTGTGTGTGTGTATGTGCTTGCGTGCTCAGTTGTGTCCAACTCTTTGTGTCCCTATGGACTGTGGCTGGCCTGGCTTCTCTGTCCATGGGATTCTTCAGGCAAGAATACTAGATTGGGTTGCTGTTTCCTCCTTTAGGGGATCTTCCTGACCCAGGGATTGAACCTGAGTCTCTCACATTGGCAGGCAGATTCTTTACCACTGCACTTCTCTCCTCTATCTGCATATAAATAACTCAGAATGGGTTTCTGGTATGCCGCAGTCCCTCCTATCCATAGTGTTGTACTCTCCACCTGCAGCTTAGATGCTTAAGTCAATTCACGTGGCCTTCATGGAGGAGGCCATGCTTGAGCTGGGTTTCAGAGGATGAGTAGGAGGTGAAAGTGAAAGTGGCTCACTCCTATCCGACTCTTTGCAACCCCAAGGACTCTATAGTCCATGGAATTCTCCAGTCCAGAATACTGGAGTAGATAGCCTTTCCCTTCTCCAAGGGCTCTTCCCAACCCAGGTATCGAACCCAGGTCTTCCACCTTGCAGACGGATTCTTTACCAGCTGAGCCACAAGGGAAGCTCAAGTAGCAGTTGACTAGAAGGTAATAGGGGAGAGGGAACTATGGTTCAGAAGTCCTGGCTCATTCAAGAAGTATGTGTGCTTATAAAATGAAGAAGTTTGAGCTGGTGTTGGGAGGATGGGTTGAAGACGCAAGGATAGTCGGTGATGTGGGCAGAGATGTCTGTGAAGCTGGAGCATGAATGGTCTTATAAGATGCTCTAGGAGGCCCTGATTCAGATCAGAGAAAATAAAATTATTTAATGACACCCTGTTGTGTTCCAGGCAGTGTCCTTGTCACCAGGCAATGATGGATGAGGAAAACGCGGTCCCTGCAGTCCCACAGGTAACAGACAGACAGGAACTGAGGCTTTCAGCATAACTCAGTGGATGGTAACTCGCCAGGAAGGTAAGTCTGGGCGCCTGGAAAGTGCAGTAAATTCTCAGCACTAAACTATGATGTAGCAGTTATAATCACCACCTCACAGATGGAGAAACCAAGCTTTGCTGGACTCCCAAGCTTGTTCCACTGCACAAAAAATGGCAGACACCATGCCGGCAACAGTGGCTGTGTTCCAAGCTGGTCTTTGAGAGAGGAATCTATCTTATTGGCTTCAAGGCCACAGAGAGAGCTTCAAACTCACCCCTCCAATCACCCAAGCCATTGGGAGAGGGGGCAAGGGGGGTGTCCTGGGCGCTGTCCTGCAGTGCCCAGGCCTGGGTACCTTTCTACCTTCCATCTCCCTCTGCCCCCTGACATGCTGCCAGGCAGTTGCCTAGCAACCTCTCCAGCCAGACTGAGTATCCTGGCATAAATTGCTGTTCTGCACCAGGAGAGATTTCTCCCTCCCCTCTCTCCTGCGTTTTAAGCAAAGAGACATCCTAAAATAGGGCATTTTTTTTCCTCTTCCTTTTTTTTTTTTTTTTTTGACAGACAACTTCTGTGTAAATGTTGAAATCTGTGTTGTCTGTCAGGAGCAGTCAATCTGAAAACTTTGCTGAAGAGAATGTATATTTAGTAACGGGTGACAAAGAGAGGAAGACATTGAGATGTCAATTATTCTGGTGAGTTAATGCCAAAGCTGCGTATTTAAATCAAGTGGTTGAGGGAAGTGTAAAGGGGAAAGAGATGGGCCCAGTGCAGATCTGTGTGTTTTAAATGGCACTGAGATTTTGCTGAACCCCGTCTGTTGCTAAGGATGTCTAAGGTGTCATTCTAACCACGTGTCTCCATTCATCTGTTCTTCCTCTCGCGTCTTTAAGATGTGGCAGAACAGACTATGAGAGCCCACATTTCCATATTTCCTATGTAGTGAGTTAAACAGTGCTCCCCCACCCCAAAAGATCCACCTAAGACCTTGTTGTTCAGTTGCTCAGTCGGGTCTGAATCTTTGCAACCCCATGGACTGCAGCACACCAGGCTTCCCTGTCCTTCACCGTTGCTCAAACTCATGCCCATTGAGTTGGTGATGCCATCCAACCATCTCATCCTCTGTTGTCCCCTTCTCCTGCCTTTAATCTTTCCCAGTGTTAGGCTCTTTTCCAATGAGTCAACGCTAAGCCTTAGCCTCCCAGTAACTGTGACTGTGATCTTATTTGAAAAAAAAGGTCTTTGCAAATGTCATTAAGTTAGGAATCTGGAGATAAGAGCTTTCTAGATTTAGGGTGACCCAAAGTCCAGTGACTGGATCCCAGGAGGCACTAGAGGTGGAGCATCTGTGTGCCAGTGCAGAAGATGCAAGAGACTTGGGTTTGATCCCTGGTTTGGGAAGAATAGGGCATGGAAACCCACTCCAGTATTCTTGCCTGCGAAACCCCGTGGACAGAGGAGCCTGGCGGGCTATAGTGCGGAGTCGCCACGAGCTGGACGCTACTGAATGGGCATGCGTGCAAGGCCCAATGACGTGGTGTGTAACGCGAGAAAAGTAGAGCGAAGTTTGGGATGAAGAGACACAACGGAGAGAGGCCAGGAGGAGAGTGGAGGCAGCGACTAGAGATGTGTGTCTGCAGGGGCTGAAATGCCAAGGATTGCCAGGAGCCGCCAGAAACCAGGAGAGTGTTATGGCATGGGATGGTTGATTTCACGTGTCATATTGATTTAGGCTATGGACTTCCTGCGTATCTGGTTAAGCATCGTTTATGGGTGTGTCTGTGAGAGTGTTTCTGAGAGAAGTGACTCGTAAAGCAGATGGCCCTCCCCAGTGTGGGTGGGCCCTGGCCAATCCGCTGAGGGTCTGCAGAGAGCAAAAGGCAGAAGGAAGGGAGACTTACCCCTTCTGCCTGACTGTGGGACCTGGCAGTGGCTTTCTCCTGCCCTGGAACAGAGAGACTTATCCCCCCTGGTTCTCGGGACTGTGGACGAGGATTCACCGATATCACTGGCTTCCTTGGGCCTCCAGCTTGCAGATGGGAGAGTGCGGAACTTCTCAGCCTCCATAATCACGTGAGACAATTCTTCATAATAAGTCTATTTATATTATACTTGGATTGGCCTCCCTGGTGGTCCGAGGCTGAAGAATCTGCCTGCTAATGCAGGATACTCAGGCTCCATCCCTGGGTCAGGAAGATCCCCTGGAGAAGGGAATGGCTGCCCACTGTCCTGTTGTGAACGCCTGGTTTACTGTAGCAGCTTGACAGCCCCGACTTCTCTCTCCATGCCAAGCCAGTGTACCCTTGGTCCTGCTACTCTCAACTGCAAAGCTGACCAGATCCCCCTTGAAACCCTACATCACTCCCTCCTCAGTCATGAATGCTTCAAACTCTTTAGTGTCCTTGTCTTTCTTGATCATCCATTCCTTAATTTTTCTATTTATTTTTATGATTAATTAAAATCATTTAATTTTACTCCTACAGTGTACCAGTGCTTGTGCTTAGCCCTGGGCATACACAAACAAACAAACCGAGCTTGTGCCGGAGCTGGAGGAAGGACACAGAGTGCGGTTGCATTCCAGCAGAGAGAAGTGAGGGATGAGAGGTGGTGCTGTTGTGAGAGTGACCAATGGGAGGGCAAAAGTGAGAGTCACTCAGTCGTGTCCGACTCTTTGTGACCCCATGGACTGTACAGACCATGGAATTTTCCAGGCCAGAATACTGGAGTGGGTAACCTTTCCCTTCTCCAGGGGATCCTCCCAACCCAGGGATCGAACCCAGGTCTCCTTCTTTGCGGGTGGATTCTTTACCAACTGAGCTATCAGGGTGGGGTTACTCAGTTGCTAACCTGGTTTAACCCTCCTTCCTCTGCCTAGAACAACAGAAGTGCGCCCCCTCCCCGCCACCCCCAGCATCCTCTCCCCTCCCCCACTCCCAGGCACTTCTCGAGGGTGTGTGCACCCCACGCCCCAGCTCAGGGAGCTGAATAAGAGCAGAGGTGCTCACCTCCTCACATCCCCACATCTGTGCCCAGCACACAGCCTCCCTGGACCCCAGGCACATGTTTCCCAGCAGGAATGACACCAGCATGGGGCTACCCACTAGCATGGGGCTGCTCGCCCCATGAAATCATGATGTGAAAATGTTTTACAAACTCAAGGCTCTAGTGATTTGTGAGGTGTCACATGAAACAGCAAAGAATCCTAACAGTCTTAACTCTTATTGCTGGAATGTTGAATTCAGTTATGGAAGCTTGAAAGAGACCTTTTATTACCTAAATATATCCTCTGAATCATGAAAACCAGAAACAGCGATATGGTGAGACTCGAATGGACATGTATTTTCAGGGCAAAGTTTCCAAATACTGGCCTTTGGCTAAGACTAGTATGTAATGACATTTTCACCTGTTCACCATCTATAGGCCAGTGTAATATTGCCAGCTTACCTATTTGTGGAAAAACAATACTTTTTCAAAAATAGATTTTAGGTTTTATTTTTAATGCTAATTACTAGCAAAATAATGAGTTGCTGTACCTTGATCATTCTATTATTTTTTGTTAGAAATCTGAAATATATAGTAGTTGTATCCATTGTTTTAGGGTATTCTTCATTTTGGAGATTTGTTTTTTTACTTACTAAAATTTTGCTAAGTGCTGAAGAAACGCGGAGGGAAATAAATAGAGCTGGAAGCCCTGATCTGTTTGTTCCAGCTTGTTGTGGGGCTGAGAGTAGAGAAAGAATCTGCAATTTATTGGGCTCTGGCTGGACCTTACAAGTTCTCAAATTCCATAGCTTCTCTCAGAGATGCTTTCACATGCTTAGTTGTATGTGTAGAAAGTGTGGTCCATTTCCAGTGACCAAATACTCACCAACTCCTGGGAGGACCGTGCCACCTTTGAACAGTTATGGCTTTTAGAATTTGTTGTTGTTCAGTCGCTGAGTTGTGTCTGATTCTTTGTGACCCAGTGAACTGCCTCACACCAGGCTTACCTGTCTCTCAGAGTTTGCTCAAACTCAGGTTTATTGAGTCGGTGATGCCAGCCAACCATCTCACCCTCTGTCGCTCCTTTCTCCTCTTGCCCTCAATCTTTCCCAGCATCAGGGTCTTTTTCAGTGAGTTGGCTCTTCACATCAGGCGGCCAAAGTATTGGAGCTCCAGCACCAGTCCTTCCAGTGTATATTCAGGGTTGATTTCTTTTAGGATTTCCTTTCGGCTCCTAGAATGATCTTCCTAAAACTGAGCCCAAATCTAGCTCTACTTCGTTCCATATATGGATCCAATTACCACTAAGAAATCCCATAGAACAATACAGATTTCTTCTTCATGGGTGTTAGTCAAGTATCTGAAGTTGGTTATCATGCTTCTTTTCTAAGATATTCAGCTTGGATTCCCAGGAAATACCTTTAACCGAGTCAAGTCGATGACCTTCTCATTTTGATGGTTCATTGTTTGCCATTGCCTGTTTCCTACCCCGGGGTTCTGGTGGCCCTGCAATACACCAATTCTCTGTGATGACAATGCATCAGCTCCTTGGGTCACACATCCTTGGTGATGAACCCGTTTGCACTGTCTCATGTCCGTTCTCCCCGTCTGGCATACTTTGCCTGATTTCTGCCTCTCTGTCCACCCACACCCACCTGCAGTCTCTGATGCATCATTTATTTACCTGATTGAGGTCTGACCCTTGGATACTGACTTCATTCAGGTCCCCCAGGCTCTGTGAGATGAAGATTTGTGCAAGGGTGATTTATGAGGGAAGTGCTTTGGGGCTTCTGCATAGAAGCCGGGTAATGGGACAGAGGAGGAAGAAGCCAAATACTAGTATAGCTTCTGTGAGTCCCTGAGCGGGGCTGGGCCTGCGGGGAGGCGCTCTGGAGTCTAAGTTCCACTGTGTATCGTTCATCTCCTCGAGGCAGGGGTTCCTCCGCAACCTCGTACCAGCCAGTCACTGGTGATGGACGGCTCTGGGGTCACAAGCTTTGGTTCCCAGTGTGCCTAAAGAAAGTAGTTCCAGGACCACAAGGGTCATCTTTTCAATGAGGTTTCACAGTGAGACGTTTAGAAAGAAGCACACAGAAGCTGGGGGCTGGGGCAGGAGTGTCAGAGGCAGGAGGGACCAGGCAGAGCACCGCCAGCCTCTGCTCCCGGTGCTCTGTGGAACGGGCCTCAGTTTGCTCATCTGCAGCCTTGCCTCATCCCTCCCATCTCACTGCTGAGTGAAGGAGTCCTGTCTGGGTCTGGGCCCTGGTCCCCTGAGGTCCAGCTGAGCAGGGTTCTCTGAGCACGCTCCAGTTTGCTAAGGGCTTCCCTGGTGGCTCAGAAGGTAAAGCGTCTGCCTGCAATGCGGAAGACCAGCGTTCGGTCCCTGGGTCAGGAAGATCCGTGGAGGAGGATATGGCACCCCACTCCAGTATTCTTGCCTGGAAAATCCCATGGACAGAGGACGCTGGTAGGCTACAGTCCATGGGGTCGCAGAGTCGACTCAGACCCACGACTGAGTGACTTCACTTTTCTTTCTTTTGCCTAAAAACGGGCTTCCTAGGGCTGACCTGGGCTCCAGATGCCCACTGATCAGAGGAATGCAGGTCAGATTACCCATTTCCTCTCCATCCATTAATGCAACTAAAATGGAATTGTGGATTTTTTTTTTTAAATTTGGAAAAAGATGTTTTTTTTAAATAACTTTATTTTTGGCTTGCTAGTTACGGAGAGCAGGGGGTATTCTTTGATGTGGTGCGTGGGCTTCCCATTGCAGTGGCCTCTCTCGTTGCAGAGCACAGGCTCTAGGGCATGTGGTCTCAGTACTTGTGGCTCCTGGGCTCTGGATCAGAGGCTCAACAGTTGTGGCGCAGGGCTCAGTTGCTCTGCAGCATGTGGGATCTTCCCGGATCAAGGATCAAACCTGTGTCTCCTGCATTGGCAGGCAAATTTGCCTCTGAGCCACCAGGGAAGTCCTTGGAAAGTTTAACTGTCTCCTATTCATGCCACTGGAGAGGAAGGGATTTCCTGCCCTAAACAATACACGATGGTCAAATACAGGATGCTAGATAGAGAAGACTAGCAGCAATTTATGAATCACATGTACTCAGAGCCCAGGGGAGAATACCTCGAGCTAGGCAGGGCCACACAGAGGTTGTCCTTGGGAACAAAGTGAGCCAGCAGGGGTGGTGGGAGACAGACTTTCTAGTGACAAGATTGGGGTTGACCACTGGTTCCTGTGGAAGTATGTGGCCGGCATGGTGGAATGATTTCATGAGCTGGCAAGGAGGGAAAGCTGTTAGGTGGAAGACGGGGTAGGGGGCAGCTGGTCTGACCAGTAAGGGAACAAGCTGGGTGGGGAGCTGTTCTGCCAGGTGGGGGCACAGCTGGTTGCATCTTTGGAGTTCCATGGGACTCAAAGATGTCAAGGCAGCCACACATGAAATTTTAGACTTTACAGTTGTGAGCTTCCTGTTGACTGAAGCATCTGAGTATTTGACAACACATGCTTGGGCTTCCCTAGTGGCTCAGATGGTAAAGAATCTGCCTGCAATTCGGGAGGACCCAGGTGCAGTCCCTGGGTTGGAAAGATCCCCTGGGGAAGGGAATGGCAACCCACTCCAGTATTCTTGCCTGGAGAATCCCGTGGACAGAGGAACCTGGCGGGCTACAGTCCATGGGGTCTTAAAGAGTAGGACACAACCGAATGACTAACACTTTCACTTATGCTGAGCTCCCCAGGTAGCACTAGTGGTAAGGAACCTGCCTGCCAATGCAGGAGACATAAGAAGCATGGATTTGATCCTGGGTTGGGAGGATCCCCTGGAGGAGGGCATGGCAACCCACTCTTCTTGCCTGAAGAATCCCATGGACAGATTACAGCTGTAGTCTGAACGGTTGCATGAATGACTGAGCAACTTAGCAGGCACACACACTGTGGCTACACTGTATCCCCATCCATCCCCTGCGGCTGGCCACGGGCCTGGGGGTCCATCTCTGCACTTGCTCACCCATTGCAGGCCTCAGGGAAGCACGAATAAGTGCAGTTCTCGAGGCATGTGCACTCTGAGGAGAGGGACAGAAGAGGGACGTGGCTGGAGCCGGATGACTCTCTCCCTGGAACGGACAGCATTGCCAGTGGCTTCTGTCCGCTCACTCTATCGTGGTCATGCACAGCTGGCCTTTTCCAGGGACCCAGGAAGAGAACAAGAGGCCCCATAAATACCACGGCAGAGGAACCAGCTGCTCGGTCATTTGGGTACAAAAGTCCATTTATATCAATAAAACAGTCCTGTAAGCACAATGCAAATTTCATTATTGGTACACCAAGCTGGCGGCAACGCTCGGGTGCATCCTTAAGGAGAACACTATTATTATGCCTGATTTGTGATTTCACAGCCGAGGAGGAGAGGGGCAAGGAGTCAGATTGGTTTTCTCAACATCAGCCTGATGGAAAAAAAGAAAAAGTCTCCACCAAAGATATCATCGTCCTGTGCATTTTTTTTAAGTGCAAAATATAATATGTAAAGAAGGCCTCAGTCTGCAGGAGACAAGAAACCGAAGTGAAATAAATCATGCTCCGTGCTGGAGTGCTCATCTCCGAGCTTGGTTAATGAGCTCTGCCCTGCAGATGTGTTAGGACTGTTGAGATGCTGACACAGAGGGAAAATGTGGGTTCCCAGCAGTTGACTTCACTTTTTCCCCCAGCTGCTATTCCCCAAGGTTTGCTTGGCTTTTTTTTTTCAGTTTTATTGAGGTACATAATTGACAAAATTAGAGGATATTTAAAGCGTTCATCATGATGATTTGGCATTCATATACATTAGGAAAGGGTTCCTTTCATCTAGTTAGTTTTCACATTGCATATTGATTTATTTGTTTATTATTTAAACTTTTAATTTTATATTAAAGTAGAGCCAATTAACAACGTTGTGATAGTTTCAGGCGCACAGCAAAGCACCTCAGCCGTATACATACATGTATCCAGTCTTTCCCAAACTCCCTTCCCATCCAGGCAGGCATGTAACATTGAGTAGAGTTCCCTGTGCTGTACAGTAAGTCCTTGTTGGTTATCCATTTCGTATAGAGCCATTTGTACGTGTCCATCCCAAACTCCCTACCTGTCCCTTCCCCCCATCCTTTCCCATGGCAACCCTAAGAGTGTTCTCTATGTCTGTGCATCTGTGTTCTGTTGTTATTATTATTATTTTTACTGAGAACATTTAAGTTCTACTCTGCTAGCAGGTCTCAGCTAGACAATACAGTGTTGTATAGCAACCCTAACCCCCACATTATATGTTAGCGCCTCAGACATTATTCATCTTACAGCGGGAAGGTGCACCCTTTTATCAACCTCTGCTTGTTTTCCCACCCCTCAGCTCCTGGCAACCAACCGCTTTTCTACAAGTTTGATTTTTCTTTTTTTGCTTGTTTATTTTTAATTCCATGAGCCCCTTGAAATCTCTTTAGAACAATGTTGTGTGATGAGAGATTAACCTGATTTGTAGAGACCAAAGAACCTGGTTTATTTTATTAGGAGAAGTGATCTGCCCTAAGGCTGAGAAACAATTTCTAACTTTGAGGGTGTGGACCTGGGGGTCCAGTCAAAGCACAGGGGGCCTTGTGCAGTGGAAAGAGGAGCGATTTTGTCAGACTGTCTGGGTTGGGTCCTGGCTCCCTTTCTTATAAGCTGTTAGTGAGTTGATTGACTTCCTTGATCCTCAGTTTTCCTTGTTCATACATGAGGAAATGAGAGAAGCCTTGTCGCC
The DNA here is from genome assembly GCF_014754425.2 of Oryx dammah. Taxonomy (NCBI): domain Eukaryota; kingdom Metazoa; phylum Chordata; class Mammalia; order Artiodactyla; family Bovidae; genus Oryx; species Oryx dammah. Next base: position 19,078,705 of record NW_024070203.1, on the reverse strand, counting down.
CTGAGGGTGAGGGTGAGGCATGAATAATCAATAGGAAAATGTGTGTGAACATACAGATAGCAAAGCCCTATATAAAGTTGGCTTTCCTGGTGGCTCAGTGGTAAAGAATCTGCCTGCAATGCAGGAGACCCGGGTTCGATCCCTGAGAAAGGAAGATTGGCGGGCTGTATAGTCCATGGGGTCACAAGAGTCAGACATAACTCGGTGACTAAACCATCGCCAAGAAGAGAATGTTACTTTTCTCAGTTTAATGCATTTCCAGTTGTAGGTGCCACTGCACACACCCTATAAAATAAGCTGGCTGCCTTGACCCCTCTTTAGGTTGGCAATCTCAGAACTAAAAGCACCCTCAGAAATTGGTCCAATATCTCATTTGACAAATGGGGAAACTGAGGCCCAGGGATGCTGACAATAAGCTAACTTTATGTAGCACTAGCCTCTCAGCCCATGTACCCTCAAAGACTCACTTGATTTATCTTTCCCATAGCACTGGTTGTTGATAGCGGCTAAGTCGTGTCCAACTCATTGCAGCCCCATGGACTGTAGCCCACCAGGCTCTTCTGTCCATGGAATTTCACAGGCAAGCATACTGGAGTGGGTTGCTGCTCCCTTTTCCAGGGAATCTTCCCCACCCAGGGATCGAACTCCTGGCTCCTACATCTCCTGCACTGGAAGGTGGATTCTTTTCACCCCTGAGCAGCCAGGGAAGCCCTCGCACTGGTTACTCACTGAAATTATTTGCTCACTTTGTAGAGGTCCATCTCATTCCACAAGGATGTGCTCCGTGAGGTGGGGCTTGTTCTCTGGGTCATGTGTGAGCTCTTGGATGAGATCATTTCCTTTCATGGGTCTTTATAAATACATACAGTTGGTTGATTTCTTCTGTTCAATACCCAGGCTGTCAACCAGGAAGCATTGCTGACCTCCTTCCTGCTTATCCATTCCTGTGCCTCCCAATGTCCATTTCCACCCACAGTAGGTGGACATTCGTTGGCTTGCGGGGGAATCTATATAATTTTCAAGCACTGATGGATGACCCTGACTTCTGCTCACAGAAGTTACATAACCTTTAAAAATATTTCTTTCCTCTTGCTGCATTATCACCACATTTGGGGGGAAAAAATTCTGGAACAAAATGTTTCAGTTGTGAGCTGTTTGGATGCTTTGCTTCACTACCTTTCTTGAGGGGATTTTTTTTTTAACTTAAAATGGATTTAAATGAGTTTTTGAAACAGGTGGGTGGAGTGTAGGTCAGTCGTAACCAGTCCTTATCCTGTCCCTAGGGTTATCCTAGGGCTTGGGGCTTTTCTCCCGGGCAGCAGGAGGAGGTGCTTTCCAGAGCTCTAAGCCTGAATTTAAAGCTTGAGTTGTCTTGGTCACAAAATAGAAAAGATTATAAGTATAAGGAACTAAGATGAAATTTTCAAGCCTGAAACCTGGACAAAGCCACAGGGAGTTGAGGGAAGGTCCCTTCAGCCCTGGTCCAGAGCAAAGGAGATGATGGAACTATGCAGAATCAATGCCATTCTCTTCCTTGGAAGTGCTGCCCTCTGCAGAAGCAGCCCCAACTTTAAATTTTTATTTTCCATCTCTTAGTTACTTGTATAACTCCTTCTGGTTATTCTCTCACAAGAGAATTTGTGAGCAGGTGGACCTGATATTAGGATGGTTTCTTGCTTGGGTCTAAGGACTGAGAATCAAGTGTCTAGGTGACCTGCCTGAAGTTACACAGTGACGGGTCCATAAAGCTGTGGCTCAGACCATGTCCTTGTGCATTTGAATGTGTATGGGTCCACAGGTGCCCGAGTCCTGGTGGAGGAAGCCAGCGAGGAATGAAGACTGGGATTCACAGCTACGGGGTTTAGCTCCCAGCTCTGAGACTCAGCAGCTGGATTTCCCTGACCCACCTCCCCTTTCTCCCCAGCAGGTCTTTGGTCTTTCAACTGATGGGATCTGAATTCTGGGCATCGGAGATTCTTTCCTCTCTTCTCCTTTTGTGTCTCTCAGACACTTTTGGGTAATATTCCCTATAAAACCATAAAACCATTTTGATCTTATGGGTAGAGTGGCTTTTAGGGATGGAGAGTAATTTAATATCAGTATGCATATCTAACTTCTGCCTATGTTATTGGTAAGATTTTCCCAAAGTAAAGGATTGCTCTTTGCTAGACTTCCCTGGAGAAGGAAATGGTAACCCACTCCAGTGCCCTTGCCTGGAAAATCCCATGGATGGAGGAGCCTGGTAGACTACAGTCCATCGGGTTACAAAGAGTCAGACATGCCTGAGTGACTTCACTTTCGTTCTTAGGCGTTACAAAAAATACAAGGGACAGATAAAATGGGATCAGAAGCCTGGCCTGTCTCCACTGGCTGAGACCCTCTCAGCACTTCAGTCTGCTCGTCTATGAGTTGTGTGTGGTGTAGATGCCTTTCTCCCAGGGTTGTCAAGAGATTAAATGCAGTAATGAACTTGAAGGTCCTGGACAACACTTGGACATCATGCAGTAGAGAGAGGCAGGAAGTGACTGGAACTGAGGAGGGGGTATTCCTGCTCCCCTGGGAGCCCCTTCCCTAGTAGGGATCCCACTGGACATGATCCTGTTGCTTGTCCTCTTCCTCTGTCCCAGGCACAGGAGTGGAGAGTGGACAAGGTCACATGGGGCATGCTCAGCTAGGCCCGGCCCTTACTTGCTTTAGAGAGCAGGGTGCATGCAGAGACACCCCTGGAAGGGACACTTCCAGGGCTCTGTCCCCACGTGTGGCCGGAGGGCTGCTGGGCTGCTGCTGGTTGGTCTGCTCACGCAGGGCATTGCACAGACCTCTGAGGCCCTCACTCCCAGTTTGTAGGCTGACCTCCCTCTGCCTTGCCATTTGTCTGATTTTTCAGTCTGTTGAGAGCCTGAGTAGGAAAGAGGAATGGAACTTATTATCACCACTTCCCCACAATGCAACCTAACCCCTACTCGAGACCCCAAGCCCACCTCCCACTAGACAGGGCCTGGACTTGTCCTTCAACATCTGACTTTGAGGAGAACTTTCCATCTCCTTGCTGGGGACCTTCAGGGAGAGCAGATGACACAACCTCATCCGTCACTCCTCCTGGTGTTTCATAACCCTCGCCGACGTGCCCTCCTTCTGGGGTTAACCTACATTTCTCCCACTGCCATTTATTAAGCCCACCCCCTTCAGGCTCACAGCAATGGCCTTATTCACGAAGAGATGAATAACTCACCCACAGTCACTCCCTCCTTTGTTGCAAAGTCACCTCTCTAACTGGCGTTGTTTGTTATTTAGAACAGAGGTCCCCAGCCTCCAGGATCTGCTGCCTGATGATCTGAGGTGGAGCTGACATAATGCTAAAAGAAATGAAGTGCACATAAATGTAATGCACTTGAATCATCCCGAAACCACCACCACCCTGCCCCCTGCTTCCATGGAAGAACTGTCTTCCATAAAACTGATCCCTGATGCCAGAACTGTTGGGGACCAATAATTTAGAAGGTTCTCTGGACAGGCAGCTTTGGTTGCGTTGTCTTTTCCCAGCACAACTGAATCTCGGATTCATGAGCTGCCAGAATTAGAAAAGTGTACCAAGACCTCCAGTTCAGATGGTCCTGCTCTCTCTCTAAGGCACCAGGATGTCACCAGTCAGCTCTGCATGTCCTTTGCCTTGCATGGCCAGGAGAATGGCAGCTGCCCCGTAGACTAGAGGCACACATGATCTAGACACTCCACAGCCGCTGACCTTGGTAACCTACCAGCTCTTCCCAGATCCCACGCAAACACGAGCCACATCACCAGTGATTCCAGGGCTGAAAGTCCCTGGGGAAAGAGGGTCTTTGTATGTGTTCTAGAGATAATTCTCAGGTGACCTGCTCTGATAGCTGGCCCTGCGTGCCATTCAAGGATAGTTTCAGCTCTTGATTTTGTCGGTTCCTCCTCTGACCAGACTCCTTCTCTTTGGACTTGGATTATCCTTCCCTCCCTCATCACAGTTCCCTCTATCGGGATAGGATGGGTCATGCTGCAGTAACAACACATCCATGATCTCACTGGTCAGCATGGAGGGCATTCAGAGACCAGGCTGGTGGAACAACTCCATCTCAAACGTTGCAAATCACCCATGTCAGAGGGAAAAAAGACTGGGGTGAATCATGTGAGACCTTGAAGCTTATGACTAGTGGTGACACAAGTCACTTCTACTCACATCCATAGGTCAGAACAAGTCACATGAATGTATCTAACTTTATCAGGGATGGAGATAACAAGCCCACCATATGTCTACAAGCAAAGAGCCAAGAGGCCATAGAGATTCTTACCTTATCAGCTATCTTTCTGAAAATTCTGTACACTATCTGTTAAAAAAAAAAAAGAAACGAAACTATCTGAGCCTGACTTCTAATTTACATAATTTAAATTTAAAGGGAGTATGCTTTGACCTAAAGAGGGAAAGTGATTTTCTCAATATCATAGATGAGCCAATGGCACATTATTATTACTGGAAACCAGGTCTGCTGACACGTGTTTTGTTTTCCCTTTTTGGACCATAATATCATGTAGATATGTTATTTTGTTGATTTACCTGTATACCTGTTTGGGTTTCTGAATCAGTAAGGTTGTTACTAATTTTAGCATGACTGGCTGGGGGGTAGTGATAGTATGGTTGACAATCAGGAAGGGAACTATTTAATTTAATAACTTCCCCGGGCTCATAAAATAAGAAATATGATGGTTTTCTTTATAAAAACACACATTTGTATCTAAACAGCAATGCTGCCTGCATGCTCTGTCAAAAAGCCCAGTCTCAGAGCTCAATCCACATAAACCAAGCATCTCCTAGTAGTCCAGCATGGTAGTAGGACTTAAATTGGAAATGCAACTGGACAATTAAAGTGGATAGTAATAGCAGTGAAATTAAAGTTCTTCTCAATGCCGTGTACTAACTGACTCTGTGTGTGTGTGTGTGTGTGTGTGTGTCTTAGTTGCTTAGATGTGTCTGACACTTTGCAACCTGCTATAGACTGTCGCCCCCCCCCCCCTCCGCCCACCAGGCTCCTCTGTCTGTGGGATTTTCCAGGCAAGAATACTGAAGTGGGTTGCCATTCCCCTTCTCCACAGGGTCTTCCCAATCCAGGTCTCCTGCATTGCAGGTGGCTTCTTTACCATCTGAGCCACTGACTTAATACCAGTGCTGATTTGGCAGATAGAGATTGTTAGCCACAATTTACAGATGAAGACACTGATGGTCACACAGATTAAATAACTGAGCTAGTGAAACTAGTGATTATAGAGAACAGCCTTTATCATCGCCACCGTAGCCATTTATTGGGTAGACAATCCCAGGCTGAAATTGTTGTGGTCATTTACTCACACGTTCTTTCTAATCAGTTTTCTCCATGGTGGGGTGTACAGTCTATGAGTGCAGGGGCCAGGTATGTCTTCATACCACTGTGTCCATAGCTCTTAGCACCAAGCCTGCCCTATCATAGGTATTTCATAAACAGGAAATTTTAAGTATCATAGGTCTGAACACCCTAAATCCAGGCAGAGATATGAGTTTGAGGTTCTCCCTGGTTTAGTCACTTGTTTTTAGAAGCTGGGTTTGACCCTCCACCATCTTTTTATCTCCATAAGCCCCGTCCATTTCTTTGGAGTGTCTTTGGCTACTGCACACTAAATATCTTAATTTTAATATTTTGACACCTCATTCCCTTGTTCTTGCCAGTATTTTTGCCCTCTCTTCCTTTCCAGCCCCTCTTTATTCTCGTGTTTGCTTTTTCTCTGTTTTAATGATCATGATATAGCAGTACCTACCCCAGAACTCACATCTGAGGAGGGGCTTGTTGCTGGGTCATTTAATTCTGCAATCAGAATGCTCACCTCAGCTGTATCCAGAACCAATCTTTGATGGGGTGTCACAAAATCTCAATTAGTGCCTGTGCTCTTTAGTGCAGTGAAATTTCCTCTATTATTTCATTCATCTAATTTCAATTTGGTAATTTAACTGTGGAATGTAACGACTGGGTTTAGTATACCCAGGCTTGACTGAACATGGATGCAGCCTAGGAGATACTTTTGGTCCGGGTGGTCCAGTGACTTGTCCATTTAGCATCCATGCCATCAATTAGTGAGTCTGTCAAGTGTGTACTTAGTGTCTGCTACGTGCCAGGCATTGTGATACTTACGGTAGTTTTTCCATCCAGCAAAAATCTCGCAAGTTATTAGGGGAGTGGAGGCACATAAGCAGAAAATCATTAGGTTTATATAGCAAAGCTAAAGGTATAGGCATGCCTGAGGCAGTGGGTACGTCAAGGAGGATCCATAATTCAGTCCTGTTGGCTATAGTAGATAAACTCTGAGATGTCCCTCTCCTTTTCCCCACTGTCTGGTGCCCATGTCCTTGAGTAATGACCTCCCCACAAAGGACCTGTGATTTCTGTCTATCCAGTAGAAAACAGCAGAGGTAACTGATAACCCTTGATTATGTTAAATAAGAGTAGAATGTCCATCTTGCTACCTGCCTGGCTTTGATGAAGGAAGTGGCCATGTGAACTGCCCTCTGGAGAAATGCATACAGTAAGGAATTTTTCCCAGCCACCACACCAGTGGCTGGAATGAGAACTCAGCCCTGGCAGATACTACAATGATAACCTCGTAGAAAACACAGCTAAGCTATGGTTGGGCTCCTGACCCATAGGAGCTGTCAGACAATGCGGTGTATATTGGTTTACCCCTTAAGTTTGTGGTAAAACCATTATGTAGCAATAGATAGCTAATACTGTGCTTGAGGAAGACTTCCTGGAGGAAGTGATGCCCGAACTGTGCCCTGAAGGATGATTAAGAGTTAGCCAGGTGCTACAGATCTTCCTTGACTGATGATGAGGTCATGTCTCCATCAGAAAGTATCATCAGTTAAAGACTAACTGGCTCTCTACCTCCAATAGCCCCCTTAGCAATCCTATAGACAAGGTAACATCTGAAGAGCAAGCCAGTCTGCCTGCAGTGCAGAAGGATGCAGAACCCAACCTCCTTCCTTGTGGAATCCCTGATTTCCTTTTCTCTTTTTAAACATCGCCATGGCTGCACAGAATCTTTTGAGCTGGTCTGAGGACATAAGTCCACCTTCTCCCCAGGTTGCTGGCTTTTCATTTTTTGGATTTTTATTTATTTATTTATTTAAATTTAAATGTATTTATTTTAATTGGAGGCTAATTACTTTACAATATTGTATTGATTTGGCCATGTATTTATTAAAAAAATATTTGTTTTAAAAGATGTTATGTGTAGTTGCTTTACATTGTTGTGTTAGTTTCTGCTGTAGAGCAAAATGAATCAGCTAATGTATGCGTATATCCCCTCTGTTTTGGACCTCCTTCCCATTTAGATTACCACAGAGCACTGAGTAGAGTTCTCTGTGCTATAACTGTAGGATTTCATTAGTGGCATATTTGATGCATAGTTTCAATAGTGTATTGGCTTCCCTGGTGAGCCAGATGGTAAAGAATCTGCTTGCAATTCAGGAGACATGGGTTTGACCCCTGGGTTGGGAAGATCCCTTGGAGAAGGGAGTAGCAACCCACTCCAATATTCCTGCCTGGAGAATTCCATGGACAGAGGAGCAATAGTCCATGGGGTCACAAAGAGTCGGACACGACTGAGCTACTAACACAACACAAGACATCAATAGTGTATCCATGCCATCCCAATTTCTCAATTCATCCCACCCATCTTTCCCCCTTGATATCCATATGTTTGTTTTCTACATAGGTGTACATCTATTTTTGCTTTGTTAATAAGATCATCTGTACAATTTTTTCATATCCCACATATATGCATTAATATATATTTGTTTTTCTTTTTTTCTGAATTTTCCGATTGAAGCAACTTTCTTTCTCTAAAAAAAATGTGAAAATACACTAACTGCACCTGACGTGACATCACAGTCCACCTTAAATATGCTCAAAACATCAGCGGCAGGGCAGGATCATATAACACAAAGTCTGCTTTATGATGAAATGTGGACAGTGGCACGTAATTGAGTACAGCTGTCTGGGTACAAAATGCTTGCCAGAGTGTTGGTCTTTTATCCTTGTGATCAACACCGCCCAGCACCCTCCTCAAATGAGCACAATGCACTTAAATCTATTCACACGTATCAGCCATATGAGACGAGACAAATCGTAACAAGGTAAGCATACTGGAAAGTGTGCTTGGACAAAAGATATAGCTTAAACAAAGCACCTACTTTACACCTAGAAGATTTCACGTACTGTGAATATCTTGAACTAAATCTAGCCCACAACTCCATTCCTAATTAAATAACCAAAATAAGACAAAACATTTACCCTCTAATTTAAAGTATAGGAGACAGAAATTCTAAACATGGTGCTATAGAAAAGTATCGCAAGGGAACGATGAAAGAAAAAAATTAAAGTATGAAAAAGCAACGATTACCCCTTAAAGGGCTGCCTGGGAGCCATGGCACAATTTCACTGCCCAGCATCATGACAGCAGGGCTTACTATATACAGCTAGCCTGGGAAATGGTCAAAATCCAAAATGTGAAGTACGGTTTCTACTGAATGCTAATTGTTTTTGCATCATCCTAAAGTCAAAAATTCCTAAGTTGAACCATCATAATTTGGGGACCGTCTGCCTCGGGAGGACTAAGTGGGGTGCTGTGGGCAGAAGGTTGTTGAAAACAGGGGCACGGCGTGGATGAAGTTTTGGGGCAAGAAAAGGCCTGGGTTATAAAGGGACCCATCACGTAAAATGATCTAGAATTGCTGCTGGTCGACGTGTTTCAATTTGCAGAAATGCCAATTTCATTAGGTCTGACCTATTATAGTGCTGCCAGAGCTTAAACTTTGAAGCAGAGGAGTTCTTGTTAACACTCACTTGACTCATGTAATGTGGTTTTCTGACTTAAAAATTTTAAGGTGATTTGTCCTCATGGAATCTCTCCATTTCCTTGAATTAATGTGAAACGCTAGAACTTCTCCAGGCATGTTTGAGCTTCACAGACTAGCATCTCACATCACCACAGCAAAAGAGAGCCTCAAGGGCCCCTCAGTGCTGTTCCATCCAGACTCGCTGCAAGCTGGGGGTACATCCTCCAGGCATGGCAGAGGAGAAGATCATAGCCCAGGGAGGTCAGTAGCTAGGACTTGAGGTGGGAATGCTGCTGCTGCTGCTAAATCGCTTCAGTCGTGTCCGACTCTGTGCGACCCCAGAGATGGCAGCCCACCAGGCTCCCCCGTCCCTGGGATTCTCCAGGCAAGAACACTGGAGTGGGCTGCCATTTCCTTCTCCAATGCATGAAAGTGAAAGTGAAGTAGCTCAGTCGTGTCCAAATGAATGATCTCAATTCCTGCCTGGGAAGTGACCTGAATGAATGGATGACATAGTGATGGTCTTATAAGTCTTTAACATTGTGTACCCAGAGACTGTTGCTGTGCTATTCATTCATTCATTCCTTCAAAGGGTAGTGATATGCACCTGCCCTTTGCTTGGTGCCCTCCTGGGCCCTGGCGATCCACAGTTAGCAGTGTGGTGGGGATACATGTGAAGGTTGTTTTGATGTCCAGGATCCATGCTTGGTCAAGTGCCTCAGGAACTTGTTTGGATGTGAGAGTTGGACCATAAGGAAGACTGAGTATGGAGAATTGATACTTTCAAGTTGTGGTGCTAGAGAAGACTCATGAGAATCCCTTGGACTGCAAGGAGATCAAACCACTCAATTCAAAAAGAAATCAACCCTGAATATTCACTGGACGGACTAATACTGAAGCTGAAGCTCTAATCCTTTGGCCACCTGATGTGAAAAGCTGACTCATTGGAAAAGACGCTGATGCTGGGCAAGATTGAGGCCAAAAGGAGAAGAGGGTGACAGAGGATGAGATGGTTGGATGGCATCACCAACTCAATAGACATGAGTTTGAACAAACTCTGGGAGATCGTGGAGGACAGAGGAGTCTGGCATGCTGCAGTTTATGGGGTCACAATTGTCGGACACAACTTAGTGACTGAACAACAGTAACAACAACCATCCGGGACTTTTGTTCTTTGTTTTTTAACTGGAAGATGACGGCTTTACAATATTGGGTTGGTTTCTGCTATAAGTGAATCAGCTGTAAGTATACATATATCCGCTCCCTCCTGGGCCTCCCACTGCACCCCATCGCATGCCCCTAGGTTGTCACAGATCACCGAGCTGAGCTCCCTGTGTTATACGGCAGCTCCCCACTAGTTATCTGTTTTATACATGAAGTGAACTCGCTCAGTCGTGTCCGACTCTTTGTGACTCCATGGACTGTAGCCTACCAGGCTCCTCCCTCCAAGGGATTCTCCCTCCATGGGATTTTCCAGGCAAGAGCACCGGAGTGGGTTGCCATTTCCTTCTCCAGTTTTATACATGATAGGGTATATCTGTCACGCTACTTTCTCAATCTGTCACATCCTCCTCTTCCCCTGCTGTGTCCACAGGTCTGTTTTCTACAACTGCACCTCCATTTCTGCCCTGCAAATAGGTTCATCATTACCATTTTTCTATATTCCATGTATATGTGTTGTATGTTAGCCACTCAGTTGTGTCTGACTCTGCCACCCCGTGGACTGCAGCATTCCAGGCTCCTCTGTCCATGGGGTTCTCCAGGCAAGGATACTGGAGTGGGTTGTCATATCCTTCTCCAGGGGATCTTCCTCATATATTTATCAACATGAGATATTTGCTTTTGTCTTTTTGACTTACTTCATTCTGTACAATAGATTTTGGTTCTAATGAAAACAACAGGGTTTCCAAAGCTGAGACCTGATGGAGGGATCAGGGTTAACTCATTGATGACTGTAAGGGAGGGGGCTGCAGAGAAGGATGTTCCCGGTAGAAGGAACACCTGTGCAAAGGTGCAGAGGTGAAAGGCAGCATGACTTGCCAGAAAAAGTGAAAGCCTTGGGGCTTGACTGGAGGCTTGAAGTGAGGTCTGCAGAGAGAAGGAGGAGGCAGGAGGGACCATGGCCAGCCAGCAGCATGGGGAACTCAACGAGGGGCCGGGGAACACCCAAGGAGCCCTGGAGGAGGCTGCACGGCCAGTCAGGTGAGAGGCAAGGGTGCAGAGTGCTTCCTAACAGACAGTGCTGGCATGCATTTGGCACAGGTGGGGACAGATGACAAGTGGCAAAGATGAGGTCAAGAGGTAGGACAAGCCAGCACTTCCCCTGGCAGACTTGTGTGACCGAGACACACAGGCAGCAGGTTCTGGCAAAAGGCAGCCTGTGATTTTTCCTTCTGAATGGAGAACAGAGCCAAGTTTTACTTCCTTGTGTTGCATCAGGGCTCCTTGTGTTGGGGATTGACTTTCACGTTGGTTTTGAGTGACCGCGCTGACTGCAGGTCTTTGCTGACTCAAGTGACAGAAAGAGAACAGATGTCTCTTCTTCGTTTTTCTCAGTTTGCCTTGATCAGAAGCAATCAAGGTGATGGGTCACTGCTGGGATCTTGGGGGAAATCAAGCTTCTGTGGGCCGAGGTGCTGTCTAAGCCGTGAAGTGCGAACATTACAGAAGGCGACCCGCATCCCAGCTGGTCCAGATGCAGCCTTGCTAAGGCTGGTGATAGAGGCAGACTCAGCAGGACCGTTTAGAAGTAAATTTGTCTGTTTCTGGAAGCGTGGGAAACAGCCATGAGAAATCATATTTATGTTCAATGTTACCTTTCCTGGTGTTTTCTTTCAAAAGCCCTGTTGACTTCTTTTTGTGTGGCTGCCTGGAAATGCTGTTTCCAGCCCACCTCCCACAGCAGAATGTGGCTTTGGGAGTTGGTTGTCTGATGCAGTGGAGTATGGAGGAGCGACCGTGAGCCCGTCTTCTTCTCTGAAAAGAATGTCCTTCCATTTGTGTCTGCTCTGCTCACCGCCTGATATCATGGCTCTGAGCTGCCTCAACCCCGAGAATTTGTGCAGTTTGCCTCCCTGAGGCCTTTGCACATGTTGTTCCTTCTGCTTGGCATGCTTTCCCTCTAACTTTTTGCATAGATGGCTCCTGCTCCTCACATCACAGCCAGAATTATTACTCCTCAAGGACACCTTTCTTGATTATGACAGTTAATTTCTTGTCAACTAGGTGAGGCCATCATACCCGAGACTGATGTAGTACATATTATCCTGGATGTTTCTGTGATAGTGTTTCTGTGGATGAAAGTAACCTGTAAATGGGTGAACTTTGAGTAAAGCAGATTGCCTCTGTGATGTGGGTGGGCCTCATCTAATCAGTCGAAGGTCTTGTTCTAGTATAAAGATTGCCCTCCCCAAGCAAGAGGGTATTTTGTCAGCGAATAACCTTTGGGCTTGAGCTGCCACATGTGTTGTTCCCTGGGTCTTCAATCTGCTGGCCCACCTTGCAGATTTTGGATTTGCCAAACATGACAATCACACAAACCAATTTCTTAGAATAAATCTCTCCTTGTATATGCACATTCTAATGTTACTCTTTCTCTGGAACCCTGACCAATGCATGGATCATCTTGCCTAAATCCTCACTCTTCCTTCATCAGTTACTGTGCTCACTCATTGCTCTCTATCCATTTCATAAGACATCACCATTTGCATTATTGAGTTGGCCAGAAATTTCATTTAGTCTTATGAGAAAACCCAAATGAATTTTTTGGCCAGCCTGATACCTTGTTTATTTATTTGCCTCCTCATTTACTGCTTCTCTCCCCTGATAAAATGTACATACCTAATGGTCAGACACCTTACCTGTCCTGTGGATGGTTCTCACCCCAGAAGCTAGCACACCCTCTGGTGCTGAGTAAATAATCAAATGAAGTGAATGAATGCCCTTAAAAAAGGGCATTGAAACAAAAACCTGTACACAAATGTTCAGGGCAGCATTATTCCTAATAGCCCTAAAGTGGAAACAATGCAAAATGTCCATCAACTCATGAAGAGATAAGCAGCATGTGGAATATACATACCATGAAATCTGTTATTAAGGCATAAAAGGGAATAAAGTCTTGATACATGCTGCAATGTGGATGAATCTTGAAAACATCATGATAAGTGACAGAAGCCAGACATGAAAGCCCACATATCAGGTGATTACATTTAAATAAAATATACAGAATAGGCAAATCCATAGAGACAAAAAGTACATTAATGGATGCCAAAGGCTGGGAACTGACTGGTAATGAGTGCCTGGTTCCATCTTGGGGTGATGAGAATGTTCTGCAATTAGTGCCAATGGTTGCACAGCATTGCAAATATACTCAAAGCCACTGAATTGCACACTTGAACATGGTGGACTTTACATTACATGAATTTTACCACAGAAGAAAGCATGGAGGTATCCACTCCCTCATTTAATCCTGACCTCCCCTTGGGAGTGGATCCAACAGTTAATACTGAGCAGAGAGCTGAAATGATTGTCCTGGAATCCCACAGCTGGCAAGTGGCAGCATCTTAGATGCCATCCAAATATCCTTGACAGCGACGGTCTTTGAATCCATCCGTGTTTGCCCACTTCCTCTGCAGGACCTTTGACAACTCACTCTTGCTTGTTTTGGGGCCTTGCTGATGGGATTCTGCTTGGTGGTTTTCTTGCCTTCAGTCAGTCAGCCTTCATCCCAACTTCTACCCTCTACTGCAGTGATCTTTAATGAGAAAGCAGGTCCATTACCATGTCACTTTCATCCGCAAACTCCCTTACTGGGTCCCCAGTGTGTCCCTAACAGTGAATACCTTTCTCCTTCTATCAGCAATGCCATCACCCACTCTCATGTTCATGGAGATATTGGTCACAAGCCCAGGAGATGGAAGCAAATGTCTGTCAATGGAAGAACTGGATCAATGGATATATAAGATGTAGGACACACACACACACACACACACACACACGCACATGCACACACACACACACAGAGTGTACTAGTATTATTCATCCATGAGGGAGAAGGAAGTCCTGCCATGTGTGACAATGTGGATGGACCTTGAGGATGTGAGGCTGAGTGAGATAAGTCCGACAGAGAAAGACAAATACTGTATGATGTTGGTTATCCGTGGACTCTACAAAGCCAATCTCGGAGAAACAGAACGTAGAATGGTGGTTACCAGGAGGCTGTAGGGAGATATCGGTCACAGGGTACAAAGTTGCAATTAGACGATAAATAGGTTCTGGAGATGGAGGGCTCAGAACTGTGATTGTAGTCAACAATTTTGTATTTTATACCTCTGAGTTGCTGGGTGACTAGACTTTAAGTTTTCTCACCACATAAAGAAATGATAATTATGTGACATGATGGAGGTGTCAGAGCAATCATATTGAAACATGTAAATGTATCAAATCAACACATTGTACACCTCAAATGTATACAGTGTTACATGCCAATTACAGCTCAATAAAAAAAATGACATCACCCACGAGTCTTCTCCACTCATCTCCCTTTGAAATCTGGGTTTATCCACAATGAGCTTTTCTCTGTTCTATGAATATTTCTCTACTGTCTCATCTCTGGGATGATTCTCAAGGCAACCCACTCTCTGAAATTTCCTTCTTTGCTCCCTTAGCTAGTGAAAATCCTCTGCTCAGCTATCACCCCCATGGTGGGTTTCCTCTCTACCCACCTAATGGAGTCAAGCTTTTCATTTTCCCTGTTTTATTTTCTTCTATGTGCACTTCAGCTAAAGCCCCTTTTACCTGCCATTTAGAAGTAATTGTTGGGAATATGGAGGGGCTTGGAGGATGACTTTGTTATTAATGACCTGAGTTTTAAACCAATTGAGAATTCTATAGGAGTAAGGCAGTTGGATGCCAATATGTCTGTAATGCATAAAGAAAGTGGCTTATGTCATTATATATGGGTCAGGGCTTCCCTAATTCTGAATCCCAGGTTAGCCAAACACACCTGGACTCAGAGGAAACGTTTTAAGTGATTCTGAAGGCCAGAGCCTTGTCCTTGGAGCAGGAGAGGAGAATTAACGCTTCCTGTGTGCTTCTATCTTCTCTCAGAGGAAACACCTGAAGGCTGGGTCTGCTCAGACCAGACCCAAGAAGCCCTCTGAATTCACTCCATGTGGGGAGAAGATTTATACCTATGATTTCTTCTGAAACTATAAAGTTTTAGCTGTCACATTTAATTCCTTAGCCCATTTTGAGTTAATTTAAAAAACTATTATTTGTTTATTGAAGTATAGTTGTCAAATAATATTATGTAAGTTCAGTTCAGTTCAGTCACTCAGTCGTGTCCGACTCTTTGTGACCCCATGAACAGCAGCACACCAGGCCTCCCTGTCCATCACCAACTCCCAGAGTTCATTCAGACTCACGTCCATCGAGTCAGTGATGCCATCCAGCCATCTCATCCTCTGTTGTCCCCTTCTCCTCCTGCCCCAACCCCTCCCAGCATCAGAGTCTTTTGCAATGAGTCAACTCTTCACATGGGGTGGCCAAAGTATTGGAGTTTCAGCTTTAGCATCAGTCCTTCCAAAAGAACACCCAGGACTGATCTCCTTCAGAATGGACTGGTTGGATCTCCTTGCAGTCCAAGGGACTCTCAAGAGTCTTCTTCAACACCACAGTTCAAAAGCATATATTTTTTGGCATAAGTTATGGAGGTACAATATAGTGATCCACAATTTTTCAAGGTTATACTCCACTTAAGTTATTGTAAACTATTAGCAGAGTCCCCATGTTGTATAGTATATCCTTGTAGCTTATTTTATACCTGGTAGTTTGTATCTCTTTGCCTTTCCCTTTCCTTCCTTCCTCCCACTGGTAACCGCTAGTTTGTTCTCTGTGAGTCTGCTTCTTTTTTTGTCATATTCGCTACTTTGTTGTATTTGTTAGATTTCACATTTAAGCGATATTGCATAATATCTGTCTTTATCTGTCTGACTTATTTCACTTAGTGTAACGTTACTTGGGTTCATCCGTGCTGCTGCAGATGGCAAAATGTCATTCCTGTTTATGGCTGAGTAGTGTTCCATCGTATATATGTACCACATCTTCTTCATCCAGTCATCTGTCAGCAGAGCCTTAGGTGGCTTCCATATCGTGCCTATTGTAAATAGTGCTACTGTGATCACTGGGGTGCACATATCTTCTTAGATTTGTGTTTTGGTTTTTTCAGATCCCAGGAGTGGAATTGCTGAGTCCTGTGGTAGTTGAGTTAATTTCTGTATATGATATGAGGTAAGAGTCCACCTGCCTTCGTTTGCCAGTCAGTGTCCAGCTGTCTCAACATCATTTGTTGAAAAGTCTTTTCTATCTCTGTAGAGTGATCTTGGCACTCTTCAACTGTGTACTAAGTACTAAAAAATAGACTAAGTTGTCTATTTTAATTCTTACCAAAACATCCAAGTCATCACCATGATCTCTGCTTTGCAGTCAAAGGAAATGCAGGTAGGAGAGTTTAAGAAACTTGCCCTAAAGTTACGTGGCTGGTTAGAGACAGAATTGGGTTGAAAACCCAGCTCTCCTGATTCCTACTTTGTTATTCTGTTATATGAGTTGCATCCATCCAGATCAATGACTATTTCATTATAAACCATCCTGCATTATTTAAAATGTAGAGAGATTATTTTAAATGGATGGAGAAAACTCTCTCAAGTTTTCTGCAGCCCTTGAGAGTTGAGACTACACTTTCAATTTCAAAATAATAATACAGCTAGACATATTTCTGAGACTGCTTCATTTATTAACACATCTCACCCTCACAGCAACTCTAATGAGGGCGATACTTTGCCCGCATTCCATCCATCAGGAAAGGAGGCTTGTTGAGGTTGGATGACCTGCTGCAGATCACATGGCTAGTGAGCGTGGCCAAGCTGGATTGAAAGCATGCAGCCTGGCCTCTGGGTCTGGGTCCCTCACTGTGGGGCAACCTGACCCTTGGGGTCTCCTTGCTTGGTAAATGTTCTTTTCTCTCCTAAAGCCTAAAGCCCCGTACAGGACTCAGCAACAAGTTCTCTGTTTCCTTTGTTCTGGGTCACCCCTCAACTAACTTCCACACTCCCTCTACCAAAGAAAAAGCACCCACAACTAAAACTAGAGAGAAAAGAGAGCAAGAAATGAGTACAGTATACCCTCCAAACCCACAGCCCAGAGAGTATCCAGGCTCTCATGTGCCTTCATCAAATGAATTAATTTGGTCCCTTGGCCCTAGTTGGCCTTAGGCAAGGCACGTGGGAGAAGGGTGGTCCCTGAGTTGCTCAGACACCAGTGGATACTGGCTTCAGGAGGGGCTGTGCTTAGAATTAAACTCTATGGAGTCTTCGGTTCCCTGATGGAGCCTGTGATGGAGTGTAGAACCACTGTGAAGAAGACGCATGTCAACTCAGGCACAGAGGAGCCTCCCAAAGAGAGACGGTGTTGAAGCTCAGGCTGAAGGGCAAGGGGGCCTTGACTCAGCAAGTCCTGGGCGGGTGTGTTAGGAACACGGGCTCTGTAGGCAGAAAATCTGGGGTCAGACCCATCATCACCTCTTACTCACTCTGTGGGCTTGTTATTTGACTTCTCGAAGCCTCTCTTTTTTTGGCTCTAGAGTGGGTCTCAAAGCATACTGCACCTTGTTGGGTGCTTGTGAGGATTAAACAAGGTAATTTCTGTGCAGCCTTCAGTGCAGAGTCAGCAGCCACTCTTGACATGTCACCTCGTATCTTCATTATTTCAGGAAGATGGCGCTGTCTGCAGACAGCCTGGTGGTCAGGGGCAGACCCCTGGAGGGAGTCCACAGAGGTAGGAGGGACTTCAAGTCTGCCATCATAGTTGACCCCCTGTGGTAGGTGATGGGGAACCAGCTGAGGTCATTACAGAGGGCAATGGAGGGGTCCCGGCTGCAGGAGGGAAGCGGGACAGAGCAAAGGGATGTTGGTGGGTGCAGGTGGGCAGTGAGGAGCTCAACTCCAGGTACAGCCAGGTCATCCCACAGAGATGTCTGTGCTCTGGAAATAGCAGCCCTGGTTGCGCCTGAGAGAAGAGGGGCCTGGGAGAGGCAAGAGGCTGTTAGCTCTCCGGCTTGTCTGTCTCTGCATTTGGTTCTAATTAATGGAAATATGGAGGGGCTTTGGTGGCTCAGAAGGTAAAGAATCTGCCTGCAATGCAATAGACCAGGGTTCGATCCCTGGTTCAGGAAGGTCCCCTGGAAAAGGGAATGGCTACCCACTCTAGTACTCTTGCCTGAAGAATTTTATGGACAGAGGACTCTGGCAGGCTATAGTCCATAGGGTCACAAAGAGTCGGACATAACTGAGCGATGAACATACACAATGGAAATATGGAATCCAGGGGAGGGGATGGCAGTGGGCAGAGATGTGCTGAATCGGGGGTCAGTGGGATCTCTGGATGGACTTGGTCAGCACATGTTGCTCTGTGATGCTGTTGTGGATATCTGTGTCATAGCCCCTGATGTGATCTCATTGAGGTGGGAACAGGCCTCTCACTTGTCTATTTGCAAGCCGGGCATGGGCTCCATCATGGATCCGTGGGTGCTGAGCCCACAGATGGAT
Source organism: Oryx dammah (assembly GCF_014754425.2). NCBI lineage: Eukaryota > Metazoa > Chordata > Mammalia > Artiodactyla > Bovidae > Oryx > Oryx dammah. The sequence goes on along the minus strand of NW_024070203.1, from coordinate 19,060,210 downwards.
CACCAGGGCACAAGGCTCGGAGTCACAGAACAAGAGAATAATAAAGCTTCTCAGATCCTGGCCCAGGACTTGGTGGGGGAGGCGGGTGGTGTGCTGGGTGGGAGCTGGGCCCTGGGGCTGACCTGACAGCGCCTCTGTGAGCGTGGGCCCCGGCACTAGTCCCTGAACCATCTGTGCCTTGGCCTCCTGTCGATGGAACAGGCACACTCATCACACCCACATCAGAAGATGAAAACAGATAATGAATACAAGACCCTTCGAGGCGTGCCTGGCAAGCAGTACACTCAGCAAGTACCCTTTCACTCCCTGCTCTCCATCCTCAGATCTCCACCCTCCTGCCCAGCACAGACCTTTTATGATGGTTTTTGCAGGCTTCTTTGAAAGAAAGGGATTTAGGTCAGTTCTTCCACTATGCAGGCCAGGAAGCAAAGGGCTGAACGCATTTAGGAAGACTGACATACTGCCTGTCTTTCTGCAAAATAACATAAGCTGCATGCCGCCCCAAGACTGATAGTTTGGACTGCTATTTGGGCCCCTGCTGCTTTTCAGTGAGACTTTGTTATCTTCCCGCCATTTTTCTCTTTGCTCCCAGACTACTGCTTACATGGTTTTCAACTGGCCTGGCAGTTTCCAGCTGAGGATTATAGTAGAAAGATGCACGGTGTCAGCATTCAAGGCTCAAAAGGTGGTGGTAGCCCCTCCTGGCACAGAGCCCAGTGTCCCTGCTGACTCGCCTGCCCAGGTATGGGGCCAAGTCTGCAGCGAGCATCTTGCTTGTGTCCTAGAGGATGTCAATGCTGGCAACATCAACTCAATGTCCCTGATTCTCTGAAGGAAAGGGCAGATGGGAAATTCAGACATCAGGATGGCCCCCAGCCTTCCTTTTATCAGTGTGAAGATGGGAGCATGGACTTAGCCTGCCAGCAGAACGTAGGTGGTCAGCAAATGGATTTTGGATTCAGAATGCTGGGCTTTGAGTATCAGCTGTATTTCTTACTGTGTGGCTTTGATTGAGTTGTTTAACCTTTCTGTGTCTCTAAAGACTCCTCTGTGAGATGAGGGTTAATGATTATTAATATTTTTTAAATAGGATTGTTGCAGGAAATAAAGTCGTCACGTGTTTAGAATAGCATTTGGCATACAGTGACCACCTGGTAAACATTAACTGTTGTTGCTGTTGTTATTTGCTAGAATGTAAAGAAATGGTTGGGGAAGCCATCGTGTGCTGTGAGTAGCCCTGAGAGGGGAGCTGGGCCTCCTAGTTTCAACCACAACTCTGCCATCCTGGGTGGTGTGACCCTGGGCTTTCTGTTTGCACAGGGACTGAGTTCTCTTAGGACACAAGTCTGACCTCCAAGTCCTCTTTGCTCTGGTCCAGCCACATCCCCTTGTCCGCAGGGCCCAGCCCCCCCATTCCCCTCCCCACTCCACAACTTGTGCTCCCCAAACCTGTCACTTAGCCCCCATACCTGCTTTCTTCCAGTTGCTGCAGGGGCATGTGTTCAACTCTTCATGAGAACCCAGGGTTTGGTACATGGTAGGTACTCAGTAAATATCTCCTGGACCAAATCCAGGAGCTTTTAACGCTGAACCAAAGATGGAGTTCTCCAGTGGATGTAATAGTCACTGCATGGTGCTGTGTTTTACTGATGGAGATTGAAGCCATTCGTATCCATGATTGGTGATGTGGGAAGGTAAAAATAACTGTAAATGTTTTCCAAGTTTTAAAATAAATCTCCTGATGCAGTCATTGCTACTGCTCACTAACAAGCATGGTCCCCTCTTCTCGGAAGCCTGCCATGAACACAGCAGGCTGGTGAGTGCCCCTCCTTGAGTCTCTGCCTTTGATCTGTTTAATGCTTAGTCCCATATCTGCCTTCCATCCAGGCACCACCTGCCCTCAGGAGCGTCCTCACCCTCTGAGGACCTCTGCAGAGTGGTCCTGGCTGAGCTTGGAGCTGGCATGTCTGTGTCACCATCAGAGAGCCAGATGCAGTTCCAGGGAGTCACTTCTTGGGGGAAGTGGTGATAAAAACAGATCTTGAGAGAGCGAGAGACTGGGGGTGAGTGAGGCATGGAACAAAGACCCAGGAATGAAAAGAACTAAATGAGAGAAAAGATTTTGTTTGGTTGATTTTTCTTTTAAACTTAAAAAGCAAAGTGACGGTGGGTATTTGAGCCACTGACGTGCGTGTGTCTTCCAGCTGGGCTGGCTTTTATTTTGCATCCAGGGATGCAGCGCTGTCTTAGAAGTCTTTTGGTTTCTGTTATGAGCCCACAAGCCACTTCAAAAAGTCCCAGCCTGTGTCCCTGGGCACACCTCCTCCTCTTATCTTCAGAAAGAGTGAGTGTAAGCCTCATGCAACAGGAACTCACGTTTAAAACCCTGCTGCATACCGGCATCTGTTCTAATGGTTAAGTCTGAATTATCTAATTATACTCATGACCATTGTTCCTGCCTTGCAAACTGAGGCTTACAGAAATTAGAGACTTGCTCCAAGTTATTATTGTTGTTCAGTCACTAAGTCATGTTCGACTCTTTGTGACCCCATAGATTGCAGCACATCAGGCTTCCCTGTCCTCCACAATCTCTCAGAGTTTGTTCAAACTCATGCCCATTGAGTCAATGATGCCATCCAGCCATCTCATCCTCTGCCACCCCCTTCTCCTCAGGTCCTCAATCTTTCCCAGCATGAAGGTCTTTCCCATGAGTCAGCTATTCACATCAGGTGGCCGAAGTATTGGAGCTTCAGCATCAGTCCTTCCGATGAATATTCAGGGTTGACTTTCCTTTAGGTTGGACTGGTTGGATCTCCTTGCAGTCTAAGGCACTCTCAAGAGTCTTCTCCAGCACCACAATTTAAAAGCATCAAATCTTTGGCACTCAGCCTTCTTTATGGTCCAACTCTTGCACTCGTACATGACTACTGAAAAGACTATAGCTTTGCCTGGATAGACCAGGTAGTAAGTGGAAAATTCATGCCTGCATCAAGTTAGGCTGGCTCAGGGCTCCCCTTTACTATGTTCCTTTTCCCTCTCTTGCCTCCTTCTTGCACAATAAAGGAAATAACTTATCAGGCTCTTGTCCCCATATGAAAATTGGGAAGAACAGGGAGATCTGAGAGCCCAGAGGAATGCCTGCAGAGACAGGCTTGGCCTGAACTTTTCAAAAATATTTCAGATTATTGTTTTATTTACTTAAAAAATTTAAATTTGATATTGTAGCACAGTTGATTAACAATGTTGTGTTAGTTTCAGGCATAGAGCAAAGTGATTCAGTAATACGTATACATATGTCTATTCTTTTTCAAATTATTTTCTCTTCAGGTTATTACAGAGTATTGAGCAGTGTTCCCTGTGCTACACAGTAGGTCCTTGCTAGTTATCTGTTTTATTTATTTTATTTATTTTTTTTTCTATTTTAAATTCTTATTTTTACTATATTTTGCTTTACAATACTGTATTGGTTTTGTCATACATTGACATGAATCCACCACGGGTAAAGATAACATGGCAAAAGGTCTTCCTGGTCCTGATAGTTTCACTTTCCCTGTCTTAGATAGGAGCATTGTCCTCATCTTTTTTTTTTTTTTTTCAGCAAAAGAAAACATTGTTTGTCTCTTTCAAACTTTAGCTCCTACCTCACATTAAGCACAAAAAGTAGAGAAGGTGCTACTTGGAGAGGACATGCGACTGTAAGTAAAAGAGAGAGGGAAGATGGATGCAAAGAACAGGACAGACCCGGAAAGGAACCTCAGCAGCACTGAGCATGTGCACTCTGATCACAGGGGACAAAGGCCTTTTGGGGGTGGGCTGACCTGCTCTGGGGTCCACGGCGTGTCCACACCACCGCCATAGACCTCAGCACATTCCTTGCATGGACTGCTTCCTTTCTCTAAACGTTCTCTGCCCAGGTCAGGACCCTGAGGACTCCAAGGTAGGACCTGGGTCCTGCATCTTTCTCGTTCCCTCTTATATTTCTGGGGCTTCCAGCATGGTCACCATGCACATATGTTCCTTGGAGCAGCCTGTGTAGAGTGTAGACAGTGGCCAAGGACAGGGCTGGGCAGGTGGGTCATGCCTGTGTGCTAAGAATTGCAGAGAGGTGTGGAAACATGGTATTTATCTAGGGCTGTTTCTGTTACAACTGAAGAAACCCAACTAAAGTGACAAAGCAAGAACTTTCTAACTCCAGGCACAGCCACATTGTCTATTATGAGCTTTTATTATAAAATGAGGGTGACATTGCAAACTCTACTCATTTTATTGCTTCCTTATCTCTTAAATTTGTCTTTAAATTGGGTGCCAAGTTGAAGAGCTATTTATTAGCTCTTTGACATCAACTTGCTTTATAATTATAATATTAAATATCATTATTGTTACTGTTATTGTTTCATATCTCAGTGTTTTTCAAAGGCTGATCCTTCTGAACACCTGTACTAGAGTTGTATATGGTGTGACAGATGCTTGCAAATCTCTGAGCATTTTTCTAGACCGAGTGAGAATTTCTGGGGGGAAAAGGAGAGTGGCCTAGGACTTTTCATTTTTAACAACCACTTTGATAATTTTAGGCAAAGCAGAGTTTGAGAGCCGCTGCCTTCTCTTATTTAACTCCCACTAGAATCACACTAGGGAGATTTTTATATGTATCCTTCTACAGGTGAAGGACCTCAGGCTTAAAGAACATGAATAATTAACTGCCCAAGGCCTCACAGAGACTAAATGGAGAGATTACAACATCTGCATGTCCTCCTAAAGCAGTCGCCTGGTTCTTCCCAAATGTGAGCTGTTCTGTGCCCTTAGGACCAGGTAAAACTCAGGTTTGGAAAAAGTATTGGGTTGGCCAAAAAGTTCATCCAGTTTTAACATAGCAACGTGGCAGGAAAACCCAAATGGACTTTTTGGCCAACCCAATAGCAGAATGGTTTCTGAAACTCACATTTGTTGTTGTTGTTTGGTTGCTAAGTTGTTTGACTCTTTGCAACCCCAAGAACTGCAGTGCACCAGGCTTCCCTGTCCCTCACCATCTTCTGGAATTTGCACAAACTCATGTCCATTGAGTCAGTGATGCCATCCAACCACCTCATCCTCTGTCGTCTGCATCTCCTCCTGCCTTCAATCTTTCCCAGCATCAGGGTCCTTTCCAATGAGTTGACTCTTCACATCAGGTGACCAAAGTGTTGAAGCTTCAGCATCAATCCTTCCAGCGAGTATTCAGGGTTGATTTCCTTTGGGATTGGCTGGTTTGATCTCCTGGCAGTCTAAGGGACCCTCGACATTGGTCATAATTTAACTGGGAACAGGAGGGGCACAGGGATGAAAGAGGGACGGATTCAAAGCTAAGGGGCAAATGCCAGGAGTCATAGGAGTCTGAAGGAAGAAGAGCTGATCTTGGCTAAACTGGAGAAAGTTTCAGGTGGTGGAAGTTCCAAGGAAAAAAGTCAGATTTCAGATGCATTCTCTAGAATGAGTCAGACTGGCAGAGACAAAGGGGGAACAGAAAAGAATGTCCACTCGGAAGGGAGGCCGGACAAAGGCCTGGAGGGAGGAAGCTGAAGCACTTTGAGAGCTCTTGCCGCTGAAGGAGCCACATCCGTCACCCAGCTGGCAGGCTGTAATGACTTGGGCCTGGCTTATTAAGCACATTTGAAAATTGGGTGAATTGCTTGATTTGGTAAAAAATTACATGGTACATTTAATCAGCCCTCCTTTAAGGAACAAATGTCATTAAACACCACTTAATTAGCTGCCCCTGCAGCCTGACTGGGTGAAAATTATATCCTTGACAAACTACAAAACATTTTTAAGGTCAAATATGGAGAGTAAAAATACCACTGGATGCCCCCGGGTAATAGGCCCATAAAAGCTCGCCTCATTTTCATTCATTGAAAAGATTCATTCTGGATTGCGGCTAATCAGAACTTGATGGGCTTTCTTTGGAGCAGAATCTTAAGACCCAGGGTGTGTTGGTCTTTATGTTAAAGGAGTGAAAAAATAAAAGCGCCTGGCAAAACAGACGCATACACATTCAATAATACACTTGTTTATCAGCCTGCTGATTTGTTATGGGAATAAAAATGTCTACTTGCTCTATTAACCCAGGATACTGTGGTATATTATAGCAATCTGAGCTCTGGCTATGCCCAGGACAAAGAAAGCAAATCAGAGAATTATTAAAGAGATGAAGTGGGTGAGGCCATTGTTCACTGCATTTCTAAAAACACTTTCAACTAATGTATAATATTCACAGAGAAAGGCACATATATCATAAGGGCCTGGCTTAATAAATTTCCGTAAGCTGAAATCACTCTTGTCACCAGCATCATCAGATCAAGACACCGAGCATGACCACCTGCCAGAATCCTCCCAATGCTTTCTTTCCATCCTTTGATCTTCTCCCCACCCCAGGGATAATTGTGGTCCTGGCTTGCCCCAGCGGAGGCTGATGTTTCTTGTCTCCTCTGAATGGCATCATGCTGCCCACACACTTTTGTGCCTGGCTTCCTTCACTCAGCTCACTTTGAGAGGTTCATCCCTGTGTCTGTGTGTGCAGTAACGTGCCCACTCAGCGCTGTTTTGTGTTCCACTGGGTGAATGTGCTGTAATTTATTTACATATTTTTTGGGCTCACGGTTATTTGGGCAGTTTTATGTTAGGAGCTGCTATGAATCTTGGCGCTGTGAACATAACTTTTATGGGTCTGTTCTGGCATGTGTGGGTCTACGTCAGCATGAGAGTTCTGTGCTTTAGCACATGGACCTGGGTAGCGGGAGTGTAAATGAATTCATAGCCTTGTGATATGTATATTAGTGGAAAGAGCATTTATATATTACATATAATATTAACATATATTTTATGTAATATATATAATATTATGAGTATGCATTTTTGACCATCTATTTTTTAAAAGATTCTTTAGATGTAGACCCTTTATAAAGTCTTTATTGAATTTGCTACAATATTACTGCTTGGCACAGATAAATCCCAGTAAGTATTTGTTCAACAGAGGAATGAGTGTTGAACTCAAGTGACCTGGCTTCTAGTTATTTAGCCTCTCTGTGTCTCTATGTCTTCATCTGTCTAGTGGGGAAGATTTGTTAATTGAAGACTGCTGAATGAGAGGGTTTAGCTGTCTTCTCAAGGAAGTTATATAGCCCTGCCCAGCCCTCAACACCTCTTACCTTTATAATATGGGGGTGGTCCTTTCTTATTTTTCATCAGACTTCTTATTAAAGACAATGTCTACCTAACCTAGATTGAGATTCTGACATGCTAGCTCCCAAAGAAAGAAAGTGTTTTAATTGCAGTCACCAAAATCAAGCCATAATTAAATGTTTACAGATTGTTAATGGAAAAAGCACTTTCCCCTCTCTTCTTGCCAATGCCTTCCCCAGACAAGGCTCGCCTCACAGAAGGTCCTATTGGTCATTCTCCCATGTTTCACTTCATTATTTTGAAGTTTTAATTAATTAAATAATTTTAAATTAAAAAAATTTATTTTTACTTTGTTTTATATATTTTGGCTGTACTGCACAGTATGTAAGATCTTAGTTCCCTGACCAGGGATCAAACCAGCACCCCCCTTGAAAACCTGGAGTCTTAACCACTGGACCACCAGGGAAGTCCCTCACTTCATTTTTCAGTGTTGATTCAATATATTATTTTGCACATTTAAGATCAACCTATAATCCAAGTGGTGCAAACTAGCAAATACAATTTGAACACAGTTTCTTAAAAAGAATGAGGAGCTTTCAAATACATTTTTTCATGTAATTTGACTCCCCTCCCAGTTTGTAAAGTGGAGAGACTCACAGGGTAGTTGTCCTGTCAGTTAGATCACGGTACATCTGACACAGATGGGCTCGGAGGCTTCGTGAAATGATTTCAACCATCTTCTCGCTTCTGAGGCCCTTTGATAGTCAAGAGCTGGCATTTTCAACCAGGCACTGGATTAAGTTGGTTGATGTCTTCTCTGGGCCTTTCATTGCTTATTTATAAAATGGAGCTTTTTTGTTTTTTTTAAGATGTATTTATATTTTTGTTTCTGACTGTGCTGGGTCTTAGGTGCTGAGTGCAGGCTTTCTCTAGTTGTGGCGAGTGGGGGCTACTCTTAGGCTGCTGTGGGCAGGTTTCTCATTGCCGAGGCTCCTTTTGTTGCAGAGCACCGGCTTTAGGCATGCGGGTTTCAGCACTTGCGGCATGTAGGCTCCGTAGTTGCGGCTCCCAGGCTCTAGAGCAACGGCTCAGTAGCTGTGCTGCGGGCTTAGTTGCTCTGCAGCATGTGGGATCGTCCCAGCAGGGACTGGACTGGTGTCCCTTGCATTGCAAAGCAGCTTCTTAACCACTGGACCCCCAGGGAAGCCCCATAAAGTGGCGTTTTAAGGGAAAATTATTTCCAGCTTGTACACTACTTCCAAGTTTGGGAATGCTTTTTAGGAGACATTTGGGGGTGAAGTAGATGATAGAAATATTTCTGATTTTTCTTCCCTTCCTATACCTTTACCTTAGGACCCTTCACTTCCATCTGCTCAACCCCATGGGTCCTGGGCATGGCCCTGTGGCTTGCCTTGGCATCTGAGATGTGAGTGGGTGGATAAAGTGCCAGTTCCAAGCCTTGGCCTTGAGAAACATGGGGGATTTCCCCATTTGCCCTTCTCCTGCTTCCATCCTCCCCCAGGGAAAGAACGAGCTCTTGGATAGAACTCCTACCTCTTGAGCCGAGACCCCAGAGCGAACACTTTTATAGCAGACTATTTCCAACCATTCCGTCGACCTGGGCCTGAGCATGAAAGCTCACTGCCGCATCACTGACGGATCCATGCTATGAAAGTATATCATTCTGTCAACACGAGGAGCAATGGCAAGACATATCTTTGCCTTGGGCATCTGCTCTCAGTGTGTCAAGACAAGGAGGATGAGATCAATGTGGAAGAGTGGAAATCTGTCACAGGCAACAATAAACATCGGTAGCAATCTGTGCACACCTCCTTGTGCGGCACTTACTTGCATTTTCACTCATCTTTCATAACAACCTTCCGAGGAGGCAGGATCATTGCCGTTTTGTAGAGGACAAAAAGGATGCTCCGAGAAGCCGAGAGGCTCGCTCAAGGGCATGTGGTGGACAGGTAGGGGAGATAGGAGGAAATCCCAGCTCTTCACCACTTATTCTTCCCTTCTTTAAAGGGGCGACGCAAAGTGTGAGAGGTTGGGTGTGCTCCAGTGCCTGCTGATGCAAGTGTAGTTCACACAGGGAGTGCCAAGGGTGGGGCTGCTGTTGTAAAATTCAGAGGATGAGGGAGAGTTTGGGTCAGACTCCTGGACCACGAATGCGGCAAGACTCTTGGTATTCATTGAATACCCATGGGCACCTCTCTGTTTCCCAGCCACACTTATGGATGTCTTGGGGGCATTACGTCTAGGTTCTGGATGGTTAGCTGTAGGCAGATATATTATAAGCAACTTCAAGGGTTGGCCCTTAAACCCATTTTGCAAATCCTTCAGGCTTTACTCCTATCTACAGTCTCCTTGGAAGACATGTATCTCAGAGGTTATCGATACAAGATGGAAGTAACCTGTGCCCCGTCACCATTGAGAAGAATGGCCCTAAGAGCTGCATGACCCTCACAGGGCTTTGACATGAGTGACAAAACTGATTGTCTCAACACAATGAGAAATGGGATTGTATTTGTTACTTCACTATAACCTGTTCTATCCTAACCGAATAATGTGATTTGCTTTTCCAGTGGAGTAAGGACATCTCTCGGCTTTTCCATCTAAGATTTTCTGGTGTCTTTATGTTTTTTTGCTGCATCACTTGGCATGTGAAATCTTAGTTCCCTGACCAGGGAACAAACTGACACCTCTTGCAGTAAAGTGTGGTGTCTTAACCACTGGACCACAAGGGAAGTCCTCGGGGTATCTTTTAGCAACAATTTAAGATGAGGGGGAACCAACATTTCTGGTATTATCTAATCTCTCTGAACATCACTGCAGAGGAATATCTACCTTTTTAACATTTTGTATACCCTTCAGACTGTAGTATATGTACAGCAAATAAATAATGAGATAGATGGATAAATGAAATAAAGGAACAGGAGTGGTAGAATTGTGTCTGAGAAAACTGTATCTGGAGGGTATAATGGGAGTTGGAAGGGGGACCAAATTAAATGAAGAGCTCGCAACCATAGGCCTTGTGCCTATGCTCTGATTTAGACATTAGTTACGCAGAGGCAGGAGTTACTTCAGTGGATGATGGTGTTGGTGGCAAGGCTCCAGCATGTTTGATGGTCAACCACTGCCTCCGAAGAAACAACTTAATGGTCTGAGAAATTCACGTATGTGCCTGCTCAGTCACTCAGTTGTGTCCGACTCTTTGAGATCACATGGACTATAGCCCGCTAGGCTCGTCTATCCATGGGATTTCCTAGGCAAGGATACTATAGTGGCTTGCTGTTTATTACTCCAGGGGATCTTCCCGACCCAGGGACTGAACCCGCATCTCCTGTGTGGCAGGCCAATTCTTTACCAATGAGCCACCAGGGAAACAGTGGAGTTCACAACTACCCCCAAATCCACTGGGAGCTGCCTCTAGGTGATGTCATTCTGCATGGCTTTAATCTGAAGCATTTATTCAATAAATCCTTCTGGAGCCTGTGTCAAGAGGACTTTTCATGAAAAACCTCCATTTGAGATAAGCTTGTTTTTTCTAAAATTTATTTTAAAAATTCACTTTTTTCCCTCTCGCATTCTGGAAAGACAAGGTATAGAGTGTTGATAATTAATTCCTCACACCTCTTGACCTCTTGTTCACTGAACATTTATTGAGAAAACTTTGAGGAGAGCTTCTTTTTCTTCTTATCATCCCCTGGGAAGAATAATAGGATCTGAAATGTAGGTGGACTTGGTGGAGGGAGTGGGAGGAATAGGCAGTGACCCGGGTTGTGTGATCTGAAGATGTTTTGAACAGAGCCCTGGGCCAAAAATACCTCCTTTGGAAAAAAATCAAGTGTCAGAGAACCTGCTCCCAGGAAGTTCTACTTTGAAGACTTGTCAGCCCAGGCTAGCTACTTCTAGGCAAATAGGAGTGAGATAAACAATTAGAGATTCTCTGTGATTTGGGCACATAGGTTTATAATGATTTATAATATAAAATGTATACACACAGTCTTGTATTTCTTCAGGCTCTGCAGTAGACGTAGGCTCACATTTTGTGCAAAACAAGCCTATGAGTTAGGGTTCATGATATCCATTTCATGGATGTGACGGAGCTGCGATTTGTTATGTTCTGGCCGAATGGGATCTTAAGTTGGTTCAGAGGCTTTCCCTTTCAAACCACGACAGTGAATGAATAGTATCAGCGTTGTTGTTGTTCAGTCACCAAGTCATGTCTGCCTCTTCACGACCCCATGGACTGAAGCGCGCCAGGCTTGTCTGTCCCTCCCCAAGTTCATGTCCACTGAATCGGTGACGCCATCCATCTCTTCCTCTGTCACCGTCTTCTCCTTCTGCCTTCAATCTTTCCCAGCATCAGAGTCTTCAATAGCCTCAGTGCCGCCTCCACAACTCTTGCCATACCCACCCTCGGTGCTGGTGCATGCGTGCCCAGTTGTGTCCAGCTCTTTGCGACCCCATGGACTGTTGTGGGCCAGGCTCCTCTGTCCATGGGATTTTCCCAGCAGGAACAGTGGAGTGGGTTGCTATGTCTTATTCCAGGGGATTTTTCTGACCTAGGGATCGAACCTGCATCTCTCCTGTGTCTCCTGGATTATCAGGTGGATTCTTGACCATTGCATCACTTGGGAAACCCTTATATTCATCCCTACCCCTACCCCTACCACCACTGCGATCATTGATGCTACCACCATCTTGACCACCACTGGTACCGCCATCACGACCACCTCTGCGACTGGCATGACTGTCACCATCTCCACCACCCCCCACACCACCATCAGGGCCACCATTACAGCTAAGCATCACCACAGTAAATACCACCATCATCCTCACTACTGATAGCTCCTCGTGCAGTGATGCACCCTCAGCGGAGAGGCATCTCAATGCCAGTGCAACTCCCGGGAGCTGGCACAGAGGTGCTCTGAAGAGGGGAGGCTGAGCTGTCTACATATTCAGACTCAGCCCCTTTCCCCATCATCTCTCAGATCTGCCTCTTCCTGGAGTCCATCCTTCCCTAACTTGATGGTTTTGGTTGCTTGTCAATTATCCATTTTTCCCCTCACCCCACTGGGGGAATCATCTTTGCTAGGGTAGAGGGTGGCAAAGTTGATCTTCAGAGTTTAAAACCAACTGAAGAATTTTTTTTCCTTTCTCCCTTTGCTCTCTGTCCCCCATCTCTTCCTAGAAGCAATGCACATAGAGAGTAGTCTGGCTTCTTGTTATTCAGGGCTTGGTCTCTGCAATCGTAGACGGACTTCCCTGGTGGCTCTGATGGGAAAGGATTTGCCTGCAATGCAGGAGACCTGGCTTCAATCCCTGGATCAGGAAGATCCCCTGGAAAAGGGAATGGCAACCCGCTCCAGTATTCTTGCCTGGAGAATTCCATGGGCAGGGGAGCCTGGTGGGCTACAGTCCACGGGGTGGCAAGGAGTTGGACACGACTGAGCATCTAGCGCTTCACTTTCACATCGCTTTCATCATTGAAAGGCCACATTAAAAGTAGACTCTCAGACTCGGTCCCAGACCTACTGAAGTAGAATCTGCATTTTGACAAAATTCCTTGAAGAATCTTAAATCTGAGAAGCACTTCTCCAGCTATCTGATTGGGAGGTGGGTAGTGATAAATGGTGAGATTACAACTAAAGCATCTATAAATCAGACTAGAGTTTCAAGAATATTTGCCCCATGAACAAGAGAATTGAGGCTCAGCAGGGCGATTATGTGCTTCATTTCCTCCTATTTGGGAGATAACAGGGTATGATGAGACCCTGAACTCCTCCCAGCCAAAACTTGAGCTCTTTTCATGATAGCGCCTCACTGTCAAAGTCAGAAGACTTGTCCTGTTTCCAGAAGCCAGGGCATGTACAGGCAGTGGGTGAGGGCAGAGAACACCCACACAGCAACAGCATCCTGGAGCCCAAGTCCCAGTGGAAGGTACAGCGCCAGGATGCTGGAGTTGGAAGGAGCCTCAGAGTACCATTGCTCTCTGTGTGGTGCCTGCCTGTCCCATCTTCCTGGTGACTTTATTCCCAGCTTGAGTTGCTGTCCCACATTTCTTTGACTGTTTACTTATTCCCTGTGGCTTCTCTCCCTGGAATGCCATTTCCTGAGACCGTGAACCTTATCCTACCTGTTTGCGGTTGCATCCCTGGCATTGTTGCACAGAAGGTGCTCTGTAATAATTTGTAGAATAAATACATGTAAGAACATTGAGGTCCTAAAAGTGGATATAATTTACTAACATCATTTATTCAAGTCAAAAGTAGAGAAGATTTTCTGCCAGACATTGTCCTGGGCCCTCTCTATGTACCTTCCTTTATGGTAGGAATTATCATTCATATATTTTTTCATGAGGATGTATGTCCCAAGTGACAGAGATTGTTAAGAACATGTTTCTTTCCCTTCTAGACCTAATAATTGAATCTGGGTCTGTTGACACTTATATGATTTTTTAGATGCAAGGAAATAAAAGGAAGAAGGGAAGGAATAATTCGAATCTCTACTCTATGCCGGCTAGAGAGGGAGACTTTCTGTATGTATTGTCTCTTTTAATCTCCAGAAAATCATCACACAGCATAGCTATTGTCGACTCAAAGTTTTACCCAGAAGTTACTGAGACAAAGAGTTCTTGTCTAGAATGCAACTGATACACATTTTGAGATTAAACTTCTTTTATTCCAAGATCTGTGCTCTTTATCACATATGATTTTGCCTCCTCATCCCTTTTTATGTAAAGGAGTAGAAGGAATAGGTTCTTATATTGAATACTCAGGGATGTCTCCATTCATTTTGGCTGAAGTTTTACAGAAATTAAAACACGGGAAGCTGATTTCAGGAGTTTGTTTTCAAGCAGTCGTTTCCATGTGTTTTTCTTGGAACCAGCCTAGGTCTGTCCAATCTCCTATACCTCCTGCTTCTACTGCCTCAGGTCATAAGAACTTCACACTCATTGGCTCCTCAGCTTGCGAAGAGGGCCATCTATATTCTCTATTCTCCCTTGGCAGGGATGTCCTGAAGAACCATTTCCAATGAGGACTGAAGCTGAATTGAGTCTCTGAGGGATACCCAGTGAGTTAACTTTCGCTCTCTTCATGGTACTTGGATTCAGATGGACTTGGGTCTGAATCTCAAATCAGTCAGGTATTAACGGTGACATCTTGAGAACTCTTGGGTCATTATTGCAGCTCTCATTATTCCTCTGCCAAGTGATGGGAACACGTGGCTCAGAGGGTTGTTCTGAAGTGTTCCTCTTCTGAGGTGCTTGCTCCCTCTCCTAGTCTCGTGCTCCTGGCTTGTCCCCTGAGATATGCCTGATTGTTTGAGGGTTGCACAATCTTTTTTTTTTTCTGTTAATATTTATTTATTTGATTGCACTGGCTGTTGGTTGCAGCATGTGGGATCTTGTTTTTTTTTTTTTTTTTTTTAAGTTACAGCACGAGGGATCTTCAGTTGTGCCATGTAAACTCCCAGTTGCAGCATGTGGGGTCTAGTTCCCTGACCAGTGATCAAGCCTGGGCCCCCTGCATTAGGAGAGTGGAGTCCCAGCCACTAGACAACCAGGGAAGTCCCAAGGGTTGCACAGGTAGTTGAGAAGAAGGGGATCTTCCTGGATGGACAAACAATACATATGCTTTAAGAAATCCTTAGAGGAAGCAACCACGGCAGGATCTACATGGCTTCATCAAATGAGTCAGTGCCTACTAGGACGAGGAAGGGCAGATAGGAGAAATCCATGCTATATGACCACATTCATTTTAGTGTGCTTATAGACTAAGAACTAATTTGGAAAAACACTAGCCTGAAGGTTACCCAAGACACAGAAGAGTGTTAAACAGATTATTTAATGTAGAAAGACTTTAGAAGTGAAACATTCAAACAGTATTTTAAAATTTCCTGACTATGTGTAGTGGCTTTGGAAATAATTGCTCTGCTAATTATAAACATTGGAAAGACTGATGCTGAAGCTGAAACTACAAAACTTTGGTTACCTGATGCAAAGAGCTAACTCACTGAAAAAGAGTAAGTCTTTCCTGATGCTAGGAAAGATTGAGGGCAGGAAGTGAAGGGGGCAACTGAGGATGAAATAGTTGGATGGCATCACCCACTAAATGGACATGAGCAAACTCCGGGAGTTGTTGATGGAGAGGGAAGGCTGGTGTGCTGCAGTCCATGGGGTTGCGAAGAGTTGGGCACGACTTAGCAACTGAACAACAAGAACAAATATAAACGGAATCTTATCTTTTTATTAAAACAAATCCAAGAAACTCTACTCTAAAAAGTAACTTTTAGGTTAAAAAATCAATATTTTTTCCTTTTGCTTCCAAATATACACAGTGACACAAATAAAGCTTTTGCTAATCTACTTCCAATTACCCAGTGTTCTCAGAAGCACAAGCAACACATTTCCTTGATTATAAAAGTGAAATTTGCACTTTTCACTAACTCAGACTGTGGTCCCCTGGGCAGTCTCAATTAATGAAGTTTTACTCCACTTGTCGCCTAGTAGCAAATTTATCCACTGGAAAATTAACAGCAAGACAACCTGGGGCCCTTTAGGAGTAATTAATGTGTTTGGAATTGCGGTGGTATTCTAATTGCTGGTTATAAAAGTCTGCAGTCATGTTACTTTGCTGCTGGGCTGATGTGGTTTTGGCCTGAGTACCGGCAGAAGGGCCGGGTGGCGGGTTACCACTGATTAATAATTCTGTTTCATAGACAGACTCTTTCATGCCGGGTCCCATTGATTTATCTTCCTGATGCCGCGTTGACGTCAGCTGTGGATTTACGGCTGATTTATTTTGGCTGAGTTAATATGAGCAACGTCACTGTGCCTAATGATTAAGTATTCATGGTTGGCTATAAATTACTCTCTTTCTTTTCATTCGATGATAACAGATTATTTTTCACCACTTCTGAGTGTGAATTATGAAGGACAGTTACCTCTTTAATCTCCAGCACATCTAGCCATGAAAAAAGTCTGTGCATCCAATTCTTCCATTTCAGAAAAAGCTGCTATCTCTGTTTAAAAAAAAAAAAAGAATGAATGAGTGAATGTGTTGTTCTGTCACTCAGTCATGTCTGACTCTTTGTGACCCCATGGACTGCAGCACTCCAGGCTTCCCTGTCCTTCACAGTCTCCTGGAGTTTGCTCAAACTCGTCCATTTAGTGGGTGATGCTATCCAAGCATCTCATCCTCGGTTGCCCCCTTCTCCTCCCGCCTTCAATCTTTCCCAGCTTCAGGGTCTTTTCCAATGAGTCAGCTCTTCACATCAGGTGGCCACAGTATTGCAGTTTCAGCTTCAGCATCAGTCCTTCCAATGAATATTCAGAACTGATTTCCTTGAGGATGGACTGGTTGGATCTCCTTGCAGTCCAAGGGACTCTCAAGAATCTTCTCCAACACCACAGTTCAAAAGCATCAATTCTTTGGCACTCAGCCTTCTTTATGGTCTAACTCTCACATCCATACATGACTACTGGAAAAACCATAACTTGGACTATACAGACCTTTGTCAGCAAAGTGATGTCTCTGCTTTTAAAAATGTTGTCTAGGTTGGTCATAGCTTTCCTTCCAAGGAGCAAGTGTCTTTTGGCTAGTCACCATCTGCAGTGATTTTGGAACCTAAGAAAATAAAATCTGTCATTGGTTTCTCTTTTTCCCCTTATACTTGCCATGAAGTGATGGGACAAGATGCCATGATCTTACTTTTTCCTACACGCAGACATGGTGTCAGGGGACCGGTGGAGGGAGAAACACAGGGGGCAGGATTGGGGCGTGGCCCTCCTTTCTAAAGGTTCAACCTGGCACCCCTTCTCCTTGACTGTCTTTGCCCAGAAGCTCACCGCATGTCCACACCTGGCTGCAGGTGAAGTTGGGCATCTTTTCTGTGGGTGATTATGGACCCAGCTAAAGTCAGGGATTTTTGTACAGGGGGAAGGATGAGAAGACGCAAATTTCAGTACAACCAGCAGCTCAGCCAGGAACAATCACACTCACCTAAAGAGCTTCCAACTCATCTTGTCAACAGGTTTCAGGCTGCAGAGGTCTAAATACCTGCTCCATCATTTATGAGCTGGGAGGTCACTCTTTGTGCCATTATTTTTATTTGTGGAATAAAGATAATAATTTTTTGTAGGTACCTCACTTGGATTTGTTAATAAGGTTTAAAGAACATAAAACTCCTTAGCCCAAGGGCTAGCAGAGAATTATTATTAATATTATTTTCCTTGTCAGTAAACACTATCATCATGTAACATTTGCCTTCTACATTTTATGAATACTTTAATTTATTATTAAGGCTCTGCTCCTTGTTAGAATCTGATTTAGCCACTGAACATATAGTTTTGCCTTTGCCGAATTCTCCGGGTTTTAACAGGATACCATACGCTGGTGGAGGAGAAATAGAAGCTGCTGAACACAATGACACATTCTGGGCTCTCTGCCTTGAATGAATAATTTTTCCTCACTGATTTTTTTAAACAAAAAATAGAATTATTTTCTCTTTTTACATATTTGTAACAATTATTCTTAATCTCTTTAGCCAAGGTTGGCTCTATCAGTATTATAGTTATTATTTGTTCATGCTGTAATGGGAGGAGAGAGAGAGAAAGGAAGAGAAAACTAGTACATTAAGAACTGACTCATTGGAAAAGACCCTGATGCTGGGAAAGACTGAGGGCAGGAGGAAAAGGGGACGACAGAGGATGAGATGGTTGGATGGCATCACCAACTTGATGGACATGAGTTTGAGCATGTTCCAAGAGTTGGCGATGGTCAGGGAAACCTGGCATGCTGCAGTCCATGGGCTTGCGAAGAGTCGGACACAACTGAGCGACTGAACTGACTGAGGAGAAAGTTACTAATTACTGGAGAAAGTTACTTCTCTGGTTACCTATAACCAGAAGTAAATTTTCCCTTTAACACTGGAATATTCATTTCCATTTTAATTAGAGGAAGAAATTTTAAAATTATGGTCCATTAGAATTTTAGCTAACATCCGTTGGATGTTCTTCTTTCTTTTTTAATCCATTCAAGTCATGGAGGAAGATTTAAGTATCAAGAACTTAAATCTTTCTTTTTTACTTTTCATTTTCACATTTTAAAAATAATTGGACAATTCATGGATTGAAGGTAGTATAAGCAGAAAACATTTTTTTTTACTATTAACAAATAATTATTAGGTGGCTTTCTCCTCTGTTATGATATGCAACTCACAAAGTTTATAAATTTTGGTTTAGAATCTTTTTTTTTTTTTTTCCAGTTTCTCTCCAGGTAAATAATAAATGTCAGCTACAGCTAAAGGCTTAGCACCCCCAAAAGGATTTATAGGAAGTAAAGTTGTTTCAGCTTTCCTGGTGGCTCAGTCAGTAAAGAACCTGTCTGCAACGCAGGAGATGCAGGTTCGATCCCTGGGTTGGGAAGACCCCCCTGGAGAAGGAAACGGTAACCCACTCCAGTATTCTTGCCTGGGAAATCCCACAGACAGAGCAGTCTGGTGGACTACAATCCATGGGGTCGCAAAGGGTTGGACACTCTTAGTGACTAAACAACAATAACAATGTTGTGTTAAGCTCAGAGACTTCCTGCCTCTGGATTCTGGGCTATGTGTACTCCATCATGCTGTGTATAGTTTTCCTAGCTTCCTGGTCAGAGTCTTTCCCTATGGATAGTGTGACTCTTCTTGCATATTTGAGCTAAGTCTGACTTTTGAGTGCATGGCAATATCTTTGTACTTATACTTATGTCCTGGCCCCATGGCATGATTAAGTTGTTGAGTCCCTTTGAAGTTTGCAACCAGCATCAGTCCCAGTGGATTTCCTGCAACGGAAAAATGCTGCCCTCTTTGAAAAAACCCCCAGGTCTTTGGGTGCTGAGGGAACTGAGTTTGGAAGCACAGTCTCGGAACTTTAAAAATAAATTCTTGTCTGCCAACTAGAAACAGCCTCCTAATGTGCCACATCCCACATACATTTGGATTTAATATGTTTTCTTTTTCTCAGTGATTGCTCTTTAATTATTGCAATGTTGAAACAACTCGCTAGGTCTCCAAAAATATGCTCCAGTAGGTGGGGTTGGGGAGGGAAGGATGAGGAGGTAGGGAACGGGCAGCCTGAAGGCTTGGGTACAGCTGCCAAGGAGGATTCCAGGGCTGCCGGGGCCGGGGGATGGCATTTGTTCTGGGCCTTTTATTCTTATGGCTTTACCCTCCTAAAGATGAGATGACAGTCTGAAAGTGACTTCCTGGCAGTCCAGTTACAGTCTTTTGAAAAACTGCACAACCATTTTTACAAAGATATGATAGACTAGTGTGCGATCCATTATGCTGGTTAGAATATGTTGGCAGGAAGACACAAACTCCACATCGTCAAAAATTCAAATGATGAAACTCAACGCATGATCTCCCACTCCTGTCTTTCCTCTTTGTGGCTGCTCTCTTGAGATGAAATGGTGGAGCTCTGAGCTCCTATCAGACTTGGAGGCTCTATGTTAATGCTCTGAGAATGTTTCATGGGCTCAATCCAAGAACTGTGAAAGGCAGGGACTTTGACAGCAGTGACAAACGGCGAGAATAATAGCTGATGAAAAGGATTTAACCTTCATTTGAGTGACTTCTTCCCATCCATTTTTGTTGAGGGTCTGGGGGCTCAGACAAGTTAAATCATGTCCCCAGAGTGATGAAACTCAGAGTTACTTTGAATCTAGACCTGCTTCCCAAACCAAGTGCGTCCAGTAGTAAAATGGGGATGCTGATGTAAAGCTCAAAGGATGCGCTTAGTTGCTTAGTCGTGTCCAACACATTGCAACCTCATGGACTCTGGCTCACCGGGCTCCTCTGTCCATGGGATTCTCCAAGCAAGAATACTAGAGTGGGTTGCCATGCCCTCCTCCAGGTAATCTTCCCAACTCAGGGATTGATCCCAGGTCTCCTGCATTCAGGTGGATTTTTTACCTTCTGAGCCACCAGAGAACCCAAGAATACTGGAGTGGGTAGCCTATCCCTTCTCCAAGGGATCTTTGAGACCCAGGAATTGAACCAGGGTCTCCTGCATCGCAGGTGGATTCTTTATCAACTGAGCTATCAGGGAAGTCCTACTGTGAGGGTTAAATGAGGTTAATTTCTCTTATTGTTTAATCTCAACTAACCCCAAGTGAAGACTGTGGTTAGAAAAGACTCTGCTTTTTGTTTTTGGTATAAAAGTTTATTTGTACAAGATTCATCAGACTACATAATCAACACATGGAGTAAATATCTAGCTATATTTTCTGTGTGGGATTGGCTGTGTCTGAGAAAATCAATGTAATCATAGAGAGGCTTTACCCGTCTGAACAGTAGGTGTCAGGACTGCCCCCAGGAGGTTGCAGTGAAGGTCACACGTGTGAGGTGGGTTGTCCTGCATCCTCCCCCTGGTGATGGATTGCCCTGACTCCATCTCCACGGGAACAGCCCCCTGAGAGCTCATCACTCCTTCCTTCTGCTTGGATGACTCTGTTTGATGAAACAGTCTGGTGGCGTGTCTTCAGAGAGAAGCACTCAGGTGGGACCAGGGCTTTCCTTCCACAGAAGCAGGGGGAGGGCAGAAAGTCATGGTGGGAGGGGAGATGGGCTGAAGGAGAAGGTTATGTTCTTTGCAGGGGTAAGGAAAGCACATTTGCAGTGACATTTGCACAATTAGTTTTGTTCAAGGGAAGAAGCCTGTTCAGGGCCAGAATGGAAAGAAGGAAGGAAGGGAGGCAAGAAAGAAAGAAGGGAGGGAGGGGGAAAGGAAGGAAGGAAGGAAGGAAAGCACCAAGAAAAGCTCTTGACTTCAGCTCTTTCCCATGGCTGTGACCATTAGACCACAACCCCCTCCCTCCTGACCTGATGGTCACAGGTCTTCTTCCCCCAGAACAGTCTAGACTAAGAAATGAGGCTCTGAATACCTTGAATATAATTTATAAAGTCAAAGATAACATGGAAAGAACACTTATTTTGGCATCGAATAACACTGACTTTGAATTTCTAGCTCTTATTTACTTACTGACCAATAAGGTTTATATAATTTAGGGGAAATTTGTTTACTTTCTCTGGACCTCATTATTTTTGCCTATTAGAGATAATCATACCTGCTGTAAAGAGGCAATAGAAATAAAATGAAGTCAGAAATCAATCAAATCACAATGTAAGACACCTGGAAAATAACAGATGGTCAATAAAATAAATCTTCCATTATTAAGTCACTTCACTCTCTTCCTCCTAATCCTCATTCACCGTTGGAGAGCCTTTGCCGTTATAATAGGGTGATAGCCCCGGTCATTGGCTGTGATTCCTGTCAATGTAGTCCTGGTTCACCTTAGACTCTTCTGTCTTTTAGAGCTGTCTCTGAACGTTCAAGGCTGGAGGTCTCTCCTCTACATTGCCTGTCTTCCTGGACTTGATTATAACCCAATACAGCTGCTCCCTGCAAATTGGAGACCTTGCTTAACTTGGCTCCCAACAGGTACCCCGTTGCCCACTTTTATTGTGACTATACCTGTGGTGTTTTTACTGTGCCTTTTCTGTGCTCCTGGGCTACACTATGTGATTGGGTTGGTTGGTCCTCCCAGCTCCTTCTGTTTGTCTCAGTGGGCAAATGCGATCCAAGGCACCTCTCTATCTTCCCTTCCAGCTTGGGACGATGGATCAACATGGGTTGTAGAGTCAGAAGACCTCTATATCCAGATCCTGATTCTTCTAGTTGGCCCTGGTGGGTCTCTTTTCACCTGCTAAGTTTCTTAGAAGGGTTAAATGTGTTGGAAATAATGACAGATCATTTCTTAAGGTTTTACTATGTGCCACAATGCTTACTATTTGCATTATGGTAAGTTCATCACCCAAGTTATTTAATTTCCATAAAACCCTGCTATCCTCAATAGGCAGAAATCTCAATTGTTCCCATTATACAGATGAGACTGAGAGTCAAAGTGAGGACAGGGAGACCGTAAGGCAGATGTGAGAGAAGGAAGATATGCGGAGAAGAGAAAAACAGTAAGAAAAAGTCTTAAGACGAGGAAACCCAGTGGTACATGGAAGGGAGTAGAACTTTTTATTTAATCTCTCTGTGACGTCTGCTTTGTGAGGGGCAACCCTTTCTAAAATCTGAAAGCCAAAAAAGATATAAAATTAAAGTCAAAATTTGAACAAGATAAAGAAGTTATGTGCGTTTTGTCTAAGTCCCCAGATGCTAACATTTTGCAGCCCCCTTAGAAAGCCTAGACCAGTGAGTAGTTTGCCTGTTCCTTCTAGAGTCTAGTCCAAGATCCCAGAATTGATAGCTGATACACTGTTGGCCAGGGCTTCCCAGGTGGCACTAGTGGTAAAGAACCCACCTACCAGTGCAAGAGACATAAGGGGTTTGATTCTGGGTTGGGAAGATCCCCCAGAGGAGGGCATGGCAAGCCACTGCAGTATTCTTGCCTGGAGAATGCCATGGACAGAGGAGCCTGGCAGGCTATAGTCCGTAGGGTCACAAAGAAACAGACTCGACCGAAGAGACTTAGCACCACTCATACTGACTGGTGCAGAGCCCACCTGTCGGTCAGATTATTTCAGGGTTCAACCAATGCTATTCTTTCAGCCAGTATTGGCCAAAAAGTGTCTTGTATGGACAGACACTGGGGATAAAACTGAGAGTTAAACAATCACAGCCATCCCTTCCCCTAGGTGATAGATTAGGAAACAGATTCAGAGAGAAAGAGAGAGGAGATCTAAGCAAGCTGACAGTTTCCTATTAGATTCAGAAGGCAGGACTCAAATGCAAGTCTTGGAAATTCTTGACAATTGGTAGGAGTTTTACGAAGATATTATGGGCCATGCTGAAAAGAAACATTTGCTATTTTCTACTTGCTAGAAGAAAGGGTGAGGGAAACCAGCATAATTTGGGCACCTACCATGAACTAGGCATCGTGTGTGTGTGTGTGTGTGTGTGTGTGTGTGTGTGTGATTCCTTGGGACCCCATGGACGGTAGCCCTCCAGCTCCTCTGTCCACGGAATTTTTCAGGCAAGAATACTGGAGTGGGTTGCCGTTTCCTCCTCCAGGGGATCTTCCTGACCCAGTGATCAAGCCCATGTCTCCTGCATTGGCGGGTGGGTTCTTTACCCCTGATTACATGGTTTAATCCTTTATCCCTGTGAAAGAGAGGCTACAGTCTCTGTAATATAGACGATAAGATGGAGACTTGTGAATCTATTTCTAGTCCAAGGCCATATCACTGGTACATCAGGCAGTGTGGTTGAAGCCCCCGTGCACACTCTAGCAATGAGGCTCCCTCCTTTGCAACCCCCGACAGGTTCTCAGTGAGATACAGCCCCATCTCTGAAGCCTTTTCATGATGCTCTGCATTTTCTGATCAAAAAGGCCCAGTGGGAATAGACACTGGGAAACAATTTAGCCAAATATCCTTTTTAGCCAAATGATTTATTTACTGCTGCTAGGATGGCATTTTCTCCTGGTCTTTCTCTGGCCCTCTTTGTTGCCTCCAGTCTTCTTTGTCTGTTTCTTGCCAAGAAGCCTCTTAGCTTTGCTGATCTGAGGCCGGTACATCTTCTCCCCACAGTAAATCTGAGGCTAATGGGCACCGAGAAGGAAAGCATTGCTCTGAGCCACTCAGAGCACAGCTGTCCTCTTGGAACACACAAGTTGTTTTTTCCTTAAATCCACAAGCGGGGTGCCTCCCGATGACCTCTCTTCCCCTCACACGACCCTTCCCCTCATACAGCCATCTTTCTCCAAGCACAGATAACTGAATAAACTTGGAGTATTTTGGGAATAGGAAGTCATTTTCATATAAGATGAGTGTGCCCTTGGTCCTGGCATATCTTTAGTACCTGAGACGATGCATTTCGGAGAAAGGAGGCTATATTAAAGGCTCATGCAAAGGGGAAGAAGATGGTAAAAGACTGAATGCTTCCCCTCTATGCTCAGGATAAAGACAACAAGCCTGTCCGCTTTCACCACTTCTGTTCAGCATCTGGGCTTTCCAGGTGACTCAGTGCTAAAGAATCTGCTCGCCAGACAGGAGACTCAGGTTCCATCCCTAGATCGAGAAGCTCCCCTGGAGAAGGAAATGGCAACCCACTCCAGTATTCTTGCCTGGGAAATCTCCTGGACGGAGGAGCCTGATGGGCTACAGTCCATGGGGTCTCAAAGAGTCAGACACAAATTATCGACTAAAACAAGAAATTCAGCCTCTACTGGAGGTTGTAGCCAGGGAAATTAGGCAAGAAAAAGAAAGAAAAGGCACCCAGATTGGAAAGGAAGAAGTCAACCTCTATTCACAGCTGACAGAATCTGGTATACAGAAAATTCTAATGAATCTACTGCAAACCATTAGAATGAATGGGTTCAGGAAGGTTGTGGGGTGAAAAAATCAACATATGAAGATCAGTTGTATTTTTATACACTCACAACGAACAATACAAAAGCAAACCTAAGGAAGCAATTTCATTCAAGAGAGAAAATAACAAAAACAAAAAACAAAAGTGAAAAATCTACACTGTGAAAATTAGTTTAAAAATTGCTGAATGTAATTATAGGAGCGCTAAATAAATGGAAAAACATCCCACATTCTGTGGCTTGAGAGACTTAGCATTGCTAAGATGGCAGTTTATTCCAAACTAAACTGCAGATTCAGTGTGATCCCTATGAGAATCCCAGATGTCTTCTTTGTAGAAATCAACAAGCTGATTAAAAAATGGTGATGATGATGCATTTTGTTGTTGCCTAGGGTAGTAAGATACGTCTGATAACAGTAGCTCTCACATGGCCACATGAAGTCACTATTCATCACATTTTTATTTTCTATAAATATATTTATTTCCTTTTGCTTTTTTAAAAGATCTTTATTTTTTCTTTTAAAATTTTTATTTTATAATGGACTATAGTTGATTTACAATGTTGTGTCATTTTGGGTGTAGAGCAAAGGGGTTCAGTTATACATATACATAGATCTCAGAGACGGCAATGGCACCCCACTCCAGTACTCTTTAGCCTGGAAAATCCCATGGACGGAGGAGCCTGGTGGGCTGCCGTCTATGGGGTCATGCAGAGTCGGGCACAACTGCAGCAACTTAGCAGCAGCAGCATACATAGATCTATTCTTTCTCAAACTCATTTCCCATTTAGGTTATTATACAATACTATAAATATATATCATTTCTAGAAGGTGGAATGTATTTCACATCTGTCCCTTAATTCCTCTAATGACCTTTTTTGCTCATCTTTGTGATGATATCTTTATTTCTTTAAACATTTTATACATGGTGATTTAATATTCTTTATCTCACAATTCCAATAACTGCAATCCTTAGAGACTTAAATGTGTTTCTACTTTCTACAAACTCTCATCTGTGGTGGTTTGCTATCCAGGGTGCTTGCTGAGCTTTGATTTTGAGATCATTGCTCGATCTTAATTTGTCAGAATCTGTAAGAACAATACTGGGGAAACTTTCTTCTAAAGTTCAGATGTATCTTCTGGCTTCCAGGGGTTGCTATCAGCCAGAGACCCTCAATGCCCCTCAATGCCCCTCAAAAGTCTTGGCTCAGTGCTGGAGCCCAAGGTTTATGGCTTTCATCTGCCATCTCAACTTTATCCCAGTTTATCCCAGTTGTCAGCATCAGCCTGCAGGGAACTCCTTAATTTCCTGCCAAAATACTGACTTCATCTGCATCATCCTTTAGGTCTGATTCTTCTTCTTTTCCCCCTTTTCTACTTAGGTTGGGAAAATAATTGAAAAATATCTGTTATCTTTTGTGAGAAGGATAATGCTTTAAGAGGTTTGTCTTCTGCGGGATGGTTTGTATTGGAGGTGGGAGTTGAAAGTCTATTAAAGCAATTAGGAATTAGCCCCTAAAAGTGACCCCAAAAAATGGACATTGATTGATTTTGTTGTTGTTCAGTCACTAAGTCATGTCTGAGTCTTTGTGACTCCATGGACTGCAGCAAGCCAGCCTCCCCTACGCTTCAATGTCTCCTGGAGTTTGCTGTCAAGGGCTGTGAAACCATTTTCAATCTATACAAAGAAAACGTGACTAGAAGAGGCTGCTGAATAGGTTTTGAGCACATATAGGGCCACATGAAGGGCTTCCCAGGTGGCCCTAGAGGTAAAGAACCCACCTGCCAGTGCAGGAGGCGTAAGAGACGTGGGTTCGATCCCTGGGTGGGGAAGATTCCCTGGAGGAGGGCACGGCAACCCACTCCAGTGATCCTGCCTGGAGAATCCCATGGACGGAGGATCCTGATGGGCCACGGTCCATGGGGTCTCACAGAGTCGGATACAACTGAAGTGGCTTAGCACGCAAGCACACGGGGCAGCGTGAAGACACGCCAGGTCAGTCTTCATGGGCTTCCTAGCTATCAGCGTAATGGGGAGAATGACTCTGGGTTTAACTCTGAGAGTAACTTAGCAGTCAGCCTGAATCAGAAACTCTTTAAAATGGTTAAAGGAATTCATTCTCTATAAATTAGGTTAAACACACAAAGGAAAAAGAGTCATTTTCCATTCCGCTGCTTTCCGGAGGATATTTAACTATTGGAAGTTACCGTTTCGAGGACCTTCAGGCTCATGAAAAATGTAACCATTTGCATATTGGACCTCGGAGATTTCTCTCTCCTTAGCCGCCCCGCTTCGCGCGTAGCCTCGGGGTTGGAAAAGCAGAGTTGTTCTCGGCCAAGCAACCAGAGAATAAATCAAGATACAATAAAGCCAGAAAGTAACATTGGGTTGAAAATCAGGTGATGGAGATGCTTGTCCCAGTTCCACCTGCCAAAGCAGCGTGGCCTCTTGCCTGAGCCATGGGGCAGCCATCCAGGCTGGTGGGACCTTTTGTGGCTCCCTTGTATTCCATGCCAGAGCCTGACAAAAACAGAGTTGAGCTGTTTCCTGCTGACCAAGCAGTTTTTTCAAGCATCATCTGCCATCTTTCACTTTGCATATTCCTTTTTCTCTGTGGCTTGGGTTCTATCCCACCAACCTGTAAATGAGCTCCTTTGTCCAGGCCACAGCTCAGCTAGTTGATCTGTCTCCCGGTGGGGTCCTCTCTCCCCAAATGCTGTCCCCTGATTGCCCTTCATCATTTCATACTCTGCAGCCTCTCAACTCATGATCTGTCCTGATGCCCACCGTGAAATCTTGGTGGTGACTCCTAGTTCCATGCCCGCCCCACCAGACCCACATTGGCCTGGGTGCTAGATTGACATTTTTATGTTCAAATCTACATGCTTCCGGGGATTTTCCCAACAGTCTACAGCTGTTAACTGTCTATTCTCTGAAATCTGTATCAGACTTTCTCTTGTATGTGAAGCTTAACACACCGCCAGGTGTGTCTTATCTCTCTGCTGAACAAGGAGCAAGAGAGGATGGATCTTTGTGATTCATTTTTTTTTACTATTATTATTATTTTAACTTTTTATTTTATATTGGAGTAGAGTTGATTAACAATGTTGTGATAACTTCAGGTGTAGCAAAGTGATTCAGTTATACATACACACGTATCTATTCTTTTCCAAATGCTTCTCCCATTAGGTTGTTACATAATATTGAGCACAGTTCCTTGTCCTATCCAGTAGGTCCATGTTGGTTATCCATTTTAAATACAGCTGTGTGTATTCCCAGGTAGCTCAATGGGTAAAGAATCTGCCTGCAGTGCAGATGCGGGTTCAATCCCTGGGTTGGGGGGATCCCATGGAGAAGGGCATGGCAACCCACTCAAGTATTCTTGCTTGGAGTATCTCATGGACAGAGGAGCCTGGCAGGCTATAGTCCATGGGGTTGCAAAGAGTCAGACACGACTGAAGCAACTGAGCTCATATGCACATGTCTCTTTAATGCCAGTTCATGGATGGCAGCCCTCATCAGATGCCCTTGCTGGCACAGCATCTTCTGATGAATCAGGACTAGGACCTCTCATTTTTACACACTAGGCTCTTGTACATACTTTTTCATTTTTATGGAATGTTCCTCTTTTCTGTGTTTGATAAGCTCCTACTCACCTTTCAGATTCTAGACCCATCATCTCTGCTTAAAGACATCATCTCTGACACCTGCAGATTCTGCCTCCCTCACTCGCTCGCATGGGTCCAGCTCTCATAGCTCTTGTCTCTGCCATGTTTTACAATATTTTTGCAAGACTCTTAGCTCTAAATGGCAGGAAAATAATTGATTTTGCTCACCATATTATTTCCAGTGTTTGCAACAGTGGTTGGTCCATATTTTCCTTTAAAAAGGAGGAAAGAATATACAATGGATTAAAGACAATCTCTTTAACAAATGGTGCTGGTAAAACTGGTCAACCACTTGTAAAAGAATGAAACTAGAACACTTTCTAACACCATACACAAAAATAAACTCAAAATGAATTAAAGATCTAAACAGAAGACCAGAAACTATAAAACTCCCAGAGGAGAATATAGGCAAAACACTCTCCGACATACATCACAGCAGGATCCTCTATGACCCACCTCCCAGAATATTGGAAATAAAAGCAAAAATAAACAAATGAGAGCTAATTAAACTTAAAAGCTTCTGCACAACAAAGGAAACTATAAGCAAGGTGAAAAAACACCCTTCAGAATGGGAGAAAATAATAGCAAATGAAGCAACTGACAAACAACTCATCTCAAAAATATACAAGCAACTCCTACAGCTCAATTCCAGAAAAATAAATGACCCAATCAAAAAATGGGCCAAAGAACTAAACAGACATTTCTCCAAAGAAGACATACAGATGGCTAACAAACACATGGAAAGATGCTCAACATCACTCATTATCAGAGAAATGCAAATCAAAACCACAATGAAGTACCATTTCATGCCAGTCAGAATGACTGTGATCCAAAAGTCTACAAGCAATAAATGGTGGAGAGGGTGTGGAGAAAAGGGAACCCTCTTACACTGTTGGTGGGGATGCAAATTAGTACAGCCACTATGCAGAACAGTATGGAGATTCCTTAAAAAACTGGAAATAGAACTGCCATATGACCCAGCAGTCCCACTGCTGGGCATACACACCAAGGAAACCAGAATTGAAAGAGACACGTGTACCCCAATGTTCATTGCAGCACTGTTTATAATAGCCAGCACATGGAAGCAACCTAGATGTCCATTAGCAGATGAATGGATAAGAAAGCTGTGGTACATATACACAATGGAGTATTGCTCAGCCATTAAAAAGAACACACATGAATCAGTTCTAATGAGGTGGATGAAACTGGAGCCAATTATACAGAGTGAAGTAAGCCAGAAAGAAAAACACCAATACAGTATAATGCATATATATGGAATTTAGAAAGATGGTAACTATAACCCTGTATGCAAGATAGCAAAAGAGGCACAGATGTATAGGACAGTATTTTGGACTCTGTGGGAGAGGGCGAGGGTGGGATGATTTGGGAGAATGGCATTGAAACATGTATAATATCATATATGAAATGAGTCACCAGTCTAGGTTCAATGCATGCTACTGGAGGATTGGGGCTGGTGCACTGAGACGACCCAGAGGGATGGTATGGGGAGGGAGTAGGGAGGGGGGTTCAGGATGGGGAACACGTGTATACCTGTGGTGGATTCATGTTGATGTATGGCAAAACCAATACAATATTGTAAAGTAATTAACCAATTAAAATAAATTTATATTAAAAAAAGAATAAAATAAATGGTCCACAAGTGAACAGCAGACTTTTATTCAATAAATGAATGAATAAATAGTTACATGGATTCGATATTTTCATCAGTGACTGTGGCAGAATCCTTCCATCTTGGTCACCCAAGGAGCTTTGGTTCACGTTGGAAAATCCAACTGAGGCTCACAGTTTATCGGTTCCCACCAGCCTCCTGATGTCAGGAAAGTGTCCTCCCTGCAATGAAAACAGCAGGCATCAAGTCCACAGGCCTGTACATAAAAAGATCCATTATCCCAGGAGCCAAATGTCACTGCTGGAATGGCTTCCAAACGCTGCCACAAAGAACATTATTAATAACAGTAATTATAATAATAGTGATCATAAGAACACACATTAAACTTTAATTTATATGGCACCCAAGCTCCACAGCTCTGGGAGGGAATCACTCCACAGCAGAGAGGATGGAATAAAGCAAAACTCCAACTGAAAGGAAATATGATACAATTTTGGGCCCAGAGCCAGGCTTTCAGCTTCTATGTGGAGAGAGAAAAATAAAAAAACAAAACAAAGCAAAACCTCACCACCAGGCTTCAAACTAAGTCAGGCTTGATAGGAAAGTTTTGAATTTCAGGGTTACATCAGGGAGAGTTGAAAGCATATGTTTTAGTCTCATTTCAGGATAAGTACCCTTCATCATTCCAACTCAAAGCGTAGAACATATTACTGAGCGATGCTGGAAGGAGGCAGGGAGGGAAATAGTCCGGATGCTGTCTGAGTCTGTGTCTACAGTGTGTGCTCATTGCAACACGATTAAATGGGTTGAAAGATCAGCAGGCTCGGCATTATCTACAGGTAATGGTCAGATGTGTAAAGAGTGAAAAAATTAAAGTGGTTGTTTCGGTGGTTGTTAGGATACTTAAAACGTTTTTCACAGATATGAGAGAATCCAATGACTCTAAAAATGGTTCAGAGCTAAAATCTGGAAGAATTTATTTATTGGGGCAACATTGTGTGATGTTGAGCTATGGCTCTTAGAAACTAGTCAGGTTGGGTTTGCGTCTTGCCTCCTCTGCTCACAGTGTGACCTTGAATGGGTTACCCCTAAACTTCCATTTCCTTTTATTAAACTGAAACAAAAATAGGATTTATTTATTAGGGCGCCCCTGGTGGTTCAGCGGTAAAGAATATGCCTGCCAATGCGGGAGACGCGGGTTAAATCCCTGGATTGGGAAGATCCCCCTGGAGAAGGAAATGGCAACCCACTCCTATATTTTCGCCTGGTGTAAATCCCATGAACAGAGCAGCCTGGTGGGGTACAGTTCATGGGGTTACAAAGAGTCGGACACGACTGAGCGTCTGACCCACACGCACATTCTCATCAAATTGTATACTTTTAATATGTGCAATTCACTGTATATCAATTAAGCCTCCATAAAGCTCTTAAAAATATGGAACATAAAACATAAATAAAAGTTTATTGAGTATGATGAAGTAGTTCATATTTGAAGCAAAATAAGGAAATAATTCAACAAAATGCATAGGACTAAGATTTAATGAACACTTGCAAAGCAGAAGCTCAGTGTCACCATTTTTGGCTTGAATGGATCTGTGGGCAAATTTATTTTGAGCCTGAGAACTTGGAAGACAGGATTGCGGCTTGATACTGGATACAGTGTGAGGGACTTGGGAATGGAGATGGAAACAGATGATGAATTAGTTTCAGATTATACATTGTATGACCTGTGTTCCCAGGCCACACCTCCCCAAACCTAAATTATAATTCACCATGTCATCCTCTTCTATTGAGACCCTTAGAGCTAAAACTGGAATCTATATTCTTATCTATAGTGGACAAAGAACATTATGCTTTTTTTTAAAATAAGAAGATATATATGCTAAAAAGTTCAAACTGTGGGAACACATGACTAAATTAAGTCCTCCTTCCTCAACAAAGTAATGGACAAAATTCTCTAAGACAGGCTTCAACAATACGTGAACTGTGAACTTCCAGATGTTCAAGCTGGATTTAGAAAAGGCAGAGGAACCAAGGATCAAATTGCCAACATCCACTGGATCACTGAAAAAGTGAGAGAGTTCCAGAAAAACCTCTACTTCTGTTTTATTGACTACACCAAAGCCTTTGACTGTGTGGATCACAACAAACTGTGGAAAATTCTTAAAGAGATAGGAATACCAGACCACCTGACTTGCCTCCTGAGAAATCTGCATGCAGGTCAGGAAGCAACAGTTAGAACTGGACATGGAATAACAGACTGGCTCCAAATCGGGAAATGAGTACATCAAGGCTGTATATTGTTATCCTGTTTATTTAACTTATATTCAGAGTATATTCAGAGAAGGCAATGGCAACCCACTCCAGTACTCTTGCCTGGAAAATCCCATGGATGGAGGAGCCTGGTAGGCTCCAGTCCATGGGGTCGCTAAGAGTCGGACACGACTTCACTTTCACTTTCACTTTTCACTTTCATGCATTGGAGAAGGAAATGGCAACCCACTCCAGTGTTCTTGCCTGGAAAATCCCAGGGATGGGAAAGCCTGGTGGGCTGCCATCTATGGGGTCGCATAGAGTCGGACAAAACTGAAGCGACTTAACATCAGCAGCAGAGTACGTTATGAGAAATGCCATACTGGGTGAAGCACAAGCTGGAATCAAGATTGCTGGCAGAAATATCAATAACCTCAGATATGCAGATGGCACCACCCTCATGGCAGAAAGCAAAGAAGAACTAAAAAGCCTCTTGATGAAAGTGAAAGAGGAGAGTGAAAAAGTTGGCTTAAAACTCAACATTCAGAAAACTAAGATCATGGCATTCATGGTAAGTAGATGGGGAAACAATGGAAACAGTGAGAGATTTTATTTTGGGGGGGCTCCAAAATCACTGCAGATGGTGACTGCAGCCATGAAATTAAAAGATGCTTGCTCCTTGGAAGAAAAGCTGTGATCAACCTAGACAGCATATTAAAAAGCAGACACATTACTTTACCAACAAAGGTCCATCTAGTCAAAGCTATGGTTTTTCCAGTAGTCATGTATAGATGTGAGAGTTGGACTATAAAGAAAGCTGAGTGCCAAAGAATTGATGCTTTTGAACTGTGGTGTTGGAGAAGAATCTTAAGAGTCCCTTGGACTGCAAGGAGATCTAACCAGTCCATCCTAAATGAAATCAATCCTGAATAATCACTGGAAGGACTGATGCTGAAGCTGAAACTCCACTACTTTGGCCTCTTGATGTGAAGAACTGACTCATTGGAAAATCTTTCTGATGCTGGGAAAGATTGAAGGCGGTAGAAGAAGGGGATGATAGAGGATGAGATGGTTGGATGGCATCACCGACCTGATGGACATGAATTTGAGTAGGCTCTGGGAGTTGGTGATGGACAGGGAAGCCTTGAGTGCTGCAGTCCATGGGGTTGCAAAGAGGTGGACATGACTGAGTGAATGGGCTGAACCGAACTGAACTCCTCACCAAAGGGCTTCCCAGGTAGTGCTAGTGGCAAAGAACCTGCCTGCCAATGCAGGAGGCATAAGAGATGTGGGTTCGATTCCTGGGTCAGGAAGATCCCTTGGAGAAGGGAATGCCAACCCATTCCAGTATTCTTGCCTGGAGAATCCCATGAGTGGAGAAGCCTGGTGGGCTACAGTCCATGGAGTTGCAAAGAGTCAGACACAATTGAAATGACAGCATACACACATGCATCCTCACCAAAACTCTAATATCCTTTCTTACTAGCAGTTTCTTACTTTTCTCTACATCATTTTTCTTCTCTGTTGTTATTTTGAAACTTGATTTAACAGCCATAACTAGATATTGCTTGCAAAAGTCAAGTTTTTCCCTATATGTTCTATACAATATTAATGCCCACTGTTACTAAATGCGTGCTATGTGCTAGTCATTTTTCTAAGCGCTTTCTATGCATCAGCATGTGTAATTTTCAGAACATCTGGTTTACAAGCTGTGTGGCTTGCGTCAAGTTTCTTAACTTCTCTGGAGACCAGTATCCTTCTTGGTGAAATGGACATACCACCGCCATCCTAGCAGGGATGGTCCATGTACAATACATTGTGTGATGTCTGGTACCTAGGACTGACAAAGCCATAGTGACTACAGCCTATTACCCATATCTTTTTCTCTATCCTGATAATACATAAGATGAAGCCCGATGCTGGTTCACTAAGATTGTGTTTTATAGAAAGGAAGATCCATGCTATTAGAATCTTTGGGTTAATTTACTCTAGATAAACAAGACTGGTATGTATTAGACAAGTATAATTATTTTGTGTTTCCTGAACACACAGTAGTTCAAGTTCACTATCCCAAGCACTAGGTATAGACCTTGACTTTCACTTTTATTTTATGGACCCTGCTAGGGAAAGGTAATCCAGATTTTTGATTTGTTCATTGATTCACCAAATTGAGAAAAAGCTGGTTAGATAATCTTCTCATCCAAGCTACGACATTAAATTCTGTGGTCATAGACAAAATGCAAACTGAAAAAAAAGGGGGTCCTTGAGGTTTGGATTTGGAATAAGCAATCCGAAC
Source organism: Oryx dammah (assembly GCF_014754425.2). Classification (NCBI taxonomy): domain Eukaryota; kingdom Metazoa; phylum Chordata; class Mammalia; order Artiodactyla; family Bovidae; genus Oryx; species Oryx dammah. The sequence goes on along the minus strand of NW_024070203.1, from coordinate 19,025,840 downwards.
TCCCTGCCTGTTTCGGTTGAGCTTGAATACCTGCCCCATGCCTCTCAGTACAAACCCAACATTGAGACAAGGAACTTGCCAACAGATTATTTTCTGAACTGTGAACACTTTAAATAATAAAAATCACAAAAATATAAACTTGTGAGACATTTAATTATACTTTTTGAAAACCACATTGATTGAATATTCTGCGGTAAGGAAGACACAAGTCAACAGAAAAGATATATTGAGAAGTACAGTACTGTCATTTTTGGTGACTTCTAGATAGATAAGAGAGGGAAAAATATTTTAGGTAGGGTGAGACCTACCTACAAAGGTCTGGGAACCTGATTCCTAAAAAGAATCAGAGTAGTAATTCTCTTCTCATGTGATCCTGTTCGAGGACTGTATGCACTGTTGCAAGGTGCTTGGGTTCCTCTGGTGATAATGAGCACTGGTTGATGTATTTGACATAAGAGATGTGATTAAATTTAAACTATACTACAAAAAGTCATTCTAGATGTATCAAGTAGGTAACTAGGTAAATATTATTGAATTAAATTACAAAAAATATGAAATGAACTAGTATTATTATGGAAAACTTGATAGTTACTTGGGAAAGTAAATTGAATTTGTGGGAGATCAGGAGCTGAAGCCATCAAGGATTGCCTAAAAGTATGTTGAAAGTGTTGGTCTGAAGGATAATGAGTGATTCAAAGAGGCTGGTAACAGGGTGAAGCAGAAGGGAACGGATCAGTAAATATTTCTGATGTGAGGCCCTTGACCTCCCCAAATTAATGTGATCCTGAGCAGAGAGATCGTTTAAGGAAATGGAATGGTTAGTACTGAGAGGCCAGACAGGAGTGAGGGCATGGTGAAACCTTGCGGTCCTTAGTGTAGCCAGGGGCAGGGGAGGTGGGCAGCAGCAGTATACGGAGAGGAGCCAAAGTGACTAGAAACTAACACAGCTTTGTAAGTCAACACAACCTCAATAAAATATTTATTTTTTAAAATTGTCTGAGATAACTTGTAATGAAAGTAAGGTAGAACAAGGTACCCTGGAGGCCTGAGCGTTTATCATAAAAAAAGGCTAACATCTAATAGGTAATTATCATGAGTCCCAGTGTGGTTTAAATGTATTCCCTGTATTAGTTCATTTAGTTCTCACAATAAACTTTTAAAGCAGATGCTATTATTTTTTTACTGAACTATTTTTATAGTGCTGGCTTAATTTCTGCTGTATGGCAAAGTGATTTGGTTATACATATATACACATTCTTTTCCATTATGGTGTATCTCAGGATATTGAATATAGTTTCTTGTGCTCTACAGCAAGACCTGGTTTATCCATTCTATATGTAATAGTTTGTATCTGCTAAGCTCAAATTCCCAGTCTATCCCTCTCCAAAGCATACTATTATTAAACCCATTTTACAGGCGAGGAAACTAAGTCAAAGTAAGATTAATTACTCATTTGATGTCTATGTGAAAACAGAAACTATGTATTTTGGTCTTTGTGCCCAGTGTCTGACACTGGGCTCTTAAAACCCTCATAAATTTGCAAGAGAAGGGCACCAGTGGTTTCTTTGGTTCTAATGAGGTGACTGAGTGGGCTCCTGGATGCCTCTGGATGGGGGTCTGGTCACCAGGAGGACCAAGCCATGAACAGTTTTCAACTCCAGGGAAGAAAGAAGGGCTGGAAATAATGTCCATAATTGATGAATTGATCATATCTACATGAAGAAGGCTCCATAATATTTGATCCCAAGGGCTGCTGTAGCAAAGTACCACAACTGGGTGGCTTAACACAATAAAATGTATTCTCTCACAGTTCTGGAGGTTAGAAATCTGAAAGGAAGCTGTCAGCAGGCCCATACTCCCTCTGCAGGCTCTAAAGGAGAATCCATCCTCCCCACTTCCAGCTTCTGGCGGTTGCTGTCAATGCTGAGGTTTCCTTGGCTAGTTGGCACCTCCCTCCAGTCTCTGCCTGCATCCTCACTTGTCTTCCCCCTGTGTGTGTCTCTGTGGGGGCTCTTCTCTTCTTTTAAGGATGCCTGTGTGTGGGCATGCTAAATTGCTTCCATCATGTCCAACTCTGTGCCACCCTATGGACTATAGCTGGCCAGGCTCCTGTGTCCATGGGATTCTCCAGGAAAGAATACTGGAGTGGGTTGCCATGCCCTCCTCCAGCATGTCTTCCAGACCCAGGTATCGATTCTGAGTCTCTTATATCTCCTGCATTGGCAGCTGGGTTCCTTACTGCCAGTACCACCTGGGAAGCCCCTTATAAGGGTATCAGTTTTTAGATTTAGGCCTCATTCTAATTCAATACCAGAAAAGGTCAGTTTTCATTCTAATCCCTAAAAAGGACAGTGTCAAAAATTTCAAACTACTGCACAATTGCACTCATTTCACACGCTAGCAAAGTAATGCTCAAAATTCTCCAAGACAGGCTTCAACAGTATGTGAACAGAGAACTTGCAGATGTTCAAGCTGGATTTAGAAAGGCAGAGGAAACAGAGATTAAATTGCCAACATCTGTTGAATAATAGAAAAAGCAAGAAAATTCCGAAAAACATCTACTTCTGCTTCATTGACTATGCTAAAGTCTTTGACTGTGTGGATCACAACTGGAAAATTCTTACAGAGATGGGAGGAGCAGACCACCTTACCTGTCTCCTGAGAAACCTGTATGCAGGTCAAGAGGCAACAGTTAGAACTAGACATGGAACAACAGCCTGGTTTCAAATTGGGAAAGGAATATGTCAAGGCTGTATATTGTCACCCTGCTTATTTAACTTATATGCAGAGTACATAATAAGAAATGCCAGGCCGGATAAACACAAGCTGGAATCAAGATTTCCAGGAGAAATATCAATAACCTCAGATATGCAGATAACCCCACCCCTATGGCAGAAAGTGAAGAGGAACTAAAAGAGCCTTTTGATGAAGGTGAAAGAGGAGAATGAAAAAGCTGACTTAAAACTCAACATTCAAAAAGCTAAGATCATGGCATTTAGTCCCATCACTTTGTGGCAAATAGATGGGGAAACAATGGAACCAGTGACAGACTTTATTTTCTTGGGCTCCAACAACCACTGCAGATTGTGACTGCAGCCATGAAATTAAAAGATGCTTGTCCCTTGAAAGAAAAGCTGTGACAAACCTAGACAGCATATTGAAAAGCAGACATTACTTTGCCGATAAAGGTCTGTGTAGTCAAAGCTATGGCTTTTCCAGTAGTCATGTATGAATGTGAGAATTGGACCATAAAGAAAGCTGAGTACTGACGAACTGATGCTTTTGAACTGTGGTGTTGGAGAAGACTCTTGAGAGTCCCTTGGGCTGCAAGGAGATCAATCCAACCAATCCTAAAGGAAATCAACCCTGAATGTTCATTGGAAGGACTGATGTTGAAGCTGAAGCTCCAATACTTTGGCCACCTGATGGGAAGAACTGATTCACTGGAAAAGACCCTAATGCTGGGAAAGATTGAAGGCAGGAGGAGAAGGGGACGACAGAGGATGAGATGGTTGGAGGGCATCACCAACCTGATGGACATAATTTAATATGCCTCACAGTGACAAGTAAACTGGATGGACTTGCAGCTTCATTTGGTTTTTCTCCATTCAGGATATTTCAGACAACCTGAGCACAGGTGCTAAGCATGCTATCAGAACAGAAATGAAAGGCAGGCTATGAGTGCATTAACTTACCTGGAATGCAGCAATCAGAAAAGCCTAGAAGTCAGTCCTGTAAATGTCTGCATGTGTGTAACTTTTGTTTGTTAAGGTTTCATGGTGCTTTATTTGAGTTACCCATTGGAATGAGGACCGGGATGTTTTTAGCACTCATGCTTTGAAAGATCTCACCTGTGCCTCTTCTTCAGCCATCAGGAACTGCCAGTACAAAATACCAGTGAAGTCCACGGCTTCAGGAGCAGACAGACCATGTTTGGATTTTCATTGTCCTCTACTGGCTGTGTGACCCTGGACAAATTCTTGGACCTCTGTTAGCTTCCATTCTCAGCTGTGAAAAGGAGATAACAGTATTAACCTCAGTTTGTGACCCTGAGATGGTGATACTGTATGTATTTAGCTCAATGTGTAGCATATGAGTGTGCTAAAAACTGTGGCAGTTGTTACAGCTTTATCATTATTCTTATTTCTACATGTGGAAATGGGCTTCCCTGGTGGCTCAGTGGTAAAGAATCCGCCAGCCAGGGCAGGAGATGTGGGTTCGATCCCTGGGTTGGAAAGATCCCCTGGAGAATTCCAGTGGACAGAGAAGCCTGGCCGGATACAGTCCATGGGATCACAAAAGAGTCGGGCATGACTTAGACACTAAACAACAGCATGATAACTTGCCTCATTATATGTGCAAAGACTCTATTTTCAAATAAGGTTACATTCTGAGGCTCTGAGTAGACACGAGTTTGGGGGTGGACTATTCAACCCACTACAGGCTCATATGTATTTAATATTAAGTATTTGTCTGTCTTGTTTGTCTGTTTACTATGACTTCATCCTTCTAAAATATTAATTCCATAAAGAGAAAGCATAATCTATTCTGTTCATTGGTGTATCCACAGTGCCTTGTGGATACATAGTCCATATCTGTCGAAACAGGAATTTGTTTAATGATGAGTAAGCGTAAACAACATGTTTTTAAAATAAAATCTGAGAATCTAATATTTATTGTCATTAGGCAGATGTTTGGACTTATTTCTACTTGTTATTTTGCATTTTATATTTAACTTATTTGGTTCTGTTTCCTCCTTTATTTATTTATTTTTTTACCTTCTGCTAAAAGATTGAGTTTTATCTAAATCTACTTCACATTTCTTGTTTGGAAATTAAACATAATTATTGCAGATGTTTCATGACTCTTTTCAATTGTATCATTATTAGGCATTTTTACCAAGTCTAAAGTTAATCAACACATTTACCCTTTTTCAAAGTACAATCAACTATACAAGTTCCACCTTGTTTTTAAACCAGTTCGAATGATCATCTTTATCTTTTTTATTCTTAAAATTAATTCTTATTTAAATTTGTTCTATCTGAAATGGGGCACTGTGGTTTTAAAAAAATTGTAACTGCCTGGAAAACAATACACTGCTAGGCCAATAAACTGAAACCAAGACTCAAATGCTTTCCTAAAACTAATGATGAATTTGGAGTACATCCCGTTACAGTGAGGAAGAATGTGCTGTAGCTGAGTCAAAAGCAATTCTTTTACACCCACGAACTTGCAAATTTAATTTTTTTCACCTGTACTTTTGAAACTTCATGCTTTTTTCCCTGTCCTCAAATTCCTTTTTTCTGAAATGCATTTTTAATGTGGCATTTTTGAGTTAGAGCTTTGAGAAGTGATCTAAAAATGTCTTTATGTTGTCCTCACCTTTGAATGGTAATTCATCAGGCTCTAGAATTCTGAGCTGACAGCTATTTTCCTCCATCCTTTAGAAATGTTTTTTGTTGTTCATTTTTAATTGGACAATAATTGCTTTACCACGTTGTGTTGGTTCCCGCTGTACACAGCGTGCCTTAGCTGTGAGTATGCATATGTCCCTTCCCTCTTGAGCCTTGCACCCACTTCCGTGGCAGCCCTCTAGGGCATCAGCGAGCGCCGAGCCTGGCTGCCAGGCTGGGCTGTGGTCTCCCGCTGGCTGTCTATAAGCATGCACGGCAGTGCCACCTCTCACTTCGTCCCACGCTCTCCTCCCCATCTGCGTCCACAACTCTGCCCTCTACATCTGCATCTCTACTCCTGCCCTGCAAGCAGGCTCATCTCTGCCATTTTTTCTAGATCCCATATGTGTGTGTTAAAATGTGCGTTTGCTTTTCTGGCATACTTCAATAACGTTTCTGTTTCATTGCTCTCTGGCATCTATTATTGCTGCTGAGAAGTCTGCTGACAGTCTATTTGTTGCCCCTGGAGTTAACCTTTGTTTTTTTCCAGTTGTTTTCTTTTGATGTTCCATTTTGTTTTTCACGGAGAAACTAGAATTTCTTTGTGTTTATCTTGCTGAAAACTTATTCATCAAGCTGGAGACTCCTCTTTTCTTCAATACAGAGAAACCGTTATTGTGTTTTCTCAAACCTGAGCCTCTCTCAATCTCTTTAAACTTTTAATTCTTCTTAGATATATGTTGCTGGAGAAGGAAATGGCAACCCACTCCAGTGTTCTTGCCTTGAGAATCCCATGGACAGGGGAGCCTGGTGGGCTGCTGTCTATGGGGTCGCACAGAGTCGGACACGACTGAAGCAACTTAGCAGCAGATATATGTTGAACTTTCTTAATCTCCCCCCATCTCTGTTTGCTACAGATTATCCACCGCTCTCTCGTACATTCATGATGCTTCCCTCAGATCTGTCAATTTACTAAACATTATTTCAATCATATCTGATTTCAGCTAAAGTTATCCTATTGAAATAAATCTTTATTAATAAAAGTCAGATTTTGGACATTTTCAAATTTGCTTGCTTTTTTTCACACTGTATTTCTATTTAGTTTATGTTTTGCATTTATACTTTAATCTCTTTTATGTCTTTGGTTAATTCGTACTCTTTTCCATTGTTGTTTCCATTGTAGCCAGTTCTTTTCTTAACATTTTTATTTATTTAAAAACTTTTATTTTATATTAGAGTGTAGTTGATTTACAGTGTTGTGTTAGGTGAACAGCAACGTGATTCAATTATAAGTACACACGTATCTATTCTTTTTCAGATTCTTTCCCCATATATGTTATTATAGAATATTGAGTAGAGTTCCTTGTGCTATGCAGTAGATTCTTGCTGATTATCTTGTATATAGTAGTGTGTACACGTTAATATCAAACTCCTAATTTATCCTCCCCACTTTCCCCATAAGTTTGTTTTCTAAGGATAGCCAGTTCTTGAGACACTAATTCTTATATTTCTTATACCTTACAATCCATCATGGTAGCTTGCTTCTTTATATGGTTGTTAAGTTTTCTGAGTTTTTCTTTTTTTTCACTAGTTTTTTTTTTTTTTTCCTGTGAGCGCACTGTATAAAGTTTCTTAATTGACTCTGGAGCGTTTGGTTTTTAATGAACCAGACTGTGTTTGTTTCGTTTTGGAACAGTTTTGGTTTCACAGCAAAAGTGAGAGGAAGGCTGCATGCTCTTCCACATACCCCTTACCCCGCGCATGCACAGCCTCCCGTTACCAGCATCTCCCACCAGAGCGGTGCATTTCTTGCAACTGATGGACCCACACTGACACTGTGATCTCTTAAACTCCGTAGTTTACATTAGGGTTCACTCTCAGTGTCGTGCATTCTATGAGTTTGGACAAGTTCTTGCCTTGAGAATTCCATGAGCAGAGGAGCTTGGCAGGCTACAGTCCGTGGGGTCACAAGGAGTCAGACACAGCTGAGCAACTAACACTTTCACTTTTTTCATGATGACATGTATCCATCATTATCAGACTAGTTTCTAATGTTAATTTATGATTTTATTGACACAGGCCTGGGTTTGTTTTCTCATTAGTGTTTGTAAACCCTATCTAATACCCTTGACAGATTTATTTCCCAGGGCAGTCAGCAGAGTTTTTGTGGAAGGGAAAACTCTTTAGGAATCTGGAACTTATGTGAAGACTTAGTTCCTGTTCACAGTGTCATGGACTTAAAGCTGTATCATTTCTATTTACCTGAACAGCAAAACATTAGTTCTCATCATCTATCTTGGTCCAAACCCCCGAGGGCCATTTCAGCATCAGTCCAGGCTTATCATGCTGGTTTTACTTTCCTTTATTACTGAAGACAAGTAATTCCCTTTCTTTCTTGTGAGTTTTTGGTCATAATTTTTCAGTGTGCTCATGATTTTATAACAGGAGGGGGCTTGCCTCTCTTTCCTTAGACTGTTCAGGTTGCTAGAAGTATCCTTATGCTCAGTATAGCTCCAGGGGTCACATGCCATTACATGCCATGTAGACCTTAGAATATTTCGCTTGAGAACAGTATGAAATGATTCCAGTCCACAAATCTCAGCTGAAAAGTAATGGAAAACTTGGTGGTCAGAGAGGCCCTGTAGAAGGTGGTTTAATGAGCATCTCCCATAATAGGGAATTTTAACTTCTTCATTTGTATTTTTCTTACCTTATTATCTGAAATGAATCCAGATTGTTTTAAAAATGATAAAAACTGATATAGTGTAATAAACACAGACCTGGTTCAAAGAGTGATAATGAGAGATCCTTAACCCATGATCTCTGGGATTTCCGAGGCAAGAATACAGGAGTGGGTTGCCATTTTCTCCTCCAGGGGATCTTCCCAACCCAGGGATCGAACGTGTGTCTCCTGCATTGCAGGCAGGTACTTTACCAACTGAGCTACCAGGGAAGAGCCCTGACTCTGACACCACCCCTTAGCAGCAGTTTTGTTTTTATCTTTCTTTTTAATTTAAAAATTTAAAAAAAATATTATTTATTGGTTGACTGTTTCTAACTGTGCTGGCCTTCACTGCTGTGCCCTGGCTTTCTCTAGTTGCAGTGAGTGTGGGCTACTGTTCGTTGCGAGGCTCAGACTTCTCATTGTGGTGGCTTCTCTTCTTCTGGAGCACGGGCTCCAGGGCTCGAAGGCTTCAGTCCTTGTGGCACGTGGGCTTTGTTGCTCCATGCTATGTGGAATCTTCCCAGACCAGGAATTGAGCCTGTGTCTCCCGCATCTGCAGGTGGATTCTTAGCCACTGAGACACCAGGGAAGTCTCAGATTTTTATCTTTAAACAAAGCCACACTTGATCCTGATTTCTCTTCTGATTTCAACTCTGTGAATCTGAGATGAGATTTGACATTGCATTGTTGCTTTCTTCCTCCTCTCAAGAATGTGTATGTGAAGAATTTATATCCACAAAGGATGGCGCTTCTGTAAAAAGAGGGGCAGTCTCTTCTGAACAGTAGGGATAAGCAGGATCTTTGGATCGTTTCCCAGAAGCTACATTTCTGGCGTCCCTGGATTTCCCCTCCTGGCAAATGCCTGATGTCTTCACCATTGACAGTCACTTTTTTTTTTTTTTCTTGCCTGCCCACAGCCTACTGATGTCATTTGAAGGGGCATGAAAACCACACCAGGCATGTGTCTTCATCAGATCAAAATGAATCTATGTATATGAAAATCCCATCTGAAATGTGAAATGATTTAACCTCCACCTTATTGACCCAGATGGGACTTCCCAGGTGGCACAGTAGTAAAGAATCTGCATGCCAATGCAGGAGACATGAGTTTGATCCCTGGGCCCAAAGATTCCCTGGAGAAGGAAATATAAATCAACTCCAGTATTCTTGCCTGGGAAATCCCATGGACAGTGGAGCCTGGGAGGCTACAATCTGTGGGGTTGCAAACAGTTGGACGTGACTGAGCTACTGAGCAGACACACACACACTGAACAAGGGAAGATTTCACCAGCTAGTATGGCTGGGGAAGGAGACAAAAGTCTCCTTCAGGGATGTGCAAACAGTGTGTTTCTCCTTTTTTCCAGTGACAGGAATGGAAATGAGGTTAGGGGACCCCACGACACAGGAGAAAGAAGTTGGTGTGTTCCAGAAGTACTAAGGCTTCCTGCACCCAGCCAGTGCTCACGCTAGTTTTCTTCCAGTCCTGACAGTGGTCGCTCCTTCTGGGCTAAGAGAGTGTATGCCACGTCCTGTCTCCAGAGACTGATTTTTCTTTATTTATTAACATCTCAAACTGTCAAATTTTAACTGAGTGTGCACATGGCCTGAATAGATCTATACTTTCTATTTCCCATGCAGTACAATGTATGGAAATGACCATGTTCTTAAAGTGACATGTGTGATTTAGAGAAAACATTTCCAAATGGAGCATATGTTTGTGTATCCTGCTGGGAGATGCGATGGCAGGTACTTGAGCAGCCATTTTGGACTCTGAGGTAAAGGCTGTGTGCTGAGGACGCCAGAGCAGGCAGATAGAAGAAAATCGGTGCTGACAATTTCAAGAAGCTACCCTGCTCTATGCTGCCAATCTTCATACCTGTTTCATGGGTGAGAGAAATTTAATTCTTACTTAAGTGTTAGTTTGGACACCCAGTTGTTCTCAAACGCACCTTATCTTATCTGATGTAACTTCTTCTAACTGCAGCTTCCATCTTGCTCCATTCCACTATATAATAGCTATCAGGACAAAGTTCACAATCCTACCTGGTATTTTCCTTCTAAGAAATCCCGGATACTAATCTGTAGGCCAATCCTCCAACATCAAAAAGCCAGCACTCATAGATTTTTGAGTGCTCAATCAGTTCAGTTCAGTCACTCAGTCATGTCCGACTCTTTGCTACCCCAAGGACCACAGCACACCAGGCTTCCTTGTTCATCACCAACTCGTGGAACTTGCTCAAACTCATGCCCATTGAGTCGGTGATGTCATCCAACAATCTCATCCTCTGTCATCCCCTTCTCCTCCTGCCTTCAATTTTTCCCAGCATCAAGGTCTTTTCAGTGTGTCAGTTCTTTGCATCAGGTGGCCAGAGAGTATTGGAGTTTCAGCTTCAGCATCAGTCCTTCCAATGAATATTTAGGGTATGATTGATTTCCTTTAGGACTGACTGCTTGGATCCCCTTGCAGTCCAAGGGACTCTCAAGAGTCTTCTCCAACACCACAGTTCAAAAGCATCAATTCATCAGTGCTCAGCTTTTTCTATGGTCCAACTCTCATATCCATACATGACTACTGGAAAAACCATAGCTTTGACGACACAGACCTTTGTCGGCAAAGTAATGTCTCTGCTTTTTAATATGCTGTCTAGGTTTGTCATAGCTTTTCTTCCAAGGAGCAAGCATCAGTTAATTTCATGGCTGTAGTCACCATCTGCAGTGACTTTGGAGCCCAAGAAAATAAAGCTGTCACTGGTTCCATTGTTTCCCCATCTATTTGCCATGAAGTGATGGGACCAGATGCCATGATCCTGGTTTTATGAATGTTGAGTTTTAAGTCAGCTTTTCCACTCTCCTCTTTTACTTTCATCAAGAGTCTCTTTAGTTCTTCTTTGCTTTCTGCCATAAAGGTGGTGTCATCTGCATATCTGAGGTTATTGATATTTCTCCTGGCAATCTTGATTTCAGCTTGTGCTTCATCCAGCCTGGCATTTTGCCTGATGTACTCTGCATATAAGTTAAATAAGCAGGGTGACAATATACAGCCTTGACATACTCCTTTGCCAATTTGGAACCAGTCCATTGTTCCATGTCCGGCTCTAACTGTTGCTTCTTGACCTGCATACAGATTTCTCAGGAGGCAGGTCAGGTGGTCTGGTATTCCCATCTCTTGAAGAATTTTCCACAGTTTGTTGTGATCCACACAGTCAAAAGCTTGGTGTAGTCAATAAAGCTAAAGTAGATGTTTTTCAGAATTCTCTTTTTTTTTCAATGATTCAGTGGATGTTGGCAATTTGATCTCTGGTTCCTCTGCCTTTTCTAAATCCAGCTTAAACATCTACAAGTTCTTGGTTCACGTACTGTTGAAGCCTGGCTTGGAGAATTTTGAGCATTACTTTGCTAGCATGTGAGATGAGTGCAATTGTGTAGTAGTTTGAATATTCTTTGGCATTGCCCTTGTTTGGGACTGGAATGAAAACGGACCTTTTCCAGTCCTGTGGCCACTGCTGAGTTTTCCAAATTTGCTGGCATATTGAGTGCAGCACTTTCACAGCATCATCTCTTAGGATTTGAAATAGCTCACCTGGAATTCCATCATCTCTGCTAGCTTTGTTCGTAGTGATGCTTCCTAAGGCCCACTTGACTTCACATTCCAGGATCTCTGGCTCTAGGTGAGTGATCACACCATCGTGTTTATCTGGGTCATAAAGATCTTTTTTGTACAGTTCTTCTGTGTATTCTTGTCACCTCGTCTTAATATCTTCTGCTTCTGTTAGGTCCATACCATTTCTGTCCTTTATTGAGCCCATCTTTGCATGAAATGTTCCCTTGGTATCTCTAATTTTCTTGAAGAGATCTCTGGTCTTTCCCATTCTATTGTTTTCCTCTATTTCTTTGCATTGATCACTGAGGAAGGCTTTCTCATCTCTCCTTGCTATTCTTTGGAACACTGCATTCAGATGGAGATATCTTTCCTTTCCACCTTTGCCTTTCACTTTTCTTCTTTTCTCTTCTATTTGTAAGCCCTCCTCAGACAACCATTTTGCCTTTTTGCATTTCTTTTCCTTGAGATGGTTTTGATCACTGCCTCCTGTACAATGTTACAAACCTCCGTGTATAGTTCCTAAGGCCCTCTGTTTATCAGATCTAATCCCTTTAATCTATTTGTCACCTCCACTGTATAATTGTAGGGGATATGATTTAGGTCATACCTGAATGGTTTAGTGGTTTTCCCTACTGTCTTCAATTTAAGTCTGAATTTGGCAATATGGAGTTCATAATCTGAACCAAAGTCAGCTCCTGGTCTTGTTTTTTTCTGACTGTATAGAGCTTCTCCATCTTTGGCTGCAAAGGATATAATCAATCCTATTTTGGTAATGACCATCTGGTGATGTCTGTGTGTAGAGCTGTCTCTTGTGCTGGTGGAAGAGGGTGTTTGTTATGACCAGTGCATTCTCTTGGCAAAACTCTGTTAGCCTTTGCCCTACTTCATTTTGTACTTCAAGGCCAAACCTGCCTGTTACTCCAGGTACCTGTTGACTTCCTACTTTTGCATTCTAGTACCCTTTGATGAAAAGGACATCTCTTTGGTGTTAGTTTTAGAAGGTCTTGTAGATCTTCATAGGACTGTTCAGCTTCTTCGACATTAGTGGTTGGGGTACAGACTTGGATTACTGTGATACTGAATGGTTTGCCTTGGAAATGAACAGAGATCATTCTGTAGTTTTTGAGATTGCATCCAAGTTCTTGCATTTCAGACTCTTTTGTTGACTATGAGGGTTACTCCATTTCTTCTAAGCGATCCTTGCCCACAGTAGTTGATATAATGGTCATCTGAGTTAAATTCACCCATTCCAGTCCGTTTTAGTTTACTGATTCCTAAAATGTCAATATTCATTTTTGCCATCTCCGGTTTGACCACTTCCAATTTACCTTGATTCATGGACTTAACATTCCAGGTTCCTGTGTAGTATTGTTCTTTACAACATTGGACTTTATTTCCATCATGAATCACATCCACAACTAGGCATTTTTTAAAATATAAATTTATTTATTTTAATTGGAGGTTAATTATTTTACAATATTGTATTGGTTTTGCCATACGTCAACATGAATCTGCCACAGGTATACACGTGTTCCCCATCCTGAACCCTGCTCCTTCCTCCTTCTCCATACCATCCCTCTGGGTCGTCCCAGTGCACCAGCCCCAAGCATCCTGTATCCTGCATCAAACCTGGGCTGGCGATTCGTTTCATATATATTATACGTGTTTCAATGCCATTCTCCCGAATCATCTCACCCTCTCCCTTTTTTTGCTTTGATTCCATCTCTTCATTCTTTCTGGAGCTATTTCCCCACTGTTCTCCAGTACATTTGGAGTCCTGGAGTTGTTTAAATATGAAGGTTCCAATGTGATCATTAAACTGTTATTAAACATAGACATTGTGTATTTTCTATCCCTTGCTTTTTTTTTTTTTTTTGAGTAGCAAATAGCTAATTAAGCTAGAGTAACACAAATTTAAAATACATACTCTATTAATGGAGAGCCGATTGCAATGTAAATTTTATAAGTAATTTAAAAAGAATGCCATTTTGAGAACAATTTGCGAAGTTTTCCTCCTTTACTTGACTTCAGACTGGGAAAAAACTAGTGCTTTAATTACAAGCTAGACAAATACAGTCTGTGAAATGTTGTTTTGTGAGTTCAGATATAATGAGCTTTCTGAAAGCGGTGAGAAGGAAAGCAATCATTTATTTATGTGGATTTTGTTTCTTGGCATTTGTGATTGCATTTGTTTGATGTACTTCACTACTGAGATTTAAAAACACTGTTTGCAATATAAGGCAGAAAGATGCCGAAAGTCAGTCCTTAGGTACAGCATCCCTGCTTGTGTACTGGAGAGAGTCCCCGCCACCGGGACCAGGGAGCCAGATGAATGAGGAAGGCAGTACCAAGTTTTCTTCTCTGTTACTGATTCCGGTGGATTGTTTGTTGAACTTGCAGGCAGAAGTGAGACTTGTCTGAGCCCTGTGTCTTGTTAGGTCCTCAATCTCACCTGCCTGGAACCTCAGTGCCTTCTGTGTCCTGTAACATCTGGGATTCCCCAGGAATAGAAGGCAGGACCAAGACTCCTGGAGGCTAGTGGTGGCATAAAGGGATGGCCATCAGATATTGTTGAGGTGGCCAGCTTAGCTTCTCTCATCCACTTGGAGTCCTGCTAGACAGTCAGCCCAATGAGTTGTCCTCTGTCCCTTTTTCCCTCTAGACTGTAAGTTCCAAGAAGACAGAACTCTGTCTTAATAATCAGCGTGTCCTCAGTTTTTATGAGACCAACCCATGTATAACAGATGTTCAACACATATTTTTCCAAAACAACCAATGGCCCCTTTATCTTCAGAATAGGCTCCTTTGCATGTCAGTCGAGACACTTCAAAGCCTGGCCTTAATCTTTTTTTTTTTTCTTTCAATCAGCCTCATGTCCTATTTCCTCCTGACAATTACTGAGCCACTGTACTTTACCAGAGCTTCTCAAAGCATTCTTTGCATTCTTACGTCCTCTGGGTTTTTTGAGAGTACCTTGGCAGACTTTTAAGATCCAGCTCAAGCGTCATGTCTGTGCAGCATCTCCGAGCCCCAGCTACTGCTTGGGGAATGAGTTTACTGACAAATGTGTGGATTAGCTATTCTCTTCTGAGGCAGCTCTTACTAGTGCTTTTTAATGTTCTTTGAAAATTTATTATTGGAGTATAATTGCTTTACAATGTTGTTAGTTTGTGCTGCACAACAGAGTGTCATGAGTATACATACATCCCCTCTTCTTAAGCCTCCCTCCCACCCCACCCCCATCCCACCCCTCTAGGTCCTGACGGAGCACTGAGCTGAGCTTCCTGTGCTATACAGCAGCTTTCTGCTAGCTATCTATTTTACACAAGGTAGCCTGCCCTGCAAATAGGTTCATCCATACCATTTTCTAGGTTCTATATATATGTATTAACATACATGTATATGTAACATATATGTATAACATGTATGTATTAACATACCATATTGTCTTTCTCTTTCTGACTAATTTCGTGAGTGCTTAATGGTGGGTGGAACCATCAAGTAGGCTGAAACCAAAGGTGTGTGAGCTGAGAATCCTGGCCAAGGGTTGTCCAAGTTCACATCAGAAGTCTCACCTACTGTCTTCTCCCAGAA
This sequence comes from Oryx dammah, assembly GCF_014754425.2. NCBI lineage: Eukaryota > Metazoa > Chordata > Mammalia > Artiodactyla > Bovidae > Oryx > Oryx dammah. The sequence continues at coordinate 19,010,527 of NW_024070203.1, read as the reverse complement.
AAAAGATGAGCTTGTGGAATAAAGAACTAATAGAACTCATAGCTGCTCTGTTCAGTAAGACTTCTCCTGGCTAACTTTCTCTCACTGTCTCTAGTCACACTGACTTCCTGCCTCGCAGCTCCTACTTGACCTTAAAGAATTGGATCTATGTCCTTTCTCCAGGAAGCCCTTGCTGATTACTCCTTGAGTTTGCAATATGTCGATCTCTGCTCTCCCTATTTATGATTAACTATTTACATACCAAATCTGTCTCTAGAGACTCACCTGGAAATCTTATTGAAAATACCAATGATGTATTGGGCTAGCCAAAAGGTTTATCTGAGTTTTTCTATAACAGGTTACAGAAAAACCTGAAAACCCTGAATTGGCTAACCCAATAGAGTCAGACTTTTCAGAAGTGAGGTCTGAGAGTCTGAACTTTAATATTTTCCTGCGATAATGTCAAGGGTGTTCATAACCACTTCTCTGGAAGGTGAGTTCCTTTAGGCTGGGCGTCTCTCATAGATGTTGTGTGCTTGGCAGAGTGACTCAAACACACAGGTGGGCAAGGTACGCTCACTGGCTGAATGAGTGAGTGAATGGGGACAATACCCTGAGTGGCATCAGAACAAACCCACCCTCCACGTCTGCCCAGCCACACCCCAGGGTCTCCTCCTCTGCCCACCCTGGTCCATCTAGTCTCACCTCTGAATGCTTCCCTTTTGTGGCTGCACCCAGGTTTACCTTTTATTCTATCTTAGGATAAAACCCTTCCTTGAGATTTAGCTCTGTGTCTATGGTAACACATTATGTAACTTATTTACTTCTCAGGTTAGTCGTCTTTCTTCTGTCTTCCCTCTAACAGAATACAGAGATCTGTATTCTGGTGACAGGGATCTTTGTTGATTTTGTTCAGTGACAGACTTTGATGACCCAGCACAGCATTTCAGTAAATATTTAGTAAGTGAATGAATAGATGAGTGTATGAATGAATTTCCTGAGGTGGATCCATTTTTGTTCCGCCTTTGCTCTTGAACTTCATTGGTGCAACTGTCCTTTCTTACCCATTGGCTCGTTTCTGCCTGGCAGTCCTCCCACAACTGTGTCTGCTTGCCAGCCTCCTTGCCAATGCCCTGGTTCTCAGGCTCTGGCCACGACCATCCTTTCATCTCTACTTGGGACTGACCCCTCCCAAGAACTTCCAAATGCCACTGTGCTGTGCTCAGTCTTACCTGACTCTTTGCGACCCTGTGGACTGAAGCCTGCCAGGCTCCTCTACGCATGGAATTTTCCAGACAAGAATACTGGAGTGGGTTTCCATTTCCTCCTCCAGGGGATCTTCCCAACCCAGGGATTGAACCCATGTCTCCTGTGACTTCTGCATCAGCAGGCAGATTCTTTACCTATAGAGCTACCTGGGAAGGCCATCCTCAGTGTCCCTGGCCATTCCTAGTGATCGAGGAAGTGTCTCCTGCTTTAAAACAGCACCATTGCCCTGAAAGCTGAGGTCTCAGCTGGTGTCTTTGATTTATTCCAAAGCTGGGCCAGGAAACCTCTCTTTCCTACTTGGAATGCACACAGCTCCCCCTGGGAAAGAAAGATGACACCAGTTAGATTCATCACCCCAGATGGCACCCTTCACTGCATCCTCTAAATGATTCCATATTTGGGCAAGCAAGTTGAGGCAGGGTGATTGGCTTCAAAGGCTTTGTGGCTTGGTAATGAACTGCTTGGCTGAATCTTTTTACCTTGAGGTCACTGGTCTGCAAATGGTCCAGATTCCTGGTGATAAAAATTGCTTCTGTTGGACAGCTGGGCTGCAATGTGTCTGAGACATGATACGCCTTCAGGCCAAGCCCTAATAAGTGATTGTTTTTTGTTCTTATCACAGGCCAGACTCGCTACCAAGCCTGTCCCTTTCTTCTGTGTGGACCTGGCTGGTCCTTGAGGCAGATGGCAGGATGTGGCCATTCAGAGAGAGGGCCTGGGGTCCTCCATCAGTGGGTCTGAGCATAGCCATGTATGCCTGGAGACCTTGGGGAAATGCAGAGGTGGGGGGAGCACCATCAGAAGTGGGAGGTGAGAGGGGGAGGCAGGTGGCGAGGTCCACAGGAGGATGCTACAGTGGAGGCCTCACCGGGTTGGCTCTCAGATGGGCATGATTCTGGTGCTGGCACTTACTCCCTCTGTGGTCATGAGTTCGTTAAAGGAATGAATTCAGACTCTACTTTCCTAATCTGCAAAATGGGAATGATAAGATGTATCGTATGAAGTTATTTATATGAGCCTTATGTGGTTAAGTTGTATAGGCACTGGAAGTGCTGTAGAAATGGAAATGAGATTATTAACTAACTGAGGCTCTACATCACAGTCAAGAAGCATTAGATTCCTTTCACTCGTGTTTTTTAATCCAGCACAGTACAGCACACCTTCAAAGAGACACCAACAACCCTCTTATGAACTCAGATGAAATGAGAAGACTTTACGCAGTGATCATCTGATCTGACCTGCGTGGTGATGAGGGACTGCCGCCTAGAGTGTCAGCCTTGCCTGCTCTAGCTGGTATATGCACAACACATGTGAACATATATGTACGTGTACACACAGAGCTGGTGTGTGCACAGCAAGTACATGGCCGGCTGGTATATGGGCTGGTATCCTAAGTCTGCTGCTGCTACTGCTGCTGCTGCTAAGTCGCTTCAGTCATGTCTGACTCTACGCGACCCCATAGACGGCAGCCCACCAGGCTTCCCCATCCCTGGGATTCTCCAGGCAAGAACACTGGAGTGGGTTGCCATTTCCTTCTCCAGTACGTGAAAGTGAAGAGTGAAAGTGAAGTTGCTCAGTCGTGTCTGACTCTTAGCAACTCCATGGACTGCAGCCCACCAGGCTCCTCCATCCATGGGATTTTCCAGGCAAGAGCCCTAAGTCTCTTGGAGTCTAAATCCTGTGATTTTCCCATATGAGCTGGGACCAGTGCTGGAACAGGAAGTCAGGGGAGAGCCAGGAGAGACAGAGCATCCTGGGGTCAAACAACAGGGTACACTTGGCTGCCCTTGTTTCGTACACACAGTTACTCATTTCTCAGGAACCTCAGGGAATATGAGAACCTTCTCCTGAAGAAGACTCAGTGAAGTTACTTTCATTTCATTCATTCACTCAGTCATTCACTAAGTATTTATTGAGTGTCTAGTATATGCCAAATGTTTCTCTAAGCCCTGGGATACCAGGCATAATGAGTCAATTCAGGAGTCTGCCCTCATAGATTAATCTGGAAAAAGGTAAAGAATTTGCTAGGCACAGTTGTTCTCTCATACATGCAGCAGTACTCTACCAGGGGGGTTGTGCTCAGCTTAAAGTAAGGACAAAAGAGAAATTCTCTTTTTAAAACCAAATTCTGCTCCTAAGAACTTATTTTAAAAAATACAGATTGCATGAGATTTTATCTATAAGAATGCTTCCCACAGCATTATTTATGTTAGCAAACAGATCTACCTATATGTCCCTTAAGGGGGAAAAGTTTAAACACATATCAGCAGCATGTCCACTGAATGGTGCCTTATATATATTCACCCTTGTACAGTCCATACAATATGTTTCCAATTTAAAGGAAAACAAAACAAAATGAAATTTTGGATGCCTGTGAGTAGAATTCAGACTTAAATTGAAGAAAGTAGGGAAAACCACTAGACCATTCAGGTATGACCTGAATCAAATCTCTTACGATTACACACTGGAAGTGACAAATAGATTCAAGGTATTAGATCTGATAGACAGAGTGCCTGAAGAACTATGGATGGATGTTCATAACATTGTACTGGAGGCCATAATCAAAATCATCCCCAAGAAAAAGAAGTGCAAAAAGGCAAAATGATTGTCTGAGGAGGCCTTACAAATAGCTGAGAAAAAAAGAGAAGTGACAGGCAAAGGAGAAAGGGAAAAATAGACCCATTTGAATGCAGAGTTTCAAATAATAGCAAGGAGAGGTAAGAAAGCTTTCCTTGGTGATCAGTGCAAAGAAATAGAGGAAAACGATAGAATGGGAAAGACTAGAGATCTCTTCAAGAAAATTAGAGCTCCCAAGGGAACATTTCATGCAAAGTTGGGCTCAATAAAGGACAGAAATGGTATGGACCTAACACAAGCAGAAGATATTAAGAAGAGATGGCAAGAATAAACAGAAGAGCTATACGAAAAAGATTTTCATGACCCAGATAACCACAATGATGTAATCACTCACTTAGAGCCAGGCACCCTAGAATACAAAATCAAGTGGGCCTTAGAAAGCATCACTATGAACAAAGCTAGCAGAGATGAATTCCAGGTGAGCTATTCGAAATCCTAAAAGACGATGCTGTGAGAGTGCTGCACTCAACATGCCAGCAAATTTGGAAAACTCAGCAGTGGCCAAAGGACTGGAAAAGGGCAGTTTTCATTCCAATCCCAAACAAGGGCACCACCAAAGAATGTTCAAACTACTGCACAGTTGTAGTCACTTCACAGGCTAGCGAAGTAATGCTCAAAATTCTCCAAGCCAGGCTTCAACAGTACATGAACCAAGAACTTTCAGATGTTCAAGCTGGATTTTAAAAAGGCAGAGGAACCAGAGATCAAATTGCCAACATCTGTTGGATCACGGAGAATGCAAGAGAATTCCAGAAAAACATTTACTTCCGCTTCAGTGACTATGCTAAAGCCTTTGGCTGTGTGAAAGTGAAAGGTGCTCAGTTCTGTCCAGCTCTTTGTGACCCCATGGATTATTCAGTCCATGGAATTCTCCAGGCCAGAATACTGGAGTCAGTAGCCGTTCCCTTCTGCAGGGGATCTTCCCAACCCAGGGATCTACCGCAGGCCTCCTGCATTGCAGGCAGATTCTTTGCCAGCTGAGCCACCAGGGAAGTCCAAGAATACTGGTGTGGGTAACCTATCCCTTCTGCAGGGGATCTTCCTAACCCAGGAAATGAACAAGTGTCTTCTTTATTGCAGATGGATTCTTTACCAGCTGAGCCACCAGGGAATCACAACAAACTGTGGAAAATTCTTAAAGAGATGGGAATGTCAGACCACCTGACCTGCTTCCTGAGAAATCTGTATGCAAGTCAAGAAGCAACAGTTATAACTGGACATGGAGCAACAGACTGGTTCCAAATTGGGAAAGGAGTACATCAAGGCTGTACATCATCACCCTGCTTATTTAACTTATATGCAGAGTACATCATGAGAAACGGTGGGCTGGATGAAGCACAAACTGGAATCAAGATTGCTGGGAGAAATACCAATAACCTCAGATATGCAGATGATACCACCCTATGGCAGAAAGCAAAGAAGAACTAAAGAGCCTCTTGATGAAAGTGAAAGAGGAGAGTGAAAAAGCTGGCTTAAAACTCAGCATTCAAAAAACCAAGATCATGGAATCTGGTCCCATCACTTCATGGCAAATAGATTGGAAACAATGGAAACAGTGACAGACTTTACATTCTCAGGCTCCAAAATCACTGCAGATGGTAACTGTAGCCATGAAATTAAAAGATGTTTGCTCCTTGGAAGAAAAGCTATATTCAACCTAGACAGCATGTTAAAAAGCAGAGAAATTGCCAACAAAGGTTCATCTAGTCAAAGCTATAGTTTTTCCAGTAGTCATGTATGGATGTGAGAGTTGGACTGTGAAGAAAGCTGCGTTTTGAAGAATGGATGCTTTTGAACTGTGGTGTTGGAGAAGACTCTTGAGAGTCCCTGGACTGCAAGGAGATCCAACCAGTCCATTCCGAAGGAGATCAACCCTGGGATTTCTTTGGAAGGAATGATGCTAAAGCTGAAACTCCAGTACTTTGGACACCTGATGTGAAGAACTGATTCATTGAAAAAGACTCTGACACTGGAGAGATTGAGGGCAGGAGGAGAAGCGAGTGGCAGAGGATGAGATGGTTAGACAGCATCACTGATTCAATAGATATGAATTTGAGCAAGCTCCAGGAGATAGTGGAGGACAAGGGAGTTTGGCATGTTGCAATTCATGTGGTCGCAAAGAGTCAGACATGCTTAGCAGCTGGATAAAATATTGGAATGAAGTAGGTGTATGGTCGTGGCAGTTTCCAGGATGGGACAAAGGGGAAACAAAATCCATTCGGATAGTTCATCATCTCACAGCGCCAAGGGCTGGAAAGGAGCTCATCCAGCTTCCACTCAGTGCAGGACTCCTCCCTACAAAGCCATGGACAAGCGGGCCCTTTACCCTGGTGTGATGGCTACAAGGAGCTCACTCCTCACGCAGCAGCGTCTTCTGCAGGGCATCATTTCCCAGACTGAACCGTGATTCAGGTTGGGGACAGCCTGTCTCTGAAAGGGGTGGGGGCTAGATTTCAATCCTTCTCCTCACAAGAGAGTTACATGGGACAGATCTTGCAAGCTCTTCAAGCCTGATTTTCCTCATCAGTATAATAGTAATAACAAGTTGTTTTTCTTGGGCATTTGTTTTGAAAATTCAGTGAAGACCAACTGGCAAAGTATGAATGAACTTCATATTAGATAGGTTTTTTTTTCTTTTTTTCACTTTTTGGCCATGTGGCATGTGGGGTCTTGGCTCCCTGACTAGGGATTAAATCTGTGCCCTCTGCATTGTCAATGTGGAGTTTTAACAACTGAACCACTGGGGAAATCCCTGTAAACAGTTATTGCCCCTCCTTTTCCCTCTTTCATCTTCCCTTCCTTCATGCCCCCTCTCTCCTGCTTTTCTCCCTCATGTTTCTCCCGTGTGTGTGTGTGTTTTCTTCTCTACTATCCCGGATCACAATAGGAATCTTTTAATTTCACCTGTTTTGTTTTTTTTTTTAATTTGCAAATATGTGTTCCAATGCTTCCTCAGTTAGTCCTCACCAAAAAGTGAACAAGTTTGCAGAGTGGAGGGTGTAAAGAAAGAAAAAAAAAAAGGTTGAAAGAAAAAAGAAAACCCAAACCGTTCACATGTAGGTAGTAGTATCTCAACTTCTCAGCTTTACAGATGAAGAAACCAAGATTAAAAAAAAATTAAGCAACATGTCTAAAGAAGCAGGGTAGCAAAGACAAGTGTGAAACCTGGACCACTCCTCTATCTCAGGAACCAAGGAGATCTTGGTTTCTCTTATTTGTTTGATGCATTCACTAATTTTAAGAGAAAAATATAAAAAAATGGTATGAAGCATTGGGTTCTACTTCTTATAGATAACTATTTAAAAACTGCTGCAAAAATCCGTGCAATGACTTTTTAAAATATTATCATTTTAGGGGAAAAGTTTAAAATCTAAATTTGAGCATCTTATGAAATGTCAGGCTGAAGCCAAATGGCTTTCTACAACTCTCCCCCTCCCCTTGGGCAGCCAGTTTAATCGTTGCTGCCTAGCTGGGTATTCTCTGGTAGGAATCAAATAGGACAAGACCAGATGCTTTGGCAAAAGTCAACTGGTAGACTTTTCAATTAAAATAAATCACAGTGATTGAGTCATGGAGTGAACAAAGGTTCTGTTGGTAGCACAAGGGGACATGCTGAGGTATATTGAAGAGCTGGTATCACCTTGCGTGGAGTGTGAGGAATGAAGTGACCTAGGCCAGTCCCCCAGTGGGCTCCAAAACCCCTGGAAACCTGCCATCACCAAGCAAGGCTGAGTCATGGGCACGGGCACAGGATTTTTCATCAGACTTCCGATCAGGCAGCCAATTTGATTATGATTTGGCAGATGCTAGATCTCTGAAGTCATTTGAAACCTGACCCAATCACGAGTGAACATTAAGTCATAAAAAGGAAGAGCTGGAAAGACAATCATTCCAACCCCTTCGTTTTACAGATGAACAAACTGAGGCTCGTGGGAGCGCAGGCGGAGCAGGGGATCAGTGTGAGCTGACCCAGGTTGGGGTCTCCATCTGTCCACTTGCTGGTCCTGGGCCCTGGGCCGTGTCCTTCCATGGCCCTGAGCCCCTGTCTCCCCATGTGTCAAACGACAGAGCCCTTCCTCTTTCATAGAATTATGGGAACCGGAAACAGGAGTTGTGAGGTCTGAGTGGAGGGCCTGGCTTGGAGGAGCCCAGGACAAGCAAACAGCCTGGAAATGGCAGAACCAGTGCTTGTGTTGGGGTCTTTGCCTCCACTACCTCCCTTAGCCTCACAAAGTAAAAGATTTAGGTGGCCTGGGGACAGAGAGTGGGGGAGAGGTGTGTCTGCAAGAAGGGAGGTCATCAGAAACTCACCAAATGTTGGGCTGGGGCTGTTTACCCTAACTCTTCATCTGACATGCTCAGGAAAGTGACTCACTAATCCAGGGTCTCTGTTGACCTCTGCCCTCTTCTCTCTCCACTGATTCTGACCCTTTCCTGACCTGTTCTCAGGGAAGTGCCGGGTCAGTTGAATGATTACAACTTAGGCGTAACCTTCGGAGGAGAACTTGCTTTTTAAGTTGGTTTTGACTTCAAGCTATAAGAGTCAAATGCTAATGGTGGAACTGTAGGCTTTAACTAATCAATAGGGTTGCACTTCTGAGAATTTTGTCCTGTGTCTATCTATATCCAAGAATGAGGTCACTCTTGCCCCTACAGTTCTTGTGAATCTTCTGAAATCTCTAACACTCTGTTTCAATAAACCTAATAATGCATTCATTTAATCACTGACTCAGTTTATTGTGTTAGTGAATGGTTCTATACCAGCGAGAGTCCTAAGAGAGGAAGTGTGAAATGAATTGGTCCAGTTCACTTGGGTTGTTCGTGTATGGATGTGAGAGTTGGACCATAAGGAAGGCTGAGTACCAGAGAGCTGGTGCTTTCAAACTGTGGTGCTGGAGAAGACTTTTGAGAGTCCCTTGGACTACAAGGAGATCAAACCAGCCAATCCTAAAAGAAAACAACCCTGAATATTCATTGGGAGGACCAATGCTGAAGCTGCAGCTCCAATACTTTGGCCACCTGATTTAAAGAGCCTACTCATTGGAAAGACACTGATGCTGGGAAAGACTGAAGGCGAAAGGAGAAGGGGGCAGCAGAGGATGAGATGGTTAGATAGCATCACTGACTCAATGGACATGAACCTGAGCAAACTCCAGGAGACAGTGAAGGACAGAGAAGCCTGGCATGCTGGGTCGCAGAGAGTTGGACATGATTTAGTGACTAAAGGAAACAACAACAAAAGATGAGAGGAAACTTAAAAGAGGGGGTTTCCAAGTGGGCTGGTTGTGGACAGGACATTTCAGATGAAGATAGGTGCCTGTGGAAATGGACTGAAGTTGGAATCTGACCTGTTTGGGAATTGTGCAGTATTCGAGGGTGTCAGTTACCGACTCATGAGAAGGTGCACTGGGCTGTGAGTGATATGACTGGAGTGTTCACCGTGGCAGCCCTAAGGCAATGTCATGAACGCCCGCATGCCAAGGAGCATGGGTTTTCTCCTGTGGGCAAAGGGAAATGAGACTTACAGAGGTTAACATCACGGCCTCAGGCTCTGTGCCAACAGGACTTATAGCTTTGTTCCCTCGCTGTATGTGTGTGTTTTAACATTTTATTTTCTACGGGGGTATAGCCAATTAACAAACAATGTTGTCATAGTTTCAGGTGAACAGTGAAGGGACTCAGCTATACACATACACGTATCCATTGTCCCCCAAACTCCCCTCCCATCGAAGCTACCACATAACACTGAGCAGAGCGTGCTTTTGAACAAGCTACTTAACCACTCTGCCTGGATCTCCTCATCTGCAATAATGGGAATCCTGAAAATTTCCCTCCATAGTGTTGCTGGGAGAATTTAAGGAGTTGAATTGCATAAAACACTTAGAATTGTGCTTTAAACCGAATGTGGCTGTACTATTATTATTCATGGGTTCTTAGAGGGAAAACATGTTAGGCAAATGGTTTTCTTAACAAATGAATTTTATAATAATGTGGAAGACGGTTTCAAAAATGATGGGTGAGGAAGCAGGGAGGTTTAAGTAGTTGCAAGAATCCAGGGAAGAGAGCCTGCAGATCTAAAGTCTGAGAGAGGTGGACTTCCCTGATGGTCCAGTGCTTAAGAATCCACCTGGCAAAGCAGGGGACGCAGGTTCGCTTGAATCCCTGGTCAGGGAAGTACGATCCCACATGCCCCAAGGCAACTAAGCCCATGTGATGAAACAAAAGATCCCACATGCCACAGCTAAGACCTGACACGGTCAAATAAATGAATATTTTAAAAAATTTGTTTGACAGAGGTGATAGGTATGGAGGAGAGGAATGTGTCAGTTAACGGCGGCCTCATGAACTGGGTACCAGCTGCACTATTAGTTTATTAATCGAGGTATTGTCTTAGTCTGTGTTCTCCAGAGAAACAGAATCAATAGGATCAGTGGGGATAGGGGAGAGAGAAAGAGAAAGACCAAGGAACTGGTGGATATGCTTATGGAGACGTCTCTCTTCTAGACTAGATGACTTGATGTAAGGCAAATATTCGTTAACTGAGATGTCTAGTACACTGACTGTTAAGATGAATTTAAATATTTGCTTTTATATTTATAATATGAGAGTATTTCTGAGATGGGCAGCTTCTGATTCATGAGTTCTTTGGAGAGTGATGCTGAAAGAGACATGACCTTCCTCATTGGGTAACCATGAGGGATCCCATCCCACAAACGCTTTCAGTCTTATATTTCTCAACGTGGAAAGTTAGGATGGGTCAGATGTTATGGAAGATCTTTCCTGATTTGCCTAATTTTTAAAATCTACATCTAAAAAATACAGCGTGATTTCTGCTATTGGGCTTCATTTCATCTGTGTACAGTGTCGAGATCCAACCAGTCCATCCTAAAGGAGATCAGTCCTGAGTGTTCATTGAAAGGACTGATGTTGAAGCTGAAACTCTAATACTCTGGCCACCTGATGCAAAGAACTGACTCATCTGAAAAGACCCTGATGCTGGGAAAGATTGAGGGCGGGAGGAGAAGGGGATGACAGAGGGTGAGATGGTTGGATGGCATCGCCGACTCAGTGGACATGAGCTTGAGTGAGCTCCGGGAGTTGGTGATGGACAGGGAGGCCTGGCGTGCTGCAATTCATGGGGTCACAAAGAGACAGACACGACTGAGCGACTGAGCTGAACTGAACTGTGTCATTTACCTTCCTCTATTCTTGGCAGTTGGATGAGAGCGAGTACTGCCAAAGAGCCAAGTGCACTCCCTGGGGACAGGATTTGGCAGAGGCAGCTGGGACAGTGAGCAGGTGGATCTCCAGCCAAGAGGGGAGAGATGAGAAGAGACGCAGAACTGTCATAAATGCACAATGCAGAGGGGTGTATTTGATGCCTTGTCATGGGCCCCGGGACTCAGGACTTGGAATTCATTTCAGAGAGGCACAAAGAGTAGAGGGTAGCGATTGGGCGTGCACTGCAAGTTGCAAAGACACGGTAAACAGTGATTTACTAAGGACCTATTATTGCGAAGAGCTGACCTTGGCTGGAAGGGTAGAAGCTTGTCTGAGAAACACCATTTGAATTTGACCAGCTACCACCCTTTGAAAGGACCTTGTGGTAGAATCAACCAAGAAGCGAATAAGCATGGAGTGGTGGGAATCAATGCTAAAGGCAGGGTGTCAGAACACTCTAAACTCCGGATTTCAACTTGAAATATGAAAATCACAGTACTTTGGTTTTTTAAAAATCTCCTTTCACTCCTGTGCTTAGTATGAGTGTCCTGAACTGCTCAGACCTATGTCAGAATAGGTTAACTTTATTTGCCCTGGAATAAATTTTCATAGTAAGAAGGGAACTTTTACTCCTCTTCCCAAAAGAGGAAAATGTGAATTGAACAATTCGAGACTGAAGCAAACGTAACTTGACTGATTAGCAAATTTGGGGTAAAAATACTGAATTCTTCAGCTTAGTCTCTTCTCTCACCTCTTTCAAATCTGTCTGTCTAGACACCCTTCCCTTCCTCCCCTGTGTTCACATGTCCATTCTCTACATCGGCCCTGCAAATAGATTCATCTGTACCATTTTTCGAGATTCCGCATGTATGCGTTAATATATGATATTTGTTTTTCTCTTTCTGACTTGCTTCACTTTGTATGACAGACTCTAGGTTCATCCACATCATCCAATACACTATACTGTCATAGCACCTGCAGTAGATTTTATTAGCTACCAAGCAGCAAGAGCAGAGGTCTCCGCGCGTCTTTGGTTCCAGGAGCTGTGCTCAGCACACTGAAAGGCCCAGATGTGTGGAAGCTGAATGTAGCAAGCATTTGACAAACACTTCCAGAAACAGTGCTTGATTGGGATCGGGGAGGCTACACTTTTATCCCCTTGCTCAGCCACTGGTTTTCTACAAGACCCTGGCAGTGACCTGCTTGCTTGGGGCCTCATCTAGACCGGGCAGGTCTCTTCTCCTCTTTACCTAGCAGGGAGTTCAGGGCCTAAGGGCTTTTTCAGGGATTCAGTGAGGGAACAGAACAGGCACTTAATAAATGCTAGTTCCTGCCTCCATGCTAGGATCAGTTTTTGCGCACAGATCAGGTTTTCTTGTAAACTGAGAAGGCCCCAGATGAGCTGAATCCAACAGTCTCTCTCTCATATAACATGCTTGGCTTCTCCAGAAATCAGCGTGCTCGGGCAGCCAAGGCAGCTGTGGTTTTCTGAATAGCTGGAAATTTGGCCGTGGAGGCCGCAGCAGGACAGATGGGACAGGGGGACCCATGAATTAACAAAGGCGTGAATGAGCTTTTCAGCTGGGAGGGCGTTCGGCAGCGGAGGATCTGGGCTCACTTGTTAGCTTTGCCTGATGCTTCGGTTCCTGTTAGGGTCTTTGTGGGCCAACCGGAATGCCCAGGGCCTGAATAACAACCACGGGCATTTCTAAAGTTTGTTGACAAGGATGAATGAAATGATGTTACTGTCATGGCATGAGGATGTCCGGTGATCTCACGGGATTTAGAGATCATTCAGTCCAAACCCTCAGTTCAAAGAAACACCCCAAACCAAACCAAAGTGAAGTGAAGTGTTAGTCGCTCAGTCGTGCCCGACTTTTTGCAACCCCATGGACTGTAGCCCACCAGGCTCCTCTGTCCTTGGGATTTTGGGATTTTCCAGGCAAGAATACTGGAGTGGGTCGCCATTTCCTTCTCCAGGGGATCTTCCCAACCCAGGGATCGAACCCAAGTCTCCTGCACTGCAGGCAGATTCTTCACCGACTGACTCCCTCGCTGGAGGTTCACACTTCATTTGGGCTGTATCTTTATTTACTTTTTAAATACTTATGTAGCTATTTGACTGCACCTGGTCTTAGCTGAGGCATATAGGATATCTAGTTGTAGCATGCAAACTCTTAGTTGTGGCACATGGGATCCAGTTCCCTGACCGCCTGCCTTGAGAGTATAGAGTCTTAGCTGCTGGTCCACCAGGGAAGTCCCTTGGGTTGTGTCTTTAGAAGGAAGGCCAAGGAGTCCTTTTCCATAGCACTTTGCCCTTCTGGATTTTGATAATCTTCCCTTTCCCTAATCCCTGCCAGTGGGTGGGTGTAAGCCCAGAGCAGTGGGTGCCCCTGGGGTCTGCCCACGCCCTGCTTTCACCTCTATAAATAAACCTCTTGTTAAACTCCCCTAAAATCCTCCTTTATTGAAATGTGTCCTGTTGCACTTGCTGGGACCCTCGGAATACAGTGTGGCAAAAGCACGATGAAATATCTGGGGTGCTGTGTGATGGTGGGAAGGGAACAGAGAGAGAAGAGAAGAAACAAACTAGTGTAAACCAGGGTTGAAGAGAATAAACGAGAAGGTTGCATGGAAGGGTGTCCTAACCAGCGTGATCACAAGGCCACAAGCTCTCCTGCTGCCCCTCCCCCACCCCAGGCACTTTTCAGGTCAAATGTCACTTCTAGACCTGCGGGAAGAAGCGGTTTGGGACATCTCCTAGGTGGTGATCCCTCAGTCCTGGGAGTTTGCGGTGGGGAAGAATGGAGGATTGAAAACCAGAGGCCACTCAGCCTGCACCTGCCTCCATTGGGGCCTCACACCAGCAGGTCTGGAGGGACTGCCTTGTATTTCTGCAGTCTCTTATCTGTACCCTTTGAGAAGCGTACCTTGAAGAATTCCGTTTTCTGGATTTTAGAGAGGTAATGCTGTGCATATCCTGAGTGGTAAGTGTCACTGGGGCTTCCCAGGTGCCTCAGTGGGTAAAGAATCTACCTGCTAATGCAGGAGACACAGGAGACGGGGTTTGGATCCCTGGGTTGGGAAGTTCCCATGGAGTAGGAAATGGCAACTCCAGTGTTCTCACCTGAAACATCCCATGGACAGAGGAGCCTGGCGGGCTACCGTGCACAGAGTTGCAAACAGACACAACTGAAACGACTAAGCGTTAGCATGCACACGTACCACTGAGTAGAGTCTAGGGCAGAATCCTGTAATCCAATCTATTAATATTTTGCAGTGCAACGTGTGGATTTTCAGGGGAAGTCTGATTAGTAAGGCCAGAGGTTTCAAATTCTTAATAAGGAGCCTGATGCGTCCCTAGGACAGGAGATGGGACCTAATCTTAGGGACTGAGCCCGAGGGGCAGGGTGGAGCTGAATGGTCCCCAAGTACAAGACCCCACGCTCTCCAGACGCCCTGCTGCTGCCTGGGGGTGTTGATACACTTCTGGTGCTGTCTTGAGCTTTGGGAACCCAAGTCTTATGGTGGGACCTGTTGATACTGCTGGCTGGTTGGCTCCTAAGACTGTAGAAGGTATTTCAGACTTCCCTAGTGGGTATGCATGGTGTGCTATGAACTTAGTTTCTGATAAATACCCACCCACCCCTCATGTTGGGGTGATATCAGGTCCCTCCTTTTTAGAGATGGGGAGGATGTCTCACCGTGAGGTTGTGAAGCACCTAGCACTGGCCGGGTGCACAGTAGGTGCTCACTGTCTTTCCTTCCGTCCTTCCCCTGTGGGTGTCCAACGGAATTAAATTTAGTTTAACTGTCTCGTCCGCCTGGCATTCTCCCTTTCTTTCTTCCTGGGAAATTGCCTGCCGCCTGGCATATATTTACTTCCATCTGGGATTTTAAATTCAACTGAACAAATAACAACCATTGTGGGGAAGATGCTGGCTGGAGGAAACTAGAGGAGAAATCACTGCCTGGCTTCCACTCGTCCATCTCGGCTGCTCGAGACCGTGAGGAGGTGGAGAAATAAAACATCTCTATTTTCCGAAAGGTACACACAGAGGAGGAAAAATAAAATGGGGCCTATCTATAATAATTTTCTATTTGAAAGAGGTGCTGACCGGCAGCTGGCTAATATAATTTCATTGTGCTGAATCTGGAGAAGGAAGAAGCCGGGAAAAGTTCTAAGTGGGTGGAGGAGGGGCGGGGTGCTGCTTCCAGCGGGCAGAGGTCACTGTCACCTAGAGTCATGAGTGGCCGGATTCGGAAGTGGGGGCACATAGCGTGTTTACTGCAGATTGGCGGCATCAGTGCATCGGGGCTCCAGTTTCAGGGTGGAATCGCAAAGCATGATGGGAAAGGCAGGGGCCCTGGACCAGCGCATGGCACCGCGGTCAGGAGTCAGACCGAGCCGGTTAAAACCCTGAGTCTCTTCCTCTCAGGGTGACCTTGAGCCAAGTTTCTTACGTCTCTGAACCACAGTTTTCTCAGCTTGGGAAAAAAAAAAATTCTAAAGTCTGCCTTGCAGAATTAGTTTGCAGTTCAATGTGATAAAACTGGTAAAATAACTTATTTGCCTGGAGCTTTAAAAAGGCTCAAGAAATTGTTCGCGTTCCTGTATCAGGGGAGCCTGCACTCTGCATATAGAAACAAAGAGAAGCTAGGAGGAAGATGCCAATTATGTTGAGTGAGGTTGTCTTGAGAAAGAGCCTCTGGTTGCCTGGCAGTTAAAAGCCAGATGGTTTCCAGGAGGGTGCCCCTTCCCTGCAGAATACAGTGATGGCTGGGCTTCTGCCTACCTAGAGAAAGGTGAAGCAAGCTTTCTCCAGGCAGGGTGTATCATACATACCAGGAAAAGCAGAGGAATCTTGGCTTGTCTGCCCCGTAGGCTGTATTTCCAAGCCCATCAGAAGCTAGACTTCTATAAATTCAGCAAGGCTGCCTTATGTATTAGACAGAGGCTGGATTTTGAGGTCAGAAAGGCAGAGGTTCAACTCTGGCTCACCATCTTTCTCAGTCTTCAACACACACTCACTGCGACTGGCTCAGTTTGTGGCATGTGAGGGGCAGAGATGGGGGAGATTAAGTGAAGCAGTCAATATTTTCATGATGATCACAGCCTATGAGGAGAGATAAGATCTCTAAACAAATGCATATGAAATACTGAGCAGCTTCGGAGATGCGGGGATGCACAGGGGATTAGGGGATATAGCAAGCCCAGCTTAAGATGCTCTATCCTAGAAAGTTCCCTGAAAGAGATAATACCTGGAAATAGTCTTAAGAGATGAAGAGGATTTGGGATTGGGGGTGGAAAATTTAAACAGTTGAGGCTTTATCTTCTTGAAGCCTCATTTTCCTGAATACGAAATAGAGATCCCATCTATGTAACCGGGTCATTGTGGGCATTGATGTTTTAGTGCTTTGGAGATTGTGTTTTGCTGAACATCAGCAGCTGGGAGCATTTACTTAAAAAGACTTCTCTTGTTGAAAGAAAAAAGAGGATATTTTAATGTTATTGTATGAGTGCAGCTTTTTATAATTAGTGCAGCTAAATATTTTTATGTAATTATTATTATCCATTTGTATTTTTACTTGGTGAACTTCCTGCTGTTGCCCTTGGCACCTAAGAGCTCAAGCTTTAGAAGTCATTGCCATGCCTTGGAGAGTGATGTCCTATGCATTTCAATCATGTCTGACTCTTTGGAGCCCCACGGACTGTAGCCAGGCTCCTCTGATCTTGGGATTCTCCAGGCAAGAATACTGGAGTGGGTTGCCATACCCTTCTCCAAGGGATCTTCCTAACCTAGGGATTGAACCTGGGTCTCCCGAATTGCAGGAGGATTCTTTACCATCGGAGCCATGAGGGAAGTGTGATATTAACATGAAATAAGTGGGACAGGAGGAAGGAAGGATCATGTGTCTTATACCTCTAGGTGGCAAAGAGGCTCATACACATGAGAACAAGACAGAGAGCTGAATTTCTGTGAAACATCGTGTGTTCCTAAACTGAAGAGTTGGGGGCTCATTTCCCCTTCACTACAAAGACAATCTTTCAACTCTGATTATTCCCACACTCACACTTTGAGCTACTAAATCTCTGACTGCAAGTCCTGCCCCAGCCCTGGAGACACCAAGATGAACAAGGCATTGCCTCTGCCTTGAGGATCATATTCTGATGAGAAGACAATTATGTAGGCAGATATCTTGAATGTAATGTCATACCTGTGAAGACAGGGCTGGGCCAGGGGCTGCAGGAGGCATTCTTGGTGCCCACCAAGGGGGTCAGGGGTCAAGGAGAAGGGGTCAAGGGTCAAGGAGAAGGGGTCAGCCTGGGCTCGTACCTCTGACTTGCAGAAGTTATTACCAGAAATGTATGGTTGCAAATGCTCTTCTCCAAGGTGGAGTAGAATTCTGGTGAACTATTTCCCACTGGAGGGTAGGGTTCTATTTGTGAAAAAGGGGCTGGGGTATTTCACAAAGATTACTCTCCTCCTCAACCTGCCAGAGCCACAAGGTACAAGGTTATCTTTCTCAGCTCTGCGGTGTGAGAACCCAATGGGGTTGTTGGAGGTAAAAGCTGAAAAGGTTTGGGTACATCCCTAAAACACTCCACTAATTTGTCAACATTATCACTGAAGTGTTCCTGCCAGTTTATGGCTTCAGACATTTCTGGGCTAGGATAGGAGTCTGCCTTCACCCATCTCTCTGGATTCTGGGGCCATAGTTTCCTCGTAATCTTGGTTCTCTGATGGATCTGGGAGAAATCAGTGATTTTTATGGTTCAGTTTTATTCTTGTTGTAAAGATGAGAGCGACAAGGTCTAAGTTCTTTACAAGTTGAGCTGAAACTCAATTGTGCTCTATTTGTGCAATGGAATAGTAGTCAGAAATGAAAAATAGTGAGTTGCTAACTCACAAACAGGGTGACTCTTGAAAACGTTATGCTCAGCAAAATAAGACATGAAAGGGTATATATTATATAATTCTCTTTGTATGAAGTTTACAAATAGACCAGACTAATCAGGGAGGGCAGAAGTCAGAGGAGTGGCTGTCTCTGGGGGAGGATCAGGAATTGACTGGAAAGAATATGAAAGCAGTTTCTGGGGAATTCCTTGGAAATCCAGTGGTTAAGACTCCACACTTTCCTGCAGGGAGCACGGGTTCAATCCCTGGTCAGGGAAGTAAGATCCAGTATGCTGCATGGCAGGTCCAAAAAAAAGTTTCTGGTGTGATAGAAATATATTTTATCTTGTTTGGAATTGTGATATTGTTTGTACAAGTGTATATGTTTGTAAAAAATAATCTAAACTTAAACTTAAGATATGTGCATTTCACTTTATGTCACTTTTACCTTAATTAAAGAAAAAAACTTGAAAAATGGATGTCATTTAAAGTCATGGGAGTATAGGAGGTTGGCTAGTGAGTGAGTGTGATGAAAAGTGAATGGGTTGGAGGACAGAACCCAGGGGCATCCCCAGGCCAAGAGGTGAGGAGGAGCAAAAAGATTCTGGAAGTGGCCCGAGGAGCAGCAGCCCTCTCCTCCCACCTCACCTCCCCATAAACTGATGCCAGGGCTGCTTCAGATTCCTTTATTCTCAGGTTCAGTGAAACAGCTACAGTAAAACACGGAGCAGATCCTGCTCTCACGAGTTCTGTGTCTGCATCAAATCCTGCGGGTTTACAGGTTCCCCAGGAAGTGGCGAATCCATGAACTGAGGGTCGTGAGCCTCCTTGGTTGTTGTCTCAGTGAGTGTCTCTAAGCACAGGTTGCTTGGAGCCCTGGAACATGGCCACACTTTGCGGGATTTACGTGAGGATGAAGGTGCCTGAGAAGAGAGAAACTAAGGTCTAACCCACTGCCCAGAGGACTTGGGGGTGGAGGTGTCTGAATGTGCCTGACTTACCTCCAGCTCTGAGTTTGTGATCACACCCAGCTCAGCCCCTGCCCCATGCAGGAGTCTGCTGCCTACTATCCAGGAAGCGTGTGTAAGTGATTCTGAATAAGCATAAGTAGAATGTGCATTTATGTGTATAATTGTTCATGGTGAGTCTCAGTTAAATGTATAAGATTTGGGTTGAGACATTAGGGGATGATAATGATAAATCTATATTGTGCAACTCATTAATCATAGATAGATATAGATAGATAGATAGATAGATACTGAGGATGAGAGAGCATGCTGGGATGATTTTTACTGCCAGAATGCAATCAAATATAAGTTAGGAGACCGTTGCTATAGTGAATGAGTTGGACAGAGGTTAAAGCTTGATTGGGGTGAGGTGCTGTTAGGTTCATCCAGGTGAGGCACTTGGAATAGAGATAGTGGTTAAGTTTCAGAAACTGTTAAGGAGGTTGACTCATGAGAACAAATTGCAGGAAAATGTGCCAAACAGGCTGTGAGCCGAGATAGAAGGTACAGACTAAGGCAAAGTCCTTATCTGTGAGCAGCCAGGGGGTTAGCTGATCACAGATAGAATCTGTGTGTGAAGACTGGTCAGCAAGGATGCTTTGGGTGTTCAACTTGAGATGCATGGACCAAAAGATCTGGGGAGGAAGAGGGTGAGTTTTGAGTGGTCAGTTTGGACCACAGGGAGAGAGGCTTTGCAGGGAAGCATCTGTTCCCTGATGACAGCTTTGTTGAGGGTTATATTTTCTCTGATCAGTTTCCAGGGGGAAAGAAGATGACAGTGTACGGTTTGGGGAAAGAAAAAGGTTATTTCATAAATGGGAAACAAACACAGGCCTCAACAAGAGGAGCTTGACACAGGTAATAAAAGAAATGGGAAAGACACCGGACTAATTTGTAGTGATGCTTGAAAAAGCATGAGGAAATCGAAGCGCAGAATAGTTACAGGCAAAGTAAGGAGCAGAATCCACTTACAGAACAAAGAGAATTCCAGTTGCATACATTTCAAGGGTATGGATTAGTGGAGACTGCAGATAGGCTGTTACATGGAGAAAAGGTGCAAGGACGTACACTGGGTCATGAGCAGGAAGTTTGGGGTTTGGGGATGCCCAGGGTAAGGCATCATCATGTGTTCCATAGTCTGTTCCTCCCTGAAGCCATCAAAGGATAAACCTCAGCTATTGTCTTTAAATAAGGTTTGAACATGAGTACAATTCCATCTAGCAGCTATTTATCGATTGCCTACTAGATGCAATGCCTTGTGCTTAGGGCTGCGGGAATGAAGGAGGTGAATAAAGCATGGATTCTGCTCTGAGAGCCCACAGCTGAGCTGGGGTCACTGTAAACAAGTGGCTTGAACAGGAACAGAAAATACAACGACAGCTAAATAGATCGCTCTGCAGCTTGCTTCTGAGCGGTCCTTCAGGAGGGAAGCTTTAATTCCCACTGGGTGTGTTAGGGGAGGCTCCTGGAAGAAGCCACACTAAGAAAGCTGTATCTGGAAGGAGGGGAGGGGTGGACTGTTTGCAGAGGGAACACGGTGGACAGAGGCAGGGAGGCAGGAAACCAGGGGGTGTGTCTAGAACGCATCTGTCGGTTACAGTCCTTGTGTTCAAGGTCAACCCCCATGACAACGTCAGGAGTGTCTTTTTCTCAATCTGGCTCCACCAGTACCGTCTTCCATAAGGAGTCTGTCCTGTGGGGTGACCTTCAGCCCAATATCAACAGCTCTGTTGACTTGTCCTCTGCATGTCTTCACTCAGAATTTTTGCTTCTGGGGGCAGAGATCAGCTCCACTCACCCTTTTATATGCTAACTGGCATAGTTCCTGGCATGAGGCTGGTGCTCAAAGCCTCTCTGGAAGACCATGAGAGAGCTGTTCTTGCATCCAGCAGACAGCTCTGAGCCGTCAGAGCTTTGGGGTATTTTTGAAAGACGTCTTGAACAAGTTCGGTACCACTTCTATGAGAGACGAAGTGGAGGAGGTGTAAGACCCTGGAGGAAGAGGGCAGTGATGGTGTCTCTGGGCTGAGAAATGGTGAGAAGGTGTGCCAATCACACAATACACCAGAAAAAGGAAAAGAGGAGCGGCCATTGTCAACCACTTGTTTTTATATCAGATGTTATGTTGGAAGAGTTGCAAGCAGCATTTTATTCTTGCAACCGCCCCATGAATTAGACATGACTCCCATTTCCTGATGAAGCGAGTGCTTAGAAGCGGTGATTAACTTCTCCTGGGTCAGATACTAGCAAGTCACAGGGGCAAACTCAGGTTTGTCAGATCCCCACAGCCTCTGCCTCTCAGATCACTTCTTTGAGGTGTCATTCAGGTGTTAAATAATAATCCTGCCTCCCAAGAGTCCTAAAGAAGCCTTGAGAGAAGAGTCACCAGCGCTGGCAGGTTCTGGTTTTGTTTTGAAGGTTGGCCCTGTCTTCTGCCGTTTCCAGACTCCTGTGTGGGCTGTGTATCTCATGTTGCTGCTGTCATTCTTTATCAAACATGAGCTTTCCTCTAACTGGGCTGATGCCCTGAGAATGTAAAACTCTTCTTTCTGCTCAGCAGTGATGTAAAGTTCAAACTGTACATTTGAGGCAGCATCTATCTGCTAGTTTTCAAAGGTTCTGTGTCTGTTTCTATTTGTGACAACACAAATCTACACAAATGCTGGGCAAGTGGTTTTGTTTTGTTTTTCTTTTCATTTTTGCCATGATGCCTACCTACTCCGCTGAGCTGATGAAGTGGAAAGAGTTTTTCAACAGCCATGGCCTTTGAGGTAAGACTATTACTCTCTGCCATGGGAGCCCATTACTGTCCAAGCATCCAAGGCCATTCTGGGTCACTTTCTCCCCGGCACATCCCAAGTACCACATTTGGGTTTTGAAGTATTTTGTTGTTGTTCAGTCACTCATTCCTGTCTGACTCTGCAACCCCATGGGCTGCAGCACACCAGGCTTCCCTGTCCTTCACTATCTCCCAGAGTTTGCTCAAATGCATGTCTATTGAGTCGATGATGCTGTCCAACCATCTCATCTTCTGTCACCCGATTCTCCTCCTGCCTTCAATCTTTCCCAGCATCAGGGTCTTTTCCAAGAGCTGAGTCAGCTCTTCGCATCAGGTGGCCAAATATATAGAGGAGTTTTCAAAGAACCCCAGACATAAATATTTCTGCTGTAAGATAGGAATGGCTTAAGGAATGTGAAATAAGTTTATAAATGAGTGGGAGATATCAAGTTGCTACTGCTCCTAAGGCCAAGGGGTCTGGTTGTTTCCGTTTGCCTGCAGATACTGTTCTGTTACAATACACTGCTGGGCTACATTACTTTTCTTCAAGGCTTTCAACTTATTTTTGAGAGGGCTGGTCAGTGAAATGAGGGATGGTGAGTTCTTACTTGAAGAAAGGCAGGTTTGCCCCAGAAAAGAGTCTCTCTTCACTTCAGAATTCAGACGGTAAATGCCAGTGGGCATTTGATTGCTAAAGCTTGTGGTCATATCTGGCAGTGTGATGTATGAGACCCCAAACTACAGTAAAAGGAAGGAAGATTGCAACGTGCCCAGTCACCTGAAGTTGATGGTAAAGCTTGGCAAGGGGGCGGGATAGGAGCAGCCAGGGTTCTGGGTATGGTGCCAGGAGTGGAAGCAGTGGGGGGGGGGGAGGGGAGCCCTGCTTGCTTTTCTTCTACAAAAATAGAAACTGCTCTGAGAGCTACATCACAAGGCATCACAGTCAAATCACAGCGCATCACAGAAAACAGCTCCATTTGCTTGTTTGCCAGTAGGGTTTCATTGAGTCTTCACATCCTCAAGAGGTGATTTGGGAATAATTGGCGGGACAGTAAAGTGGACACAGACAGAAGGGACTTTGAGTATTACTACCATTTGTTGACTGAGCAAGGGGCTTGTCTCTGATTTCTGTACTGTGGTTCCAAAGAAGGTTTTGTTTCATCTAAAAACTGGTTGCTGCTTCCGAAGACAGTTTGAAAACTGCCAATTTTGTCCAAAATAGCCAGAGTAGCTTTGAAACGCTACAGACACTTCCTAAACCTACAAAGCATTAGATAACTGATGAGAACCTACTGTAGAGCCCAGGGAACTCTGTGGTGACCAAAGGGAAGAAAGTCCAAATGAGAGGGGATATATGTGTACGTGTATACATATGGCGGATTCACTTTGCTGTAAAGAAGAAACTAATAAAACATTGTAAAGTAACTATACTCCAATAAAACTTAAAGCAAACAAAAAGAAAGTGAAGCATGAAAGGATTAAAACTGGGATGCAAAGTAACATTTTTCATTTTTCAAAAAAGACATCCCTTAGAGGGGTGTTAGAAGAAATATACTTCAAGCCAAGGATCTGAGCAAGGGATTGTCAAAGGGAAGTCTCCAAATAAAAGAATTGGCAGAGATGGAGGGTACAAGATAGAGGAGGGATAGGAGTCAGGCAAAGCCGACATTTCAGGAGGAGTTGTAGCCTAAGTCTGATCCCACAGGGAGCTCTGGAGTGTAAGAGGAGGCTGGGCGACCTCCTGTTTGAGAATAAGGAGGCTCATTGTGTGGCCATAGAAAGGCTCCTTGGCCACTCAAGACAGCTTCCCTCTTCTGCAGGACAGGAGCCCCTTTGAGTCCTCACTTCCTTTGACCTTGGGGTAACAGGGTGCTGTTCACCTCTTTTTCAGACTCCAACTTTGTCTTCATCACTCACTGTACAAAACTTGCCTGGAGTTTTCCAGTGTGTAAAGTGCAGTTCTGAGCACTGTGGAAATAAGAGAGGGAACAAGCTCTTACACTGAGGTTTCCCATCTGATTCTCATTTAATCCTCATAACAGCTGCAAGGTAGGCAACCTCTCTCACACTCCCTGTGTGGCTGGGGGCACCAGCTTGGGGAAAAAAACACAAGGATGTTTCTCAAATTTTTGAGTCATTGCTCTAGGGTTTAACTACTCAGATTTGAAGAAGTCAGAGTCTTCTTCTCGAGGTCTCCCTCTTCCCTAATTTGCTAAATGTTCTGAAATTCACCAAGTGCATTTCACTTTGTCTTTACCACATCTGTATTGATGAGGTGTACAAGGAAGACGGTTTTGAATTTTCTTCTTCAATTGGAATATGGACATTTTGGGATCACTGATAACATTTGCTCCTTGCAATTGGGAAACATCAATTATCTTTCAGAAAATTACTGCTGAGTCCCTTTAGTTACGTTATCAGGAAAACCCAGCACCCATTGAGCAAACTCAGGGAGATAGTGAAGGACAAGGAAGCCTGGTGTGCTGTTCATGGGGTCACAAAGAGTCAGACATGACTTAGTGACTCAACAACAACAACAACAACAACAAATTGTTCTGCTGAACAGAGTGCTTGACCTTTTGATGTTAGTCTAGTGAGTCTTTCTCCTGACTCAGCCCTTGAAGAATTAGTCCTTCTAAATATGTATTTATGCTGGACTCTTGATGTTCTCTTCCGGCACTATTTAAGTCCAGAAACAAATGTCAACAACAGTGACAGCTCTGTCTGTCCTGGGCCATCAGACTCCATCCCACTTGTGGAGGGAGGAGCAGGGTGTGTCTTGAATATATGGGTGCTCCCTGATGTCTCAGATTCTAGGTCAGAAAAGAAGTCAGCTGAAGAATTGATGCTTTTGAACTGTGGTGTTGGAGAAATCTCTTGAGAGTCCCTTGGACTGCAAGGATATCTAACCAGTCCATCCTAAAGGAAATCAGTCCTGAATATTCATTGGAAGGACTGATGCTAAAGCTGAAACTGCAATTCCTTGGCCACTTGATGTGAAGAACCGACTCATTGGAAAAGACCCTGATCCTGGGAAAGATTGAAGTCAGGAGGAGAAGGGGATAACAGAGGATGAGATGGTTGGATGGCATTACCGACTCAATGGACATGAGTTTGAGTAAACTCTTGGAGTTGATGATGGACAAGAAGGCCTGTGTGCTGTAGTCCATGGGTTCACAGAGTTGGACATGATGGAGTGACTGAACTGAACTGAGCCAGATATGGGTAGGGAGGCAGAAGGACCTTCTTTCTGTGTACCGAGGAGTGGCTGTCTGGTCTCTGAAGGAGGGAGTGGCAGGGAGATCTCACCGGTCAGGGTTGCATGCCTCCTCCACAAGGAAGTCCACCAGCTGTGAAATGAAACCCTGAGTTTGAGTTAAAACAGTTTGAAAGACCCAGGAACAACCTTGGGAGAAACTTACATCAGTCACTGCTTTATTCTTCACTATTGCTCTAGCAAGGGGTAAGGACCCTGGAGAGGCATGGGTCAGCAGTGGCCTGCTGTGGTGATAGGGGCAGTAGCAACAGCAGTCCTGAAAGGTGCATATTGGTATCAGTTCTTTTGGAGGCTGCCAGTAGCCTTACCGTAGAGCCTGCAGACTCCACGACTGAGTCACCTCAGGCCAAACAACTAGGGGAGGAAGCACAGCCCATCAACAGACAACAGGATTAAAGATTTACTGAGCATGGCTCTGTCCACCAGAGCAAGACCCAGTTTTCCCCATAGCCAGTCCCTCCCACAAGGAAGCAAGATTTATAATCCCACAGCCAAGAGAATGAAAATCACAGTCACAGAAAGCTAACCAAAAGATCACATGGGTCTCAGCCTTGTAAAGGTTACCAAACCCCAAGCAGTGCTGAGATACTGAGGGGAGAAGTTAATGGAGAAGATTGTGTCCAAGCTTAGAACAAATCAGGATACTTTCTGTGAAATAAATTGCAGAGTAAGGACAACTTGGAGAGTAGATGGCTGGAGAAAGAAGAAAACGCTGCAGAGTGCATTAATAAAGCTTTTAAACAATGTTCAGAGAATCATAGTAATTGCAGGGGAGAGGGGACCTCAGGAGAAAGGCTAGATATTCTGTCGACTCATAGATGAGGGTGGCAGTTTTCCTAATTTGAATATTAAAGGAAATATGTCTTTAATCTCTTTCCTAGGATAGTGAAGTGGAACAAACCAATAGTATTTTTGAGTTAGGAGTAATAGCCATGCTTATTACATGCCGTGTATTTTGTTTTATGTTTATTGGCTCATTTAATCATCATAGTAATCCTATGGGGAAACTGAGGCACAGAGAAGTTAAATGACTTGCTGAGGGTTGCGAGTGATCAAGATGGGAGCCGATTCCACATTCAGCTATCTTTTCCTTTTACAGGTGAGGATTCTGAATCCTAACCTATTTGATAAATTACTAGCGGGGAGCTGGGATTTGAGGGCTGGTTGCATCTGATATCTCTGCTCATTTCTCTCCTTCGTAGTGAGAGGAGTGGGTAGAATCATGTTCTTCTAATTTTGTCCTGCATCCACTTTGTTGCTGGAGACTTTTCTGTCTTGTCTACACACCCTAGTCCCTAAGGCTCCTAAATCCATAGGTTTTAAACCACACATATATGCACACACATATGTATATGTGTAAACTCACACACATGCAAACAGACACATTCATATGCTCTCACATACGTGCCTGCCTATGCGCATACACACACAGATGCATATATTCAAATGCATGTATGCACATGCACTCACACACGTGCCCACGCATGCGTATACTCACAGTCACACAGAGAGACAGAGGCACATACATACACAGGCACACACGCCCCCACACACATACACACACATGAACACACATCCCCTTTCACTGCTGAAACAGCACTATTCAGGCAGTGACAGGGAACATAGTGTGACTCACATTGTGGCTGATTTTGTTGGTTTTAATACGATTTTGAAAAGTTTGAAAGGATATTGTAGATGACAAATAGACATTTTAAAAATGTCAAGTCACCCTCCAAGTGGACACTCCTCCCTACATAGTCTCATGCTGATCGCATAAGTGCTACACCGCCTCCCACAGCCAGGCGCCTGCTCCAGCTTGAGACATTTCAGAAGGCTGGAAGGGCTGCCGGCTCCCACGGAGACGGTGCTCCAGGGACAGAGTGCTCGCAGAAATGAAACGGGATTAGGGAATGGACAGAGGGAGAGACTTCATTCCACAGAGATAAAACGGCCCACTGAATAAAGGGCAGGGCTGGTGTGGAATAGAGCAGGGGTAGGTTTGGACCTCTGTCCTGTGCTGACTGTGCAGCCTTCACGTCTTTGACCTTGAGCGTCCTTGCCTAGGTCGCCTGGGGCCAGACTCCTACTTTCCGCAGAAGGTGTGAGAGTTGGTGGTGCTAACTGTTGGGTCTAACCCAGTGCAGCAGACATGATTGGAGCTCAAAAAATGGCAGCTAAAGTTACTACAATTTCTGCTTTTAAAAATTGAATAAAATGATCAACATGCTCTTGACAGCTCTTTGCCAAGTATCTTAGGACTGAAAGATCCCTGTCATCTCCTAAAAGCCCTCCTGGTTCTTCCCTGATTTTAATCTAGCCAGCATCCACTGAGTACTTAGGATGTGAATAGACATTGAATGAGGCCCGCCTCCCAGCAATGTGGAGGAATCCATGCCCCTATTTGGCTCAAGGAGCCTCCTGTCTCTTGCCCCCAAGCTGGTGTGTGGTAGAACTTGGCCGTCTGGTCTTCCAAGTCTCCATCAGGTGCTGAATGGCCCAGTGGAGCCCTGACAAGAACATCAGAACTTGGTAGGACTTCTGCTTACACCCTTGGTAGTGGAGGAGCAAACTTGAGGATGTAGAAGTCACTCCCAGTTTGTTTGGGGCAGAGGTTCTCGATTCTGGATGCATATGAGCATCATTTGGGAAGTCCTTAAAATCCCTAAACCCCCAAAATGAAACCTCATTCCAACTTAATCCAAATTTCTGGCATCAAGGTGGTAGGGACGGTAAAGCTCCCTGTGCTTCCCTTGTGCCCAAGCTCAAGAACTGTGGGCCTTGGACCTGTACATTCTACATCATCAGGACTGCAGTTCTCTACCCTAGCATTCCCAAATTGCATGATCAGAAGCCACCCCCTTCCAAAAAGGTTTTTCTTAAGGGACCCTGGGCATCTTCCTGTAGATATGGTTCTTTCCATCTGGGGCAGCCCCTGAAACTTTAACATTCTGAATTCAGATCATTCTCATTGTGTCCAACTGGGAATCTCAGCCTTTCACTGAAGGCTTTGGCTTCATTTTAACAGCAAATATGTGTGGAGGTGACAGTGAGCTGTTGTTATTGACAGTTTACATAGCGGCTTAAATAGAAGGATCATGGATAGTCTTTTTAGAAGGATCACCTAGTCCCATACTCTTACTCATACGTAAGGACACAGGCTCAGAGAGGTGATTTCTCAAGAAGTCACCCCATACCCTGTTGGCTCCAGAGAAAGCAGAGAAGCTGGGCCTCTGTCTCCCCTCTGACCTCCTTCCTCTGAGGCAGGATCTGCTCTGCAAACTCAAAATTTTCAGGCAGTCAAAGCAGTCAGCATTTCTGAGCAGGCAGCCCAGATTGCTTTCCCTTTAATAGATCCTTACGACAAGGTGATCGGTGCTAAACAAGGTCCCTAGAGGAGCATAAAACAAGGCTCCCCTCAGGACCACACCAGCTGGACAACGCTCATCCATTTTGGTGGACAGCTACCCTCTGCTCAAGCACCCAGAAACCTTCATCTTCATTATTAACTCATCAATCACCATGACCAGAGGCAGCGTTGAAATCCCCAAGGAAAGCCAGCCAGTAGGGCAAGTGCTAATGCTGGTTTCCATGGCCCTTTCATAAATCTGGCTTTTGGGTGGTCTTGGGGCTAATTGTTAGCACAAGAACCTTGTGATCATTCACCAGGATGCCACTCGGAACACCCATAGGTGCTCTATGAGAAAGGAAAATTCAGGATAATTTTGTGCCTATTTTTAATTGGAGTATAGTTGCTTTACAATGTTGTGTTGGTTTCTGCTGTACAACAACGTGAATCAGCTCTATGTATACATATATCCTCTCCGTCTCGAGTCTCCCTTGCACGGCCCCCCAATCCTAGCCCTCTAGGTCATCACAGAACACTGAGTTGAGCTCTCTATTCTACATAGCAGCTTCTCAGTAGCCATCTATTTCACATCCATTCAAGGAATGAATTTGAGTCAGTTGAAATGAGGTGGATGAACCTCTGGAGCCTGTTATCTAGGGTGAAGTAATTCAGAAAGAGAAAAAAATATATCGTATATCAATGCATATATATGGAATCTAGATAACTGGTACTGATGAGCCTATTTGCAGGGCAGGAAGAAAATTTGTGCCCATTGGTGGAAGAGGAATGAGGCTGGGCAGGGTGGCATGGTGTGAAGGGAATGAGATGTTTCTGTGATTGAATCAGCAGTGGAGAATACAAGTGTTAGAGCTGACGCTTCTTGCTTTGTGTCTATGGGAAAGTCATTTCTCGTCTCTAGACCTCAGTTTCCTCATTTTGGAAAAGCGGACTGTGACACACCTTCTAGCAGTGACTCATGAGGATGGACCAGCTAAGGAGGTGAAAGCAGTGAGCTCTTGTCATATACAAAGGCTGGACCAAGACCAGATCCATCTCCATGCAGATTTATAATTTACTGGCCCCTCCAAGCTGATATTTAGCAAATATATGTTTCACAATTGGCTTCCTTGGTGGCTCAGTAAAGAATTCGCCTGCCAGTGCAGGAGACATGGGTTTGATCTTTGGGTCAGAAAGATTCCTGAGAAGGAAATGGCAACTCCACTCCAGTATTCTTGCCTGGGAAATCCCATGGACAGAGGAGCCTGGCAGGCTGCAGCCCATGGGGTCACAAAGAGTCAGACACGAATAGCACTCGATGGATATATGTACAATATTCTGTTTTTGAACTGAAGAAGAATGACAAGTTTAGGTTATGGAGAAATAAGGTAAAGGGAGGAGGAGAAACGAAGCGAGTCTCTCTGTTCACTGCTCTTCCCACTACGAAGGATCACTGTTGTTCTTGCCTTTTCCTGTTCTAAATTATACGCAGCTTGATGGTAACAGTTTTCTCATTCACTTCTGTATGATCAGTGTCTATAATGTGGTATGTCTTTAGCAAAGATAAATGAAATAAAAAAGATTTATTTTTCCCCAGGGTTTATTTTAATGCCAACCTTTTGTATTATCAGATGGGGCCGTGTAGTCAGTAGAGCACCCCTATGATCTTTCTAGGGTCACGTGGAGTTGAATGTCACTTGTATCACTGAGAATACTGATTTGTTTATGGCTAATTCATGATATTTATCTCTTCACGGAGTGAGCCTGTCAGCGTTGCAGACAAGTGTCTAGGACGACCCACTTCTACTTATGCTGATTCCACGCTGTCACAGTGACCTTGGCAGTCAGTCATGGACTTTGGTCACCCGGGATCCTGAATTCCAGTGGTGTGGATGGGGCTTGACACTCCAGGGACCAAGCAAGCACAGCTGGGCATTACTTTTCCCTGGTCACTTGGTTGGAATCAAGCATATGACATAATCAGAGGCAACAACTTTTTGCACAGGCTTCTGGAAAAGGAAATTGCTGTTTGCGAGGATATAAGATCTGAAGCCACTGCAGCACTCTTGTGTCTAGAGGAGATCTCTTGTCAGAGGAGGGAAGCAGAGCCGAGAAGTGACAAAAAGGTGACCAGGTCCTGTCTTTTGTCAAGCTCTGCCTGGAAATAATCTTTTGGAAGAATCAGTTACAGGTCACTTTGGATGAGGATTTCTGCCATTTGCAACTGAAAGAGTCTTGAGATACTCATAAATCTTCTCGTTACTATAGGGGCTTTTTCTATATCTCAAGAATGTCTTGGGTAAGAAACATACGGATTCTTTTTTGTTAAAATCGGGTCTTTATTGTGACTTAAGACATAGCTTTTTTCCTGTGAAACAAATACACGTATGTAAATGCACAGATGTACATAAATACATACGCACATATATATGCATACCCGTGTGTAAGTGCGCGTGTGTAGTTGGTGTCTGATGTCAGATGCACTAGAATCATTATTTTACAGTTAACTTCGCCATGGAAGCATCGTCTGTATTTGTATGAAAGTTTAGTGGACGTTATTTGTAAAGCCTGGGTTCTAGTTCGTGAGGTCCTGTGCCTTGTCCTCTCTGACTTGTCCCTGGAAGTTTTCCCTAATACAGCACCTGGGACTCATGACTGCTAGTCGCTTGCACTGTTCTGGCAGGTCATCAAGGTGCTCTGCTGGATCCAGATGAGTTTTGACATCGCGTGGAAAAGAGACAGAGGAAAATTCCAAATCTTAAAGACTTAAAAGTTTTTAAATCTTAAAGGCTTTAAAGTCGTGTATTTTCAGACTCCTTTACACTCAAGGAATCCAGTTCATATTTTCTACCTTCTGAATGGTCAGTGAACAGCCATAGTGGCAGAAATATCTTCCACAAGCTCAGTCTGCTTGGTACTAAAATAATAAAAGATAAAAAAATGAAAAGAAAGATGAAAAGATGAAAAATGAAGTCTTTTCAAATGAAGGTCCTTACGATGCCAAGGACCCAGGTGTACTATTTGCAAATCTGGAGCAGGATGACTGGAATTCCTCCCTTTTAACCTGACTGCTTGGCACTTTAAAACCCATCCCCAAAGCCCAGTAGTGAGATGGTCAGGCTCCCCTACTCTTCTTCTTGCTCAAAGAGACCTTGTGGGTGGACTTTTTCCATTATTTAAATCCCTTCATGGAGTCCAGTCAAGCCCAGAAACTGTCAAGCTGAAATACTGTGAGCAGAGCCAGTCTCACCCTTCTTCCCTGTTGTTTAATGAAAAGCCTCAGAAGTTGGAGATTTGTAATTATCTCTCAGCTTAGAAAGTTCAAATACATTCTGCAGCTTTAGATTTTCATTGTTGATGTTGCTGTTGGGCTCATTCTGAAACACTTTCAACTGATTAAAATTATATTGCTGGCACGTCTACCTTTTTTTGAAACATGTATGCGACAACTCTTGTGGCCAGGCACTGTGCTAGGTTGCACAAAGATGAATAATTAAAGGCCCTTGCTGCCTAAGAGCTCACACAACTAACTAATTCAAACATTAGAGTCATAGGAGAGAGAATGAACTAAGTGCTTAAAAGAGGCACAGGTTAAGGGTGTGGGTGCTCAGAGGAAGAGGCGCAAATTCTGCCTGGTAAAATCAAGAGGGATAACAATAAATAAATTTTAAAAATTTAAAGGGGTCTTCTCAGAGTTAAGTCTCAAAAGATTTTAGAGAATAGGAAAAGTAAGGAAGATTTAAAATCTACAAGATGCTATATACAAGGCTTAGGGACATAAAAACAGATTGTAGGCATAAGGATAGTTTCTGATTTTAGCCACTAAGTCGTGTCC
Source organism: Oryx dammah (assembly GCF_014754425.2). Taxonomy (NCBI): domain Eukaryota; kingdom Metazoa; phylum Chordata; class Mammalia; order Artiodactyla; family Bovidae; genus Oryx; species Oryx dammah. The sequence continues at coordinate 18,978,281 of NW_024070203.1, read as the reverse complement.
AACTCTTATGACTTCATGGACTGTAGCCCAATGGACTCCTCTGTCCCTGGGATTTCCCAGGCAAGCAAAGTGGAGTGGGTTGCTATTTCCTTCTCCAGGGGATCTTCCAGACCCAGGGATCAAACCCTGGTCTCCTGCATTGCAGACAGATTCCTTGCCGACGGAGTCACCAGCAAGCCCAGATATAAGGATGAGAGAACAGCAAACCCAGATGATACTAAAGTGAAGTTGCTCAGTTGTGTCCGACTCTTTGAGACCCCATGGACTGTAGCCCACCAGGCTCCTCCATCCATGGGATTCTCTCCAGGCAAGAGTACTGGAGTGGGTTGCCATTTCCTTCTCCAAGATGATCCTAAAGTTCATGTCAATTAAGAACTGGTTAGAGCAAACATTGTCGTGTCCAGTATATGTGAGTTTGGGGAGATGTGTGTGCAAGAGAAGAAGGGGGAGGCATCTTTGGACTCTCCCGAGGGTTCCATCCTCCCCTCCTCACCAACCTATGGCATTTGCCCATAGATACTCATGTGGTTGACAATTTTAAAATGCCTGTGGCTCCCTGGACGTTCCTCTTCTCTCATGTCTTCAAGTTCTGTCCATTCCCCTTGCCTACAATGCCATCATCTACTCCTTCCACCTGATGTATGCCCTCCAATCACTCTTACCAGGTCAAGATCGAGTTCTAGGAATTTTAGTTTTCTACAAGAAGTTGTATATTGCTCTTGTTCTGTATTCTCCTGGATCTATTCATATTAAGATCTTTTTGGATATAAGTGACAAAAACCTGCCTCAAATTTGTATAGTTAGAAGGAGGAAACTGTCGGCTTATGTAACTAGGATAAGGAGATGGTGGGGATGATTGCTCAGGTTTAAATGTTATAATTAGGGCATGGGTGTACTTTCTCTCTCTTTCTCTACCTTCAGCTCCATTTACCTCAGCTTCCAGTGCAGGAGATATGAGTTTGTTCCTTGGGTCAGGAAGTTACCCTGGAAAAGGGAATGGCAACCCATTCCAGAATTCCTGCTTGGGGGAGTCCCATGGACAGAAAAGTCTGGCAGGCTATAGACCACAGGGTTGCAAAAAGTTGGACCCAGCACAACGTCAACTTCAATCTCAGCAGGTCTTGAGGTGGAGACAAGTCTCCATCGTCTTTACAAGTCACAGTCTTAAAGAACAGATGCCCTCTCTGTTTCAGTGTACATATGCTAAATCTCACGGTGGGGACTCAGTTGTCCCTGGTAGATACAGATGCACAGATTTAAATACCCTTTGCAGACAGGAAGCAGATTTGTTTGCTCGTTTTTACCCAAACCTTATAAGATGAGTCTCCCTCAGGAAAGAAAGCTTCTGTTCTCCAGAGGAGGGGAACGGGAAGCTAGATAATTAAAAACAAACCGGCAAACAAAGCATTCATATTACTAGTCTAACCTTAACATCTACCACATGAACATAATGGTGTTACCAGTCTATCTCCTTCTCTAGACGGTAATCCCTTATGGCAGTGATGGGAGCGTCTCCCTCCCTGTAGTAAGGAGTCAGGGGTATCTGAGGAGAGATTTAGTAAACCACTGCTGAATGAGTGAGCGGGGCAATGAATGAGAATGAATGAATAAATACACACATGAAACAGATGGGTCAGTTAAGATCATTTCCGTATTATAGTTTCATTTCATCATTTCTAGCCTGGACAATTTTAATAACTTTTTAATTAATCTTTGTATAACCTGTCTTGGCCTCCTCTAATCCATGCTTTACACAGCAACCAAATGGATATTAAAAAAATGTAAATATGATGATTTTGTACATCTGCTGAAAGCCCTTCCTTGAATTTGGGCTCCTGAGTAAACATTTTTGCAGGGCATCATGAAGACCTTTCTGATCTGGTGTTTGTTTGCTTCTTTAGTTGCATGTCTTGCTATTCTGAATACTTTTAATACCAGTTACCACCTCCCCACCGTGTTCCCAACCCTAAATGCACCTATACTTTAAATCCTAGTCAGTTTGAGTTACTTTTACTTCTTCAAAAGCATTGTGCTCTCCTTTGCTCTCAAATCTTTGTTCTATCCCTCTGTGAAGTGAAAGTCACTCAGTCATGTCTGACTCTGCAACCCCACGGACTATAGAGTCCATGGTATTTTCCAGGCCAGAATACTGGAGTGGGTAGCCTATTCCTTCTCTAGCAGATCTTCCTGACCCAGATATCGAACCGGGATCTCCTGTATTGCAGGCAGATTCTATCTATCCCTCTGAGGTGCTCTTTCTTTCCCCTTCCTCCTCACCTGGCTAATTTCAACTCATTCACCTCTGATTATACATCCCCTCATAAATGAGGATTTCTTGGACTTTTAACTACTATCCCTCCTGTGTGTTCCTGCAGGACCCCTTCCCCTCACAGCGAATCTATAGCACTCCACTGTAACAGCTTATTTCCTTGCCGTATCTCAGCTAGCTATACTGTATGCTTTGAGGACTTAGGATCAATCTGTTTTACTCACTGTTTTATCTCCACCACCTAGAACGTACATAAGATTGATGAATGGATGAATGAATAAGTGCATCTATTGAGTCCCGACCATATCCTAGGCATGTGGTATAACCCAGAGCTGGAGGGATTATGGTACAGCCCTTGCCTGGAGTTCCCTGTCTTTACACAAAACAGCTGCAGTTCATAGAGGTTATAAGTGGCAGAGCCCAGTGTTGACCTGACTTTAACTTTGGATTTAGGCTCTTCATATGTCCCTGTGTTGATACTCAGTCTGGATCCGCTCAAAAAGGACAATGTGTGGTTGGGGAGGGCTGGGCTGGTTTGGATGCTGGAGGAGGCTGAGAGCCTCATGACAGAGTCAGATCACTGTGAAATGGTATTGAAGCCAAGAGGCATGTTCCAAAGCATCGTTTCCCCCTCATTTTGAGTGAGCCTCTGTTGTCAGTTGTCAGCTGCCAAACACATCAGGACAAATGCTTTATTCCTATTTGTACAGTGAAACATGAGCCTCAGAATAATTTAGTGAATAATGAAAAATTCTGTCAAGTTTGAGCAGCTGATTTGCTGGTGGTATTTTATGGTCAGACTTAGATTCCAGGAGCTGATGCTGTATTCATGCATGGAAGACTTGGGAGACCCAAATTGTACTCTCTGCATGACTGGCAGGATTTATTCAATGATTTTTAGGAAAGCAAGCTCCACTCTGGCCCCTAGAGATTCGGTCTTCGATGACCTGATGCTGCTGTGGAAATCTCATATTCTCTGCCCGCATTTGGTCTACTGTATAAACCAGTTCTGCCCAATGAGATGTATGAGGAAGTCTGCTAGGGGCTTGATTTCCAAATAAAAAGACAGAACCTGAAGAAAGAAAGCATTTAGCGTCTTCTCACTTTTTCCTGAGAGAAATAGCATCGAAAGGACGTGTTGTCTAGAGTTGCGGAAGTTTTCTTGTGACCCTAAAGCAATAAACAAAGACAAGGAAAAGGCCAGGGCCTTAAGGACAGCTAACCAGGAAGATTAGAGACAGTCTGAGTCTTTGCTAACCTGGTTAAGTCCCAGAACAGAAGCTCTGGTCTTCTGGTTCCATGAGCTAATTTAATGTCTTTCTCGCTCAGAGCCATTCTATGTTGGGTTTCCTGTTACCTGCAGACAAAAGCATTCCTAATGGATACATATGGAATCAATTAGGTCATGGCAGTTATGTTATACCAAAGGCAAAACCAAACAAAAATGTTGTGCTGATGGGAACAAATCAATAATCATTCTAGGCTTATCTGGATTTGCTCATCTGTTAAATGGGGGAAATACAGTTGATCTCAAGAAATGCCAATGAGGGGATGAACAAGAGTGTCAGCTTTTCAGATGCTGGGGTGATGCTTTCAACCTCTGGAGTGGTTCTTTGATCTCCCACTGCTCAATTGTGTGGACCCTACTTAAAGTTGATATTTCTGGACAATATGTCATGCAGGAAAAACAGCAAGGCCATTGATGTTACACCTGGGTTTGTATGTTAGATTTTCTGTTTAACAAGTTGTGTGGTTTTAACATAGTTATTTCAGTGTGTTCCACATAAATAGTTCCTTAGTTTATGAAACACCACATCTCATATCACATTTCCAGGGCTTATGTGCTGTTCTTTGGTTTAACTTTCTTGCCCATGAGGAGAACTGCATGGATGGTGATGCTGTCTGTGCTCACTTAGCCTCATTTTTATTTTATTTTATTTATTTGCTTGGCTGCACCAGGTCTTAGTTGTGACATGCAGGATCTTCCATCTTCTTTGCAGTGCGTGGGATCTTTAATTGCAGCATGCAAACACTTAGCTGTGGCATGTGGTATCTAGCTCCCTGGCCAGGGATTGAACCTGGGTGCTCTGTATTGGGAGGGTGAAGTTTTAGCCACTGGGCCATCAGGGAAGTCCCTAGCCTCATCTTTAGGAGCTGACGGTATCCCCTTATCCCCTTAACCTCTCCTAACCCATCAGCTGCAGGACGCGTCTTTCTTTCTGTGTGTGTTTTCAGAAAGAGAGTTTGGCTGGAGCCTAAGTGAAGGGCAGTGCTATGAGGTGAGACTGACAAAGTTAAGTAGAGGCCAGAGGGCAAAATGTCTTTAATGCGAGTCAGAGCTGTGGTTTCAGGCTGTAGGCACAGGGGGCTGTGGAAAAGACTGCAGCAGCAGAAAGCAGGACAGAGCCTGGACAGAAGGAAACCAGGAGTGGGGCTGGCATGAGCCAGGCCTCTCGCCTTTTTTTGCTTCATGGACACCACTGGTCAGCATATGGAATCCCACAAGTGCTTCATGGTTATAGAAGAGGCCAAAGAGCTAAAATGCCAAAGAAAATTTCAGGGTTTCATTTGTGTTTTGAAAACACAAATATTTGGGAGGGGTGTGTAAAATGGTCAGTCAGAGCAAAATAGTGCTTTCAGGAACTTTTCCCTTCTCCAGATTATCTCTCCTTTTCATACCAAGGTATGTAAGATTTCTGAGTGGGTTGTAGTTAAAGGGACATAGGCCTGTTGAGTTTTATTACTGGGAAGAACAACCAAGCATCAGAAATCAGGCAAAGTGAACCACAGAGATCCATTAGAAAACAGCGATGGGAGGATATTAGCAGATCTATGGATCATGCCCTATTTTTATAGATGAGAAAATGGAAACTCAGAAGGGGAAGAGGCTTGTCCAATGCTAAACACAGCCATGTTTTATATATTAGTTTTTCCATGTTAAACACCAGAAAGAAACATTTAAGGCAAAATACCAGTGAGCACTGACATTTTTTTTTTGTCTTCCCTGGTGGCCCAGTGGTAAATAATCCACCTGCTGATGCTGGAGAAGTGTGTTTGATCCCTGAGTTGGGAAGGTCCCCTGGAGAAGGAAACGGCAACCCACTCCACTCCACTCCTCAGTCCCATGGACAGAGGAGCTTGGTGGGCTACGGTCCATGGGATTGAAAAGAGTTGGACATGACTAAGCTACTAAAAAGCCTCTTGATGAAAGTGAAAGAGGAGAGTGAAAAAGTTGGCTTAAAGCTCAACATTCAGAAAATGAAGATCATGGCATCTGGTTCCATCACTTCATGGGAAATAGACGGGGAAACAGTGGAAACAGTGTCAGACTTTATTTTTGGGGGCTCCAAAATCACTGCAGATGGCGATTGCAGTCATGAAATTAAAAGACACTTACTCCTTGGAAGAAAAGTTATGACCAACCTAGACAGCATATTCAAAAGCAGAGACATTACTTTGCTGACTAAGGTCCATTTAGTCAAGGCTATGGTTTTTCCAGTAGTCATGTATGGAAGTGAGAGTTGGACTGTGAAGAAGGCTGAGCACTGAAGAATTGATGGTTTTGAACTGTGGTGATGGAGAAGACTCTTGAGAGTCCCTTGGACTGCAAGGAGATCCACCCAGTCCATTCTGAAGGAGATCAGCCCTGGGATTTCTTTGGAAGGAATGATGCTAAAGCTGAAGCTCCAGTACTTTGGCCACCTCATGTGAAGAGTTGACTCATTGGAAAAGACTCTGATGCTGGGAGGGATTGGGGGCAGGAGGAGAAGGGGACGACAGAGGATGAGATGGCTAGATGGCATCACTGACTCGATGGACGTGAGTCTGAGTGAACTCTGGGAGTTGGTGATGGACGGGGAGGCCTGGAGTGCTGCGATTCATGGGGTCTCAAAGAGTCGGACACAACTGAGCGACTGAACTGAACTGAACTGAACTGAAGCAACTAACCAACAGCTGCTGCTGCTGCTGCTGCTGCTAAGTCACTTCAGTCGTGTCCGACTCTGTGCTACCCCATAGATGGCAGCCCACCAGGCTCCGCTGTCCCTGGGATTCTCCAGGCATGAACACTGGAGTGGGTTGCCATTTACTTCTCCAATGCATGAAAGTGAAAAGTGAAAGTGAAGTCGCTCAGTCGGGTCCGACTCTTCTCGACCCCATGGACTGTAGCCTACCAGGCTCCTCCATCCATGGGATTTTCCAGGCAAGAGTACTGGAGTGGGTTGCCATTGCCTTCTCCAAAAAACAGCAAAGATGATTTATTTATTATTGTGAAGCTTTCCCCTGACTCTCTCTTGCAATTTTATTGAAGAGCTATTATTTTGGGGCACCATAATAGATTCTGGACATAGAGAATCTAGATGGTGAGAGTCCTTCAGAAACACCCTCACTGGTCTATCCCTTTGTGGAATCTGGGTTTGTATAGTTTCCTTGGACTGAGAGAAATATTTTCAAAGCACATCAAACTCCTGCCTCTGCCTGCAGCTACCAACTGATAATTGTCATAGTAGGTACAGGTGGATAAAAAAATCACCAATGGTGACTGTTTCCTGTAGGGAATTCCAACATGCAGAGCTGAACTGGGCCCAAAGGAATACCTGTGAATTGCATGTGGTCCAGTCCAGATCATGAAGGAAAGAGACCATTTCTCTCCTGGACTAGACACGGCTGCTTGCTGCCCCTGGGGCACATCTCCTGGGCATCTCAGGGGATGAGTGAGGGTCCTTCTTCTTCTGGCCCCTTACGCTATAGCAGATCCCCATATGGGAGCAGAGAGAAGAAATACATCCTAAAGGAGCAAAAGGCATGCCAGAAGGAAGACCATACGACTCATATGAAGAGCCGTCACCTAACTTTTCCTTTTCACTCTGAAGTCCCTCCTTCCATCTCACTCCTGACACCCAGTCAGTCACACCCACTCCCCAGGGTAGCAAATAGCATCCCTGGCCTTGATCCAAGGGAGAGGGTGTTGGAACTTCCCTAGAGACCAGTATCACTAACCTTATCAAGAAGACCACCTGTGGTCAGAGAGTACTGACAATCCTGGTAAATGATTTTAGACTTTTGTGTGATTGGAGTTTTAAGAGACCATCCCTGTGATTTGTTCATGCACCTGCACATAGAGCTTATTTATTCAGTTGCTTCGTTCATTCAACAGTAGTTAAATCAGACTGTGCCAGGCATATCCGAAAAAGGCAGCTTGTTCTTCTTTCACCAACCTTGGAGCATTAGGTACTATCATAGAGACTGGCTTCTAGTAACAGACATGCACAATAAGCAAGAACACTACCATCTTTCATCAAGTCAAAGACATGATCAAATATTGATTGTAATTTGCATTATTTTTATGGGCCACTAAGGCAATGGCACCCCACTCCAGTACTCTTGCCTGGAAAATCCCATGGATGGAGGAGCCTGGTGGGCTGCAGTCCATGGGGTCGCTAAGAGTCAGACACGACTGAGCGACTTCACCTTCACTTTTCACTTTCATGCATTGGAGAAGGAAATGGCAACCCACTCCAGTGTTCTTGCCTGGAGAATCCCAGGGACGGGGGAGCCTCATGGGCTGCCCTCTATGGGGTTGTACAGAGTCGGGCATGACTGAAGTGACTTAGCAGCAGCAGCAGCAAGAAAGAAGTGGTGCCCAGGAAGCTGAGTGGTAATCGACACTTACGATCCCAGGTGTCAAATGAATTCTGTGCAGCTGTGGTGGCTCACACCTGGACTGGTCAGAGGCCTGCCTCCTGTGGGCACCATGGTAATTTTTAGGACACCATAAGATGATGCTTAGTTGAGACCGCAGATGTACCCCTGAATGTGGGGAATTAATGACACGGGGTATGGGTGTGAGCATGCCTGCATGCTAAGTCACTTCAGTCTGTCCAACTCTTTGCAACCCCAAGGACTGTAGCCCACCAGGCTCCTCTGTCCATGGGATTCTCTAGGCAAGAATACTGGAGTGGGTTGTCATGCCCTCCTGTAGAGGATCTTTCTGACCCAGGGATTGAACCCGCCTCTCTTATGTCTCCTGCATGTCAGGCGAATTTTTTATCACTAATGCCACCTGGGAAGCCTGGGTGTGGGCATACAGTGTCTCAAGCCCAATCCTGTTTGTTAGGGCAACCCAAGCCAAGACTCACCATCAACTGCAAGATACATCCTGATTTCAAAGATGTTAAAACAAACAAAACAATCATCTCGGCCATGATGAAGCATGGTGAGTGTTAGTAGTTGGTGCCAAGGAGGAAAATGATCAAGCCTCCCCGATAGATGATTTTTAAGAAAAGATTGGAAGGCAGCAAGACATACAGATAATTGTAGGAGCAGCATTCCAGGAAGGGACGTCGTGCAGAGGCTTTGGAGGTATGATGGGGGGTGGGTGTTGATGGTGGTGTGGTGAGCCTGGCCTATCCCAGGGTTAGGGAGGAGGCCAGTGCATCTGGAGTGTGGCAAAGGAAAGCACAGAAAAATAGAAGAAGATGAAGTCAGAGAGGAAACTGGAGGTCAGGTGGTGTAGAACTTTTGGCCATTTTGAGGATTTGGGTCTTTCTCTGTGTGAGATAGGAAAGTTCAGTGGAAGAGTGATGTGAACTGACTCCCATGCTAATAGGCTGGCTCTCCTACTGTGTTGAATGGGGCTGGAGAGGGCAAGAGTAGAAGCAGAGAGACCAGTTAGGAGGCTGCTGCAGAGCTGGACAGAAGATGATGAGGACCAGGTCTTCCCTGATAGCTCAGCTGGTACAGAATCTGCCTGCAGTGCAGGACACCCTGGTTTGATTCCTGGGTTGGGAAGCTCCACTGGAGAAGCATAGGCTACCTACTCCAGTATTCTTGGGCTTCCCCTGGTGGCTCAGCTGGTAAAGAACCCACTTGCAATGTGGGAGACCTGTGTTTGGTCCCTGGGTTGGGAAGATCCCCTGGAGAAGGGAAAGGCTACCCACTCCAGTATTCTGGCCTGGAGAATTCCATGGACTGTATCGTCCATGGGATCACAAAGAGTCGGACATGACCAAGCGACTTTCACTTTCACTCGGGCCCGAGCAGGAGAGGGGAGAGGCCTAAGAGGCGGTCAGAGCGTGGAAATGTGTTCAGGGTAGAACTGACTGTTTTCTTGTAGAGGACATGTAGACATGAAAGAAAACGGGGGAGTCTAGGATGACACCACCATCCCTATTTTTATCATATACTCTATCCCCTTTAGATTCAGTTGCACGACCCCTGCACACACATGCACGCATATATACATATCTTCATGAGCTTACAGAACATTCTGCAAGTCTCTGAACCACAGACTAGAGAGCCTCTCTGTGTCTCAGTTTCCTCATCTGTCACTCAGAGATATTAGTAACGCAGACCTCATGGACTTTTTGTGAGGGTTAAAACAAATCACAGATGCAACATCAGTAACATGCGCTAGATATTTTTCCATCCATGCCTCGTCGCTGCTTCAGTAAATGTGAGCTATTGTTTCTGTGATTTTGTTTTCTTATTTCTATGTACGGAATTGCCTACTGCTGCCTGCTTCTGGATGCCAAGTGTGTGGGAGGTGGGCGCTGAGCCATCTGCTCCTGCCAGCTGCCCACCCACTCTTGGCAACCGCATTGGAAGGAAGGAGGAGAAATAGGACTGGTCAGAACCCATGACAAGCACTGGGGGGCCTTCGGCCAGGGAGGGCAGGCCTTCCTTTCCATAAGGGCAGAAGCCTGTGTGTTCCATGTTTTCTCTAGTGCCCACGTGGAAAGCAAGCAGACCCTGGCAGGGCCTGTTTCCCTGGGCTGAGGTCCAGCAAAGGTGCTCTCTCTTCTTGGTCCTTTGTAAATGAGGGAGTGAGCGAGGACTCGACACCCTCTTGTTATCCAACCATCTGGCTCAGATAGCACCATTCTGAGGAGTCATCTGAAGGACCCCATCTAGGTTCCTGGGAGAATTAATAGATATGCTGAGCTCCCCAAACAGCCCCCTTCCTGCACACCTCCCGGCCTCTGCCTCCCTTCTCCTCCCTGGTGTCTCCTAATAAACTCTTCTCACTCTTCTGAGTCCATCCAGAAGATGTGAAATCAACCAGAACATTTCCTCTTTGCACACAGAAGGGATGGGCAGGGCCTTCGCGCTCAGCACACTCAGTGTTGTCCCCACTGGGCACATTCAGGTCCAGTCCCCACTCTTACTCGATCCTCTGCTTCACTCCTGTAAGTGACTGGGTGTTTTTACCCTAGAAGAGAACAGCTAGACTCCATCTGAGCTTCTCTGTCTCTTTTTATTTTTTAGGACATCCCAATCCACCTGAGGACAGCAGAAGTTCTGCAGGGTGAAGACTCACTTCCCTGACCCTTACTTTTCTTACGCAGGAAACAGGCTGGTGAAGGGCTTGGGTCCACACGTGTTCACATCTCTCCCTGAATCAAAGCCGTCTTTCCCTTCTTCATGCCTCCAGGCATATTGGAATTAAATGTTTTCTGCGTTCTGACTAAATTGGACACGACAGGGGAATTCTCTCGTGGTCCAGTGGTTAGGACTCCATGCTTCCACCGCAGAAAGCATGGGTTTGATCCCTAGTCGGGGAACATCCTCAAAAAAAAAAAAAAAATGCCATACCTTTCCATAGTAGCCCATTCTAGATTTCTGTTTATCTTCCTGCCCTGAGAAAAATCAAGAAGTTCTTCCTGTGTTTAATTAAGATCCCTCTTGTTGTAGGCAATTTCCTGCTGAGCATATTTCATAAATGTAGAGAACAATAGCTAAATGCCTTTTTTTTCATATAGAGCATTTATATGCTCACATATACAAGTTAATTTTCTTTTACAGCCCTAAATTTAGCCCTGTTTGGGCCTCATTTCCATGCATTTGCATGTTAATATTCATACTTATGTAGATATATTCCTGGATTCAATGGGAAAGACTATCCCACACAGAAGGTTTGGAAATGACAATTTATTCACAGAACTTGATCCTAGGATTCAGGAGAAGTTCATTGGGCAGGAGTGCCAAATTAAATACCAAGCTGCTTTTTCTGTACTGTGTAAAAATGACTCTGAATTCTATTTTCTCATTTCTCTTCTGCCAAAAGGAGAGCAGAGGTAGAAGCCACACGTGGAGGATGTCCCCTGGCAAGACAGTTCTGATGAATGACAGAAGGTCCCTAGGAAGTGACAGGCATCTGGGAAGAAATGGGCCACCTGGGTGCCAGAAATGCCAGTCCCTTTCCACACGGATGCCATTCCGAAAATGCATGGTCCCTGGCAGCCACCACTGGTCTCTTCTGATATATGGCTTCTCTGTATAGAACTTAAACAAAAAGAAGAAGCTAGCAAACTCTGAATATCTGCAGTTCTCTATACCTAGGAGTTAGGATCCCAAACTAGGGAAGGTAATATTTATTGACTACCTATCTTGGGCTAAATGATGTACCAAGGATGTGGCCTTGCTGCCTTTTGAAAATGACCCCATTAAACAGATATGATTGTTTCCATTTTTTAAATACAGGTACTGAGGTTCAGAGAGGATAAGTGATCCATCCAGGTTAAGCAGATGGCAGAGCCAAGTATTGGAATTAGATCTGACTGATCTCAAAGCTCATATTTATTTCTGCTTAATAGGATCCCCATAGTTGGAACTGAAGACTATCATGGGTGCTTTCAAGGTGAAAAGCTTTGAATAACCTCAATGATTATTCTCTTTGGCTAAGTCTTATTCAAGATTAATGTTCAGAAGTGTGGCTTTAGCTCTGTTCCACTAGGAAACAAAAGCTGAAATCAGCATTGCACATTAAGACTTTATTGGGAGGTAAAGTACCAAAGTGAGTCATGGAAGGAGAGCAGGCACAAAAGGAGCTCTGTTATGTGGTCGTTCGGTCACAGAAACATACAACTCGTGAATGGCACGAGGGACGTTGTTAGACAAGCTACACGGCAGCACAGCTCCTCGGAGCAGTCAGTCCAAGGGAGAAAGTCTCCCAGTCTCGAGTTCCCTAACTTTCCAGTCATGTGGCTGCCGTGCTCCTGATGAGTTGTCTAACCCATTAACTACCCCCCAGGAGCCCGTATACACCCACACTCTGACCGGTGCTGCTCACAGCTCCTAACATGCTTCTGAGAAGCAATGCACTTGTCCACAGCAACTCCTCTTCTCCTGGACACATCACCTCTGCTTCTCTTCCCAGCCTGCAAATGAGTAGTCGCCTTCCCCATTAGCAGCTGAGTAAGACCCAACTGTTTTAATTAATAAATAATTATTTGAATGATAGTATTTACCCTACAGATTGGTTCTCTATATTAAATTAGATAATACCTGGAAAGTGCTTAGCTGAGTGCTAGGTACATACCAAGAAATCTCTCCCTAATATTAGTTACTAGCCCCATCATTGTTGAAACTGCTGAAAATAATTATTGAAAATGGCAGGCATTCCATTTTATAGAGATCTTTGCTAAGGCTTCATACTGGCTAATATAACTGGATTTTTAAACAGTTACTGGAATCTTCTGAACACTGGATTGTAGAATGTTCTTTTGAAGCTTTTGCTCTAGTTGTGTTATTGTTTAGTTGCTAAGTCATGTCCAACTCTTTGCAACCCCATGGACAGCAGCACTCCAGGCTCCAGGCTCTACTATCTCCCAGAGTTTTCTCAAATTCATGTTCACTGAGTCGGTGATGCTATCTAACCACCTCACCATCTGTCACCCTCTTCTCCTTTTGTCTTCAGTCTTTCCCAGCATCATGGTCTTTTTCTAGGGACTTGGCTCTTCACATCACATTGCCAAAGTATTGGAGCTTCAGTTTTGGCATCAGTCCTTCCAATGAATATTCAGGATTGATTCCCTTGAGAATTGACTGGTAGGATCTTCTTGCTGTCCAGGGGACTCTCAACAGTCTTCTTCAACACCATAACCTGAAGCATTAGTTAATCAGTGCTCAACCTTCTTTATGGTCCAACTCTTACATCCATGCGTGACTGCTGGAAAAAGCATAGATTTGACTGTATGAACCTTTGTCAGCAAAGTGATATCTCTACTTTTTATTATACTGTCTAGGTTGATATGGGGGCTTCCCTGGTGGCTCAGATGGTAAAGTGTCTGCCTACAATGTGGGGGACCAGGGTTCAATCCCTGGGTCGGGAAGATCTCTTGGAGAAGGAAATGGCAACCCACTCCAGTATTCTTGCCTGGAAAATCTCATGGACGGAGAAGCCTGGTTGGCTACAGTCCATGAAGTCTCAAAGAGTCAGACACGACTGAGCGACTTCACTTTCTTTTTTTTTTTCAGGTTTATCATAACTTTTCTTCCAAGGAGCAAGCATTTTTTAATTTTAATGAATACTAGCAGGTTGCGTTACCTGCTGGCATTCATTCATGTTCAGATTCTGGGCTGCATTATCTTCTCCTATCTACTTTGCAAATTGTTCCTTATCCTTCAAGGCCCAGACTGAGTTTTAGTTCCTCTCAGAAAATTTCCTACCCACCCTAAGGTTACTGAAGCCCTATTGAATTCTATCCATCACTCCCTTACATTGTATTACATTTATCTAAATTCCATCTCCTCTAATTTGTGAACTTCATAGGCATAGGCTTATATATTAATCATCCTCAAATCCTCAAGGAATAGCAGATGACTTGACATAAAGTAGGTGTTCATTAAACATTTGTTGAATAAATCAGTGAATGAATTTATGATATTAATACATGAGTGTATCTTTATGACATTCAGGCTATTATCTTTTCTGTTCAGAAACAGGCATGAGAAAAGGACTTTATTATAATAATCTGGGATATCCCTATTCTATCTCAGTGGAGTACTGATTAAATTAAAATGACAAGCCAAGGAACTTCCCTGGGGGTCCAGTGGGTAAGACTTTGCCTTCCAGTGTTGAGTGTATGGGTTCAATCCCTGTTTAGGGAGCTAAGATCCCACATGAAGCCAAGAAACCAAAATATAAAGCAGAAGCAATACTGTAACAAATTAAATAAAGACTTTAAAAATGATCCACACACACACACAAACCACCTTAAAAAATAAAGGACAAGCTAAGCAATTCAAGTCCAGGGAATAATTTGACTTGAAGAAGTAGAAGGGGAGAGGAGGAGGTGCTATTTGTTTCTAAAGTTATAGTAGTTAAAACAGTATGGTACTGGTACAGAGACAGACATTTAGACCAATGGAAGAGAACAGAGAGCTCAGAAAAAAAATCCATGGTCAACTGATCCCTGACAAGGATGTCAAGAATACACAAGGGGACAGGATAGTTTCTTTAACAAATTGTGCTGGGAAAACTGGATATCCTCATGCAAAACTATACAACTGGATTCTTATAACATGCACAAAAGTCAACTCAAAATGGATTATTGACCTAAATGTAAGACCTGAAACTGTAAAGCTTCTAGAAAAAAAAACAAAAACAAAAAACATAAGGGGAAAGCTTTTTGGCATTGTTCTTGGAAATGTATTTAATGGATATGACACCAAAAGCACAGGCAAAAAAAGCAAAATTAGGCAGATAGGGCTACAACTAAAGCCTTCTGCGCAGCCACGGACACAATCAACAGAGTGAAAAGGTGACCTATGGAATGAGAGAAAATATTTGCAAACCATATATCTGATAACTTGTTAATTTCTAAAATATGTAAGGAACTTCTATGCCTCAATAGCAAGAAGAAAATGACCTAATTTAAAAACGGACTATGGAGTATGTTCTCATTGTTATTTAGTTTATACTTAGTATCAATAGGGCTTCCCTGTGGCTTAGACCGTAAAGAATCTGCCCGTAATGTGGGAGACCTGGGTTCAGTCTCTGTGTTGGGAAGATCCCCTGGAGGAGGGCATGGCAACCCACTCCACTATTTGTGTCTGGAGAATCCCATGGACAGGGAAGCCTGGCAGACTACAGCCCACTGGGTCGCAAAGAGTTAGACACAACTGAGTGATCCCAAATCCACAGTGCATATGTGCCAGTCCCAATCTTCTCATTCCTCCCACCCCTGCCCGCCCTCCTCGGTATCCATGTATTTGTTCTCTATGTCTGTATTTCTCTTTCTGCTTTGCAAATTAGATCATCTATATGATTTTTCTGATGGCTCAGATGGTTAAGAATCACATAGAGATCTGATGTGCCTGTAGATAACACTGCCATCTTGCACACTTAAAAATATGCTAACAGAGTAATATGTTAGGTATTCTTACCATAGTGTTAATTTTTTAAGTTGTAATTAAAAACAGAGAAACTGAAAGAAGAATTTTAAAGCACCCGTAAGTGGACTTTGTGTACCTGAGCTCCTTGCTAATCCAGTTACTTGGAATCTGGTTTGTTCATTGAAATTGTCGACTTTTAGCATATTCTGGAGGGAAGGGAAGGGAAGGAGTGTGCCAAGGATCCATTACATGTGTGTGGAAGTGGAGATGGAGGGCCGGTATGGGTACACAATCCGGAGGGGTATTTTTGAGATGCACCCAAAACTGCAATATTTCAGAGGGAGCTTCAAGTGGCCTTGTGTAACTGAGATTTAGGCTGAAAAGAGGGGGATGATGAGAGAGATTAGTAGATAGGTAGAGAAGAGCCATATAAGAAACATCTTTTATCATTATCCTAAATAGTTTTAATTTTATGCCAATTTTAAGCCTTGGGGAAATACTCAAGGGTTTTAATGTCTCAGCGATATGTTGGGTATCAGTAGGGAGGATAAATGGGAAGAATTTATGTTGGAAAGTTGTGGATGCCCACCACTCACCCCTCCTTCCCACTCTTTCTAATAATTTGTAAATGGGCCTGGAGGGACTTCCTGGTGGTCCAGTGGTTAAGATTCTTTGCTCCCAATGCAGGGGGCACAGGTTTGATCCATGGTCGGGGAACTAAGATCCCACCTGCCATACGACACAACCTAAAAAATTTTATTTTATTTTATTTTATTTATTTATTTATTTTTTAAATTTATTTATTTATTTTTAATTTTTACTTTACAATTCTGTATTGGTTTTGGCATAGATTGACATGAATCCACCACAGGTGTACATGCGTTCCCAAACATGAACCCCCCTCCCACCCCCCTCCCCACAACATCTCTCTGGGTCATCCCCATAATGGGCTTGGAGGTAGAAATGCAATATCACTTTTTTCCCCCCTTATAACCTAGTGTTCAGGGCTCCTTGACAGAACTAAACTTATGGAAGAAGTTTGAACCCAAGTCGAAAAGAGGCTTCCTCCTTCCTCCCCACAAGTCACGGAAGCAGAGAACACTGGCCCAGCCCTTGGGGTACCGGTCATACTCTTGTCCACACAGTGTCTTGCAGGGCAGAGGGGCTGAGACGGTCAGTGTCCAGGTCTGCAACGGCTTTTCAGGGCAGAGGCCCTTGGCCTCAAAGCTGCATTAAGCAAGTGGGGACATTCCCCTTCCCATGGGAGGCAAGGGAGGCAGGTGGGGCCACATGACCTGGGGTCCTCAGGCCAACTCTGCTCTCCCCACCTCTGGGAGTGAAATGAATGTCTTCTCATCTTTCTTATGGAAACTGAGCTGTGGAGAGGGAGAGGGAGAGGAAGGATGGGACAGATAAGAGTGTCTACCTTATAATGTGCTTAGAATCAGGGACGCTATTAAAAGGATTATGACATCTTTGGAGAAATGTTTGTTTAGGTCTTTCTTCCACTTTTTGACTGGGTTGTTTGTTTTTCTGGTATTGAGTTGTATGAGCTGCTTGTATATTTTGGAAATTAATCCTTTGTCAGTTGTTTCATTTGCTGTTATTTTCTCCCATTCTGAGGGTTGCCTTTTCACCTTGCTTAGAGTTTCCTTTGCTGTGCGAAAGCTTTTAAGTTTAATCAGGTCCTACTTGTTTACTTTGGGTTTTATCTCCATTATGCTAGGAGGTGGATCATAGAGGATCTTTCTTTGATTTATGTCATCAAATATTCTGCCTATGTTTTCCTCTAAGAGTTTTATAGTTTCTGGTCCTACATTAAAAAAATAAAAATAAAAAGATTATGACATCAACAGTCTGCCTGAAAGACGGCTGGACCCTCAGTTGGGAAATGTCACTGAATGGAGAAGTTATCAGGCAAAATGGCAGCCATGTCCATTCATAAAAGCATCATGCTGAGAATCTGCTTTCCTGGATTATAATCCCATCTTGGCCGTCGGCTCTTTGTGGGAGCGCTGACAGCTCAGGCCACTGCTCTGAACCTCGGTTTCTTCATCAACACCACAAGCAGATTAGAGATCTTAAGCTGTAAAGTCCCTTTTCACTAGCACTTCATCTTGTTGATGCTTTTTCCTTGAGTCAAACTTCTCCAATTTTTCTTCTGCTATCAAAAAATGCACAGCATTAAACTTAAAGGACCAAGAACCTATTTAAAAAATTAGGAGGTGTAACCCCAAGGAAATGAGAAGTTTAACAAGAGTGCAGCTGGAGCTGGTGTTCAGATGGGAGAGACGCACTCACATAGAACCCTTAATTGGCAACTGGGGCGGCTGGAGTTAGGCAGCTAACAAGCTAAACAATTTTGATGACATAAAATTAACACCAGGACATAGGAAAAGCCTGTTTTATTTGCTATTTTATGTGTTATGTGACAATTTAATTAAACTCTGAAGGAATCCAAGCAGTTAATTCCCCAGAGAAATAAACCAAGAATGACTTTCAGGCCTCTCTCCTAAGGAGTTAGGCTAGGGAGTACTTCTGCATTTTATAACGCTATAAACCCAACTTTTACCTTGAAGTTAATGAGCGTGATTAAACAGTCCTGGCCTTGCCTACACCCCTTGTCCCTTCTCTCCTGGGGATCGACTGGAGACCGTTTGGGGTTTCCACGTGGAGTGTGGTAAGGGGAATTTGAATCACACTTCATGGTCTGTATAATGAAACTTTAATATATTGCCAGGCTCACACTGGGCATGTCGGCTGTTCCTCACAAACGTGAGTGGGGATGGCAAAATCGAATAATAATGATGGCATTGCTACTACTACCAATAAGAATAATATGCCAGCAGCAACAGCAAGAACAGAAACAGAGAGGCTAGGCTGCAGAGTAGTAACAGACAGTCCTGACATCTCAGAGCTCCAAACAGTAAAGGGCTATTTCTCATTCATCCTTCTTGTCCACTCAAAGTTGTCTAAGGGTCCTGACTCATGCTGCCATCTCTCTAGGACCCAGGCAGACAAAACAGCTGTAATCTGGATGGTTTTTGTTATCAGTGGTATAAAGGAAGCAAGGACCCTGAAAGATGTACCAGCTAGAAAAGCTTCTATCTGGAACTGACCTGTCAATCTCACTCACGTTTCATTGACCAAAGCCCATCACATGATCACCCCTAAGGAAAGTGCAACTCCTCCAGGTGCCTGAAGGAGGGGGCACTGGAAATATTTGGGCAGCACTTCCTGTGTGCTGGTCTTTGTCCCCAGTAACATACCAGGTGGTGCTAGTGGTAAAGAACCCACCTATTAATGCAAGTTCCATCTTGGGTTAAGAAGATTCCCTGGAGAAGGGCATAGCAACCCACTCCACCATTCTTGCCTGGAGAATCCCATGGACAGAGCAACCTGGCAGGCTGCAGTCCATGGGGTTGCAAAGGGTCAGACATGACTGAAGCAACTTAGCATGCACACATGTATATATTTATGTATATATATATGCATGTGTGTATACCTGTACAAGCTTCCCTGGTGGCTCAGATGGTAAAGCGTCTGCCTACAATGCGGGAGACCCGGGTTCGATCTCTGGGTTGGGAAGATCTCCTGGAGAAGGAAATGGCAACCCACTCCAGTATTCTTGCCTGGAGAATCCCATGGACGGAGGAGCATGGTAGGCAACAGTCCATGGAGTCGCAAAGAGTTGGACACGACTGTACATCTCATATATTGTACACAAACACACACACATATATATATGCACACATAGATGTGCACATTCATATTTATTTAAATAATCCAAATAATATAAAATATCTATAATAGAGTCCAAAGATCTTGAAGTTTGGCATCTCAGTACGTGTCAGCATTATGCTTTTTTCAGCTATGTGTCTAGGGCAAGAGATTGGCTGGGTTTTGTTGTTGTTGTTTAAATATTTATATATTTGGCTTCCTCAGGTCTTAGTTGCAGTATGTGGGATCTTTAATCTTCATTCTGGATGCAGACTCTTAGTTGCAGCATGTGGGATCTAGTTCCCTGACCAGGAATGGAACCCGGGTCCCCTGAAGAGACATAGTCAACAAAGGTCCATCTAGTCAAAGCTATGGTTTTTCCAGTGGTCATGTGTGGATGTGAGAGCTGGATTATAAAGAAAGCTGAGTGCTGAAGAATTGGCGCTTCTGAACCGTGGTATTGGAGAAGACTCTTGAGAGTCCCTTGGACTGCAAGGAGATCCAACCAGTCCATCCTAAAGGAAAGCAGTTCTGAATATTCACTGGAAGGACTGATGCTAAAGCTGAAACTCCGATACTTTGGCCACCTGACACAAAGAACTGACTCACTGGAAAAGCCCCTGATACTGGGAAAGATTGAGGGCAGGAGAAGAGGGCATCAGAGGATGAGCTGGCTGGATGGCATCACCTATGCAATGGACATGAACTTGGGGAAACTTCAGGAGATGGTGAGGGACAGAGAGGCCTGGCATGCCCCAGTCCATGGGGTTGAAAAGAGTCGGACACAACTGGGCGACTGAACAAGAACAACAAGCATTGGAATCAAGGTGTGGATATTAAGACTTGCCTGGTGATCCAGCAGTACTCTCTGTGGTCCCTTGCAGGGGGCATGGGTTCCATCCCTGGTTGGGGAACTTAAAGTCCCATATGATGTGCCCTGTGGCCAAATAAAAGGAAAAAAGTATATAAATTTCTACTTAAAATTTAAAGCCCTGGAACTCTCCAGTCACTAGTCCCAGCCTCATGGAAGTTGGAAAGAAACTAATATCAATGTGGTATCACCATGAGTTTCGTAAATAATATCTTCAACTTTATAAATATATTCTCTAATTTGATCTTCACAGTAACTCACTGAATTATATATGATCACTCCCTTGTTATAGGAGAAAAATACTTGGGGTTCTTAATGTAATAATGAAAGAAGCTATTATTTATTGAGATCTCACAATGGAGTGAGCACCTGCTCTTTGTCAGACAGTGTAATAATCACACACACGCATGCGCGTGCACAATGTGTGTCCCTTAGCATGGCTTCTACACATTAGCCGCTTAATAAATGCTGAGGTCTGGGTGGAGAAAGAACATGAAGGCATGTGAACAAAAGGCTGAGGCGCTGGCACTAATTTCAGTGCCATTTCAGGAGCAGACTGCAGCATGGATTGGCAGAGATCTGCAGGACAAGGGGTAGCAAAAGGGAGACGCTTGGACAAAGCGATATTTGAAGGGTTTGGGGTGCAGGTAGGGATCATCCCGCAGGCTTTGGTGGCAAACAGGGCAGGACAGAGGGTGATGGGCAGAAACTCTTTATCAGGGTGGGTGGCAGTTTAAGTTTCTCAAATGTCAGAGTCTTCATCTCAGTGAAGGAAGGCTCTAGTGTTTTTCCAAGAGTAAAAGCCTTGGATTAAAATTAGATTAACTTGACAATAACAAAATAAAGCTTTGTGCTTCAGTCTGGGTGGGGTTAGAAGCCCATGGTAGTGATGAATACACAGAACCTTCACTGAGCCCAGAATCATGTCTCACACATAGCAATAATAAACGTGCCATCAATAACTGCCTGCTTTTAACAATATTTGAATTTGACTTATCTTCTCGCTAATCTTCCTCTCTTTCCTAACTCCCAAGGAGACACTAAAATGAGAAAGGGAAATTATTTCTGAAACACCTACTCTGTGCTACAGTCTTTTTTTAAATTAATTTTTATTGGGGTATAGTTGCTTTACAATGTTATATTGGTCTCTACTGTACAGCAAAATGAATCAACTATACATACACATACATCCACTCTTTTTTAAATTTTCCTTCCCATTTAGGTAATTACAGAGCTCTGACTAGAGATCCCTGTTAGGTTCTCATTCGTTATTTACTTTATACATAGTACCAATGGTGTGTATGTCAATACCAATTCCTCCCTCCCCCACCCCCTTGGTATCCACACATTTACTCTCTACGTCTGTGTCTCTGTTTCTTCTTTGCAAGTAAGTTCAGTGACTTCGACCCTAGATTTCCCAAGTTCTCAGAGTCACGTGGTGAGTAAGTGGCACACCCTTGTGCTCAGTTGCTATCATGTTCAGCTCGTGAAACCCGCCAGGCTCCTGTGCCCATGGAATTTTCCAGGCAAGACTACTGGGTGGGGTGCCATTTCCTACTCCAGGGACTCTTCCCAACCCAAGGATCGAACTGATGTCTTTTGCACCTCTTGTATTGGCAGGCGGAGGATTCTTTACCACTAGCGCCACCTGGGAAGCTGCACCCCTGGTTCAAACCATCACTCCCCGTGTCTCCAGCAGGCCTGTATGTTTCTCCCAGAGGAGGAACAGTTCTCTAGTATAGATACTGTGCTGTTAGTTCTCATGATTGGCGCACTGTCTCACATAGAGATCACGCCGACCCGTGCTGTTCACCCAACTTGGAACTCGTTCCGTCTTTCTCAGGTTTGTTCTTGGTCTGGCTCCCTGTCCCCACCCAACTCTAATTCCCTGCATTTCCAGGAAAAGCTGACCATGAATTTATTACTGGTGTTAAGGATCATACTGTGTCGGCATGCGAATCTCTTGCCCGGCTTATTGAAAGAAACAGCTTTAATTTCTAATGCCGAGGGAAGGTTGGGGTGCTAAAAAGAGTAGGGAAAAGGGTGGAGGAGAAATGAGATAAGAGTTGATGGAGAATTGTGAGGGGGGCTGGGAAGGCATGGAAAGAAGCCCGAGGAGGTAGAAGGGCAGGGCCCTGGGCCGTGATAGGGGGTGTGGTTGCAGCGGGGGGGGGGAAGGTGGGAAGGAGAGAGGAGGAGAGAAACAGATGTCAAACACAAGGCAGAAGGCGAGTGGAGGATTACAGTTTTCAGCTGGGTGAGGCAGCCTTGTTCCCGTCACTGAGAATTTTTACTGCTTAGGAACCCCGGCAGACCAAGTCTGTGAAGACGGGAGACAGTCTGTTGGACACTTAATGATTTATAACAAGTACACGAGAATGCCATTAAAAACTAATTCATCACCGACAGGCTAGATGATGTGCAAACATCTGCTCTGCGCCAGGACCCTCATGGGAGGAGAATTTCCAAGGGTTGTAAAGTTCCTTTAATGCAGGTACTGCAGATACCGGCTCTCAGGTCACCAGCTTTCCGTCCAAAGTGATTAATTGCGGCAGTGCTTCCATGCTGGGTTTTAACCTGCCTGGTTCATGTGTTGAAGCTTTGTCTAAAGCTGGGTACCTTCCAGAGTGAGTTGCAGATTCAGACATGACTGTCTGCCACCCCGGCAATTCGGGTCTTGGATATGATTCAATTTCTTAGAAATGGTAGGTCGCCTTCATTAAATCTGCTGACCTGACCCTTCTTTCAGACAGAAAATCCCAGTATGAATGAACTCTCCCACTAAATACGTCCACTTCTTGCTGAAGACTTGGCAGTGGATTATATCCTTCTGGGCTTGGCCTTGGTTCTCCTCCCGCCTTTCAAGTAATACTTCAATTTACCATTTCAGGTAATGACCTGTTGATCTGTTGCCCTACCTATTCTGTGCTCACCTCTTAGTTAACTTATAGCCGTGGTAGAAAGATTTCTATATAGATCCACACATGAAATTATGAGAAATAATTTGTTATTTGAAGTCACTAAGCTTTGGAGTTAGATGGCATCACCGACTTGATGGACGTGAGTTTGAGCAAGCTCCAGGAGTTGGTGATGGACAGGGAACTCTGGTGTGCTACAGTCCATGGGGTTGTAAAGAATCAGACACGACTGAGCAACTGAACTGAACTGAAGCTTTGGAGTGATCCATTACACAGAAATAGGTCACTACTTGGATACCCAGCAATCCTCTTGGAGCCCCAAAGTCTACCCCAGCTTCAGGTTCTGCACCTTGGCCTCAGTTTGTCATGTTCTTCCAATCAGCTCATATTCCCGTAATGAAGATCTGTTTTCCTCTTATTTTGGGTAGTCTCTGTACCACCTTCAGGGATCAGCTCAGACCTCATAGTATCCATGAAGCATTCTATAGGAGAAACAGTCTATAGGGAAGTGACTTTCGTTGTACTGTGTCATTAGTGAGTACAATTAGTCATAAGGTGCAGTGGTTAGAAGCACAGGATCTGGAGCCAGAGAGAACTAAATGTGTTCTTTTAAAGACAATTTTATCTTATTTTATTTATTTTTGACCACATCTGGCAGCTGGTGGGATCTTTTTTTCTCAACCAGAGATCAAACCTGTCCCCCTTGCAGTGGAATTATGGAATCTCAACCACTGGACCACTAGGAAAGTCTTGAGAACTAAATGTTAGTCCTGGTTCTACCACTTACCAGTGTGTAATTGGGCAAGAAGATAAACTGCTGAAGTGTGATCTCCATGAAGGGAGGTCCCACCCACCTGAAGAGCGTGGTGCTGATACAGTGTAGCTGCCCAGCGGATGGATGAATGCATGACTGGATGGATGAACCCCATCCTTAGGGCTCAGTTTTCCAAATCTAAATGGAAATGACAGTGAACACATCAAATTTGTGAAATTAAATCATATGATGATTATATAGCACGTACCACAATCCTTGGAATGTGGCAAGCAATCCATTCATGGGATCTTTATCATTTGATGTTTTTGGCATGAATACAACTGCAAACGAATGAAAACTATCTGTGCTGATGAGAGAGTACAATATGCATCCCTCTAATGAACAGGAGGGCAAAAGCTGAGACTATCTTGGAAAATAAGCGTAAAATTAAATGCACACCACACTCAAGTGTCCTCAGTCCAAGATATCTAAGAAAGATGTCTAGAATCCTCTCATGAAAATAAAAAGTCAGATTCAGGTGGCACTTAAGATTATCACCTGCTTGTGCCATAAACTCTTAAGCAATTTCATAAAAAAATCTCATAGCCATTGAGGTAGGTATGGTGACGGTCAAAGTTACAATGGGAACAGAGATAGGGATTGAGTCTGTTCATTTATCTGGAAGATAGGAGAGTGGCCTTGACTTCCAGAGGTCAATTTTCACACCAGTTTTTCTGGGAGAACCTCATCTCATGGATTTATCTAGGACCTTAGCTATCTGCACTGCATTCTTACTTCCATTAACAACCTAACCTTTGGATTTTCTAACCCATCAGAAGGAGAAAAAAAAAAAAAAAGACATAATAGTGTGCTCTGTCTACTTCCCAGGATTGTTCAGAGAAACAGGAAAAAAACAGTAAAGCATTATAAAAAGGGAAATGCTCGAATGTAATACTATCATTCCTAAGTTAATGATACACACTCTTTATAATGTTTAAAGAAATGTCGCAAAGTGATTTTTTGTAATGACCTTTTCTCCTTTCAACACATATCTGGGACACAAATTTGAGATGTCCCAGAACCTGCCACCCATTGCTGAGGGTTGGTTGTCCATCAATGATCAATACATCCTCATATAGATTTTGCAATGTCTCGAGTGCACTCAGGTGTATTTTTTTTTTATCTGTAATTCATAACTACATGTGAAAGAATGACTATTTCCATGAGCAGGTGAGGACGTTGGAGATTGAGAGAGATGTAGTGATGTGTCAAAGGTCACAGGCTCCCCCAAATGACAGACAGACTGGCTCGAACATACCCCTTCCCACTCCAGCCCCACTGCACTGCTTCATCAGCCTCTCTCAGGCTGGGGGGGGGGGAGCCTTAATTAGGCTAATTATTGGTAACGCCTTTCTATATGATTTCATTTCCCATATTGTCTCAAAGCATAGATTCTGAATGCAGACATGAGGGGGCTATAGCCTCTTTTTGTTTGTTCTGCCTTACTTGCATTCCTTTTTTTTTTTTTTTTTAGAAAAAAATCTAGAGAAAATAAATCTATGAATTCTTTAAGGGCATATTGATCTGAATGCATCTTGGAATTAGAGGGCTTTGCAAAGTTGTGACCATGTTAATTGGACAATGAAGGATTTGGAGGGCTTAATCAACTGGGTTAGTAACATTGTTGCAAAGATAATTCTTTACTTATTGGAAATTAGGAAAACCTGGTTTGAATGTCACTGTACGGAGCTGTGAGCTGAACTTTCTCCTTTGGTTCCTTCCAGCTTCACTAGCCTTCTTTGTGCCCTGTGAGGCTGACACTTAAAGGATCACTTCAAACTCACTTCTTGATCCTGTTTTAGATTGAATTCAGCCCATAGTAGAGCTGGATAGAGTTTGTTGTTTGTTATTTAGTTGCTAAGTCATGTCCTACTCTTTGCCACCCCATGGACTGTAGCCCACCAGGCTCCTCTATCCATGGGATTCTCCAGGCAAGAATACTGGAGTGGGTAGCCATGCCCTCCTCCAGGGGATCTTCCCGACCCAGGGATCAAACCTAAGTCTCCTGCATTTCAAGCAGATCCTTTACCATCTGAGCCACCAGGGAGATGACAGTTGTAAAATTATCTTGCCTCAGTCATGTGCATTCTGATCCAGAAGAGAAAAGTTCCCTCCCCTCTGACACACCAGTGAAGGCGCTTAGGCAATGGGGTCATTGGGCATGAGTGGCTAGCATGCCAGTCATTAGATACATCTATTTTGGCCAGAGCCATCTACACGAGGCAAAGCTTCAAGCAACTGGGCTGAAAATTAACAAGACAGCAGGAAGAATGTCCACAAGGACTTTTGTGCCCAAGCTGCTCACATCTGTCAGCCACTATCAGCTCTGGTCTTGGGGCCCGGAGCTCTTCAATCTAAAAGCACAGGAAGTGAGAAGAAATTATAAGCAATCCCTGAAAGTAGAGAGGCAGCCAAAAATTTGGTTAAATAGAGATTGAAAATAGAGTAAGGGACAAAATTCATGGCTACTAATTTTTAATATTGTTTTTATACATATCGTTAGCTACATATTATGTTGTATATATTAAAATTGTTTCTATTGTAACTTGAATAAAGAATTGCATTTAAAGAGAGGAAAAGATGAGCAGTGGTTGGCTTCTCTGGTGCCTTTGTAATGAGTCTAGCATGCTGTGTGCTCACTCATGTCCAACTTTTTCCGACCCCCAGGGACTGTAGCCCATTAGGCTCCTTTGTCCACGGGATATTCCAGGGAAGGATAGTGGAGTGGTTTGCCATTTCCTACTCCAGGGGATCTTCCAGACTCAGGGATGGAACCCATCTCCTGCATTGGCAGGCAGATTCTTTACCACTGAGCCATCTGGTAATGAGTCAACTGAGTCCAGATGTAGGACATAGTCCAGAATCCTCTTGCTAGTATGTTTCAGGTGAGAGTGGTCCACAGGCAGATTCTTGGGCAAAATTAGGAGTCAAGGTCATGGTCTGCTCAGTTTGGTTAGGACTGAGGGTTTATCCTGGACATGGGACTTTCAATGCAAAAATCCTGGCAAACAGGGAGAGTCTGTCACCCTGTTGGGGAGGGTACGGGTGAAGCAGCTGCTCCCATACACTGTCACTTACCTGCTGGCTCACCTTTTCACGTATCAGAGGGCTGGTTTGTGAACTAGCAGCCTTTGCCACCACAGCACAACCCGGCAACTTTCAGCAAAGGAGGGGACACAGGAGGTTCATAAACAACACAATACCTGAGCATCGCAAATACCAGCAGAAAAGGGGTGAGCGTGCTGGTGCTTTCCCCTTCTAGTTAATAATTTATGGCCCAAATAACTTTCTATTCTTCCACATCATGCAAAAATATATGCTGACTTTGATCATTAACCTACTGCTTTTAGCTATGGGCTGTGCAAAAATATCAGAAGGAAACAAACCATACACACACTGGGATTTTCCATTCTCTCATTGTTGTGCCTTACTTACTGTGTTTCTCTTACTGAAACTTGGGAATCAAATTGTCTGCATTTTCTGTCAAACAGCAAAACATTTGCCCAATTAATCTCAGCCCTGAATTTTGTTGTTCTGAGCCTGAATCCATGTCATTATGTATCAGCCAAATCCTGAAAATGCACTAGGAGACTAAAGTGTGTTTCAGCCTCCACTGATCAACATAATGATTCTAAATGGATTGGATAGAAAATAATGTACTAATTTTGCTTACTCTTCATTTTTCCCCTCACAAAGAAAAACCACAGTGCCTCAGGGGAACTGAAAACTCTGAAGTCCTTGCATTTAAGTCATGCAATGAGTTTTAGCAGTGATTCCACACAGCCTGGCAAGTAAGAGCACTGGGTCTCTTTCCTCTGCATTGGGTTTTGCCAATGACCTTGATGGAGCTGGGGAACAGGGGCCAGCCAATCGGGTGCCAGTGGTAATGAGGCTCTGTTTATTGGTTTGCTCTCCAAATATAGTATTTGTACCACTTAATTTGATGCCACAGACAACATTCCATTAACCAACTGTCGGACCAATTGCTGGTCATTCAGTTTGTGGGACAGGGCACTGTGCTAGGAGTCCCAACACCTGCCCTCTAGAATTTGCTCTGCCATTAAAGGAGTATGTGAGGTTGGGAAAGTCATTCAAGTTTAGGGTCTGTTGCTCTGTGAGTTGAAGGTGGTGGTACCCAAGTGTTTCATACGCTGGGATTCATGGATCTATGAGATTGGGGAGCATATTCTTGGAGTAGTTGAGTGTTCTGTGAGAATTTTCAAATTCTATGTTTTTATTTAGATGAACATTTATGAAAGCTGAAAGTGATGCCTCTGTCCTGTGTATGAATAACTAAGAGTCCAGGTATTCTTACAATTTAGCCACAGTATTTGCATCAGTATTAACTACTTCAAGAGAAAAAACTTCATTATTGAAATTTGAATTTTCTTGCCCCACTTTTCTTAGGGGTGCCTAAGAGATTTCAAGTTTAAGACTCACTGGAGTGGATGCACATCTTTTGCTAAAATTTGGTGATTTTTTTTGAAATAACTGAGAGTGTTTTAGTTCCATATATTCATTTGTTTATTGTTTAACTCACTTATATGTTTGTCACATGTTTTTTATTGTACACCGACAACAAACCAAACATTATTCTACCTGCTGCAGTCACCAGAATGAAGGAAGTTGTATTAGTCGCTCACTAATGTCCAACTCTTCATGACCCCATGGACTATAGCCTGCCAGGCTCCTCTGTCTGTGGAATTCTCCAGGCAAGAATACTGAAGAATACTGGGGTGCATAGCCATTTTCTTCTCCAGGGAATCTTCCCAGCCCAGGGATTGAACCCGGGTCTCTCTCATTACAGGCAGATTATTTACCATCTGAGACACCAGGAAAGCCCAGAATGGAGTCTCCTTGTAATTCTGGAATCTCACAGCCTGGTTGGGAAGGCACACATGTCTGTAGGGAGTTACTGGACTTGTAACTGTAAATCAAAAATATCTTTAAATAACCATACAGTAAATCAAGCTGGATGGTTATTGTCACATACACTCTACGATAGAGACCAGTCTGGGTCTGGATAACTTGAGAAATTTCCTCATCCATCTTCAAAGGTGTCATGAGGATGGAATAAAATATTCTGACTAAGACGGTCTTGAAAACAAAAGAGTGTATGTTTCCTTGAAGGTAGGAGCAACTTCTCTGAACTAATTTTATGTGAAAGTGAAAGTCGTTCAGTCGTGTCGACTCTTTTTGACTCCATGAACT
The DNA here is from genome assembly GCF_014754425.2 of Oryx dammah. NCBI lineage: Eukaryota > Metazoa > Chordata > Mammalia > Artiodactyla > Bovidae > Oryx > Oryx dammah. The sequence continues at coordinate 18,949,362 of NW_024070203.1, read as the reverse complement.
GTAGAGTTCATGGAATTCTCCAGGCCAGAATACTGGAGTGGGCAGCCTATCCCTTCTCCAGTGGATCTTCCCAACCCAGGAATCGAACCAGGGTCTCCTGCATTGCAGGTGGATTCTTTGCCAACTGAGCTTTCAGGGAAGCCCAAATTTTTTTACATAGTGAGTTGTGTCTTCCCCCACATTTTTACGTGGTGAGTTGTATCTTTCCCCAAAGCTGTCTACTACAATAGTACTGATCAGATGTGCCAGGGAGAGAAAAAGAAGAGCGTTTGTTCAGGCTCCTGGTGACCCTAAACGGGCTCGGGCTGGACGACAAAGGGTTCAACCTCGGAGCCCTGCATCCCGCGTCTCCTTCTTCCCAGCTCAGCTTGTCCACCTCAGTGATTTAAGACCAGCTTCCTCTGTGCTCTAAGCCTCTGTTTCCTCAGAAAATATCACTCTATCACCCAGCTCATTGTCTTGAGTATCACCCAGCTCACTGTCTTGTGAAAAAAATGATAGCAGGAGCATTTAGAACACACATGTGGGTTCATGCTCAGGCTTGTGCATTTGTTTTGGGCAAGAGAGGGCATGCTGAGATGTCAGGAATTCACTTTATTTTTTAAGGTTTTTATTTTTTTATGTGGACCATTTAAAAAATTTTGTATTTCTTTATTTATTTATGGCTGTGTTGGATCTTCAGGCTTCCCAGATGACACTAGTGGTAAAAAAAAAACTTGCCTGCACTGCAGGACACGTAAGAGACACAGGTTCGATCCCTGGGTCGGGGAGATCGCTTGGAGAAGGAAAGGGCGACATACTCCAGTACTCTCGCCTGGAGAATCTCATGGACAGAGGAGCCTGGCGGGCTACAAAGGGTTGCAAAGGGTCAGACATGACTGAAGCGACTTAGCACAGCACACAGCACAAGGCTGGGTCTTCAGGCTCTTCTCCAGTTGCGGTGGGTGGGGGCAACTCGCTCTCTAGTTGCGGTGCATGGGCTTGCCGTTGCGGTGGCTTCTCTTGCTGCAGAGCACAGGCTCTAGGGCACACAGGTTTCAGTAGATGCAGCTCCCGGGCTCCAGAGCACAAGCTCAATGGTTGTGGCTTATGCACTTAGTTGTCCCACAGCATGTGGGATCTTCCCGAATCAGGGATGCAACCCTTGTCTCCTGCATCGGCAGGCAGATTCTTTACCACTGAGCAACCAGGGAGGCCCTGGACCATTTTTTTTTTTTAAGTCTTTGTTGAATTTGTTAGAATATTGCTTCTGTTTTGACTTATTGGCTTCGAGGTATGTGGAGTCTTAGCTCCCCAACCAGGGATCAGACCTGCAGCCCCTGCATTGAAAGGTAAAGTCTTAACCACTGGACAGTCGGGGAAGTCCCAGGAATTCACTGCTAAGATGAGATTTGAAAGAAGAAATGTGAGGGAGAGAATTTGGAGCAGAAGGATGGGCATGGGCAAAGGTCTGGGGGTGAGAGCCCGGACGTGATTGAGGACTAGACAGAAGTAGATGGCTGCAGTAAAGCTGTTTGAGAGCTTCTGGGCTTTATCAGAAGATTCTGACACAAGCCGAGTGTCTCGTGGCTGGAGAGTGAAGTGATGAGACATACGCTTTAAAACGATTACTTTGGTGACAGAAATGGCCCGGAGGTGACAAAAAGGAGAGTGAGGGAGGACCATTATCTTTAGAGATTGTTGTGTCTTGTTTAAAGAAAGAGAGTTTGTCTCAAAAAGGGGTTATTACGCCCAGAGAACTTCCGATGACTGTTATCTTCGCCTGGCACTCAGGCCCCGTCTTCCTGCAAGAGAAGCAAAAGGGCCAGAACACTTTAGCTGAAGCTGAGGTCAAAGCCTGAGTAGTGGAAGGTGCTTATTTCTCTTTCCCTTCCTCTGCAGTAAAGTCAGTGTAACCACGGAAGAGAAAGAGGAGGAAAAATAAACCTCAAATCACCCTCCATCTCATCACCCTAAAACGATGATTTTCATTCTCGCAGGTTCATTTCTTGGCTTGTCCAGATGCCTATATAATTTTACACTCTTGCAATCAGACTGTATACAATTTTCCACCTCCCTTTGGGACTCAACGTGGTAATTTTTTCATGGGTCTGTAGCATACTTATAAGAACATTTCCTAACGCCTACTTATCATGCCACTGACTTTAACAAACAATTCTCTATCTGTTAGATATTATGCTTCTCAAAGTATTTTTGCACTGATATTTAACAACTCTACCACATAGCTTGTCTTATTTGGGGAGTGAGGACATTTCCTAGGATAGATGTCTTCTAATATTATTGCTAGGCTGATGATTAGGAATGGTTTTGTCTCCTGATTCTGGTTGCTAGGGGCTTTCCAGGTGGCTTAATGGTAAAGGATCTGCCTGCAATGCAGAAGACGTGAGTTCGATCCCTAGGTCAGGAAGATCTCCTGGAGAAGAAAATGGGAACCCACTCCAGTATTTTTGCCTGGGAAATCCATAGACAGAGAAACCTAGCAGGCTACAGTCCATGGGGTCACAAGAGTCAGACACGATTTAGCAACTAAACTACCACCACCCACTGATTGCTAAATTGCCTAGAAGGTTCTTGTTTGAAAAGTAGCTTTTTCACCCCCCATGCTGCTGCTGCTAAGTCACTTCAGTCATGTCTGACTCTGTGTGACCCCATAGACGGCAGCCCACCAGGCTATCCCATCCCTGAGATTCTCCAGGCAAGAACACTGGAGTGGGTTGCCATTTTCTTCTCCAATGCATGAAAGTGAAAAGTGACAGTGAAGTTGCTCAGTCGTGTCTGACTCTTAGCGACCCCATGGACTGCAGCCTACCAGGCTCCTCTGCCCATGGGATTTTCCAGGTAAGAGTAATGGAGTGGGTTGCCATTGCCTTCTCCATTTCACCTCCCTAACCTCCCCTGGAGAGGGGGCCAAAAAAGAAGAATTAGCTGCTGTTCAGCTGTTCCAGGCACTTTGTATTCCTTTGCTCACTCAACCTTTCTGACAAGCCTATGTGTTGTTTTAGCTACTGAAGTCTTAATTCATGCAGGGAACTTTATTTGAGCACCTTTTTTTTTCCCCATCATGAGAAATGCTGAACTGGAAGAAACACAAGCTGGAATCAAGATTGCCGGGAGAAATATCAATAACCTTAGATATGCAGATGACACCACTCTTATGGCAGAAAGTGAAGAGGAACTAAAAAGCCTCTTGATGAAAGTAAAAGAGGAGAGTGAAAAAGTTGGCTTAAAGCTCAACATTCAGAAAACGAAGATCATGGCATCTGGTCCCATCACTTCATGGCAAATAGATGGGGAAACAGTGGAAACAGTGTCAGACTTTATTTTGGGGGGCTCCAAAATCACTGCAGATGGTGATTGCAGTCATGAAATTAAAAGATGCTTACTCCTTGGAAGAAAGGTTATGAGCAACCTAGATAGTATATTCAAAAGCAGAGACATTACTTTGCCGACTAAGGTCCGTCTAGTCAAGGCTATGGTTTTTCCAGTAGCCATGTATGGAAGTGAGAGTTGGACTGTGAAGAAGCCTGAGTACCAAAGAATTGATGCTTTTGAACTGTGGTGTTGGAGAAGACTCTTGAGAGTCCCTTGGACTGCAAGGAGATCCACCCAGTCCATTCTGAAGGAGATCAACCCTGGGATTTCTTTGGAAGGAATGATGCTATAGCTGAAGCTCCAGTACTTTGGCCACGTCATGTGAAGAGTTGACTCATTGGAAAAGACCCTGATGCTGGGAGGGATTGGGGGCAGGAGAAGAAGAGGACCACAGAGGATGAGATGGCTGGATGGCATCACTGACTCGATGGACGTGAGTCTGAGTGAACTCCGGGAGTTGGTGATGGACAGGGAGGCCTGGCGTGCTGCGATTCATGGGGTTGCAAAGAGTCGGACACGACTGAGCGACTGAACTGAACTGAACTGAATCATTGAATTAATGATTCATTGAATTAATGAGCTCAGTGAGGAAGATGCTCTGTCTCCACTTTACAGAGCTGGAAAACTGAGTTTCTTTCTTTTTTAAAATTTATTTTACTGAAGTATAATTTACAATATTCTGATAGTTTCTGCTATACAGAAAGTAATTCAGTTACACATATAAATATATATTCTTCCTCACATTCTTTTCTATTATAATTTATCACCAGATATTGAATACTGTTCCCTGTGCTATACAGTAAGGCCGTGTGGTTTATCCATTCTATGTATAATAGTTTGCGTCTGCTCATGCTGAACTTTCAACCCATCCTTCCTCTCCCGCCCTTGGCAGCCACAGTTCTGTTCTCTGTGTCCGTGAGCCTGTTACTGTTTGATACATATGTTCATTTGTGTCATATTTTAGATTCCAAATGTAAGTGATATCATATGGTATTTGTCTTTCTGAGTTACTTCAGTTAGTATGATCATCTCTAGGTGTATCCATGTTGCTGCAAATTACATTATTTCATTCTTTCTTATTACTGAAAGGTAGTTCATTGTGTGTGTGTGTGTGTGTGTGTGTGTGTGTGTGTGTACACACCACATCTTCTTTATCCATTCGTCTGTTGTTGGACATTTGGATTGTGTCCATGTCTTGGCCATTGTGAATAATACTGCTATGACCATAGGGGTGCATGTATCTTTTTGAATTATAGTTTCATCCAGATACATGTCCAGGAGTGCAATTGCTGGATCATATGACAACTCTTTAGAGGAAAACTGAGTTTGAAAGATGTTAAATAACCTCCCAAATAAAGTGTTTAGAAAATAGCTGAGCTTGGAGCTGTACCCTGCTCTGCTGCTGCTGCTGCTAAGTCGCTTCAGTTGTGTCCGACTCTGTGTGACCCCATAGACAGCAGCCCACCAGGCTCCCCTGTCCCTGGGATTCTCCAGGCAAGAACACTGGAGTGGGTTGCCATTTCCTCCTCCAATTCATGAAAGTGAAAAGTCAAAGTGAAGCGCTCAGTCGTGTCCGACTCCTAGTGACCCCATGGACTGCAGCCTACCAGGCTCCTCCGCCCATGGGATTTTCCAGGCAAGAGTACTGGAGTGGGGTGCCATTGCCTTCTCTGGTACCCTGCTCTAGCTGACTTCATAGTTTTTCATTTTTACCAGCATGTTAATAAACAGAACACCCTCTCTGTATCTGTTTATTGTGAGTCTCCTATTTGCAGAAGACTCAAGAGGTATGAGTAACAAAAACAACCTAAAAAACTGAAGAGCAGAGTCCTGAGCACCAGTTAAAACTCTTTTTGATGAGTCATAATTACTGTCTTTTTTCTGGCTCAAGAGATACCAGGGCTCCTGTCCGATGCTTGTAAATTGTACCCAGGGCGCTTCACACACCTGGGCTCTAGACAATTTCAGCAGCATCTGTGTGAAAAGGCAGAGCATCCTGGTGAACCCTGGCCGGCTGGCTCATAGGTTAGTGCAGCTGACAGGACATGAGAACATCTCTTAGCACAGGGAACCTCTGACCTCAGAGGCTGATGGCAGGTCATGATGATTCCACTGAGGAAGATGGACATGAACATTTTTAGCTCAGGGTGGGAAGGGTGTGAAGACAGCAAGTGCGTGCAATTACACTGTGACTGGAATTTACACTGGATTCAGACTCTGGAGGAAGTGAAGAGTGCTATGTCATCCATCTGCTCCTATTTAGCTTGCCAGGAACAAAAGTATGCATGGAAAGTGAGAGAAGGGAGAACCACAGGGACTTGGGATAAATAACCCCCTGTTGCTGTTTTGCCTGATGTCATGACATTTTGAAAAAGATGAGGTTGTTGTCTTTGGAAAAGATAATAATTTTGTGATGATGCAAACTCATATGCTTATTTGTCTGTCTCAGGGCTCTGCCTGTATTTAAGGCCTGTCTCCCTAGGGCATTTGAAGGGCAGAGTCTTCTTCCTTGCTTTCATGCCCTTCAGTGAAGTGTGCGTGTGTGCTAAGTTGCTTCAGTCGTGTCTGACTGTGTGACCCCCTGGACTGTAGCCTACCCTAGCAGGCTCCCCTGTCCATGGGATTATCCAGGCAAGAATACTGGTGAGTGGGTTGCCATGCCCTCCTCCAGGGGATCTTCCCTGACCCAGGGATGGAACCCACCTCTCTTCCATCTTCTGTGTTGGCAAGCAGCCTCTTTACCATGAGTGCCACCTGGGAAGTGAAGTGATTGATGCAAACTCCATGCCTGTCACATGTTTGAGGAGAAGAGACCTGAGGATAAATACAACAGAGCAATAGGTGTGGTGGTGTGGGATGCTCAACCCTTCTGCGGACAGGAAAGGGTTGAAGAGGTGAGGTTCACTTTCAAGGCGGTGGCAGAGATAGATCTGGAAGCTTTGCAGGACTTCGCCAGGGAGGCAAGGAAGCCACAGCATTTTAGAAGAAAGAGCCTAGGCAAAGGCAGGTTTGCCTAGTAGTGGTATCACAAGCCTTTTGAGGTTTAAAAGTCTAGACTGTGCAGTAGTGATGGTGGGAGGTTGGAAGAGGTGAGAGCGAGTCGGAAAAAGGATGGGCTGAGAGAAGTGGGTGGTTAAGGGGTCCTAGAAGCAGGGGCTCTGGGGGGGGGGTCAGGCAAAATAGCAAAAGGGGGTTATTGACCCCAAGTCACCCTGGATTTCCTTTTCCTCACCTTCTCTGTTTACTTGGAAGTGAGTTGACCCTACAGTGCTAAGCACTGGGTGCTCTGACCTAGAAGGATGACCAAGGAGAAGCACGTACAGTGAGTGCCCTCCATACGAACCTTTAGGTTGTGAACTTTCAAATATGTGAACGTGGGTTTGCATGTCCCATTACATCAGGCATGAATGAAATTGCAGCTTGCCCTCTGTCTCCAACTGCTGACGATCTTTCAGGTCTACCATCTCCCTCCTCCTCTCTCTCCTCCAGTTAGTAACGCTTCTTGCCTGTTCACTTGATGTCAGCCCCTGTATGCTAGCTACTGTACTCTAGTACTATACTTTTAGAGTTTCCCTTGTGGCTCACACGGTAAAGAAGCTGCCTGCAATGTAGAAGACCCAGGTTCTATCCCTGGGTTGGGAAGATCCTCTGGAGAAGGAAATGGTAACCCACTCCAGTATTCTTGCCTGGAGTCCATGCAAATGCAAAAGAGTTGGACACGACTTAGCGCCTAAACCACTACTCTACTTTTCAGGGTTCTGTACTGTAAGATTAAAAATGTTAAACATTAAAAATGTTTATTCTTTGTGTTAGTTTTCATGCATTATTTGCATGAAAAGTATTATAAACCTATTACAATACAGTAATATATAGCTGTGTTAGTTGAGTACCTAGGCTAACTTTGTTGAATTTAAGAACAAACTGGAGTTATGAACGCATTCTCAAATAGTAATTCATTCATATGTAGGGGACTTACTGTATTAGAAAATCAGGATGAAGACCAGCGGGGTCATCTACTGGGCGATTTTGTTATGTTAGGTAAAGCATTTCATCTTTTTGAGCCTTAGTATTCTTATCTTTAAAACGAGAACATTAACATTTATCTTACAGGGTTGTTCTAGCAGATAAAAAAAAATCCAATTACATAAAAGCATTTATATGACTCATTCCTGGTATATAAATATTAGTTTCTTCCCCAGGCATTCAGCTGTTGCCTAGTCAATTTGGACTGAATATAGTTTCATGAAAGAGATATAAACAAATCAAAGATTATCATGATTATTCACAAATGAAAGAATGTAGAAAAAACTGTTATCACGGCAGAGGAATGCTTCCTATAGAATGAAAAGGATGGAAGGCAATTCAGGGCTGAGGAGTGGGGAGAAAGAAATGAAAGACACAGGATGAGTGGCAGGAAATGTTGATTCCAAACAAGCAAGGGTTTTAGCTGGACTCTCGGCTCAACGACCTGGGTAATAGAGACTCAACCAGCAAGCGCCCTCTGTGATGTGACCCCTCTGGACACCAGGGAGTGAGTCGCAGCCTCTGTCACCCTCTGTCACAGGCTCCTGTGTTCATTCTTCTTCTCTGTCCCCCTGAGTCAGGGAGCAATAATTCTTTCTAAGCTGGCTCCTGAACACGCAGTTAATTTAGATCTATTGAGTTTACAGGGATTACCTTGCTTCCTTTGTAGTAAATAAAGCTGTAAACAGCTGGTGAAATTGATTAATGGCTCTGGGCGAGCGGCAGCATTTAATCAATGGCGAAAGCTGTTCATTGGGTACAATCTGGAGCCCAGAGGAGCTCCCGGCAGGAACTAGAACCTCGGAGGAGGGCAAGTGAGTGGAGGGAGGAGCTGCAGGCTTGGGATCGGAGCTTCCTTCAGGAAAGGAAATGTCGCTAGATGGTACTTATCCAGTCTAGGTGATGGCCTCATGCATTTTCATTTTACGTTTTGTTTGGCTGGGAGTAATTGAATTGTTATTTTTTAACAGCTATAATTATACAGGAAACATGAAGAGAATTTCAAATAGAGACAATATTTTAAAAAGTCTAACCCAAAATAAATCAAAGTAGTTTAATATTTTTTAAGATTATTATTATTATTTTTTGATGTGGACTGTTTTTAAAACCTTTATTGAATTTGTTACAATATTGCTTATATTTCCTGTTTTGGTTTTCAGGCCTCAAATCATGTGGCATCTTAGCTCCCTGACCAGGGACTGAACTTGCCTCCACTGCATTGGAAGATGAATGTGTAACCACTGACAGCTGGGGAAGTCCCCAAAGTAGTTTAATTTTGTGTTCATATATCATCACAGCTGTGTAATTTTTGCATTTTTATTTTGCTCCCTTATTGCCCATTCTCCCCAGTCAATTAGAGATATTGCCTTAAGAATTTTCAGAATAATCTCAAGTCCTTAATGGGCATGCAAACACAGCCTTACACTGGGGCCTTGCTCATCTCTCTGACTTGCTCTCCCATCAATATCCTCCTTATTTGCTGTGCTTGCCTCCTCAGTTGTGCCCAACTCTTTGTGACCCCATGGACTGTAGCCCAGAAGGCTTTTCTGTCCTTGGGATTTCCCAGGAAAGAATAATGGAGTGGATTGCTATTTCCTTCTCCAGGGGAATCTTCCCAAGCCAGGGGTCTTCCCCACCCAGGGACTGAACCTGTGTCTCCTGCATTGGCAGGTGGATTCTTGACCACAGAGGCACCAGGGAAGCCAAAAATATAGTCAGCTCTCACTGGTATTTTGCCTTAAATGAACCACCAGGGAACCCCTGAAGGTGGAGAATATCACTGCAGATGATGTTCCTGGCATCACAGTGGAATTATTGTTGGCGACTGAATTTATTATAAAGACTCACTTTTCCATTCTTCCCTTTCTGCTTAGCATTGTGTCATAAACACTGGACGGCAATGATGCCTCTGATTGGTTGCTTTCCGTTCCATCAATGGGATCTATCTCATTTTATTTATATAAGGTCAAGCAATTGAGTTTGGTTTATTATTACATGATCCTCCAAAAGGCTTAGCTTTTAACTTCCAGTGACTTGTACACTTAAGAATTATCTCGAGGGAAAATGGGTTCAATTGAACAGAGTAGTTTCTTTGTTCCACAGTTTGTCAGAAACACAGTCATCGAAGTCTTTGTCCTGAAGTGAGCTGAGAACTCCTGCCTGGAGGGAGGAGAAGTGAAGTCTGGAAGGCAGAATTGGCAACATGGCAGGGGCGTGCTAGGTACAATAGCTTTCTCCTAAAGGGGATGGTTTGGGACAAATTCAAATTCTGACCACATGGTGAAATGCACCATGGATCATATGCAAATAAAAGGCCACCGCTCTGTGCTCGTAAAATTTATTTACAAAAACAGGGCAGGCTGGATCGAGCCCTTGGGCTGTAGTTTGCCAGCCTTTGTCCAAGAGCGTTGAATCAGATGCTATCTGTAAAATGCTCAGCTCAGTGTCTGGAACATAGAAAAGACCTAATAAAATAATAGCTGTTGTCGAGATGATGATGATGATGATTGCAATGACTGGCATCTGTCTGTCTACTGGACTTGGCAGCCTGCCATCCTCCTGAGGTTTCTTGGATTCTGACATCTGTTAACAACAAACACTTCCTGCCAGCAGAGCTTGGCAGAGTCTAATACTTCCCTGGGCAAAACTCAGTAACTCCCCTCTCTTTAGGCATATCCCATGACCACTCAAGAACTGCTGGAGTCTCTGCAAATTCCACCCCTTTCAAATGGACACGTTCGTGTAAAGTGTATAATTACGTCTAATTGGATTCACGGTCAATGTGCTGCAGTGCTATTAGAGGCATAATCGATAATCACTCTATGGAACAATTCTAGCTCAATACCATCTCCTGCCCAAGCCTTCTGATCAGCTGAGATTTGACCACATATTAGATAACACCCACAAATGAAGTCTGTGGCCTCGACCTCAGCTTGTGATTACTGCTCTATTTTCCATCTGCTTCAGTGGAAAACTGTTGGCCACAAGCACAAGGAGAAGCAATTCTCAGCGAAGGTGTAGAAATAGGAGGGTTGATGCCTCCCTCCTGTGTCCTTGTGGCTCCCGAGGCAGAGGATAACATGGGTGCATAAGAGAGGAAAGGGTCATAGTTATGGATGCTAAGTCGCTTCAGTTGTGTCTAACTCTTTGCGACACCATGGACTGTAGCCCATCAGGCTCCTCTGTCCATTGGATTCTCCAGGCAAGAATATTGGAGTGGGTTGCCATGCCCTCCTCCAGGGGATCTTCCTAACCCAGGGATCGAACCCAAGTCTCTTATGTCTCATGCATTCGCAGGCAGGTTCTTTACCACTAGCGCCATCTGGGAAGCCCATGTATTTAACTCAACAGACCTTGGGAAGGCACTTTAAGGTTCATCTGGGCTGATTCCAAACCCCTCTCAGAAGCATCAGGATATACAGCCCCTTCCTCACTCAGGAAATTGTATGTCCAGGAAGAAGAGCCCTGGCTCTGTGAACTTTGTCTCCCATATTCCAGCAGCCTTCTCACCAGGGAGTTAAAGGATGTAAGTCCATGATCTTATCCTGGAGAAGATCAGATCCTTTGGCTATTCTGGATAGAATATTCCATTCTATTCTGGCTCTGTGGTCCTCTTACTTTTCTTTCTTCCAATAGTCATTTTTGAAAATTTCCCCATGGAGGACTGGAGCTCAGGACAGAGGAGAGAGCTGAGATCCTGATTCTTAACATTAACCAGATCTGTGGCCTGGGTAATCCCCTAGCAGCCTCTATTTGGGGGTTAGATTAATGCCAAGGTCACTGCAGCTTTAACCAGCTGGGTTAAACACGTCTGTGTTTGAACGTTCCTTGTGGACATAAGGAGGTTTATTTCTCTCCTTCATGAGCTATCCTGTCTGGAGTCCAGACTCAGGACTGTCAAATGCTATTGAGGATAATCAATGTTTAGGGCCATTGGAGGTATAAATGGTTTTATAAGTTGATTCATTCCTTTATATAAAAAAAAGCCTTATATAGATCATTTAAATGTATCCAGGAAAGTAAATTAAATGATCAAGTAACATGTTCTTTCTTAGGCTCTTGATATAAGCATCATCGCAGCAAGTAATGGAGGAGACAGATAAGGAATGAGTAAGCCTTCATGCCTCAGCCTTGGCCGAGAATCATTGCTCACATGGGTGATAAACAGGGGCTTCCCCAGTGGTGCAGTGGTAAAGAATCCGCCTGCCAAGCAAGAGACATGAGTTTAAACCCTGGGTCAGGAACATCCCCTGGAGGAGGAAATGGCAACCCACTCCAGTATTCTTGCATGGAGAATCCCCTGGACAGAGGAGCCGGGGGGCTACAGTCCCTCAGTTCAGTTCAGTTCAGTCGCTCAGTCGTGCCCGACTCTTTTCGACCCCTTGAATCACAGCATGCCAGGCCTCCCTGTCCATCATCAACTCCTGGAGTTCACTCAGACTCATGTCCATAGGGTTGCAAAAAATCAAGACACAACTGAAACACACACACACAGTGATAAATCGTGCACCCATCAAGCCCAAGTCCAGCTCTGTCCAGTCTTAAAATGAGCTCTGATCAAAGTGGAAACCAACTTAAAGCTACTGACTGTGCGGCAGGTACCATGCTCAGCTCTCTAAACACACTAACTCACTTTGTCATAGCCCACCTGCCATCATGAGACTGGCTCCATCTTTCCACTTTTACAGAGAAGAGAACCAGAGCTCAGGCATTTAAGTGAGCTAAGCAGACAGTGCAGGAACACCACAGTACAATCACGATCAGGCTCAGGAGTGTCTGACCCTAAAGACTGTGTCCTGCACTGTGCATCTTCCATTCAGAAGCTTGACTGCCTCTGTGACTATGGGCCCGATGGCTGACTCACCCCGAGGGAATCTAGACACTTTTCCTGAAGCCCCACCATATGACCTGGCCCCTGCCTTGAGTTTTTTGAGTTTCTCTAGTTTTCCACTGGGTCTGACATATTCACTTTGGATTTACTGAGTTGTCTGGAGTCTGAAAAAATTCCTGATTGCTTGCTGGTCACTTTTCTGCATCCCAGCTTCTGTACCACGAAGCCCTGTGTCAGGTCAGTTACAGAGAGATTGGTAAACCAGAATTGATGGACTTGGAGAAGAGCCCAGCTCCTCTGTATCTAATTCTCTACCTGCCCTCTGAGTTTTATTCATCCTTCTTGTTCTCAGGGCCACCTGTGATTAGGCCTCACTGGACACTCAATACTGGACTGCTGTCCACCCAACTTTTAGGCCATCCCTATAAGAACGTCTTGGTAAGACAGACAACAGTTTTGAAGTAACTTCCTAGCTCTAAGAGCTTGGGCAGACCTCTTAACTTTCTTTGCAGCTAATTGCCCTTCTGCTTCCCAGCTGGCTTTAGTGGCAAAAAGCCTGCTTGCCAATGCAAGAGACATAAGAGACGTGGGTTCTATCCCTGGGTCAGGAAGATCCCTTGGAGGAGGGCATGACAACCCACTCCAGTATTCTTGTCTGGAGAACCCCATGGACAGAGGAGCTTGGCGGGCTACGGTCCATAGGGTCACAAAGAGTTGAATACAGCTGAAGTGACTTAGCACGCACACATGCACTCTGTAGTGGGCATGGCCTTGGTGCCTTCTCACAAGGGGATGATGAAGATGAGAAGTAAAGGATGTGGTGACTGTTTAGTGAGTGGTGAGTTTGTTATAGTGGAGGTGGTTGTTAATCGCTCTTTCTTGGAGTTCACGCTGCTGCAGTGGAGGTGGTTGCCATGAGCTTTTTTGCCCCTTGGCCATAAAGTCTGCTTCACTCTCATGCTTCCAAAGCGCCCCAACTTACACAGACATGAGGAAACAAGTCTGGCAGGCACATAAGTTAATTAAGAGAATGAACCAAATCAAAGAAGGCAGAGGTAGTTAGGAAGGAAAAAAGAAAGAGAATTGGGTTCAAAGTGTGCTTGTTAATTACTTGCTCTGGATTTATAATGCCAAGAGGGTCCATCAGCCAGAATGCAGAATGAAGGAGTGAATAAATTAACAGAGGGACTCCGCCTGGTGTTGATCGTCTGTAATAGGCCAGGGTTCTTCCGAGTAATTAATAGTGAGTTAGGAAGCCAATTTCCTCAGCAATTGAAGGAGGCTTTGTAGAAACCTTTTCCAGGATGAAAGCAGAGATCGTGGAGAAAACCAGGAGCTATGTCACAGGAATGCAGCATGTTACTACTTCCTGAGGGAAGTCAGCCTCTAAAGATGGGTTCATTGTCATCCAGACTGACTGTGGACTTGAGGGTAGCAGAGAACTGAGACAACCCGAGTGGGGGATTTTAAGAGCAGAGATGGGATCTGAGTTCTTCTGACATTTGCTCTGTGACTTTGGGCAGCCTCCTAACCTCTCTGAGCCTCACATTTTCACTCTGTAGGTGAAGGATAATACAGAACCCCAATTAAATCTCAGGACGCTTGTGACAATCCAGTGGGAAAAGGAACTTTGTAAAAAAATTTTTTTAAGTCTTTATTGATTTTTGTTACCGTATTGCCTCTGCTTTATGTTTTGGTCCTTTGGCTATGAGGCACGTGGGGTCCTCGCTCCCCCACCAGGGGTTGAACCTGCACCCCCTGCATTGGAAGGTGAAGTCTTAACTTCCGGACCACCAGGGAAGTCCCAGGAGTTTGTCAATTGTTAAGCGCCTTGAGATCAGAGCAAGCATAATGATGAAGATTATGGTGATCAGGATGGTGGTGGTCCAGGTTCATGTGAAGTTGGAGTTGACTCCTAGATGTTTTGGCCTAAAGACACTATCCTGAGTGTCTTCCGTCTGGCTCCTGGACACCTTGATTGGGTGCTTCATTATAGAACATCTTTATCTCTCTTTTCATTGCACTGCCATTGTGTTTTCTGTCTGTTCACCAATCTCTCATTATACTGTTTACTATAATCCACCCTCATTTTTCTTGGGTGAGTGTCAGGGGATTAGATAAATAGATCTGTCATGTATATTGTGCTGTATGCAAGGCCAGGAGCTGTACATTCCTCGTGTTACTACATCCTTTTAGCAAAACCCTGAGATATATCTTATTAGTCCAGTTCTTATGAGAGAAGGGAGGCATGTTCAATGTGATATGAATATTAAATAACAGAGTCTAGAGTGAAGACTAGATCTGTTTAATTCTTTTCAATAAATAAACTAACTCTCAGTGTGTTTAATGTTGTTTGTTCAGTTAAGCTGTGCAGTAAGCTTTTCACAGGAAAATAATCATGGCTTCTGTAAAAGATCCTATTTCAAGTCCCAAAGCTACAGCTTGAGCCCTCAGGAAAAAGCAGTTTTAGTCTAAGCTAAATGTGTATTTGAGCTTCTCTAGTGATTCAGTGGTAAAGAATCTATCTGCCAGTGAAGGAGACGTGGGTTTGCTCTCTGGGTGGGAAAGATCCCCTGGAGAAAGCCATGGCTACCCACTCAGTATTCTGGTCTGGAGAATCCCATGGACAGAGGAGCCTGGCAGGCTACAGTCCATGGGGTCCCAAAGAGTCGGACAAGACTAAGCGATTGAACGCACACCACGGAGCTACGTCACCTCCACCCTGTGCCCCACGTTTAGCTCATAGTGACAGTGATGGAAACTCCTTGCTGTGCATATTCTAACCCGGGAGGTAAAGGACCCGAAGGTCACACAGCTAGGAAGTGGCCAGGCTGAGACGGGAGGGTCTCGGGCTGACCCTTATGTATCTGTAGAGTGAGGATGACAATCCTAGCCCCTGAAGATGAAATCAAACGACTTTACAACTAAACAACAACAAAGATATATTCATTGGGATGAGAGGTTAACCCCCATCCCTAAATAAGCCACCAGTGTTAGTAGGAAGCTTCCAGGTGAAGCTGAAGAACACGTT
Source organism: Oryx dammah (assembly GCF_014754425.2). NCBI lineage: Eukaryota > Metazoa > Chordata > Mammalia > Artiodactyla > Bovidae > Oryx > Oryx dammah. Next base: position 18,934,105 of record NW_024070203.1, on the reverse strand, counting down.
ACTCTGGCAGATGCTGGTGGTGTATTTTATCTTGCTTTGTCTCCACCTCCCTACTGGTCACCAGGCACCAGGGTGTTATTTTCAGAATTAGCAGTCATATTTGAGTTGTGCTGTCTGCCAGGAGAAGTGGTGGCTTCTGGAAGCAGACTTCATCTGGATGTGATTTGTAGACACACAGTTGACACCTCCTTCTGATAAAGGTACCACTCAGCTTCCTATGTCAACCATACAAGCCTCTTGGGAGAGTCAGGACTTAAATGTGATTTTCAATTTCTGAAAATCAAGATGAGATAAAGCAACACTTTCCAGAGAGGGAAGGATAGAAAGATTTTTAAACAGTGATTGATGAGAGAGGCAGAAAGTAAGTACTGTTTCCCCAAGCATGCAGACCTTCTGTGTGTGTGTGTGGGGGGGGATTAATAGGTATTAAATATGACGGGGGTTCTGTATGTACATGGATATGATCAGATTCATATTTAAATAGTATTAAACACTTCCAACACTGCAGGGTTGAGAGTATTCCTAAATTGCCTGATCAGCGCTCATCCCCTGCCACCCCTCCCACCCCCCACGCCTCTCCCTGTAACAGCCTTCTGCTCCATCTCTGCCCTGGAGGTCACAGGAGGCAATGGAGATGTGCTGGAACAGAGCTCAGCAGGTGATACAGCTGTGGTCTCTATCCCCAAGCTCTTCTCAGAGAGGAGAGTTAGCTGTCCGATTTTTTATTTTAAATAAAACCTGATTTAGAAAAGAAAATAGTATTCACGTACCAGGGTTATGTGTTCTTTCCATCCTTTTTATTTAGGCATTCCTATAGTCAGCCTAGAGAAGGAAATGGTAACCCACTCCAGTATTCTTGCCTGGGAAATCCCGGGGAGAGAGGAGCCTGGTGGGCTACAGTCCATGGGGTGGCAAAGAGTCAGACATGACTTAGCAAGTAAACAACAACAGTATAGTCAGTCTTAGAAAACTCACTCTATAACTTTAGTTTATGGAAAATATGCAAAAACACTTACTCGCTGGACTTGTCCTGCAACTGTCTTTCTGATAACATTTACTAAGGAACTACTATGTGCCAGGCCTCCGATGGTGATTATGATTTGAAACCCATAATATAAAATGGCTACATATCATGGCTAATCTCAAGGAGCTCAGAGTTTGGAATGTGTGTGGGCAAAACAGAAACAGACAAACAAAAACAGTCATTTGCAAAAACATGGTGATTATGTTCTCTGATAGGAAAAAGAGTAGCCATAAAAGGTATATAGCCTTCTCGACATGAGAGTATTCTAGAAATGAGAAACTACCTTCATTGGTAAATCGAAAAACCAAAAAACAAAAATAGTTTTGAAGAAACATCTAGATCAATGTAATTATGATCCTGATGGACTATGTGAAACTGTGAGATCTCCCTGAAGGAATTCTTAAGATTCTGTGCCAGCCTTCAAGCCTCCCTGGCTTACTTTTCTGGTTTAAGTTTTGCATCTTAGGGCATATAATGAAATTTCTTTTAGTGTAAGTAACTGAATCTGTTGAAAAAAAAAAACGAATACAAGCAGTTATTGACTTTTCTACAAAACATAAGTATTTTAATTGCTGCATAAATTGTTCATGATCTATAAGCATTAATTTTGTTTAAACAATGAGCCAAGGAAGAGTAAGATTTAGACAAACACCAAAGTGAGTGAAAATCGTTCAGTCATGTCTGACTCTCTGCAACCCTAAGGACTATAGAGTCCGTGGAATTCTCCAGGCCAGAATATTGGAGGGGTAGGCCTTTTCCTCCTCCAGGGGATCTTTCCAACCAATGGATTGAACCCAGGTCTCCCGCATTGCAGGCAGATTCTTTACCAGCTGAGCCACAAGGGAAGCCCATTTCTTCCCTAAATATCGCTACTATCAGTTTGATGTTATTAAAGGCCTATTGCTAAAGACTTAGCTGATTTCAGCCTGTCCATTTTCTTGATGATAAGCTTTTGAGCTGGGTCTACACTGAGGATTTCCAGAGCTGACTTTTTCTATAAAAACTAAATTAGTGCAGTATCCAGTGGAATATCATTCAGCCATAAAAGAATGCCATTCTGCCATTTGCAACAACGTGGATGAACATGGAGGGTATAACACTTAAGTGAAATAAGTCAGATGGAGGAATACAAATCCTCTATGTTATATGCAGAATCTGAAAAATAAATGAATATAACAAAACAGACTCACAGATATGAGAACAAACTAGTAGTTACCAGTGTGGAGAGGGAAGGTGGAAGGGCAAGATGGAGGCAGGGGATTAAGAGACATAAACCACTAGATAAAAAATAAGTAAGCTACAAGGAAATATCATACATCACAGGGAGACAGAGCTTTTATTTTATAATACCTTTAAATGTATAAAAATATTGAATCACTGTGTTGTATGCCTAAACTAATATAATATTGGAAATCAACGATATCTTAATAAAAAAAGCTAAATTAGTGTCGAGGCACTTGAATTGAAGATGATACTCTGGTGTTTATGTAGAAATGTGAATGAATCTCACTTAGAGGAACATACAAGAAAAAGTTCTTCCCATATTTTGTTTCCTAAGTGGAAAGTGATTCTCAGGGGAGGGGAGGGGCTGTGTCAGTAATATTGGGGAAGAAGAATGAATTGTGCTACAATAAGAGAATTATAGAAGGAGTAGATAACCCTCCTAGAAGTGAATATTCTCCAGGATAGCAGGCATCGCACATTTATAGTGTCTGGTATACAGTAGGTTACCTGTATTTATTTAACTTATATGCAGAGTACATCATGAGAAACGCTGGGCTGGATGAAGCATAAGCTGGAATCAAGATTGCCGGGAGAAATATCAATAACCTCAGATATGCAGATGACATCACCCTTATGGCAGAAAGTGAAGAAGAACAAAAGAGCCTCTTGATGAAAGTGAAAGTGGAGAGTGAAAAAATTGGCTTAAAGCTCAACATTCAGAAAACGAAGATCATGGCATCCAGTCTCATCACTTCATGGCAAATAGATGGGGAAACAGTGGAAACAGTGGCTAACTTTATTTTTTTGGGCTCCAAAATCACTGCAGAGGGTGACTGTAGCCATGAAATTAAAAGACGCTTCCTCCTTGGAAGGAAAGTTATGACCAACCTAGAGAGCATATTAAAAAGCAGAAATATTACTTTGTCAACAAATGTCCATCTAGTCAAAGTTATGGTTTTTCAAGTAGTTATGTATGGATGTGAGAGTTGAACTATAAAGAAAGCTGAGTGCCAAAGAATTGATGCTTTTGAACTGGTGTTGGTGAAGACTCTTGAGAGTCCCTTGGACTGCAGGGAGATGCAACCAGTCCATCCTAAAGGAGATCAGTCCTGGGTGTTCATTGGAAGGACTGATGTTGAAGCTGAAACTACAATACTTTTGCCACCTGATGAGAAGAACTAACTCATTTGAAAAGACCCTGATGCTGGGAAAGATTGAGGGCAGGAGGAAAAGGGGTCGACAGAGGATGAGATGGCTGGATGGCATCACTGACTCAATGGACATGGGTTTGGGTGGACTCTGGCAGTTGGTGATGGACAGGGAGGCCTGGTGTGTTGGGTTTCATGGGGTCGCAGAGTCGGACACGACTAAGTGACTGAACAGAACTGATACAGTAGGTGCTCAGTAATCATTTTATTTTATTTTTTCTACCTTTATTAATTTTTAAAATCTGTTTTGTGGTACTGCAGGCTGATAGTATGAAATCAATAATCATACAAATATCTATATTTAAAACTTGCTAATATTATGGGCAGGATAACAAGTCTAATATGAAATTAGCCTGGATAGGTGGGATCAATGCAAACTGAGTCAACTAAATCTTTATAAAATTAATAAGATTAGAAATCTTTTTTAAAGGTTCTCATTAGTTATCTATTTTGTACATAGTAGTGTAACCTGCTCCAGGAGGCACAATAGTAAAGAATCCACCTGCCAATGCAGGAGATACAAGATATGCAGGTTCAATCCTTGGGTTGGGAAGATACCCTGGAGTAGGGTACCACTCCAGTATTCTTGCCTGGAAAACTCCGTGAACAGCGGAGCCTGGTGGGCTACAGTCCCTGGGGTTGCGAAGAGTTGGACGTAAGTAAGCGATTGACACACACACGAGTGTATATATGTCAATCCAAGTTGACATATGTCTCCCAATTCATCCCACTTCCCCCCCATCCCAGTAATCGTTTTAAATGAGTGAAGATGGATTGGATTTATAGTTCTTCAATGATTACTCCTGACAATAGAGCATCTCTGTTATTTATCAGAGACATTCTCAGAGATGAAGTCAGTTGCTTCTTTGGTGTTTTGCAGTTTTGGAAAGTGTCAGGGGCAGAACCAGCTGCTTCCTTTTCCAGGCATTTCAGTGGGAATCATTTTAATAATTCCTGTGAACACATTCAGAAATAGATCATAGCTGTGCTCAGACCCTCCCTCCTTCCTGCCAGCGTTAATTACCTAACTGGTGCTACAGGGAAGCCAGCCTTTTCTTTCGTCTCTCACTGAGGCATGGCTTGATTCCCTGGCTGGGATCCTGAATACCTTTTTGTCCATACCGGTGGCTCTCTGTGACTCTTTCCAGCTCCAGACTCCCAGGCTGTGCCCTGAGCACTTTTGCTCTGGCTCTCGCTGCCTGCCACTTAGCCTCTTCTAGGCCTTTCTCATGCATTCTCTGGCTTTTAGAGTTTCTGTCTATTCCTAAGACCTGCTATGTGAGACAGTGAAGTCACTTCTGAATTCTCTCTGAGGGACTGTTCCATTGATGAACCCTGACTTGTTCATGCCTTTCTGTGTCCATACCCTGGGGTGGTTCCTACCACGCTGCTACTGAGCTTGGCCATGCAAATTTTAGCCAGTGGGATAACAAAAAACACGACAGTTCCCAGTTTAGAATCTGCCTTTTGGACTCACCTTCCTATGTCCACATCTCTGAGCCACCCACCTCTGATCAGCTGCTCTTGCTAAAGTACTCACTTCTCCATCTATTTTTTAAGAATAGCATTTATTTGGCTATGCCAGGTCTTAGTTGTGGCATGAGGGACCCACCATCTTCATTACGGCATGTGGGATCTTCAGTTGCGGCATGTGGGAATGAATTCCCTGACCAGGGATCAAGCCCGGGCCCCCTGGATTGGGAGCACGGAGTCTTAGCCACTGGACCACCAGGAAAGTCTCTTTTGCTCCATCTCAAGTAACTGTCTGGGCCCTTGTCTCCCAACTTCACCTGCTTTGGTCCATCCAGCTGCTACCCTGGTCTGGGTTTTGCCCTGGTCAGATGCTGCAGACAATTCCTGATAGCAGGGCCCCTGCCGCGTGTTGCTGGGGATGCTTCTGGGAAAGAATCCATAGACCGGTTAGAGAGAAATAGCTTGAGGAACAGAGATGCCTCCACAGAACACTGAGCGGACAGTCTGGTGACGAGGAGGTAAAGGGATCAAGAGCACAGACAGGTGTGGGTGAGGCATGTGAACTTTACACCAAAGGCCTTAGAGTGAGAACTGCCACTTGCTGCTTAATCCAGCCCTAAATACTCACGGACCCACCGATCCAGAAAGGGCAGGCTTGGGAGAGGCACGGCCATCAGTGATACAGACCACAGTATCCAGAGTCATCACACATTAAGACATCTGTCACCAGACGTTGACATGCATAGTCAAGTAGCATAAATTGGGTCAGACTCTCACAAGTCCTGAAATTTTGTAACACAGAGAAGAGAGTTTTCCCAGGTCAAACACTAACTACTGAGCTAGTGCTGCTTAATGTTAATTAAACATATTAATACAGTTCAACTATAAGGGAATCAGTAGAGTTCCTCAAAAAGGCTAAGAGAGGAGAAATTGCCAACTTGGAAAATGTTCATGAAGGTAATTGCATCACAGCAGAAATCCGGGCAAGAGGTACAAGCGTGAGTGTTTCATAAGCAACTTAAAAAAAAAAAAATCTCCGTTCATTGCATCTCATTCTATTTAGATTCACCTCCACATTTGTGGGTGACACAAAAATACATACCAATCAAATTTTTACAGTAAATGGTTTTGGATTTGAGTGCCTCTTAACAGTGTGTGGCATTGAAGCAGCGATTTCAGCATTTGAAGCTCACTTTCCTTAGAAAATGAGAAGCAAAGTTATCTCGTAGAGTGGGTCTGAGGTTTGAAGTAGATTTAAAAGAAGCACTGGAAAGCAGCAAGCACAGGGCCTGGTACAGTAGCAGCACCAACTATCAGGTATTTCTACTATTATCCTGAGCATTTTAAAACAGCTGGTCATTTCCCTATAAGTTGCAGGAGGAGATCATAAAAAGAAAGAATTCCGACCCACCTGCCAGCATGAACCACGCCTCACCTCGGGTGTCTATTTGTATGACCACCATATGGATTCATTCTCCTTCATTTCTCTTGAGAATGAGAACCGAGATGATCAATTACCCTCATGTATGACAGAGCTGAATGGAGGCAGCTGAGATGAACGGCTGAAGAGCATAAAGAATGATGACATTAACATATATGTATATGAGGAACATGTTAAAATTGCTTTCAGAAGAAAGAGAGAGAGAGAAAATTCTCCTATTGAAAGTTATAAAACATGCTGACTCTTTTGTAGCAAAATCATACCCTGGCTTGATGCTATTCATAATGAATTATATGGTGGTGATTTATTTATACCAAGTGTTTAAGGAACTTGCCAGGTTGATGAAAAATGCGTAGGTGCGCACTTTAGTCTGACACCAGACAGAAGATGGGGGAAGAAAGAACGGACTTGGAGAGAGAGAGACGTGGAAGGACCAATAGGAGGCTTATGGGGCAGTGAGGTGAGGAGGGGGAAGAGTCTATCATTAAGACCATTCACATAACACCAGCAAGATTTGAAATCCCTAATCATCTACGCCTGAGATCATGATGAGTTCTAAGTTTCAAGATCCATCCAGGAACACACTAAAAGTGGAGCTGCATGAATGGGAAAGAGAACAGGGTTTGTATCCCCAATGAGTTGATTCCCGTTCCCATTCTGTCAGTGTCTGCTGATGACTCGGGAGTGTTACTTGCCTTCTCTGAACCCAGTCTCTTTGTCTTTGTAATATTGGTCCTGATTATAGTAGTGAAACCAAGTGAAAATTGAATCAGGATTGTCAAAACAAGTGTGGGCTAGAAAATTAAACAGTAGAAGTAAAATCCACACAGAGGCCTCTAGGGACCCAGGCATCCATAGAGAATTTCAAGGTCAAATCCACCTCATCCTTGACTTGGAAAGAAGACACAGAAACCACAAAACATGTGGGAGAAGGACTTGTGTTTAAATCAAGATTGCATTTTTAAAATTAATTTTATTGCAGTTTAGTTGCTTTACAATGTTGTGTTCATTTCTTGTTGTTCAGTTGCTATGTTGTGTCTGACTCTTTGCCCAGCTCTTTGTCCAACTCTGATCTGTTAGTTTCTGTTGTACAGCAACATGATTTAGCTATACGTACTCATGCATCCTCTCTTTTTTTTGGACTTCCTTCCCATTTTATAGGATGACTACATCTTGCACTCTCTTTCAGAGTCTATGTACCTGTTCATTTCAGTTCAGTTGCTCAGTCCTGTCTGACTCTTTGTGACCCCATGGACTGCAGCATGCCAGGCTTCCCTGTCCTTCACCATCTCCTGAAGCTTTTGCAAACTCATATCCATTGAATTGTGATGCCATCTAAACTTCTCATCCTCTGTCATCTCTTTCGCTTCCTGCCTTCAGTCTTTCCCAGAATCAGGATCTTTTCCAATGAGTTGGCTCTTCTCATCAGGTGATCAAATTACTGAAGCTTCAGCTTCAGCATCAGTCCTTGATGAATATTAAGGGTTGATTTCCTTTAGGACTGACTGGTTGGATCTTCTTGCAGTCCAAGGAACTCTCAAGAGTCTTCTCCAACACCACCAACTGAAAGCATCAATTCTTCGGCACTCAGCTTTGTTTATGGTCCAACTCTCAAATCCATACTTGACTACTGGAAAAACGATAGCTTTGACTACATGTCCTTTTGTTGGCAAAGTGATGTCTCTGTTTTTAATATGCTGTCTAGGTTTGTCATTGCTTTTCTTCCAAGGAGCAAGCGTCTTTTACTTTCGTGGCTGCAGTCATCATCCACAGCGATTTTGGAGCCCAAGAAAATAGTGAAAAACTGAGATGTGTACTTAGCTAGCCCTTTAAGCTGTACAAAATAGTGAACAAAACATTCTTTCTGACCTTGTCTTAACCCATACTCCTGTTTCACATCTAAATCAGTCACTATTAGCAATCATTCATGTACTTTTCCAAAGATTTAAAATCGTATACAAAAAGGAACATGTATGGATGTAGATGAGATGTAGATATAGGTATAGGTGCAGATACAGGAGGGCTTTCCAGGTGGCGCTAGTGGTAAAGAGCCTGCCTGCGAATGCAGGAGACGCAGGAGACACAGGTTCAATTCCTGGGCCAGGAAGATCCCCTGGAGGAGGGCATGGAAACCCACGCCAGTATTCTTGCCTGGAGAATCCCCATGGACAGAGGATCCTGGTGGGTTACAGTCCATAGCATTGCAAAGAGTTGGACATGACTGAAGCGACTTAGTCTGCAGGCAGGTACAGGTCCAGACAGAGGTTTAGCCGTAAATGTGGATGAGATATAGATACACGTGTAGATACAGATGCAGATGTAGTTGCAGACATAAGTAATAGTTTAGGTGATCAACAGATAGAGGTGTAGATGTAGGTGGGATATATTGATAATACCAACGTGGGTGTAGATGTGGAGGTAGATAGGGTTGTAAGTGGGAGATGTAGGTGTCAATGTAGATAGAACTGTGTATGTAGGTACAGATGCATGAGTAGATGAGATAGAACTAAAAATATAGCTGTAATCGGAGGTAAACTGTACATACAGATGCAGCCATAGCTGTAGGTGTAGGTTTGAGTGTGGGTGTAGGTGTGGCTATTTCACACACCCTCCTCCTCTGCATGCAGTGTGCACTTTGCCATAGCATTTTCTCTCTCCTTCATCTCGGGGATGGTTCTGTAGCACCCCAAAGAGACAGATATATACTTTCTAAGCACTCACAGTTCTCCACTGTGTACATGAACTATGACTGATTTTTTTTCAGTCCCCTACTGCAGAACATTTCTGTCACATCTATTTTTGCTTTTACAAACAAGGTCACCATATTTTTTTTTGTACTTGCATATTTGAAATAGGTGTCTGTCAACAGATTCAATGGAGTGAAAACTTTGTGTCTAATAGCATGAACATTTAAAACTTTTTTTTATTGTTGCTTAGTCATGAAGTCATGTCTGAGTTTTTTCAGTGCTATGCACTGTAGCCTGCCAGGCTCCTCTGTCCTTGGGATTCTCCAGGCAAGAATACTGGAGTGGGTTAGCATGCCCTCCTCCAGGGGATATTCCCAACCCAGGGATCAAACCTAGGTCTCCTGCACTGCAGGCAGATTCTTTACCTCTGAGCTATGAGGGGAGCCCCTTAAAAAATAGATATTACCAAAATATAAGGCCCCAAGTCCCAGGAAAGTGACTGAATAAGCCTGGAAAGCACAGAATCCAACCTTGGAACCTGGCAGTAGTCACTGTAAATAAATCTAGGTCACCTCTTTTGTGTCAAGCTTTGCTTGTCTATTTCTACAATGCGTTAGTGATTAATTACTAGAGAAAGCCATCTGATCACAATCATCATTGAGCTCTATATTATTTCTCTCTCTTTTAGAAGGAGCTACTTCATTATTCTCAATCCTTTAATATATTAGCTCTGTCTACATCACATTCAAGAGATTTATAATTGAAAAATAATATTAGTTTAATCTCAAATGCAACTCTCTTTGAAAAGTGCAAATATTAAACAATGGAAATGTTAATTATATGTGGTAAACCTTGACAGAAATAACCACCTAGGTAAATATACATTTTTCACTAATTCTTAAAATATGTCAGTGATACAGGAATTGAATAAGGTCTTACACAAAATAAAACTCCTTTCTAAATATTATTGTGAATCCAAATGCCTTTCACTATTAGAATATAGCTCATGGATTTTAGGCTGAATTCAATATAAAATAAAGTAATAGAAAGCTCTTTAGAGAAGGATGTAGCCTGTTTCCTTTGATCAGAGGTCACTAGGGCAGCCGTGAAGTGTGTATGACTTGCTTGAATTTGTGCTGTGTAATTTCAGGTCGCAATGGCTGAATGCCTATTTACATTGTAAGAACTTTTGAAAGTGTGGTTTAAAATTTATCTCACTCTAAGATATCCATTCTAAGGGGCATAAAGAGATGATGACCCTATAAGGCAGTGGTTCTCCAAGTGTGGTCCAGCAAGTAGCAGCATCAATATCAGCATCACCTGGACACTCGGTAGAGAGGCAGAGTCTCAGTCTCTGCTCCAGACATAACACATCTGAAATTCTGGGGGTGTCAGCCGCCCTCCAGTGATTGTCATCACATTAAAGTTTGACAGCCAGTGCTCTAAAGTCTCTGCAGAAACATCGGGGCAGAGGCTGGTTTCTTGCCTGCAGACTCAGAGGTCCTCAAATAAAAAGATGCTGAGAGTAATGAGAGATGGGTATTCACACTTGGGGAGTCCTTTCTGCCTTATCGGTTGTCACACCTTGTATGATGGTGTTCCTCATCCATGGCCCATTCTTAGATTTCCTCTCTTCCATCCTTCAAATTTGAGATGAAGCCCAGAAAAAAAATATGCCCACGCTGCCAGTTTATACCATGATTATATATATTTTATTCAATCAGAAGTATCTTTTTTTTTTCATTCTATTATTAAAAAACACATTTTATCCCCTACATATTTTTACACAGGAAGTTTGGCGTTGGCCAAAAATTAAAAATGACTCCCCAGCAACGGCAGCAACTTTCTAGCTCTATTTACAGATTGCCTTTGACACAAATGTTCTCAGACACTGTTTGTTTAATGTTCTAAAATATAAATTCAAATAAAGTATTTGGATATTGATTAGAGCTGGTTTACCCACAAAAGCAAATGATACAAAGGCAGATGACATTGGGGAATTTATTCAGCTCATTTGGACATACCAGGCAGAAGAGGACAGTGAAACAGACAATTTCTGCCTCAGACGGGAATGCCTTTTATACTTCCTGACATAGGAGATCAGCAGTGGAAAGAAAAGGACTAGAATCACAGTTGTTCATATCATTTCTTTGCACGAGCTCCTCAATGACTGTCTTCAGTGTATAGAATGCAAGTCCCTCTCATGACATAAATGAGGTTCTCCAGTTTCTCAGTGATGCTTTCTTCTCTGTCCTAAAGCATGTCCTCATCCACTTTTCTGAGGTGTTTGTCAGTTACTGGAGGGACACTTATTTTCATGCTGTTCTCTTTGGAATTCCCTTCTTGCCTTGTTGGTAGAATGACCTATACTGATGCTGACCAGGGTTCTTGGCCTTCTCCTGTCAATAGAAATGGACTAGAGGCCGGACAATAAAGATTCAGGTAAGGCTTTATTGGGGTCCCCGCTGCAGCAGGAGGGAGTGAGAACAAACAACAGGCTTTGCTGGCCGGAGCCCTGAGGTGGGTGAGCTCGTTCCTTATGTGGGGTGAGGGTAGGGCTGTATCCAGGGGTCGGACCCGAGGAGGGGCTTAGGTGGTTTATTGCCCCTTAGGTGCCTTGAGTGCAGGGGCACGTGCAGCACTCTGCCTTTGCTCCTGACCCCTTGCTTTTGCTCCAGGCTTCTCAGAAGTGGTAGTTGAGTTTTTGGGTTTTTTTTTTTTGTCTCTGTATCTTTTGGGTCCAGCATTTGTTCCAACTGCACATGCACACAGTTATTTTTAGTTTCATCCAGTTTCTTTGTATTAATATTTAGTTGTTCGAGGAGAGGTGTGTCCAGGTGCAAGCATTGCAGCCCTGCTGCAAAGGGTCCCACATCCCAGCTTATCTTAATGTCCCTCACCCTGCAGTGTGAGAAGTGGTCCCATGCTTTCCCCAAACTAGCAAATTTAGCTGACCCCAGGGTCCCATCCACAGCCTCGCATGGGCCCCGCTCCAAACTGAAGTCAGTCTTTTATTGTTTCTAATTTAGTATGAAAATTTTTGACAGACGATCATGTCTTGATTATCCTTGAGTTCCCAGAATCCTCAGAAGACATACCATGTAGCAAGAGCCCCCAAAGGTGTTTGCTGTACCTAGAAGTAGTTTCTTGAGTATGGGATGTGGAAAATACAATCAGAAGTCAGAGCTCACAGTTTATTGCTATTATTTCTCCAGTGCTTTCACTGCTGAGGGCCTGCACCACACCATAAACAGAATGGGGAGCAGGGCCAACAAGTTATTCAACCAGAAAAAACACTTTTTTCCTCATTGATGGATCCAGTCCATTTGGAAGCTCAAGAGAGAGCAAAATTGGGAGACATGTTACCCAAAGCAGAAAGCTGTTTGCTGTGCTGAAGATTTCATGGAGGAGTGGAGAACCCTAAGTGGGGCTGAGAACCTGCAAAGATCTGTCTCAGAGTCAGGTCATGAAAGAGGCCTGGGATCAATGGGAGCAGGGAAGCATTTTACCTTCATTCCATTCCAGTACATTCTTTCTTTTAAATGAGATTTAAAAGCTTAAAATACAGTATTGATAAACACATATTTTGTTGTTCAGTTGCTCAGTTGTGTTCAACTCTTTGCGACCCCATGGACTGCAGCATGCCAGGCTTTCCTGTCCTTCACCATCTCCCAGAGCTCGGCCAAACTCATGTCCATTGAGTCAGTGATGCCATCCAACCATCTCATCCTCTGTCGTCCCCTTCTCCCCCTGCCTTAAGTCTTTCCCAGCATTAGCGTCTTTTCTAATGAGTTGGCTTTTTGCACCAGAAGACCAAAGTATTGGAGCTTCAACTTTAACATCAGTCTTTCCAATGAATATTCAGGACTGATTTCCTTTAGGATAGACTGATTTGATCTCCTTGTAGTCCAGGGGACTCTTAAGAGTCTTCTCCAATTACAGTTTGGCGCTCAGCCCTCTTTATGGTCCAACTCTCAAATCCATACATGACTACTGGCTAAACACATACACACATGCATATGCACGTGAATACTTCTATAGAAATATGTACCCAGCACATCTCACTGCACCAGTGCAGAGCATCTGTGCTTCACATAGACGATGCGATGAACAAATGACAAATACCCTGCCCGCTATGGACATCACCTACGTGCCTCCAAACCCAGAGTCCACATCCTCACACCAACATTCACATATGCACATTCCAAATCACAAATGTGCTTTACACACACACACCACACCAGCACACCTACTTGAGTTTTACACAGAACTTTCCCACATTACTCTCATCATTCATATACATTCATCTACAAAAGCACAATACATGCACGTTTACATCTTGCAAACGAGGGACCCTCACGTGTTCATCATGACCCCACATCTCCCACACATTCACACTCCACCCTCCGGCCCCTGTGCTCCCTTGCCCCCATCCCTCACACACTGTACAAATCTATACAGTCCATGCCTCACATCTCATTCCTCACTGTGATGCATTTACACACACATTTATGCCAGTGAACACATACGCACCCTTGTTTACCCACAGGGACACTGCTGGCCGGTTGACTGCAATGAAGAGAAGTCCCTTGACGCTATAACAAGCAAGGTTTGAAAACAATGGTTTTGGACAGCCACCTGCTTGAAACCAGGTGTGTGAAGCTTTCACACGTGCCTGACTGAAGCTTTTCTGCTGCTAGAAGCCCCTAGAAACACAGAGGACATCATACGATAGGCATCTTTGTGGTCATCAAAACTGTCACTTGGTCATGTGTTAAAATTCACTCAACATGTTCAAACACATTATTACATTCAATCTTTTGATGGGTATTCAAGAAGGGACCTGGGTGTCTGAGGAAAAAAGTGACTTGTCATGGGATGCCATCTGCCCCATGATGGGGCCAGAATCAGGGGATAAGGTGACTGTCTACCTCCATGTTCCAAAGCCCAGTGGTGGTCAGCTGGGGAGAGAAGGCGCTTTGCTGACCAGGAAGTGTGTGGCAATGTCTGAGGACATTTTTGGTCGTCACAACTTTGAGGGCTTCCCCGGGGGCACAGTGGTAAAGAACCTACCTGCCAATGCAGGAAGCACAGCTTCAATCCCTGGGTCGGGAGGATCCTCTAGAGAAGGAAATGGAAATCCGCTCCAGTGTTCTTGCTTGGAAAATTCCATGGACAAAGGGGCCTGGTGGGTTACAGTCCACGGGGTTGCGAAGAGGCAGACGTGGTTTAGTGACAGCACACACATCAGAGGTGCCCTGGAGGTCTTGCTGTGCCAGGACAGCTCCATCCCACAGAGGCTCATCGGCCCCCACATGTCAATAGTGCAGAGGCTTGATCCGGGGAGCTTCCTGACAGCGGGTGCAGGCGCTGGGCGGGAGCTGGCTGGCCGGCACTGGTAGGCCCTTCAGATAACCACTGAGTAGGGACAGTTTGCTTTTCTCAGTGGGTCACGCAGACATACACCTCGGCTGAGGACAAAAGCCAGGGAGATGGCAGATACAGAAACGCCTTCTCTCTGCTGACATTATTTCTACACGTGCCTTCCAGAGCCTTCTCTTTAAGAAACAGGACTTCCATTAAAGCAGAAACCTTCTGAACAAGAGCCATTGTTGAGCTGATGAATGAGATTTCCTCTTAACGCGACACGCCTTCCTTCCCTTCAGTAGCAATTACAAGAGGGACCAGGAAGAGCAAATACGAGTTTCTCCTGCGATACATAAATCAGGTGGATGGGCCCCTGTGGAGCTGGAATACCTCCATCAGTGTCTCCATTAAATCAATTAGCCAGTATGAGGGAGGGCAGAGGAGCCAGCCACATTCCTGGCAGCCTTCCTAACAAAAGAGCCCACCATCCTGGATGCCCATCCTCCCCTTGCTCTTCTTTCCTTGGGCGCAGAAACTCCAGGGAGTCAGGGGAAATGAATCCCTTTACAGGGGCAAACACAGAAGGCAGCTGTCATTCGAGTCATTAGAAAGTCTCTGCACCATGACAATTGTACTCAGACTCATGCTTGAACCCAGGGCCTTCTATGGTTTGCTGTGAAGACGGTAGGGGCCCTCCTTGTCAGAAGATAAGTAGCTTGTTTGTGTGTTTATTTCTGGAAACAGCAGTTCTTTGCTTCAAATCACCCCTGTTCTCTCCTCTGGGCCTTCTGCTGAATGAGGAATCTCAGCAGGTGGGGGTTTAATAACACCTTAAGATGCACACGGCAGTAGCCTGTTCATAGAGACCATCCAGGTTTGTCTCACAGGAATCCGATAAGGTAGGTGACATGACTGCTATTATTCTTGCTTCATAGGTAATGAAATGAACTCAGGCTGTGAGGTATCAAGTGACTTGGACTCGGCTTCTCAGAGTGACAGAAGATGGATTAGAATGTAAGGATATTAAGGTTTTGAGGAGAGACCAGTTAATATCTTATATTCATGGCCTAAATCAGAGGTTCTTGGGGTTACCTACAAACTGCAAATAGAGGGCAGGCTTTATAAAATGCCCTCTCTGGGTCCTACCTCCAGTTGCTGTTGTTTAGTCACCAAGTCATGTCCAATTTTTTTGTGACCCCATGGACTGTAGCCCTCCAGGCTCCTCTGTCCATGGCATATCTCAGGCAAGAATACTGGAGTGGGTTGCTATTTTCTTCTCCAGGGGATCTTCCCGACCCAGGGATGGAATCTCTTATGTCTCCTGCATTGGCAGGCGGAATTGTTACCACTGCGCCACCTAGGGCTTCCGTCATTGCTCAGTTGGTAAAGAATCTGCCTGCAATGCAGGAGACCGCAGTTCAATTCCTGGGTCAGCAAGATCCCCTGGGGAAGAGATAGGATATCCACTCCAGTATTCTTAGGCTTCCCTTGTGGCTCAGCTGGTGAAGAATCAGCCTGCAATTTGGGAGACCTGGGTTCGATTACTGGGCTGTGAAGAGCCCATGGAGAAGGGAAAGTCCACCCTCTCCAGTATTCTGGCCTAGAGAATTTCATGGATTACACAGTCCACGGGGTCGCAAAGAGAGTCAGACACGACTGAGTGACTTTCATTTTCTCCTAGGAAGCCCTGTGTGTTTCCTTAAAAAGCAAAGTTTGGGATAAGCTTTCTATTTTTGTTATCTTTTTTTTGATTGACCCGTATTTAGCTGTAGCAATCAAGTACACTGTATAGTGCGTTTTACTGTCTAAGGAACTAAGAACAGCCCCTGGGCCATTGTTGTCACAGCAAGGGACCTTGGGCAGTTGTGACACGTCTGTCGTCAATTCGAGGGAGTGTTCCTCAGCAGGGTCATCTCAGAAAGATGGATCAGAGGGTCAGGAGCTGTGTCACTGGAGCCGCGTTTCTATTACATAAAGCCAAAGGCTGCAGAAAATGGGCTTTTAGATGAAGCAGCAATAATTAAAATGTATCTCGGGCCAGATTCAAGGCCCAGTGCTGTGGAACTTGTCACTCCACCGATGCTGCATTAAGCCATTTCTGTTCATCAAACTGGAAATGATCAGAGCAATTTTTCTTTAAAAAAAAATCTTATTACTTCATTGTTTATGATCCCTCAGTGATTCCTAAATGATCCAGGATTAAGTTAAGGGATCGTCAAGGTCTCATGAAACACCTACCTGCCTTCTCCAGTTTTAGCATCCTCTGCCCTGGCTGAATTATTGCAGTCCCTTGCAGGATTGCACGTGTTCTTACCTGCACAATGCTTGTACTTTCAACCTGCTCCTACATTCTTAAAAGTGAAAGAACAACAAAGGTTTGCTAATACTTAATATGGACAAGTCCCTCTTGTAAGCTCCTTACAATCATTTATTCATTTAATCTTCACAATAAACTCACACTTTAGAGCAGAGGAAATTGAAACAAGGGGTGAATAAAATAGCATATTCAGAAGACAAACCCTCCAGTCCAGCTCTCAAACCCACACTTAACTGATAGACTTTATCGCTTCTCTAAAAAGAGACAAAATACCAGTTGGCCCTGTCAACCCAAGCCAGATGTGCTGTGCATGAGATTTTCCATTAACATGTCAAGTGCAGAGACTGGGTCACTCTGATCTCAGCTGATGCTAACTTCGAACCAAAATAGAAATGAAATACAGATACTCCTCTCCAGACTCTGAGATCATGGGGTCTGTGGGCCAACCCAGGTGTTTTCACTTTTCTGTGACTCAGTTATTTTACCTGCAAAATGGATGTACTACTTATACGATCACTTTGTTTTGAAGTGGAAATTGGTTACTACATATAAGGCATTTAGAACGGTGCCTGGAGCGTATTTCTTATGTATTATTCTTTTGGTAACACCTTTTGCCCTCATTAATATTATTTGTGTTAGGATATTAACATGATGGGATTCCCTGGTGGCTCAGAGGATAAAGCATCTGCCTGCAATGCGGGAGACCTGCGTTCGATCCCTGGGTTGGGAAGATCCCTGGAGAAGGAAATGGCAGCCCACTCCAGGATTCTTGCCTGTAGAATCCCATGGACAGAGGAACCTGGTGAGCTACAGTCCACAGGGTCGCAAAGAGTCGGACACGACTGAGTGACTTCACTCACTCTTAACGTGATATGAACAAATGTAAGGCCATGTGAAGAAGAGTAGAGTGAACACCATACAGTGTGGAGGAGAGACCAGTGGCCTTTCAGTTGGGAACCAGACCCTGGCTCAGCTCTCTCCTGGCTTTCTGGAGGAATGTTATCCCAGGCTGGACAAGAAGCTAACCTCTCCCCACACTTGAAAGTGAGACATTCAGACCGACGACCTTTGCAAAGTCACTGTGAATACTTCCCTCTGGCCCGCAAGGGGTGCTGTAGAGGTGCTAGGTGAGAGGAAAAGGTGGAGAGTGCTGTCACCGTCCTAGCCTGGCATAGGAGCGGGCACGGGCTTCACTTGGAGACCGACTGTGGTGTAGGTGCCTCCTCAGTGTTTGGGGACGAAAGGCTGGAGGCTGCGTATTCACGCTAAGGTGTCACTGTTTTGTGATGCTATGAACTGCTTTGGTTCTAGACACCTTCTCCCCCAGCTCTTTTCAGTCCTACACGAGGCTGAGGGTGCAGAGTGGAGCACAGGGAGACGGATTTGTAAGTTCTTAAAATTTGAGAATCGAGCCCTTTAAATATTTTGTCTTTTATTTAATAAGACATGAGGCTAGTGATATTTTACGTCAAACGGTCCCTCTATGATCTGGGGACCTTTCCAAGTCATCACGAACATTCACGGAAAACCAAGGAAGCAACTACAGTCCTTGCCCTGTCGGGTGCTTTTAAGATGTGATTTATTATTGTCAGCTGAGCCCAAGTCTGCTTCCCCTCATCTTCCACCCACGAGAACAGGGGCCGTAAGCAGTTCGGGGCCACTCCTCCTACTGTCCGGTTTTATGTCGAGGCATCATTCATGCTTCATTTGTACCTGGCGCTGGTCCTAGGAGGATTTTGGTTGGGAGGACACAAACAAGGAGACAGTCCTAAGCATAGTATCCCAAGCAGCTCTGATGCCATTCCAACTTGGGAGGACCGCATACCGAGCAATTCTCTTCTGCTGGACTCTGTGCTTAGAGCATGATGGGCCTCACTGCACTGATTCCTCTCGACACCCATGGGAGGTAGGTCTTCTCCATCCTGTGTTACGTACAAAGAAACTAAGGATCAAAGGGACGTGCTGGCTGGCTCAACTTCCTGTCTTGGATTTATCCCTTGAGTCCGTTAACTGCTCTTAACTGCTGCTCGGTTATATTGGATAAAGTGATATAGACGTGGGCTTGACTTCAGGCAACTTACATGCTGATTCTATGCCTCCGTTTCTTTGTCTTTCAGTAACCGTCTCAGAGTTTATGGTGAGAACTAAATAAGTTTTAATAAAATGTAAGATATTTGACACATACAGATACCGAATAATTGGCTTTTATCTTTGTCCTTTTTTGCCTCCCCCAGCCCCCTTGTCTTCGTTCTTTTTATCCACGTGTATGGAGCCCTTATCCATATAAATCAGATTCCCCACACTACAAAGGCATCCTTTCTTCAGCACTTGCCCTAGGACAGAGAAGCTCTTATTGGCCAGAAATCTGAGCAATTCAGCCTCTTCTGCTTGAGAAATAGCAGCATTGACTGCATTAAACCTAACACAGAGAACTTGATTTTAAAAATAGTAATAGCATATCATGACGCTGGTCCAATCAGCCTTGTTGCAGAATCAGGTGATCTCCTGTCTCTTTCCTGCAAACAAATCTGTTGCATTACCTCGGATAATTTTAGCAGCAGAATTAACTTTCAATTTGTTGACACTTTACCCAGGAGAAAAAGTAAAGAAAAAGAGACATCAAAATTAAATTAGTTCCAACGCCGATATTCTAACCTTAATATCAGGTACACAGTGTCCGCACACCCACGGAGCCAAGAGTTAATCAAATTCCTAATAATAAAATATTTTTCTTCAGGTCAAACAGATTACTCATCAGCAGATGAAACTGGGTGGGAGAAAAACCCAGTGTCTTCTGATACAGACATGAAAATAGACATATGCCAGCTGTCACTCTCCATTGGCTTTAGGAGATGCTCCATTTAGAGGGAGCATGTTCTCTGCAGGCAAAGTCCTTGGACCTCTGAAGATGTAACCTGGTCCCTGCCCTCAAGGTCTACATAGTATGTTCCAGAAACCGATAAAAGAAAAATTCCATCACTGAATGGGCAAGCTGGAACTCGAGGTCAAGGGAATGGGGACACGTATATGTATGTCCTGGGTAGGCAGAAAGTCTTCTTAGTGGAGGGGACGATGCTGTGAGCAAGAGGCCAGTTCAGGCAGTGAGCAGTGTTAGCTAGCTCACTTTCCTAAAAACTAAGCAGGTGGAACTCAAAGGGTTTCCCCTGGGCGTGACAAGTCTCCAAGGCTGGCTGCCTCTACTCTGTCCCAACACCAGGAAAAGGAAGATTTTCTTCCTCTCATTGTTGTTGGTCAGTCTCTGAGTGGTGTCTGACTCTTTGAGACCCCATGGGTGGCAGCTCGCCTGGCTTCCCTGTCCTTCACTATCTCCCGTAGCTTGCTCAAACTCACATCTATTGAGTCGGTGATGCCATCCAACAATCTCATCCTCGGTCGCCCCCTTCTCTTCCTGTCCTCAATCTTTCCCAGCATCCGGATCTTTTTCCAATGATTGGTTCTTCACATCAGTTGGCCAAAGTATTGCTTCAGCTTCAGCATCAATCCTTCCAATGAATCATCAGATTTTATTTCCTTTAGGATTGACTGGTTTGATCTCCTTGCTGTCGAAGGGACTCTCAAGAGTCTTCTCCAGCTGGATAACCAAGAATTTCTTATCTCAAAATAAAATCTCTGCTTACATTTTTGTGATCTAAAAATCAATTTCCTTAGGACTTGCTCTTTTGTTCTGCAACATTGATGTCTCCTTAAACCTTAAATCAGCAGAGACCCTCCTAGACCTCCTGGATGTTTCTGTATCAGTAGGCTTTTCTTCCCAAACTAATTCCTTGATCCTGACTCAAGTTGCTCAACTCACCTCAACTGATATCATGAGATTCACTATCACCCTTCTGAATATTGACTTCCCCAGGGGCTCAGCCATAAAGACTCTGCCTGCCAAGCAGGATATTCGAGTTCAGTCCCTAGGTAGAGATGATCCCCTGAAGAAGAGAATAGCAACCCACTCCAGTATTCTTCCTTGGAAAATCTCATGGACAGAGGAGCCTGGTGAGCTACAGTTCATGGGATTACAAAGAATCAGACATGATTTTGCTACTAAACAAGAACATCTGAATATTATACTTTCCCTCAAAAATTCCTACTTCCTGGATTTTCATGTTATCCAGACTCCAATCATGTTCATTCAAATAAAGCCTTTCTGCTTTTGAGCTCACTTAATTGCCCCATGCTGTCTGTCATATTGTTTTACATTGCAAATTAGGTTCTCAGTGCCTCCAGCAAACAAGAGAACTCACCTATTGAATCTTTGAACGCTGATCATTTTTGACATGTCTGATTTCATCTCCCTTTCTGAGGCTCAGAGTCTTGACCTCTGAAAGTCCAGTCCATTCCTGCATTTGGATATAGAAGATGATAATTAATGAGCAGAAAGACTGGTCAAATGGATGAACTGATCACTTAAGAAGGTTTTAATAGGGACTAGCCAGGTGTCTTAGTGGCTGAGAATCCACACTCCCAAGGCATGGGACCCAGATTCCATCCTTGGTAGGGTACCTAGATCCCATATACTGCAGCTAAAGATCCTGCATGCTGAAAATAAGACCTAGTGCAGCCAAGTAAATAAATAAATTAAATACATAAATAAATATTTTAAAAAGAAGGCTTTAATAAAATGACTAACTTCCACCAAAATATTAGAGAATTGTTCAGGAAATCTGAATGCTCATTTTTAGTTTGTGTCCCAATTCTCTGGTCACACTTTTTAGGTTAAAATCGTCTTTACTGAGACTATCACCCCAGTCCCATACCACGTATTTAGACTTTTACAGGTAGCATTTTGAGCTGTATCATAGTCAATAATTCATTTCTAGGAATAAGGGAGATCATCAGTCAACTATTGACACATTCATTTTAGACCTAAGAAATAGGTGCCACAATAATACATTGCCCCAATGATGTTAAATTCTGAACTTCACAATAATCCTTTTTATTTCAACTGTATCTGTTTGTAAAAATACAAATTCAAAGCCATGTGTTTAAACTCCTTGGAGCCAGATATATTTTAAAATTCTTTTTTAAAAAATTTTTTTGAAGTGGATATACTGTGTCACATATTTTGCAAGGGGCCTGGGAGAACACTTTGCCATTAAGCACAGCAATCTTCTTGACATGGACTTAGGGATGTTGACAATTAGTAGGATGAATACAGGTTATAAAGAGCCTCTTGCTGGGCCACAGTAGTTAATGCCACTAGATAGGCTCAGGTTGGGTTAAATTGTTCCATTAAATAGTCTTATCAAAAGCTTCAGATTTCAGAAATGTAGTCATGGGATTTTGGACTGTTTTATCATCATTGTCACTACTGAAGCAATTAATGTTGTAGTGAGCTCTTTACAGTGAACCTATATTGTGCCATTGATTCCTCATGAAGTGGTAGTGTTGCCATGGTACTGATGAGCAGACTAAAACTTAAAGACTGTGAGTTTCCTGATGCACATAGTGATAGATAGAGCCAAGATGTGAACTCTGGACTAAATATTTGACTTCAAAGTCAGTAGTCTAGTGATGGTGCCACAGATAACCTATATTCTGTAACTCTATAATAACCTATATTCTGTAACTCTATAATAACCTATATTCTGGGACTCTCAATTTTCAGTATTTCTCATTTCAGAGGATCTTTTGTCCTCAGCTAGAGATATTTCTTTAAGGTAAGAGGATTATGGTTTTCTCTTCTGACAAAGAAAGAGAAATGAAACTTTTCTCTAAACAATCATGCTGTTACAACACTTTCAAATATGTCATTCACAACTCAAAATATGACCACCCAAACCTCAATTAGTTAGTTCCTTATCTGCCCAACTTATAGGATCTGCCAGAATAGTCTTTAATATTTAGATAACCCCTCCTGGTTGGCATTTTTTTCATCCATTCTTTCAACAATTATTTATTAAGTATCTAATCTATGACAGACATCATTTGAGATACTAGGGATACAGTAGTAAACAAAACAGGCAGAATCTCTGCCTTCATGGAATTTATAGTGGGAAGAAGGATAATCATTAAAGTATAGGTGTGTGTGACTAGATGCTGAAGTGTCAGAAAAGCTTAAAGCAGGGAGAAGGACAGGATGAAGAGGGGCCGTAATTGTAAAAATATATTCTTGGAAAGCCTCATTGAAAAGATAGCATTTGGAAGAGAAGCAAGTTGTTGGTGTTTAGTCGCTAAGTTGTGTCTGACTCTTTTGGCAACCCCATGGACTGTACAGCCTGCCAGCTTCCTCTGTCCATGGAATTTCCCAGGCAAGAATACCCAGGTGGTCATTTCCTTCTCCAGGGGATCTTTGAGACCTGGGATCAAACCCTTGTCTCCTACTTGGCAGGCAGATTCTTTACCACTGAGCTGCCTGGGAATCCCAGAGTAGCAAGTGCTGAGCCTTGAAGAGAGAAGTGTACTTGTAGAGTTTGAGAAATAGTAAGAGGGCCAATGTGGCTGAATAAAGTGAGAAGAAAATAAGAGGTATGGTCAGAGAGCTGAGGAAGGCAATAGGACCTGGTCAAATTTGTGTTTCTGCTCAAAACGAAATGTGCGCATTTAGATGGTTTTCTCAGAATGGTATCTGCCTTTGGTGTTAAAAAGAAACTGGAGGAGACTGAGGGCAGGATCAGAAAGGCAGTGGGGGACCCCCTCCTCATCCACCTGCCTGAATCTTCATCCTGCAGGTGGAGCATGGAAAGAGCTAGATTTAAGTCTGAATCTCAAGTGAATCTTTCCTCCCTGAGGCTCCCCAGATATTCACAGTTGTGGAGATCAGAGAAGTCAAAGCCACAGAGGAGAATTAGGATTTAAATTACAGGAAAACCACTCCTCACAGGAACATGGCTCAGAAACCCCATGCCCCAAGTCTCGGTCCACAAACAGAACCAAACTTGGATTTCCAAGCTGGCACCCAGAGTCAAATTCGAATGAGATGAGATGAGATCTTGTGAAGACTTTGCATTGTCAAAAAGAAAAAGAAGGTAAATTAGAAACTAAGGGAAAATCTTCATTTTATAGATTAAAATGAAGAACCCTTAACATGCAAAGCATATGAATAGTTTGCATAAAAAGGTTCTTAAACATGAAAAGATGCTTTAGTATCACTTACAGTGAGACACATGGGAGTTAAAATTATACTTACTATTTTTACTCACCATTTTGTCAAAGATGGAAAAGGTAAGTTAATGTACTCTTTGGCAAAACTGTGGGCAAACAGACAATTTCACGTATTGCTTGTAGAAATGCAGAACCCTATACGAAGGGCAATGTCAATCAGAATTATAAATTCATATGCTGCTTCTTCCAGAAATTATCCTTCTGGGACTTTATCTTATAGCATTACTTACTTACGTGCAAGATAATTTAAGCATAGGATTATTTACTGTGACATTGTTATGTTGCACAACATCGTTGTACAACAATTAATCATGATAGTTTCATGCAACCAAATTCTAAGTTGCTATAAAAGAGGATGAGAAAATGTCCATGTGGAAATATCTCTAAAATATAGTAGTACATTTGAGAAAGCAAGTTATGTAGCATTGCATCTTTTTGTGGAAAGTTGAGAAAAATAAGAATATATTTTCATGTGCTTTTTTTGCATAGGGAAATTCTGGAAAAAAGCTAAGACACTGTATTAATTAGGGTCACTTGTTGGGGAAGGGGGGACATGGAGGAGAGATTTTTCACTGTAATACTTTTATGCATTTGATTTTGAACAAACTTAATGGATGACTTATTCAAAACTAATTAACTGTATAATTAAGTTTGAAATGCACTAAATTCATATCTGTTATTATAATTATTAATATTAAAATTGATATTAATATTAGATACCCTGAGTTCTAGTCAGACTTTGATACAAGCTGACTGTTAGATTCTGGCACACTCTCCTAATTTCTCTAAACTTTCCTAATTCATAAAATGTTAATTTTTGAGGGCCCTTGCACATTTAACATCATAATGACAAGGACCGAATGAATACTTGGAAGAACAAGACGGAATGTGCTGGGGCTTTGAAAAAGAGCACCAAGGGAATGTGAAGTGTTTTGTTTCCTTCATTTTAGAGATGAGAAAATTACAATGCAGAGAAGTTAGGGAGCTTGCGGGGCTTCAAAGCCACTGGGTGGCAGAGTTGGGAATGTGGATCTACACTCTGTGCGAGTTCAAGCCTGCTGAAGGTACCACACTGCCTGAGCGATGCTTTCTACCCTGGAAGGTCTGACCGGGCATCAGAGGCCAGCGCCAAGTAAAAGAAGCACCGCAGGTCCAGGTTTCCTCCCGCCTTGTGCTGGTTCAGTCGTTCAGTCACGTCCAACTCACTGTGACCCCACGGACCGCAGCACGCCAGGCTCCCCCATCCCTCACTGTCTCACGGAGTTTGCTGAAACTCTTGTCCATTGAATCGGTGGTGCCATCCAACCATCTCATCCTCTGTTGCCCCCTTCTCCTCCTGCGCTCAATTTTTCCCATCATCAGGGTCTTTTCCAATGAGTCAGCTCATTGAGTGGCCAAAGTGTTGGAGCTTCAGCTTCAGCATCAGTCCTTCCAATGAATATTCAGGACTGATTTCTTTTAGGATGGACTGGTTGGATCTCCTTGCAGTCCAAGGGACTCTCAAGAGTCTTCTTCAGCACCACAGTTCGAAACCATCAATTCTTTTGTGCTCAGCTTTCTTTATAGTCCAGCTCTCACATCCATACCTGACCACTGGAAAAACCATAGCTTTGAATACATGTACCTTTGTCCTCAAAGTGATGTCTCTAAGTTTATTGCCTTAGTCCTGCTCAGACTGCAAGATTGACAACCAGTCATTGTCAGGAAGAGCCCTGTTAGGTTTCTGTGTTTTCCTATTAGTCACATCAATTTATTGACCATGTCATCTAGGACAATAGGGCTCTTACTTGAATGGAATGTGGATTTAGTAGGGGAGGAGGGTGTTCCCCCTTAAATTGAAGACCTACATTTTAAGTGGCTCCCTGTTTCAGAATCAGACAAAACATGCCTAGAACTTAAATGACACCTAAACCGTGCCGGACAATTTAGATGCACTTAGAAGTGACAACACCTGTGTGTCCAGCTGTCTCTGAAAAGGAGGTATCATTTATCAGAATGGCTTCCAAATTGCTCTGTTTTGTGCAACCACGACCCACAGGTTCCCATCAGTGTGGAAACTGAGTGGTGTGGGGAATGCTTCCTGGAGTGGCCGTGAAGAAACGGGTTTGCTTGGTTTCCACTGAAAATTCCAGAATAATTTTCTGGTGGTGAGCAGAGGCCCTTATATGCTATGATCCTTTGAGGGGCGGAGTGGTTGCTGATGTTTTCTAATCTCAGCCTAAAGCATGTTTTGGAAACCAGCATACGATTAATTTCCCGATTGCTGCAGGGTTGTTTTAGGACTTTTTTTTTTTTTCCATTTTAATTTCATTTTAAAGCTGGGACACTGCAAAGCTCTGTAAACAAAGTAATCGATCAATTGCTATCAGCAGTTCTTGTGAGAGGTCAGAATAATTTGATGGATTCCGGACAATAGAAAAAAAATAGTGCAAGCAGCTTGAATAAATTAATGGACATGATTATAAGTGGAGATAGGGGTCCCCACAGGTGTTCTTAAAGGAGAACATTCATTCTGGCTCCAAGGTGCCTGCATCCCTCAGGCCACATGGAGTCAGTTGTGGGTGGATACTTCTCATTTACAGCCTCCAGTCCATTTTTGAGCTTCTTGCTTTTGCAATCCGAGGCTTTACCTGGACTGCAGGTAGCAGAGATTTAAAATGGTTCCTCATTTATTTTAAATTTGCATCAAGCTACTAAATGTTAGTGCAGGAAGAGACGCTTAGGTTTGTGTGTGTGTGTGTGTGTGTGTGTGTGTGTGTGCCCTGACTCCCTTCTGTGAGAAAGCAAGACTTTGGATCCCAGAAAGGAGGAGATGTGATTTACTCAAGGTTATGACTGCTTGTTGTCAGAACCAAGCCTCAAGTTCAAGTTCTCTGCCTTCACGTTCAGTGCTCTTTTCTTCATGGCATCACATTGCCCCCAGGTGTCATTCAGGTAATTGTAACGTGACCAACATTGTCCTTGTGGCCTCTTCCTGCACCTCCTTTTTCCTCCCTCTTCACTTTCTCTTCCACCTTTCGTAGCACCTCCTGCTTACATTCTCCCCAAACACAGTTTCTGAGCCAGAATTCTTTGCTATCTATTTATTGTTGACTATTTTAAATGCTATTTATACTTAGACTTTTAAATACTACCTATGCCCCTGCGGAAGGAAATGGCAACCCACTCCAGTATTCTTGCTTGGAGAATCCCATGGATGGAGGAGCTTGGTGAGCTACAGTCCACAGGTCGCAAACAGTCAGACATGACTGAGCGACTTTACTTTCACTTTCATGCCCCCGCGTGGTTGTTCCAATAACCAAATACTGGTCATGTGTTTTCTCAGCTCCAGCCAGGACTTTCTGCTCCTGTGCAGATTGTTAGGTTGGCTCACGCTCTTACCATAGCTCTCCCTAATGTGGGTGGGCCTCATCTAATTAGTTGAAGGTCGGAGTAGAACAAAACCACTTGTATGCTTGAACAGGAGATCATTCTTCCCCAGACTGACTTCAGACTTTATCTGCACCATCGACGCTCCTGAGGTCAGGTCACCAGCCCACCCTGTAGGTTTGGGGCTTGCTGGCACCCATAGGCCATGTCTTTATCACTTTCAGGAATTCTCTTTCATCTGCCTCTTCTTCCCCAACCGAAGAACTCCAGTTCTTCGTGTAACACTCAGTTCAGCTTTCATCATCTCTCAACTCCTGGCAAAATGTCCCCTCTGTCTCTCACTTCCTGCTGTTTTCTCCAAGACACAAACATTTTTACTTCTCTTTAAAAAATTCATTCTCTTCTGCTCATCTTTCGTAAAAGTCAGTGTCTTTTCTCCACTGTAAACACCCTGAGGGCAGGGGATGCGTCTTTATCATTTTTCTTTCCTGAGTCCTACTTTCTGCTGTTCCAGGTGCGTGCCACGTGCTTACTGTTAATAAAAGCTCACTTAGTCAATGAGTCAGCAGATGCTAGAGCTTGAACATCTCCACTGAACCCCGTACAGACATGCCCAGTGACTCCTGCCTGCTCTCTGGGGTGTTTAGTCGGTTTCCTTCTCTAGTCATCTGTTCAAAACAGGCATCTTGAGTTGCAGCTTACAGCCCTGCTCTCTGAAACCCATTCTTCCTCTAATCTCCCTTATCTCAGGAAACAGTGTCACCGCCCATGCAATGGCTCAGACAAAATTGTTCTGCTTTCATTTTCTCTTACCTCTAGCCTGGCTGCAAATCTTCTGACTCTAGTCATCCCAAATGTGGGCACATCTTCTTTGCGACCCTTGCCTGGCACTGTCATCTCTGGCTAATAGCACCTGAACTGTCCTCATCATATTTATTTCCTTCTCTGTATATCAGCCTGTCTGAGTGTTCCGTCTGATTGTTTACAATGTAAAGCTGTTCCCTCAGCACGTGCTATGGTTCCTCTTTTTTTTTTTTGCTGTTATCGTTTTCCTTTTTTTGGGGGGGGCATGCCATATAGTATGCAGTTCCCCAACCAGGGATTGGACCCCCTGAAGTAGGAGGGCAGAGCCTTAACCACTGGACCACCAGGGAAGCCCCCTGGTTGCTCTTAAATTATCCGTTCATCTCTCTTAGGATAAAAAAGATTCTTACCATGGCCTAGGAGGTACTGTGTGACCTGTTCTTGCCCCTCTCCAGGGTCACCACCTCCTCCTGTGTTCTTTCTCATTCCTGTGCAATGTAAGGATTGCTGTTCTTCAGAGACCCCCAACAGGTTCTAACATTGGGAGCTTCACTGCTTTCTCTCTACCTGAACTTCCCTTCCCAGAGCTTCCTATGGCTTTTTTTTTTTTGGCTGCACTGGGTATTAGCAGGACTCAGGATCTTCTATCTTTGTCTCAGCTCGCAGGATCTTTAGTTGTGGGCTTGGGATCTAGTTCCTGGGCCAGGGTTCAAACCCTAGCATCCTTCATTGGGAGCTCAGAGTCTTAGACACTGGACCTCCAGGGAAGTCCCTCTATGGCTTGCTTTCTGAGATCATCAAGTTTAAACTCAAAGACCACTTCTGCAGAAAAGGCTTTCCTATTCTCTCCCTGTCTCAGGAAGCTCCACCATCTTCCCATCAGTCTTTGCCATCAATACTTTTGGTATGAATAGCCTTAAGTATTGGGCTTCCCTAGTAGCTCATCATTAAAAAAAAAAAGGTTCAGTGGTAAAAAGAAAAATCTGCCTGCTATTGCAGGAGACATGGATTCATTCAGTCCCTGGGTTGGGAAGATCCCCTGGAGGAGGAAAGGGCAACCCACTCCAGTATTCTTGCCTGGAGAATTCCATGGACAGAGAGGCTTGGTGAGCTACAGTCCATGGGGTCACAAAGAGTCAGACACCGCTGAGCATGCAGGCTAGCATGTAGTGGCTCAGATGGTAGAGAATCTGCCTGCAGCGCAGGAGACCCGGGCTTGATCGCTGGGTTGGGAAGATTCCCTGGAGAAGGGAATGGCTACCCACTCCAGTCTTCTTGCCTGGAGAATCCCATGGACAGAGGAGCCTGGTGGGCTACAGTTCGTGGGTTTGGAAAGAGTCGGACACGACTGAGCACGCATGCGTACACGTAGGGGCTCAAGCGGTAAAGAATCTGCCTCCGATGCAGGTCCCCGGGTTCAATCCCTGGATGGGAAAGATCCCCTGGAGAAAGGAATAGCTACCCACTCCAGTATTCTACTAGTTGAAATCATGTTGCTTACTAGTTTGCTTGTGTCCCTCCCGGACTCAAGTAGGAGCTCCATGAGAGCAGAGACTTTAAAAAAACAAGCTGCGTTTCCTGAGCTCTCAGAACATACTCAACACGTAGTAGGTAGACAATGACTATTTGCTGTATAAATAAATAGGAGACCGAATGTTTATTAGATTTGGATGCTTTGATTTGAGTGGTTATTTTTCCCTCTTTAAATGTACTCAGCATGTTCTTGGCAAGAGAGCACAGGAGAGTGAATATAAGTCAGATGATATATGGGAAAATGAGAAAATAAAAAGGCAAAACTGCTGAGCTACTGAATAGCGAATCTTAAGGGGAACTTTCTTATTTTCAATATCTTTATTTCCTGGAATAGAAATAGAATATCTTCATTGGGAAAGGAAATCCCAGCGGAACTTACAAAACATGAAAGAGAATTGCTTTGCCTTTTTGGACTTTGTTTTGCTTTACTTTGCTTCGATGTATGAAATGAGGTTTCTGTGCAACTTTATTAGGTCAATGTTTACAATAACATTATCCTCAGGGCATAGGAGAGAGATCAGAAGCATTAGCAAAGGGTGCAGGGCAAGAAAACTACCAGGCTTTCAGACCTACTCTGTGCTTTATGGTAAGTATAATAGTACCTGAAACTGATTGAGGAATTCATTGTTGTCCTCTGATACGTGCACTGTCTGATTTGATCCTGTTCAGTCTTTATGGCATCTGGATAAATTAGTACCGTTGTCATTGATTTTGTTGATGATGAAACTGACTCAAAAGTATTTCACTTTCCAAGCCACATGGTTGATGCCTGATGAAGGTGTCCCTTCCCCTCCCAGGGACTGTAACATCTTCATTAGCTGATCTACTTGATCCAGTCCCTCTTCCTCTAAGGCTTTCTCAAGACTGGACTGTCAGGCTGTCACTGGGCGGTCGGGTGTGTTCTCTGATTCCTTCTGACCCGCCAGCTTCAGGACACAGGATCCTGCTGGTGTCCAAGCACCCATGGGACATCTGTGGCATGGTGGAGAGAGTGTGAGCCCTCTATTTGGAGATTAGAGTGAACTCGGCAGGCTTGGGACAGGGCATGGGCTTTGTTCATCTCTGGACTCCCAAGACTTGACATGGTGCCAAGAACAGAGAACATAGTCCATAATTTTTAAATTTCCCAGGAACCTGCTATTTTACTTGATCTCTCAGAAATCCTCTTATAACTCTGGCGGATGGATCTGTCAGGCAAGTAACAGCCATCTGGGATAAGGCTGGTAATGGTGCATATTGTGGCTAAAAATAGCATGTCACTTTGCAGAACATGGAGCAGAGGGCTACAGTCTCTCACTTTCCTTGTGTGGATATGGAGATAAAAAATATCATAGTGACCATGTGAGATTTCTGTGGGGTTCCATGAATTAATGTGCAGAGCCTCTTAATAGTGTGCCAGGCTTATCATGAATACTTAATAAATGTTAGCAAGAGCTATTAAAGTTCTTATGCAAACCTTATGAGGAGATCATCTTGCATATGCCCATTTCATGGATGCTATCACTGAGCCTCAGCTGGTGAAGTGACTTTTCCAAGTTCTCACAGGTAGGAAGCAGAAGTCCTTAGGTTTGCCCCAGTATCTGTTTGTCTTCAGTCCTAGAATGCTGAGTCCTTCAAAGGACATTTGACAGCAACAGGAGACATTTGTGATTGTCACCCCAGTGGGTGTTGCTCTTGGCACATAGTGTGTCGAGGTATAGGGTGTCCTGAGCATTTTCCAATACTCAGGGCAGCCTCTTCAACAAAGAATACGCTCAGTCGCTTCCATCATCTCTGACTCTCTGCCACCCCATGGACTGTAGCCCTCCAGGCTCCTCTGTCCATGGGATTCTCCAGGCAAGAATACTGGAGTGGACTGCCATGCCCTCATCCAGGGGGTCTTCCTGACCCAGGGACTGAACCTGCATCTCCTGCATTGCAGGTGGATTCTTTACCCACTGAACCACCTGGGAGCCCGCAACAAAGAATAATCCTGTCCAAATGTCACTAAAGCCACGGCTGAGAAATTGTGCTTTTACCAGTGATCAATTCCATTGATTCACCATAACGCTGTAATCACAATCTAATAACCGCAGAACAGACACCCCTAGGCAGTGCTGCCAACCTTATTCCCAAGGGATCTGGTTACCTTCAGTTGCCTGGAAGCTGGTGTTGTTAGCAGAGATGATTCAACTGGGCCAGCCTGGGGCACCAGCTCGTCTTTAAGTCATAATGAAACTCCTGGTAACAGTGTCATTGTTAAAGGAAAAAATTCTATTTCAATCACAACTCCAAGATTACCCTTTGTGATGTTTGCCACACCTATAATTCATTAACCCGTGGTATAGTCTCTTTATGTCATCTTCCTTTTTTACAATATAAACTCTCTGATGACAGGGACTGTGCTGGGCTTGTCCACTGCTTCTCCTTAGCTCCTGGCAGAAGGTTCTGGATGACAGCCTAAAATAGGTCCAAGTTGGAGACACACTTGTATAAATAAATAATCTAGGCCAGCAACTGAAAATATAAAAACAGTGTCTAGTGCCCAGCAGAAAAGTTTGTGCTATTTAAGATGTATTAGACACTATAGAATGTTTGAAGGATTTGAAATCCAATGTTCATTCATTCAAGCATTTGTTGACTAGTGCTGTGCTTAGTCACTCAGTCGTGTCTAACTCTTTGCAGCCCCGTGGACTGTAGCGCACCAGGTTCTTCTGTTCATGAAAATTTCCAGGCAAGAGTACTGGAGTGGGGTTGCCATTTCCTTCTCCAGGGGATCTTGCTGAGCCAGGGTTTGAACCTGTGAAACTGCATTTCCTGCATTGGTGGGAGGATTCTTTACCACTGAGCCAAAGTATCATCTAATATAAAATAAAAATCTTAAAAAGAAAGATCATTCCAGGGTTATGTGCAGCTTCTGGGCACAGAGGGTGTTCAGTCAATGGGTGATCATACGTGGTGGCTTTTAAACATGTCCACACATTCTTGGACACATCATCCATTAAGAGGGAGCATCTCTGTCCCTCCCCTTAAACCTAGGCAGACTTGGGGAGTCCCTTGGCTAATAGAATGTGGCAGAATTGAAGCCATGTGACATCTGAGGCCAGGTTGGGAAGAACCAAATGACAAGCTTAGCAACCTTGGAGAGAGACCAGAGCATCAGAGAGGGGGAAAGAGATACATGGAGAGACACACACAGAGATAGAGATATCCACAGATTCTCAGGTCTGTCCAGGTGTGTGTGAAGATGCCTGGGAGCCAGACACATCCTGACTGTAGACACATCTCCTGCTTCAGGGACATCAACTAGGGAAGGGTAAGGAGACGGGGAGACATATTTTGGAAGCTGAGTCTTGAATATTTTATTGAAGTCAGATTTTGTAAAAGTCCTATATGGTTTATTCTGAAGACTGATCTGTAATTGGGATTTTTGTCCAGGGTAGGGGAGATACAGTAAACATTTGAGAAGATTCAAGGCACTGTGAACCATGACTTCAATAGTTTACCCTGTAGAATTCAGACTCATTACAGGTTGTATGGAGTAAAGTATCGTTACATGATCTCTATGGAAGAGAGGCGGTTAGATGCCTGTCAAACATGCAATCGTTTTGCTTTTATTATTCTAGAAATAGATTATCATTTTAATCGGAATCTTTTTTTAAATTAAAGTATCTCTGATGTACAATATTATATGTTACAAGTGTACAATAGAGTGAATCACAATTTTTAAAGGTTAGACTCCATTTATAATTATAAAATTTTGGCTATATCCTCCGTGTTTTACAATGTATCCTTGTAGCTTATTTTATACATAGTTGTTTGTACCTCTTAATCCCCTACCCCTATGTTCTTTCGCTTCACTTCATTCTCCCAATAAAAGTGTGTAAAATGTAATTAGACAACATTTCAGAAAGCCCCTTCTCATTCACAGTAAAAGCAACTATTTTAATGAATGTCCAAAGATTAGGTTTGTTTTTAAAAATTGGAACTTATTTCCCATTTTTTCTCTTACAAAAGAGAACAAGAAAAAAAAAATGTCAAGAAATGAAGCCAAAGAAGATTCTCCTAAGGCCATGATCTTCTCTACAGCAATCAAGCATTTGGCAGCATATGAGGTATCAGGGGAGACCACAGATGCCCACATCCAAAAAGCAATCTTTCCTCCTGGTATTGTGACATTTGGTTCCACCTTCTGCCCTTTGGATAATAATATTCCAGTGTGATCTGATGTCATCTACCATTGGCAGTGTTTATTTTTACTTCTTTCTGGCAAAAGAGAAAATGCTATTCCAGGTTTAAGAGTGTCTGCTTCCCACCTGATGGGGAAAACAGTTGCCTTGGCAAGACTGCAGAGGGTTGAAGGGCTATGAGCGGCAGAACGGGCAGTGTTCTTGCAAAACAGTAGACACTCAGCTTCTCCGGCTACTTGAATTATTGATGGTGATTTCGGCACTGCGCTCACGATGCCTGGAGCGATTAGGGCTCTGGGCTAGAAAAGCTGGAGGAGTTGTGTTTGAGTCGAGCCAGAGAGGCTTCTGCCTTGCGGAAACCCTTGGGGCTAAGCCAGGAGGGCTCTCCATCTAAGAACTCTTTAGAAATGTGTGCCATTGTGGTGGGCACCCAGGGGGCTCGGAGAAGCCAAGGGCTCTAGAGTGTGGGCTCAGTTGTGTCCGACTCTTTGCAATCTCATGGACTGTAGCGGCCAGGCTCCTCTGTCCATGGGGTTTCCCGGGCAAGAATTCTAGCGTGGTTGCCATTTTTTCCTCCAGGGCATCTTCCCAACTGAGGGATCGGATCTGCATCTCCTGTGTCTCCTCCATCGGCAGGCGGATTCTTGACCACTGTGCCACGTGGGAAGCCCCAAGAGCTCTATGTGTGTTCATTGCTTTATTGATTTATTAAGTCCCTGGGGCACAGAGAGAGAGATGGGCTTGATGTCAGTTGTCCCTGGTGTGTTGTGTGACTTGATGGGGGTCCTTGAAGCTCTCTGAAGATTAGAAGTGACTCCCAAATTTCTCAGTCACCATTATACCCCTAGAGTTGGAATTGGCAAGTCAGAGGATGCAATGCCTGTCTTCCCTGAGTTCTAAACAAGCTGAGGAATGAAGAAAAGAAATCTACATTGGGATAGAAAAGTCAGAACATCCCCCCGGCCCTGCATCAGTGCAGGGAGACTGCAGGTCTCAGCGTGTAGAGCTGGTCATTGAAGCTTCTAACCCAGATCCAGGGAATGAGTCGGGCTCAGTTCCCTGGTCACCAGACTTCAGGGTCTGGCAGTCTTCACAGCCTCTATTGCCGAGTTCCCTGGGTCCAAGAACAATCAAGACCTCCAGCTATCTGCTGGCAGCCTGCTCTCAAGAAGAGAAGAGCATGAGCTAGGCTGGCTCGAGTTTCTCCTTGTAACTTGCTTATAACGTGTCTCTAGACTCGCCCAAGGAGCAGTGAAGGAGACCCTGAAAAGAAACCGGCGGTGTGGCCTTCCTCCACCTGGAGGAAAGTGAGGTGTGGAAAGCAGCTTTCCTTTCTGCCCACCAACATCTAGCAACATGCATCTGTTATGTCATTGAGAGGATCAATGTAGCTATATGTAAAAACACTGTACTAACCAGGGACTTCCCTGATGGTGCAATGTTTAAGACTTTTCTCTCTTAACTCAGGGGGCACAAGTTCAATATCTGGTCCAGGGAACTGAGATCCCTCGTGCCACATGGCATGGCCTAAAAATAAATAAAAATAAAACAACAGCAACACCATGAAAAAAATAAAGGGGACAGAGAATGCAAATAGATACTTAAATCAATGTTGAAAAACAAAACAGGTATTAACCAGGAAACCTTTCACAACTATAAGATGGCACTATAGGTCTTTATTGTCCAGAAAGCCCCAGGTCAGCAAGTCTTTGTAAAATAAACAAATAAAAAACTTCATCCAAACAGATTTATATCCAAATATTTTTACTGACTTTCTGTCTTCACTAAGTAGATGGTTACTGGAGTCAAATTTCAAAGGTTTGGATTTTATTTCTACTATTTCGCAGCTGTGTGACCTTGGGCAAATTGCTTAACCTTTCTGTGTCTCAGATAAGAATAGTTTCTTAGGAGAGTTGTAAGAATTAAAGATGTTAATATAAGCTTAAACCAATATCTGACATGTGGGAAGTATAAAGTAAAAGTTAGTAATGATGATGATTATTAATAAAGTGTAACAGAGCCAGAGTGGTGAACATTAATCAGATTACAGCACTCTAATGCTTGAAACCCTGCCAGTGCTTCCTGTTGCTCTTAGGATAAAAGCCTCAGTAGAGCCCCTGTGTAACTTAGCATCTGCCTCTTCTTCATCCTCAGATCACCCTCCTAAACTCCTTTCTCGAGGTGCTCTGGCTACATGGTCATCACATGTGTTCCTTGGTTTCACCAAGCCTGCATCCATCCTAGAGGCATGCTTACTGCTCCTTCTGTCTGGAAGCCTCTTTCTCTGACTTTTCTCCTGCCGGGCTTTTTCACATCCATTAGGTTTCTGCTTGAGAGTCATGCCCTTGAAGAAGAAGGCCCTTTGTAAAGAGGTTCTGCTCTGCCATGACAGAGCCCAATATCTTTTTTTTTTCATAGAACATATCATAGTCTACATATATATATATATATATTTTTTTTTCTTGCTAGTTTGTTATCTGTTTCCTCCTTGGGACATGAAAAGGGCAAGGACTGAGTCTGTTTTACTTACTTCTTCATCCCCAGCATCTTTCAGATGGCCTGGCGACAGGAAGTAATCCAAAAGCACATGTTGGTTGAATGGATGGGAAGGACAGGTTCTCAGGCATCTTGGAGCAGAGCCCAAGTCCTGCTGCCTGAGGCCATTGGAACCAGCCAGTCATTTCATCACGTCGCTCAGACTCAGTCTCCCCACCTGCAAAAATGAGAGACGGGACACTTGTGTTCCCAGCAGCATTTTGCACAATGGCCAGAAGATGGAGGCTCCCAGGTGAGCATCGGCAGATGGATGGGGGAAGAGGGGCAGTCTATCCATGCAGTGGGGTAGTAGTCAGCCTTAAAAAGGAAGGAAATGCTGACACATGCTACCCCCGAATGAACCCTGAGGATGGCAAGCGAAGTGAGGGAAGTCAGTTACGAAAAGCAAATGCGATAGGATATGATTCTACTCATATCAGGTGTTCACAAGAGTCTCATTTATAGACACAAAGAGTGAAATGGTGGTTGCTAGGTCTGGAGGGAGAGGAAATGGGGTATTGTGATTCAGCAGGCATGGAGCTTCTGTCCTGTAAGATAAAAAATGTTCTGTGGAAGGATGTTGGTGATGGCTGCACAACTGTGTGAATGCACCTAACGCAGCTGACCAGTGCACTTAAAAATGCTGAAGATGGTTGGTTTCATTCATGTGTGTACACACACACACACACACACACACACACACACACACATATTATCACAGTTAAAAACAGAAAATAAAAGAAAAATTTTAAAAATAGAAGAAAGGAGAAAATGCTTTGTCTTAGCAAAAATAGAACCTGGATAATCAAAAGCCTCACGGGGCCTATACTGGCAACCAAATAAACTCTCTCAAAGACAGAGCAATTGAGTGTAGGATTTGAAATCAGAAAAGTGAGGCATTGAGAGCTGGATTATAAAAACCATTATTGAAACAAAAATATAAACTTGCAATTAAATATATGACATTAAAAACAATTGTAATGGATAAAAAATTAAGGACTTAGATTTATTTCTCCTTTTTAGTACATTCTGTATGTATACAAAGCATATTTCATTTAGCTTACTCAACATTTCAGATGATCTTCTTATAGGAAGCTACAGAGGGCATTTGGCGAAATTCCTTCATTGCAAAAAACCTCTTTACTGCGCATTTTTAAAAAGCTTCAGAAAGAAATCCTATATGTATCTGTTGTTGTTCAGTTGCTCAGTCATGTCCGACTCTCTGCAGCCCCATGGACTGCAGCACGCCAGGCTTCCTTGTCCTTCACCATCACCCGGAGCTTGCTCAAACTCATGTCTATCGAGTCAGTGATGCCATCCAACCGTTTTGTCTTCTGTTGTCCCTGTCTCCTCCCGTCTTTGATCAATATCTATCTATATATCTGATTCACTTTGCTGTACAGTAGAAACTAACAGAAATTGTAAAGCAACTGTACTTTAAGAAAATTTAATACAAAAAAATTAAAAAAACCTCAGAGAAAAAAGCTGAACACCTGTTCCAAAGAGTTGTCATGTTCCTCAGTTTAATCATTGTTCTGTCTCCCAGCCTACATACTGAAGGTTATTTTCATTTTAATGTGCATTTTGGTAATAATATTTATAATGTAATTGTGGTGAGGCTGGTCTTGGCTTCAGTTTCTGTCTTGCTATATTAAACCCACCTGTCACCTCACTTATTTACAGCTAGGACTGCTGCTGTCTGGTCCTTTTCTCTTCATCACTCCCCATTTCCTTACCCTGAGGCCTGTCTGCAGCAAATACCTGGGACTCTTTAGCTGAGTCCTTTCCTCCCTGAATTGCAGGGCAGAGGCAGCTAGATAGCTGGGGTGTAGCTCCCCTGAGGAAAAACCCTCAACTGATGGCATTCAGAAGTGGTGGATATTCACCCCAGTGTCCTTAACTTTGGGTGACATAACTCAGCAATAATTATCTCTGGACCTGTTCAGTCCTAGTGGTATGGACTCCCTCCTGCCCCACCTCCCACCTGCTTGTCATCAGTGCACGATTCACTGTGTTCCTTCCACCCTCACCTCAATTTCCCATTCATTTATGGTGCTTCCTGAGAACTCTCCCCATCTGAATGAAAAGGTGCCTGCTCAGTTGCTCAGTTATGTCCAACTCTGCAACCCTATGGACTATAGCCTGCCAGGTTCCTCTACCTATGGAACTTTCCAGGCAAGAATATTGCAGTGGATTGCCATTTTCTCCTTCAAGGGGTCTTCCTGACTCAAGGATTGAACCTGTGTCTCCTGCATTGCAGACGGATTCTTTACCACTGAGCCAATCTTTGTTCAAGGTGTGCTTCTGGGACCACCAAGTTGCAGACATCTGTCTGCATCTTCTGACTTTTGCATTATTTTTGGAAGGTTGCTCTTTCATTGCAAGTACTATTGGGATCTTTCACTTGACTGGAGTAAGGTTGGTGAATGTGGATGGCGTGGTTCCAACAGACCCATTCCCTCCAAGAGCATTGTTTATGCAAGATTCCCCATCTGGCTATCAAGTCAAAAGATTGTGAGAACAATGAATATGTTGCCTTCATTTCTCTTCTTCTCTTCATATGGATAATTTTATTCAAAATTTTTGGAAGGTTGTACTATCAGAGCTATCAGTTATGGAAACCTGACTCCTCAAAGGAAGAAGAAAAGGAATGAATACTTCCTCAGTACATACTGTGAGAAAAAGGCATTGCTTGGTGGTTTAGACTTAATTATTGTATATTATCATCAGAATTTGGAAGATATTATTGCCCTGCCTGATGATTAACTTTATGTGTCAACTTGACAAGGCTAAGGGATACCCAAATAGCTGTTAAGATATTATTTCTTGGTGTGTCTGTGATGGTGTCTCCAGAAAAGATTAGAATTTCAATCTCAATTGGTAGACTGAGTAAAGATCACCCTTCTCAGGGTAGGTGGGCATCATTTAACCCTCTGAGGACCCAAATAGAACAAAAAGACACGGGGAGCACAAGGTCGTCTTCTCTCTTCTTGATCTGGGGCACCCATCTTCTCCTGTCCTCGGTTATCGGTTAGCAGAGGTTCAGTTGCCTGAGCCTTGCAATCTGGACTGAATTATATCACTGGTTTCCTGGGTCTCCAGCTCACCAGTGGCAGATTGTAGGACTTAGCCTGTATAATTATGAGAGCCAGTCCCCATAATCAATCTCCTCTTATCTCTCTCTCTATATATAGATCGTATTGGTTCTGTTTCTCTGGAGAATCTTGACTAATATACCCTGTTTTATAGGTAATGGTGTTGAGAGAAGATGTGTTACCCAATGCCTCAATATGTTCCTATGTAAAATGGAGACAGTATTAGGACCTTATTTCCCTGTGAGGATTACAGGCAATACCACAAAGGTACTGAGAACAATTCCCAGCAATTAGCATGACATCAGCACATCTTAACTGCTGACTTTCTTGTTGCTATGATACGACTGGTAAGTGACAAGGGCAAGAATCCCTCTTGGGTCTTCCTAGAAACCATGCATGTTTCATCATTTCCCACGAGGTACTGTGAAACTCCAACCTTTGGGAAGAGGATGGTACTATCTAACAAACATCAAGCCAAGGCTTACAAATAACAAGAAAGCAGTTAAGAGATTTTCCTGGTTAACAAAAATCTTAACCAGAGGTTAAGACTTCACCTTCCAATGCAGGGAACGCAGGTTTGATCCTTGGTCTAGGAGCTAAGATCAAAGCATAAAATAGAACAATATTGTAACAAATTCAATAAAGACTTTAAAAATGCTCTGCATCAAAAAAACAAAAAACTAACAAAAGTGGTTTAAAAATTGTATGTTGCAGTTTGTCACTGTTTGTAAGGTATAACAACATCTATGTTTTATATAATTATCCTGAGAGTGGTGTGTGTGTGTGTCTGTGTGTGTGTGTGTGTGTGTGAACCAGAAACACCCATGCACAGGATAATCAAGCATTTGCATTGCTGTGTGGTGAGGCTCTGAATGCATTGATTTTATTTTTTGTCATTTTCTCTGCTTTTATATTTTTTGAGAATGAGCAGCTATTTTTGTACAACTGTAACTGTTAAAAAAAGTGCTCACCAGATAAAGTTTGCATAAGGGACAAAATAAAATATTCATTGGTTTCTATAGATGAGACATGCTGGCACTGAGACCCTCTCCTTAAGCCCATCTGCAAATAGATGCTATAAAGGGAAGATCCAAGTTACTATGGGCCTTCATATTTTTATTAATACTCAGAAATATGCATCCCAGTAGGAGCCATTTTCCATAACTATGAATAGAAGCATGGTGATGCTTAAGATGCTGTTGAAGTCTCTCAGTAAATAATGCATTGAGCTCAATGACTTATTTCTAGATTCCATCAAATGATTGGCCTCAGGTCACAAAGTACTTTCCATCTTGATCAGGGTTGGCCTGGGGCCTGGAACAGACCTGAACATGTGCATTGTGCCATGTGTTTGTCCCTTGCAGAGGTCTGACTCTCAATAAGCAGTGGCCTGGCGTGTGTGTGGAGCTTCTCTGCACATCCATTCATCCTGCAGAGTGAGCAGGATGGCAGTTCGGAGATTCCAGAAAACATGGTGAGCCAAGACCATGTACTAAAATGGAAATAGAGGAAAGAGAGAGGAATCTATAAATGATAATTATTGACAAGGATGTAGGGAAACATCCTTGTTTTCCTAATATGCTATTGGAAGGATAAAATGGTATAGATAGTAGGAAAAACAAGTTACCATTACCTAGTAATGTTGATCAGACGAGTAATACTTCAACCCACATGCACATCGCATGTACACATACTTGTACCAATTGACGTGTGTAAGGGTGTTCATTCTTCATGTCTTCCATTATCTCTTTTCCCAATCTGATTGCATAAACCAACATTATAATCACTCCCTTCTGGATACCTCCAACTCTTTAGACCTGGGGCAGGGTCATATGTTTTTTAAATAAAGTTTTATTGGAAACACAGAAGCAGGCCATCTGTTTACATATTGCCCGTGGCTGTTTTCATGCTGCTATGGCAGAACTCAGTGGTCCCTACAGAGACCCTGCGGCACACAAGGCTTAAAACATTTACTGTATCTCTTTTTGCAGAAAATGTTTGCTGACTCCTGATACCGTCTCCCCTTTTTTCCAAAACAGGACTAAAATAAGCCTACCTAAATCTAAGTCTTTTCTTCCTATCTCATGCAGCTCAATATCTCTGAAGAAAAACACACAGGCATATTGCTCTGTCTCCCTTTACATTGTTAAGTGTTAATCCCAACTGAGATCTTAAGTGATTTTTACTACTGTTTGTTTTCTCTCTCATTCTTCTAGATGAATAATTTATACCTTCCTTCCCTGGTGGCTCAGACGGTAAAGCGTCTGCCTGCAGTGCAGGAGACCTGGGTTCAATCCCTGGGTCCGGAAGATCTCCTGGAGAAGGAAATGGTAACCCACTCCAGTATTCTTGCCTGGAAAATCCCATGGACTGAGAAGCCTGGTAGGCTAGTTGGACACGACTGAGGGACTTCACTTTCACTTTCACTCAAAGACCTCCTTGAAAGCTTGGTACCTAATCCTCATTCTCAGTCCTTGTCCTAGTTTTCTGCTTCTAAGAACAAGTAGAAGTAAACAGAAAAGGTTCTCACCAACACGTCTGCTCTGTCTTCATATGTACAACAGCTAGCTAATTCTGCATACCAAACTGCTCCTAACCTTAACACGGTCATGATTTACTATGTTCTCATAAGCCTATAGATCAACAGAGCAGTTTCGATTATTTGGACCCGGGTTGGCTTATTTCATTTCACATATTTGTGGTCAGTTGGTGACTAGCCTTGGTGGGGTGGGCTTCAGTGACTCAGTTCTTTTTCACATCTCTCACATCCCTCAAGCAGGCTCATCCAGGCTTTTTGATAGGCCGGTGACCAGGAAGCATAAGTATATAAGAAGTTTTTCAATCTCCTTTAATCTTAACCTGATACTATCCTATTGGC
Organism: Oryx dammah; assembly: GCF_014754425.2. Taxonomy (NCBI): domain Eukaryota; kingdom Metazoa; phylum Chordata; class Mammalia; order Artiodactyla; family Bovidae; genus Oryx; species Oryx dammah. The sequence goes on along the minus strand of NW_024070203.1, from coordinate 18,891,868 downwards.
TAAAATAAGTCAAATGTCAAGTTCAAAGTCAATGTCAGCATGGACACAGGGAGATATGAAAAATCAAACCCACTAATACATCAATATACTACTGTATTTATATAATTGGATAACTTACCACTCTAGTGGTACAAGTCACCATCATCCTTGAAGTTTATTTTCACAATAACCCCCAACCAGACTCCTCAATTCATATCTAGATTTTTGATGTTCACACTCATCACAGCAACCAGAGTGACTTATTAAAGAGTAAATAGCACCATGCCACTCTTCTCATCAAATCTCCCCACGGACTTCCTATTCCACTTAGAGTAAAAGCAGAGATGCTTATCCTGACCATCAAGTTCTACATGCCTTAGCTTCCCTGTAGCATTTTTTACCTATTTTCTCCACTCTTTCATAGTCACTGATCCAGGCACCATAGCTCACTTACCATGTCTCAAATAGTCCAAAATCCTACTTACTTAGGTGTTTGTATTCTGTTTGGAATACTTTTTCCTCCAGAGAGCACCAGATTTAGATTGCTATACAAATGGCCACCTTGTCAATGAAAATTTCCCTGCCTATGCTGTATAACATATGACCACACTACACTTTCTAACTGCAACAATCCCAATCCCCCTTATCCTACTTTGTTTTTTGTCCACACCTGACATACTGTGTATACACCTTTATTTTTGTTTGCTTCTTTACTCAAGAATTTAAGCAGCCTAAGGGCACCGCTTCGTTGGTTTACTACTGTTCCTATGGGCAAAGAACAGTGCTTGTCACTGAACAGGCCCTCAATGACTACCTGTTTGATAGATGAATGGATAAGCAAATTAAAAAAAAAAAAAAAGAAGAAGAAAATTAGAAAAACCTGATTATGATGATGCAGTGTCTAGAAATTCATCATGTGGGTTAATTCATTATGGTACCCTCTTACAAAGGAATACCATGTAACAGTGAAGCAGAGAAAATCACTGCTATGCAAATCAACAAGGATGAGTCACATTGTATGATGCTGAGAAGTCAATTGCAAGAGAATCCTAGTGGCTCAGTGGTAAAGAATCCACCTGCCAATATAGGAGACTCAGGTTTCATCCCTGGGTCTGGAAGAGCCTCTGGAAAAAGAAACAGCAATTGGCTCCAGTATTCTTATGGGGCTTCCCATTAAGTGGCTCAGTGGTAAAGAATCTGTCTGCTAGTGCAGGAGATTCAGATGATGTGAGTTTGACTCTTGGGTCAGGAAGATGCCCTGGAGAAGGAAATAGCAACCCACTCCAGTACTCTTGCCTGGAGAATCCCATGGACAGAGAAACCTGGGGGGCTACAGTTCATGGGGTCACAAAGAGTCAGACATGACTGAACATGCACACTTCTTGTGGAAATTAACCACACAAACAATCAGGTTGGATTAACAGAAAGTTTTAGATTCCCATTCTTGACTGTATCCTAGAGGATGAACAATAAATTCATGGCAATTTTACTGCAGCTTCAGTGGTGGGGTGCCTGGGGGAAATATAAGCCCCTGACTGAGCAGGGTCTGGGATCTTACACACAGCTGACTATTGGAGTAGGCAGTCATAAAGTTATCCTTCAAATTAAAAATAATACATTCTCTTGTGTTTAAGTGGCATTCTGCTTTAGCTAGTATCTTTTTTTTTTTTTTTTGGAATGTGCATTAAAAGGAAAAGTCAACAAATAAGGTCAGTACAGGAAACAATTGGTCAAACTCTAAGACCAGGGCATAATACCTTAACTGTATCAAGCAGTTATGCAGGAGATCTCTGTGTTCCTCTGAGTCATCTAATGGAAGCAATGAACAATATGTCTAACTATCTATTTAAAAGCCACTTTAATAATGTACTACATCATGATCAAAACAAAGCAAACAGGACAATATGTCCCCCACTGTGTAGAATCCACAAAACATGGACTTTTGGGTCAGAAAGACCTGGGTTAAAATCCTAAATGTACAATTTATAAGCTGCATGCCCTTAAGCAAGTTGTCTGAACTCTCTGAACCTCAGTTTTTAGTTTTTCTTCTGTGAAAATTGAAGCATTGATAAGTGTAACCAAGGTTTTTTCAATGATTAATTGGAAAACAAAATATTAAAACTACCAAGTATAAGGCTGGCATTAAAACTTGAGTCATTGCATGAATAAATAAGCTCTACAGTCAAATGTGAGAGACATGCAATTAACTATAAGTCAAAGTTTGCATGTAATAAAGGTACCTGCATCACACTCGGGAGAGTAATGCCAATTCCTGTGTTAGGAAATACAACAATGGGGAGTGAATTTGGGATTTGCAATATGGTGAGACTTTCAGGTTATGGAGAAGAGAGGAGGTTTTCTATGTTGACAGGGAAGAGAGGAGAGGTTGCCTGGAGACCCAAGACAAAGTTGGGGTTTTTACCAACTTGGCATTTGGTCATCGATCTACCAGTGGAACTCAGGGTTTAATATTAATCTATATCCATACAGTACCACCAACATGGAAGCACAGTTTCTCAGTCAATATCTGGAAGCTTTCGAGCCCGTGCTTTTGAATTCCCCCTCTCTTCTTTCTTCTTTCCCTCCCTCCCTCTTTCCTTCCTACTTCTTTCTTTCCTTTATTTTTAGAAAGGTCATGTCCTCAGTGGGGTCAGGGACAAGAAGTATAGATATTTATGCACTAGCCAACAAACCTATCCACACTAGAGGGATAAAGACTGAAAAAAAGCCTCATGTCAAGTCAGGTAACGTTTTACTGCAAAATGCTTATGAAGAAGCCTTCAGAATTTCGGATTTCAAAATTGCAGAGGAGTGATAGTCTCTATGGGTGTTGAGAAAGGAGCCGGAACACCCGAAAACACACTTGACCACATCTGCGATAAACATCTTATAAAACCACTTAGACCAAGGGGTCGTGCAGAGGAAATGTTAGGTCCATAGTCACTGGCTGCACAGTAGATTCGTTTCTCCTTGCCTTAAATAAGCCACAAGAATTGGGAGGTCCTCTGGAGGAATCCAAGCTGTCACATGCTAATTAACACAAATAGCAATCCTCACAGGGCTGGATTATATCTGAAAAATCATCCTTGACAGTACACATCTAAGCATCATAGGAAAGTGATGACAAATAAGTGTTTTCTCTCTCTAATGGCTTGAAATGCAAGATATTTCAAAAACAAGATCAACAGAATACCAATTTGTCTGACAAGGGAGAGAAAATGTGAGGCATGTTTTTCTGACTATTTTTTTCTCTCTTGAGATGTCAAAGATTTAACTCAAATCTGCAGCTCTTTGGCTTATTACTAATGAAATTCCAAAAGCAAGGCTTAATGCACTGGGCTCTAATGTGGTTAACGTGATGAGAGCAAAAAGCACCATCCCATCATGCTCATTTCAAGAAGATCTCTTAATTTCTATTAAGAAATCTTTGCAAGGGAATTGGCAGGCAGGCTCGTGCCAGTCGCCTGTTCTGATGGATGTGCTCATCAAGATATTGGATGGTCTGAGCTTCAATCTTTTGTATTAAAATCAAGAGAGTCAGCGCTTAGTGTAGACAACAAAAGACCGCATGTGAACCCTGAGAGACCATCACTGAATTTGTCTTAATAACTTGATTTCACCAATCCAGTTATGCAAACATTCTCATGTTGTCCACTTGGAATGAGAATTAGAGTGGACTTGGGACTCTGCCCAGGGTGGATGAGACCACAGGAGCCAGATGTCAATTCCAAGCCACAGTCCCTGCAGGAAAAGAGTAGGATGAAATGAGTTTTTAAAAATTCCAAAAGGTCGTGATAAACTGGAATCCTGAAGATCCAGTCAATGGTCACGAAATGGGAAAATCTGGGATAAAACTAGAGAGTAGATTTCTCTTGTGGAGAGCACTGCCTTTGGGTTCAAGCAGAGCTAGATTTGAAAGCCACTCCCTCACATCTCAGCTATGTGATTGTGAACAACTCATTTAAATTTTCTGAACTCTGAGTGGCTGTCTCTCCATCTGAAAAATAAAGAAAATGGTGTCAACTTGCTCTCATTGTGAAGGTTAAATAAGAAAGTGGCAGAATGTCTGGCACATGAAATGTGTTTGATAGAAGCAGCTATTATTGTAGAATGGTGGTGTTGTTTGTGGTGATGATGGCGGTGATGATGGCGGTGCTGATGCTCGTGATGATGCTGGTCATGATGGTGGAGATGATGGTGGTGATGTGGTGATATTGGTGATGATGGTGGAGATGGTGATGTTAATGATGGTGATGGTGATGATGATGTTGGTAGTGGTGATGGTGATAATTAGAAGTAGCAGTAATAGTCAGATGAATTCAGATCCAAGAAGGTCTGGAATTTAGACTGATCAGAGCTTCATTGTCTCACAGTCTTGTGGTGCATGAAGATTTAAGATGAATATAAAAGTGAACAAAACAACTTGGGAAACTAAATGTTGGTTAGAAGAATTACCTACTTAGTGGGTAACCAAACTAAAATTTCCTCTCTAATTTGTGCCACAAATTCCTCCACGTGTTGAGGACATGAGGGCAGATGAAACAGACAAAATTCCCAACAGAATTTATCTGCCAGAGAGGGAAGACAAATGACAAACACATAGACAAATGAATTCAGGGATAGGTCTGGATACTGATAAAATCTCCTAAAATGATACCAGGAATTATATACAGAGGGAAATAAATTTTATTCTGTGGAGATGAAAGATCCAGCACTGTCTTACCTAGAGTTGTCAGAAAAAGTCTCCTTGAGAAACAGGTTTTCAAATGGAAACGGAAAAGATTAAAAAAAAGGGGGGGCGGAATTTAGTTTATTATGTAGGACTGTGTAAAGAAGGGTAAGGATTTTGGATTTTTTTTTTTCCTAAGTAGAAGGGAAAATGATTCAATTGTTTTATTCAAGGGATGACATAATCTGATCATGCTTTAGAGAGATTACTGTGCTTGCTGAGTGCAGGGCATTAAGCTGGTGGGGGTTGAGGTGTTGAGTAGGGGAAAGCAGTTTGGGAGGCTGGTTTGGAAATCCAAGAAGAAAGTGTGTTAGTTTCATGGTCACGGAGAAAAGGATGTGGTCAAATTTGGGGATACAATTTGGAGATATACTGTCATGCCTTATATGCTTGAGTGACAGAACTCCTGAAACCAGGAATCAGCAGCCTCCTGAGCTTGGAAAAATCCAATCAGATGCCAACTAGATAAGGAAAGCATATAGCCTTTCAGGGACTTGCCTGCACAAAGGATGCATTCTAAAGTCTGTAACTGAGCTTCAAATTCTCTTCATTACCTTGCCCCTACTTAGCTCTGTGTCTTTCATTTGCACCAATATTTCTGGTGCCTAAGTTATTGTTTATGACATCCTCTCTCCTTGGAGTGCTCTAGGAAACTTGTCCAGAACTCTTCACCTAACTAATCCTCACACTTTCTCCAGGTCTTACTTGATTTTTTTTTTAAACTTTATTTTAGAAAATATTTATTTATTTTTGGCTGCATCGGGTCTTAGCTGTGGTGCAGCGGTTCTCTAGTTGTAGTGTTCAGGCTTAGTTGTTCCACAGCATGTGAGATCTTAGTTCCCTGACCAGGCATTGAACCTGCAACCCCTGCATTGGTTAGGCAGATTCTTAAGTCCCAGCAGATCTTACTTTAAATGCCATTTCCTTAGAAACCTTTCCTGACTGAGAAAGCTGGGTCTATCCCCTGGTACACACAAGCCTGGTGCCCTACACTTCCTGGTCATACTAACAGCATGATTACTAGGTAACTTCTCCTGAGGGCTCGCTAGGTAGCAGTCTCTTTTGGCTGGTTCACATGAAACATCTACCTTAATCCTCACAGCAGCATGATTAAGTAAATGTATTAATTTCATTTTACATAAAAAGGGTCTGAGTTTTGGGGATAACACAGCTCATAGCGGGTGGGATTGGGGCTCGAGCAAAGCAGGCTGACTCAAACACCATAGTTCTATACTTAACTATAATAATTCTGTACTTAACTCTCAGCCCCTTTCACAAGAGATGCTGAGCCATCATCTCCCTGCTGAGCAGTGTGGACATTTTGATCCGGACCCTCTCATGTGTTAGTTTCCTTCCTGTGCACACAGCTGGCACTCCTGGTGACCCCAAGTGTTGCCATGCCCCCAACACCTCTTTTTTGTTTGCAGAAGAATTGGGAATCCTCCTGGGCTTTACATGGAAGGGTGGGTTGGGAATCTGGACTGCACCACTTAACTAGCTGCACATGTAGAGTTTTGAACAAGACTCTTAAGTTCTCTGAACAGACTCCTCACCTGCACCGGGAGATGATGTCATTGGAGATGCTCTGAGAATTAAAATAGACGGTGTGGAACACATCAGCAGTTGTACTCATGAAAGAAAAGCTCTTCACTTTTGCACATGAGTTTTCAGCTTCTAAAACTAAATCATGATTGTTCTTCATTTGCCCTTAACATGGCAATTGATCGTCTGATTTTAGGGTTCAAGCAGATATTTATAACACACTTGTTTTGACTGATGTTATTAATAAAGAAAATATATGGTGATGGTGGGTTAGTCGCTAAGTCATGATTGACTCTTCGCGACCCCATGGATTGTAGTCCGTCAGGCTCCTCAGTCCATGGGGTTCTCCAGGCCAGAATACTGGAGTGGGTTGCCATTTCCTTCTCCAGGAGATCTTCCAGAGCCAGAAACTGAACCCACATCTCCTGTGTCTCCTGCATTACCGGTGGATACTTTCATCACTGAGCCACCTGGGAAGACAAATGGGTATAATAAAGAAAATATGGACTGTGGTATAGTAACAGCAACTACAACAGTCTGAAGCAACATGAAACCTCAGTGGCTTAACACAGCAAAGGTTTACTTTTGCTTCCCCCATTGTCCTGTGTGGGCTGAATGTGGTGAAGTAGAGACCCAAATTGCTTCTAAATTGTAACCGACATAACCACCTTGGGGGCCTCATTTCCAGTTTCATAAATGGGAGTCTGGAAAAGTCTAGATTAGCCAGAACCATCTCTCCCTGGAATTGGCCCATCGTTTCTGCTTGTGTTGCACAGGAGGACAGAGTCACGTGACATCCCCTAGCTGTGTGGTGCTGGGGAAAATGAAGACCAGTGCATGGACCTTTGCAGACATTTACAGCCTCTACCAACCCGACTATGTGCCAGGTGTTAAGAAGAAAGATTTTCATGAGCAAACCATGTTTTCTCAGTATAAACTTGCACATTGTTTTCCGTCTTGGTGTTATGAAATTAGAGTGTATTTTATAATCAATACTTATATTTCTCATGGAAGGATTTTTTTTTTAATCAGCAAAACGTTGTTATTAAACTGAGGTTGTGTTTTACCATCAGTGATATATTAAAATAAAAAATTCCTTCAAGAAACTCCCATTCTAGTGGCAGGAACAAAATTGAAGATTTTTACAACAGAGTTTCATGGAGTTTGCTGTCCAAGAAAGCAAGATAATATCAAAGCAGTATGCTTACACTTGAACCTTGTTACTTACCAGGACATTTCCAGAAGACCACCCCAGACCAGACCAGACTAAGGCTAGAGCCTTGTTTCTGTTTTATTAATACAGCCCTGAAAGCACTATGAGCCAATGATGCCTGATCACTGGTCAACATCTGGGGCTGTTGCTGAGACAAAGATGCTTGGGCAGCTGCTGGACAGGATCCAAGAGCTGCCGCTGACCAGGGGCCAGTGAGCCTAGGCAGAATGCCCACTCAGAACTGCTGTCCTTTTGTGTTCCAAGTTTATGGAAACTATCTTGGGTCCAGTTGCATCATATGTGCAAGCTCAGTGACTTCAGTCATGTCTGACTCTTTGCAACCCCATGGACCATAGACCACCAGGCTCTTCTGTCCATGGGATTCTCCTGGCAAGGATACTGGAGTGGGTTGCCATGCCCTCCTCCAGGGGATCTCCCTGACCCAGGGTTCAAACCTGTGTCTCCTGCATTGCAGGCAGATTCTTTACCTCTGAGCCACCGGGGAAGTCCCCTGGGTCCACTTGCCCTTGAACAATAAAATCAATCTACTGACACATGATTATAGTGAAGGAAAGTGCACCTTAATTTCAGGGCATCAAGCAAGGAGGGGAGTGGTTGACTGTGATCAGCTTGTGGACATTGAGAAATGGAATATTTTCTGCCATATCAGTAAACAAGGATGTCACAGGCATCAGCAATTGCAGCCCTCTGCTGTTGAAGGGAATTCAGGAAGGAGAAGAAGGCCTGCTGTATAGCAGCCATCAGACTAGAGCCTCTCCCTATGATGAACTCTGAGGAAAGAAAGCTCAGGATGTGAGAACAGGATACTGGTCCCAGATAGCGGAGATATTTATGAAAAGAATGATTTCAGAGAGCCCAGACTCTTGCATCTTCCTATACACAGAAAAGGGGGCTTCTCTTTCAGTGGTAAAGAAACTGCCTGCAATGCAAGAGACCCGGGTTCGATCCCTGGGTTGGAAAGATGTCCTGGAGATGGGAATGGCAACCCACTTCAGTATTCTTACCTAGAAAATCCCATGGACAGAGGAGCCTGACAGACTACAGTCCATGGGGTCGCAAAGATTGGGACACGGCTGAGTGACTAACACACATACATAGAAAAGGGCTAAATTCCTTAACTTGGAATACCTGGTTTTCTTTAATTACCAACACTCTTTTGATGTTCAGACTACCCGACCTTTGTTGCAAAACTTCTATGTAACCTGAGTCCTCCCCTCGCCTCCTTGGAGCAGTTCTCTCAAGGTTACTTGAGATGCTGCCTCCCAGGCCTGCTGCTGCTGCTGCTAAGTCGCTTCAGTCACGTCCAACTGTGTGCGACCCCCTAGATGGCAGCTCACCAGGCTCCCCTGTCCCTGGGATTCTCCAGGCAAGAATACTGGAGTAGGTTGCCATTTCCTTCTCCAATACATGAAAGTGAAAAGTCAAAGTGAAGTTGCTCAGTCATATCTGACTCTTAGCGACCTCGTGGACTGTAGCCCACCAGGCTCCTCCATCCATGGTATTTTCCAGGCAAGAGTACTGGAGTGGGGTGCCATTGCCTTCTCCACTCCCAGGGCTAAGCCCTAAAAATTTTGCCAAATACAACAAAAGTCTCAACTTCTAGGTTGTGAATATTTTTTAAGTTGACAGCATTCTTCTGATTAGTTGATGGCAAGGTAAGTGGGAGTCAGCATCATCAACCCTCTGATTCCAATTGGTCCAAGGTCTATGTGCTGGTGGTCAGTGTGCAGTTAACTTCTTCCACCTGGGGGAGTTTCTGAATCTGAAAAACAGCTCAAAAATATGGCTCAAAATATCATCTATAGTCTTTAAAGGAGAACTAAAGGCCCTTGATTTTATTTAACAGCTAAACAATTATTATTTTGTCTTGCTTGACTGCTTTCCTTTGTTTCTGCATTTTCCTCACTTTTGTGATTAAGTTTATTCTTTGGAACTGAGGGAAGGCCTAGGGGCCTAACCATTTTCAATAAACAAAAGGCAGGCTGAGGATATGGAGGTCTGTCCTAGAAAGACTCCATGGGGTCCCACTTGGTTATAAAGGTGCAGTGCAAAGGAGCTAATCCAGCCTGGGAAGGGTTAGAGGGGCTTCCTGGAGGACGTGGTGTCAGATTTAAAGAACAAATAGCTGTGGACAAGGAGGAGGGAGACTGGATCACCATAAAGTCGGGTAAGAGCATGGCCCTTTTTTTAAGAAATGCAAACAATTCTATACTGAGAACAGACACAGAAGTGAGGGAATATAAGGGATAGAAAGAGAAACAGACAGACCCAGAGACAGAGAGAGAGACCAGAACCAAAGTGATCTGAGTCACAATTCAAAATGAATAAATCAAGAGCTCTTACTTCAATATTAGGGGCTTCCCAGGTAACTCAGTGGTAAAAAATCCACCTGCCAATGCAGGAGATGTGGGTTCGATTCCTGGGTTGAGAAGATCCCCTGGAGGAGGGCATGGCAACCCACTCCAGTACTCTTGCCTGGAGAATCCCACGGACAGAGGAGCCTAGTAGGCTACAGTCCATGGGGTCACAAAAAATCAAACATGACTGAGTGACTGAGCATGCACGCGTGCACATCGCTATTATCTGAGATGGGGAGAGAGGTCTTGGCCTCAGTATGGAAAAGAAATGCTGCTCCCATCCTAGGAATTAGGTTCTGGACCCTTGTGTGACCTGAATTCCTGCAGCTTCAGATGTGAGTAGTAATGGAGAAGGGCAGGTGTGTTTCAGAGTGCAGGGAGTGATGAGGAGGGTGTTTCCTTTATCTCAAGTCATCTCACAAGAGCCAGAAACTCAAACAATACAGCATTTAGGGAAGCCGGGCTTGTGGGTTAGAGCCTTGGTCTCTCCTTCAGGGGACCGTGGTTTGTAGTAACGCTCTTGCCAGGCCCTCAGGAGCTGCCACCATCCCTCTCCTGGATTATAGTCATGTCCTCCACACTCTCTACTGTGCCTTATCTAGCTGCCTTCGCCAAAGAATCCCTCTAACCCCTTGCTTTTGCTGAAATCCCCACGAAGCACAGGAGTCATTTCAAGAGCCAAGGGTGAACTTGTACCCACATCACAGTAACAACGGCTAGTGACTGAACATGAACTGAGCCAGACCAGTTCACACCCTTGTTGCACAGGCCTGTACACAGATAGCCCATGTATTTTCTCCACCATTAGACAGGCTGAGATGCCAGACTCACAAAGCAGCCGTACTACGCCCCTCCAGCCTGGAGTTCAGAAGTCACTACTCAAGCCTGTGTGCCTGGGGCGGGGCTGGGGGTGGGGTGGGGTGAGGACCTCTGATGCCGATGGCAGGCTGTGACATTCGAGGCTGTGACCTGTGAGTCCTCGCCAGGGACCTCTTCTCTTCACACATCAACTCTGCTCACAGTTAGGGAATCTAAAGCAGGGCTCAAGAAAGGAAATGAGAAAAGTTTGACTCCCATGAGGTTGTACAGAATTATCTGCTTCAGAAAAACCTAGGAAGACATTTTAATTTCACCATGGATACAGGGTTTTTCCAATTTATGTCTTAATACTGTATTTATATATAGCTTTGACTCATAGCTAAGGGTATGGGTAAGTATTAATAGCCTTTTCAGGGTCTGGAGAGTCTACAGGAACTAACCCTGCTCTGTTCACCTTCATTGACTTGCATCCATCCCAGTGTCTACAGGCCCCCGTTCCTGTCTCACTCGATTCCAACCCACTGTCTCCACTGACACCAGAATCATTTTCCTCTGACTCATACCCGATGTGGCTGTTCTCCATAAAACCACCAGCTCCAGGCTAATGCTCCGGGTCTTCACCTGGTATGTGGACCCACGTGTGCATTTCACCTTCCTGTGTCTTTTACACGCACCTGCACCATCCTGCACAGGATGCCTCTCCTTCCTGTACCCCTCCTGGTCTTCCTGGTGAGAGTCGAGACCTCCTTTTTCTGAGCTTCTGCCTAGCGTGCTGGGCACACCTCTGTTATCAGGCTGTCACTGTGATCATTCATTTTGATGTACCTGTCTTCCCCAGTTAACTATTGGGAACTCAAAGAGGAGAGGCAAATTTCACTTACCTTTATGCTCCAGCATGAAAGAGGGGAAGAATGGAAGGAAGGAAAGATGGAGGAAGCAAGGAAAGGAGAGGGAGAGGAAGGAAGCAAGGAAGGCAACATCATAGTTTGTGAGTGTTTAGAAAAAATGCCCCATTGTCACCCCCTCTTCCATCAGGAAACCCAGATGACTCCACTTTGGCCAAGGAACCCCAAAAGAGAAAGTCCTCTACACAAAGACAGAGGAGTTTCTGACTGTGGCTCTCACAAACGCCTCTGACCCCAGGGTGAGCATTCATTCTGACACTGAATAGAAACAAGACAAAAGGCAAAAATAGAAGCATGGTTAATGAAGTGTGGGGAAGCCGGCCACGCTCCCACAGCAGCCTGTGAAGAGAACACCACTGTTCAAGTCTGCCCAGCCAAGAGGCGCATCCCAGGGCACTGGGAAGGCTCCGTCCGATTGCTCATGTCAGGAGCTAATGTTGTCAGCTGCACCGCCTCCTGCTGCCTCTCTAGGCCTCAGGGTGCAGAGTCAGACGTTGATTCTACAAAGTCAAGTGAGGAAGACGCAGGGCATCGTACAAACCCAACTCTCACTGAGCGTTAAGACACCCTTTCTACACCTTCCTCCAGGTACTTAGTACCTGTGATTTGTTCTTTTTTAAATTAATCCAGTAGTTAATTAACTGATTAATTTCGCTGCACTGCATCTTTGTTGGTGCACGGGCTTTCTCCAGTTGCAGTGAGCAGAAGCTACTCGCTATTGTGGTGCATGGGTTTCTCGTTGCGGTGGGTTCTCTTGGTGTAGATCAGGGGTTCTAGAGCTCTCCAGCTTCACTTGTCGCAGCTCCTGGGCTCTCGAGCAAAGGTGCAGTAGTTGTGGCTCATGAGCTTAGCCACTCTGGGCATGTGGACTCTTCCTGGATCAAGGACTGAACTCGTCTATTGGCAGGCAGGTTCTTTACCACTGAGCTACCAGGGAAGTCCACCGCTATTTGTTCTTAACGTAATCTTGGTTACCTACACACAAAGGTAGGGCAGCACAACAGGCATAATTGTAAATTTCAGTTAGATTGCATGGATTTTTTGGCTAAAAATTATGGAATCAATTTAGACACTGACTCTACCACTTTGATCAGTGATCAATGCAAATAAATAGAGGAAAACAATAGAATGGGAAAGGCTCGAGATCTCATCAAGAAAATTAGAGATACCAAGGGAACATTTCATGCAAATGTGGGTACAATAGAGGACAGAAATGGTATGGACCTAATACAAGCAGAAGATATTAAGAAGAGGTGGCAAGAATATACAGAAGAACTATACAAAAAGATCTTCATGACCCAGATAATAGCGATGGTGTGATCACTCACCCACCTAGAGCCAGACATCCTGGAATGCTAAGTCAAGTGGGCCTTAGGAAGCATCACTGCAAACCAAGCTAGTGGAGGTGATGGAACTCCAGTTGAGCTATTTCAAATTCTAAAAGATTATGCTGTGAAAGTGCTGCACTCGGTATGCCAGCAAATTTGGAAAACTCAGCAGTGGCCACAGGACAGGAAAAGGTCAGTTTTCATTCCAATCCCAAAGAAAGGCAATGCCAAAGAATGCTCAAACTACTGCACAATTTGACTCATATCATATGCTAGTAAAGTAATGCTCAAATTTCTCCAAGCCAGGCTTCAACAGTACATAAACCATGAACTTCCAGATGTTCAAGCTGGATTTAGAAAAAGCAAAGGAACCAGAGATCAAATTCCCAACATCTGTTGGGTCATAGAAAAAGCAAGAGAATTCCATCTGCTTCTGCTATGCCAAAGCCTTTCACTGTGTAGCTCAAACAAACTGTGGAAAATTCTTCAAAAGTTGGGAATACCAGACCATCTTACCTGCCTCCTGAGAAATCTGTATGCAGGTCAAGAAGCAACAGTTAGAACAGGGGGACAGGGAGCAACAGACTGGTTCCAAATCAGGAAAGGAGTACGTCAAAGCTGTATATTGTCACCCTGCTTATTTAACTTATATGCAGAGTACATCATGCAAAAGGCCAGGTTGGATGAAGCACAAGCTGGAATCAAGATTGCTGGGAGAAATATCCATAACCTCAGAAATGCAGATGACACCACCCTTATGGCAGAATGAAGAACTAATAAGCCTCTTGATAAAAGTGAAAGAGGAGAGTGAAAAGGCTGGCTTAAAAGTCAACATTCAAAAAACTAAGATCATGCCATCTGGTCCTATCAGTTCAGTCAGTTCAGTAGCTCAGTCATGTCTGACTCTTTGTGACCACATGGACTGCAGCATGCCAGGCCTCTCTGTCCATCGCCAACTCCCGGAGTTTACTCAAACTCATGTCCACTGAGTTGGTGATGCCATCCAGCCATCTCATTCTCTGTCATCTCCTTCTCCTCCCACCTTCACTCTTTCCCAACATCAGGGTTTTTTCAAATGAATCAGTTCTTTGCATCAGGTGGCCAAAATACTGGAGTCTCAGCTTCAGCATCAATGCTTCCAAAGAATATTCAGGACTGATTTCCTTTAGGATTGACTGGTTGGATCTCCTTGCAGTCCAAGGGACTCTTAAAAGTCTTTTCCAACACCACAGTTCAAAAGCATCAATACTTCTGTGCTCAGCTTTCATTATAGTCCAACTCTCACATCCATACAAGACTACTGGAAAAAACATAGCTTTGACTAGACCAATATTTGTTGGCAAAGTAATCTCTCTGCTTTTTAGTATGCTGTCTAGGTTGGTGATAACTTTTCTTCCAAGGAGCAAGTGACTTTTAATTTCATGGCTACAGTCACCATCTGCTGTGATTTTGGAGACCAAAAAGATAAAGTCTGTCACTGTTTCCACATCTATTTGTCATGAAATGATGAGAACAGATGCCTTGATCTTAGTTTTCTGGATGTTGAGTTTTAAGCCAACTTTTTCACTCTCCTCTTTCACTTTCATCAAGAGGCTTTTTAGTTCTTCTTCGCTTTCTGCCATAAGGGTGGTATCATCTGCATATCTGAGGTTATGGATATTTCTCCCAGCAAACTTGATTCCAGCTTGTGCTTCCTCCAGCCCAGCATTTCTCATGATGTACTCTGCATATAAGTTAAATAAGCAGGGTAACAATATATAGCCTTGATGTACTCCTTTTCCTATTTGGAACCAGTTTGTTGTTCCATGTCCCATTGTAACTGTTGATTCTTGACCTGCATACAGATTTCTTAAGGGGCAGGTCAGGTGGTCTAGTATTCCCATCTCTTTCAGAATTTTCCAGAGTTTGTTGTGGTTCACACAGTCAAAGGCTTTGGCATAGTCAATAAATCAGAAATAGATGTTTTTCTGGAACTCTCTTGCTTTTTCTATGATCCAATGGATGTTGGCAATTTAATCTCTGGTTCCTCTGACTTTTCTAAATTCAGCTTGAACGTCTGAAAGTTCATGGTTCACATACTGTTGAAGCTTAGCTTGGAGAATTTTGAGCATTACTTTACTAATATGTGAGATGAGTGCAACTGTGCAGTAGTTTGGGCATTCTTTGGCATTGCCTTTCTTTGGGATTGGAATGAACACTGACTTTTTCCTGTCCTGTGGCCACTGCTGAGTTTTCCAAATTTGCTGGCATACTGAGTGCAGCACTTTCACAGCATCAACTTTTAGGATTTGAAATAGCTCAACTAGAGTTCCATCACCTCCACTAGCTTGGTTTGTAGTGATGCTTCCTAAGGCCCACTTGACTTCGCATGCCAGGATGTCTGGCTCTAGGTTGGTGACCACACCATTGTTATTATCTGGGTCATGAAGATCTTTTTGTGTAGTTCTTATGTGTATTCTTGTCACCTCTTCTTAATATCCTCTGCTTCTGTTAGGTCCATACCATTTCTTTATTGTACCCATCTTTGCATGAAATATTCTCTTAGTCTCTAATTTTCTTGAAGAGATCTCCAGACTTTCCTATTCTATTGTTTTCCCCTATTTCTTTGCACTGATCACTGAAAAAGTCTTTCTTATCTCTCCATGCTATTCTTTAGAACTCTGCATTCAAATGGGCATATCTTTCCTTTTCTCCTTTGCCTTTTGTTTCTCTTCTATTCATAGCTATTTGTAAGGCCTCCCCAGACCACCATTTTGCCTTTTTATTTTTCTTTTCCTTGGGGATCGTCTTGATCCCTGCCTCCTGCATAATGTAGGTAACCTCTGTCCATAGTTCTTCAGGCACTCTGTCTCTCAGATCTAATCCCTTGAATCTATTTGTCACTTCCACTGTATCGTCATAAGGGATTTGATTTAGGTCATACCTGAGTGGTCTAGTGGTTTTCCCCACTTTCTTCAATTTAAATCTGAATTTGGCAATAAGGAGTTCATGATCTGAGCCACAGTCAGCTCCCAGTCTTAATTTTGCTGACTGTATAGAGCTTCTCCATCTTTGGCTGCAAAGAATATAATCAATCTGATTTCAGTACTGACCATCTGGTGATGTCCATGTGTAGAGCAGAGCCTTCTCTTGTGTTGCTGGAAGAGGGCGTTTGCTATGACCAGTGTGTTCTCTTGGCAAAACTCTGTTAGCCTTTGCCTTGCTTCATTCTGTACTCCAAGGCCAAATTTGCCTGTTACTCCAGGTGTTTCTTCACTTCCTACTTTTGCATTCCAGTCTCCTATAATGAAAAGGACGTCTTTTTTGGGGTGTTAGTCCTAGAAGGTTTGTATGTTTTCATAGAACCATTGAACTTCAGCTTCTCCAGTGTTACTGGTCAGGGCATAGACTTGGATTACTGTGATATTGAATGGTTTGCCTTGGAAATGAACAGAGATCATTCTGTTGTTTTTGAGACTGCATCCAAATACTGCATTCAGACTCTTTTGTTAACTATGATGTCTACCCCATTTCTTCTAAGGGATTCTTGCTGGTCCTATCACTTCATGGCAAACAGATGGGGAAACAATGGAAACAGTGAGAGACTTTATCTTTTGGGCTCCAAAATCACTCCAGATGGTGACTGCAGCCATGAAATTAAAAGATGCTTGCTCCTTGGAAGAAAAGCTATGACCAACCTAGACAGCATATTAAAAAGGAGAGACATTACTTTGCCAACAAAGGTCCATCTAGTCAAAGTTATGGTTTTTCCAGTAGTCATATATGGATGTAAGAGTTGGACTATAAAGAAAGCTGGTGCAGAAGAATTGATGCTTTTGAACTGTGGTGTTGGAGAAGACTCTTGAGAGTCCTCTGGACTGCAAGGAGATCCAATCAGTCCATCCTAAAGGAAATCAGTCCTGAATATTCAGTTGGAAGGACTGATGTTGAAGCTGAAACTCCAATATTTTGGGCACCTGATGTGAAGAAAAGACTGTGATGCTGGGGAAGAATGAAGCCAGGAGGAGAAGGGATGATGGAGAATGAGATGGTTGGATGGTATCACCCTTGATAGATATGAGTGTGAACAAGCTCTGGGAGCTGGTGATGGACAGGGAAGTCTAGTGTGCTGCAGTCCATGGGGTCACAAATAGTTGAATGTGACTTAGTGACTGAGCTGACCTGAACTAACACTTTAAAGGCCTGCATTCTTGTAAAATTTCTTTCTGCTCTCTAGCTTCTGAAAATAATAATAGAAATAGATTATATTCTCTCTAGTGGTCTCATAAGGTTGTGGTGAGAATCAATATAGCAGGTGTGGGATCGTTCAGTGAACTGTAGAGGGTTATTATTCGCCTGTTTACTTGGCATATTTAAAGTCAGACTTGAAACTCATCAGTTCTGACTTCTCCCAAGGATTCTGAGAGATGGAGGGAGTGGATTGGACGCCCACTCTGCTCCAGGAGACTTTCCTCATAAGTACCATTACTCACCACAGCTCTGGTGTGTCCCATTGCTCATTCTCTGGTGCATATTATTATAGATGATGACATGCAATCTTCAGAGCAACATGCTTTGTCTAAAATGCTGTCGGTGCTCAGAGAAGACTTAAAACTTTAACAGAATTGACCTTCACCTGGAAGTTCTGGTCACAAATCTTCAGAGGAGCCAAAAGTTTCACAGCAAGAGCGCTTTATCACAGAGAAGTTTTGCAAGAGTTGGAGTTGAAAGCTTCACCTTTCCTTGACCCTTCTTCCCTGGCTCCCTCCTCGCCAGTGTATCTCATCATGTGTTTATGAATTCTATGTCCTCAAGCACTGTCAGGACACCTTTCTATTCTTCAAATTGAACCTTTGAACCAAACCGCCAGGCCAGGGTTGGAGGAGGTGGTGGTAGTCCTCTTGGAGATCAATCAAGTGTGTTAGTCGCTCAGTCGTGGCTGACTCTGGGCAGCCCCACGGACTGCAACCCACCAGGCTCCTCTGTCCATGGGATTCTCCAGGCAAGAATACTGGAGTGGGATGCCATGCCTCCTCCAGGGGAATCTTCCCTACTCAGGGATCGAACCTGAGTCTCACACATTGTAGGCAGATTCTTTACCATCTGAGCCACCAGGGAAGCCTCCCTTGGTCAAGTGGAACTTCTTATTAGCCACCTCAAAGGGCTTCTCTGGTAGCTCAGATGGTAAAGTGTCTGCCTACAACACGGGAGACTCGAGTTCGATCCCTGGGTCGGGAAGCTCCCCTGAAGAAGGCAAGGGCACCCCACTCTAGTACTCTTGCCTGGAAAATCCCAGGGATTGAGGAGCCTGGTAGGCTGCAGTCCATGGGGTCGCAAAGAGTCGTACATGACTGAGCGACTTCGCTTCAGGGCTGTTGTTAGCATTGTGTGTAGACAGCACTCAGCCCAATTCCTGGTATAAACACTCAACATGTCGAAGGTGAGACGGGCTCCTGACCCTCTCTGCTGTCTTCAAGGCTGCCTCCCACATGGCAGTAACTTCGAAATATACAGATCAAACACTATGGTTACATGGAAAAATTTATTTGTTCCTAGTGGCTAAGACACAAGTCACACAGGCAGAAGCACCCAAAATTGGAAGAGATAGAGGTGGAAGGTGGAGCTTTAGTCTTCCTCCCAGAAGGTTTACACGGCAGGTAAGAGAAGACATCCTCTGTTACACTGACCCACAAGACAAAGGGTGAGAGAGACCTAGGTGGGAGAATTTATTTTATTTTTTCAGGCAGCCAATGGTAACTTGGCCCAATGGATTAAACGTGCTTTGTTGTCTTGGAGACCGAGGAGAACGGGAATGGAAAGAAAGTGGGGGCACCCGCCTTCTGTCAGTCCTTCAGCATTCTCCCTATTATCCCAGCATGCTTTTTGGTATTTTACCATCTTCCCCCAATACCTGTGGGAATGTGCGAAGGGACAGGGAAAATCCCTTTTGTATTAACCAAGATGAGGAATGTGAGACGGAAAACAAAGAATTCCCCTCAGGAAAAAAAAAAAAAAAGCTTGATTTCTGAAACAGAACTGCCAAACGAAAAATACCAGGTGGGCAGAAGTTGTCCAATAAATTGTAGCTATTATTATCTATTTCAACCTTACATTCCAGTGATTTATGGTTTTTTTTTATTTCCTCTGCTTAAATTTAAATGCCTGCCAACAGGGTACATGTCTGATTTATGTTTTTATTGTCTATAAAACTTTGCACACAGAAGGAGCTAAGTAAATATTTGTGTAATATGTCATGTATATGTGTGTGCGTGTATGTAATCACGGGCAACCAAGCACCACTTAGTTACTCATCATTAAATATGATCTAGAAACTCTGAGCTGAGACTTCACATACTGGGTGTTGATGGCGGGTATGACAGATTCAGAATGATGAGCTTTGAGGCAAAATTTTAGATGACCAGAAATCTCAAACCTTAAGATTTTCCAACAGTTTGTTTCAGAGTCTGCTAAGATTTACTTAATTCTATGTGTTAAGTGTTATGTTAAGAGATTCCATATGATATTTACAGTTAAAGAGGCTCTGAAAAAAGATGTCATCACCTAATTTGTTCAAGGTCATGTACCTTGTACCAAGTTGAGCAGAGATGCTGAATTGAAACACATATGTTTCTTGGGAAAAACTATGAATTTGACTGCTATAAGGAATTAATTGATCATTTTTAAATCAGGAAAAAGAGTAAATATGCAAAGATTATATGTCAAATGATTATTTTCTATGAAAAAGAGTTTCTTCGTTTTCATGAGGTAATTTTTATAACTGTAGGATTGCTTCACTGATTAGTGTTATGAATTGGGTGAATATAAAAGTCATAGAATCATATTGATTAAAATAAAGGAATTAATTCAAAGGGACCTAGGTTGAGAAAACTTTAAAAAAATGACCATACTGCAGTGGGATTTCCCATAACATGATGAAGAAAGACAAAGTTCTCTCAGAATATCCTATTAATAATGACAATTGCTTTAAGGTCTGGGAAGCCACTTATGGCTCAACTGGTAAAGAAACTGCCTGCTTGCAATGCAGGAGACCCTGGTTTGATCCCTGGGTCCGGAAGATCCCCTGGAGAAGGGACTGGCCACTCACTCTAGTATTCTTGCCTGGAGAATTCCATGCACTCGTGGGCTACACTTCTTGGGATCGCAGAGTTGGACATGACTGAGCAACTAACACTTTGTCTTCATTATATGTGGGTTTTCTTGTCCAATGCAGGAGACCATCTCCTTGAATCAGTTTTTCTTCTCTCCTCACTTCATCACACTTTGTACCTCCAATAACTCTGAGCATCCTGCCTAACTGTATGCAAATAAGATATGATGTTTTCTAGACACAGACTCTTTAGGAGCTACAAAGGCAAAATATGTGAAACAGAGGCAGGTTACATAGTTGAGATTAAGTGCTAAACTGTAGAAAGCCAATGGAAGTGACCCTTCTGGGCTGTGTATTAGGAATCAAGGTTTCAGGTTTAGATGCTAAATAGACCCAGATATAATCTCCATCTCTCTCTACCTGGGGAATTTGCCCAAGTATTGTTTCCCTCATCTGCATGCCTGGCATAATAATATCTTAGGAGGAAAGTGCTTGTTGTGGTGATATGAGGACCTTATCAAAATAGCTAGCACCGAGTTTGGTTCAAAGGAAGCCCTCAAACATACATAGCTTCCTTACTGCTCTGTCCTTTCTGGGCCCATTTTGGGGAAATCTAGTTGATAGTTGAAGAGGTTTCTTGAAAGGAATCTTACAGACAGAATAAAGTTGAAAGAGGCAGGAGAGATTCAAAAATAGATTATGAGAAGATGGTTAATTTGAACCCCTAGCCAACCTAGGAACACTAGTGGTTTATTCACAGCTATATGTAATCTATTTAGAAGCAATTAAAAGTATCTGATGGAGAAGGGAATGGCTACCCACTCCAGTACTCTGGCCTGGAGAATTCCAAGGACTGTACAGTCCATGGGATCGCAGAGTTGGACACGACTGAGCGACTTTCACTCACTCACCCATTTAAAAGTATTTGAAACCATACCGTATTCGACTCAGCTTAACTAGGTAATGAACTATAACGTCTGCCTTTCTTGTTATTCTAATACCTAGTCCTGCTGCCTCAGACCTAGTAAATATTTGAGTATGTGGTCCATCCAGGTCTGGTACCTAGAACTATAACAGGAGGAGTGTTAGGGAAGCATTTTCGTTATCGGTTAACTCTTAGAGTTAACTGATACACCAGCAAAGGGTGTATCTTGGAAACTGAGATGAAACCCTGCAGGCAGTAAAGTGAGAAGGGTGGTGTAGTTCAGTTCCTTATCCCCAAAGAACAGCCGCTGAGCGCTGAGAAGTTGCTGGCATAATTCAAGTCCCCTGGGAATCAGTAGAGATGGCTCAATCAGGGGACGGTGGCCATTCAGCCAACTCGAGAAAATCAAGTTAGATGTGTCAGGTCTGCTGAAAGAGGCAGCAAGCCTTAGAGGGAAGATGGAGGCGAAGGCCACTGCAAACTACTCTTCATTCCTTAAGTGACATCATGAGATAAGAAGTGTTTGACATTTCGCCTCCCTCAAGGATTGGAGAAAAATTAAATTTAGAGTAGGAATGGACACCAAGAACTTCTAATTCTAGTGCCATTTTCTCAGAATCCCTCTCTGGCATTTGTGACTATATCAAGCCTATATTTTTACACCATTAAGACAGTGCATATCTCTTTCATTGTTCTTATCTTACTCACTAGGAGCTGGATCTGGTTTAATTTCCCACTCTATTCTTAGCACCCAGAGAAGCACAGGCCCATGGTAGGTGTTATGCATGTGTTTGCAGAAACAAATTTATAAAATTAACTTAGAGGGAGCTCATATGAAGCAGGGTTGTTTTTATTATTATTTTTAATGATTTCCTTGATGAGAACACTTTTTAAGAGTTTATTAAATTTTGTTACAACATTGCTTCTGCTTTATGTTTTTTTTTTTTTTTTTCCTGGCTGCCAGGCAGGCGAGATTTTAGCTCCCTGACCAGGGATCGAATCTGCACCCCTTGCATTGGGAGGCAAAGTCTTAACCTCTGGAGCACCAGGGAAATTTCAGGGTGGTTGTTTTTAATGAAATTCAATGACAATTTAAAAAAAAAAACAAAAAACAGGCAAATGACAGAAAGCAAGCTAAAAAGACATTAGGTGAAAGTATAATATCCTAATTATTTTGGATCAATTAATTAAAGTCCGGAAAGCAGTGATGCAGCTTAACATTATAAGTAAACTAAACCAGAAAGCCAGTGAGTAGCAGTACATTTCCTTCCTTCAATACCTTCTGCTTTGTCCTGCAGATGAGTGCTAGTTTTCTGAAGACGATGCATGGAATCCAGGCACCTCTGAGGTTAAGTTGGCTCCGTGTTGGACTAGCTCTGATTCTGAAAAATCCCAGGAAGTGCTCTGATTGGGAAGCACTGGGTCGTGAGTCAACACACGTCCAAGGCTTAGCCTGCCTTTAACCTTTTCTGCCACAAACCATGAGGCAGGAGTGGGTAGGATTGCTCCCCAAGAGAAGAGGATGCTGTTGTTGAAGAGGCAAAGGGTACCAGGCAGGAACGAAGCAGAACGATTACTCAAGTCAGCGATAGGAGCGCTTCAGCACTTCCCTGGTGGCTCAGCGGTAAAGAATCTGCCTGCCAAAGCAGGAGACTCGGGTTGGATCTCTGAGTTAGGATGATCCCCTGGAGAAGGCAATGGCTACCCTCTCCATTCTTGTTGCCTGAAGAATCCCAAGGATAGAGAAGCCTGGTGGGCTACAGTCCATGGGGTCAGAAAGAGTCAGACAGCACTGAGCAACTAAACAACAAATTTACCTCCCTCCCAGAAAGAAGCTCCTCTGAAGTCAGGAGAAAAGCTCTTTGTCTCCTCACACCACACTTCCCTTTTGTACAAGTAAGGATTTAGTACCATGGTCTCTCCTTGGTGCTAACCTTTGGACTGGACAGATTTTACAAATGTATGTATCTCTGTGTATAGCCATATATAGGGTTGGCTAAAAAGTTTGTTCAGGTTTTTCCATAAACTGTTACAGAAAAGCCCGAATGAACCTTTCGGCCACCCCAGTGCACAGCATTTGTGTATATGTAATATGTCACTCTCTCCCCTCCCGTGTGTTTGCCACTTCCACAGCTCCTTACTTTACGGCAGTTCCCCTGGTGACGGGTCATTAGCCCCAATACAACATGTCCTGCCCTACAGGAGTCCTCTCTACTACAAGGATAAGGTAACAAAGACTCCGTGGAACCACTGAGTTACACGTGGTTACATGCACATCGGGCACCATTGTATGACCCAAGAATCACTTTCCAGACTCAGTGGGAATTCCTCCAAGGCTGTGGGTCCTTATCTCTGCCCTTAACATAAAATGTAGAACATAGTAGCTAGATCATTAGCATGTAAATGAATGAATGGGTAAAATCATACAGCTAAAACCACATCCTTACTAGTTGCACGCAGTTAAAGTTTTAGCAATTCATCTATATCTGATGTATGACTTTTATTGTCAAATCTGATTATGTTTTATTATAATTAAACTTTTTAGTTTCAAAATTAACAAATTTTATTTAAATTTTAATAAAATTTAATAAGCCTAATCCCTTCCATAAAGTTGATTAGCTTCTGCCATTCAATTTGCTAATTGAATGTAAAGCCAATGACTTCCACTTTTCTACAGTATAACATTCAGAGGCGATACTTAGTCCACAGGAGTTTGTTTCTTATGAAAACATCTATAATAAAGAATAAAGTTTGTTCAGAGTAACTGCATGTTTGGAATTTATATTGAATCTTAAACTAAACATGGACATGTTAATATCCTTTTCCTGTGGTTGGGAGTTGCTAGGATTTTGACTTTAGAAAATATATTTCTGCTTTGAATAACCAAACTTTGGTTAAGTTGATTTAGTCGAAATTTTAGGCAGTTTTTGATTGGAAACAAGGTAGTGTGTCTTCATATGGAAGTTATTTTTCAGAATAGATGAACTCTGGAGTTGACATTTGTCAGCGTGAATGAATCAACAGAGCTATGTGAAAGAGACTGGCTGGTTCTGAAGCCTTTAGAAAAGGAATGTTTGGGGGACAGAGGTGTTTGTCTCAGAAGTAAGGGATGGTGAACAGATTCTCAGATATTGGTTTTCTGGCTACCTCCTATTCTCTTGGAAAGAAAGAAAACTAGATAGGCAGATAGGGGAGGAAAAAAAAATAAACAACTACCCAAACCCAACAGCAACTTAAACTGTGTGCTTGGTCATGTCTGACGTTGCAACCCCATGGACTATAGCCCTCCAGGCTCCTCTGTCCATGGTATTTTTCAGGCAAGAATTCTAGAGTTGGTTGCCATTTTCTCTTCCAAGGGATCTTCCCAACCCAGGGATCAAACCCACCTGTTCTACATCTTCTGCACTGGCAGGCTGATTTTTTCTTTCTTTTTTAACCCCTGAGCCACCTGGGCAGCCCAACTTAAACTACAGTATTTGCTAAAAAAGATGTGTAAGGTTTTTGTTTTTCCTTTTTTTTTTTTTTGGCAGAGCAGAACATTGAGGGCATTCCAACTAGCCGTGAGATAAGAGCATTTGTATTGGCATCTGTTTCTAAGGAAAGCTCATAGAGTAGAGATCCAACGGAGTCAATAAAAACATGCATATTTGATACACTTTCTCTGAATGGGAAAATTTGTGTTGTCTTCACCAGAATACCCAAAGCCTAGCCACGAACTCCTGGGATGGTTCTCTGAGAGCAAATGATGTGAATTTCCTTCCAAAAAGGCACACCAGGATGTCACACCCAAGAGAGGATGGAGAAGGGAACGATGGAGACCAGCATGATCCAGACACAATGGGAGGTTAGAATCAAGAGTGCAACATCTCAGGTGCTCGGGGCCAGTGAGAGGCAAGGAGCAGGAGGCAAGGACATCCCTAAGAGACCAGAGGGTGAGCAGGGATGTGCCATGGAGCAAACCAGGATGTTCCTATTTCTTGGATTGGTGGCTTGGATTCTCCCTGGTGGCTCAGTGGTAAAGAATCCACCTTCAATACAGGAGCCCCAGGTTCGATCTTTGGGTTGGGAAGATTCCCCTGGAGAAGGGAATGATAACCCACCCTAGTATTCTTGCCTGGAGAATCCCATGGACAGAGGAGACTGGCACGCTACAGTCTATGGGGTCACAATAGTAGGACATGACTTAGTGACTAAACCACCACCACGCACTCCAGTATTCTTGCCTGGAGAGTCCCATGGACAGAGGAACCTGGCAGGCTATAGTCCCTGGGATTGCAAAGAGTGGGACATGGCTAAGTGACTAACGCTTTAGTCTAATATGAAAGCCAGATTCTACCCAGGTAGGTCGTTTGATATTATATAAGGAGACAAATAATCTTAGCTTGATTTGCAAACTAGACACTTTACACTCACAATACTTTGCTTAAAATATTATTTTCTGTTTAATGCATGAGGAAGGAAAGACTGAGAGAACTCAGCTTGTGCGGGATTCCGCAAGAAATCAGCCTTTCAGCCACAATTAGAGCCCTTATTAGGTCTGATTCCTAAATCTTAGCCTCTCCGTGTTGCCTTCACAGACGAGGAAATAAGGGGGCATTGGTCAGGGTCCACAGATCATGAATGGAAAATGGGAGGGAAGGGAGGGAAGGAAAGATGGAGATTATAGCTAAGGGAAAGTGTGTGTGTGTTTTGGGAGTGGGGTTTAGGAGAGCGTGTTGGCTGGCCAAAATCTTGGCTTTCTCTGCTCACCAAAAGCAAATAAAAAATACAGAGACAGAGTCTGGAGGAAATAGAAAGTCAGCTTTAATTCTCAGCTGGTGGAGAGTGGGCTCATGCTTCAAGAACAGTGTCCCCCCTCCGTGAGGAGTCTAGGGGCTTATATAAGATGAGGGCTTGTGGTCAGGGGTAGGTGATGGGAACCAAAGGCGTTAGGATCTTGATTTCTTCCTCTGGCATTGTTTCAAAGACAGTCATAAACTGGCCTCAGTAACCCAGTAACTGAGTCCGGCACTTTGGTGGCTCTGTGGCCTTCTTTCTGATACGTAACTACAAGGGGAAATGTGTCATAAGGATAAACATCAGATATAGGATGCAAGCATAAGTCAAAGGAAAATAGGTGTAAAGTATAACTCCTGCAGAGTCAGGGGGCTGGAAAGCAAACTCAGTTACAGACATGCAGAGTTAGGAGCAGTTAAGTAGAAAAACTAGGAATGTTCAGGTCTGCTCACTGTTGTCATTATATTCCCTGTTCTCAGGAAAGAAAAAAAAAACAAAAAACAAAAAACAAAACACTTTCCCCTTTTTTCCTTTTCACTGCAACAAACATTCCTTTCCAGTTTCTGGGACATGGTTGTTGTGCCAGGAATCTGTGAATCCTCTGACCTGAAAGTAGAAGGGAAGATGGAAATCAGTCTCAGGTTTTATTTTCTCAGAGCCTGGAGTAAGCTGTCTGTCCTCCTGTGACCTAAGTCATCAGAGCTCAAGGTGTTCAGTGGAACTGTGCGTGGACCTCATGTCACCAGGAAGTGGAGTCACGCAGATTTGAGCTCCAGCCTTCGCTCTGCTGCTTGTTGCTTAAGGGAAACCGGACACACTTCAACATTCCTTGAGCCTAAAGTTGCAAAATAAATACAAATGGATGTAATTTGTTCCTCAAAGCATAATTGTGCCAATTCAATTAGGTAATGTAAGCTAATAAGCCTAGTACAATGCCTGGTACATTGCAGGCTCTTAATATATATTAACTCTTCACTCTCTTAAACTTTTTCTGCTGTTGTTGGAGTGTAATTGCTTTACAATATTGTGTTGGTTTCTTCTGTAAGAGGGAGTGAATCTGCAATATGTTTTACATATATTCCCTCCCTCTTAGACCTCCCTCCCCTGTCACCCCCACCCCACCCCTCTGGGTCATCACAAAGCACAGAGCTGAAATGCAAATCAAAACTACAGTGTGGTATCACCTCTCACTGGTCAGAATGGCCATCATCATAAAATCTACAAATAATACATGCTAGAGAGGGTGTGGAGAAAAGGGAACCCTCTTGCACCGTTGATGGGAATGTAAATTGATACAGCCACTATGGAGAAGAGCGTGGAGGTTCCTTGTGAAGTGAAAGTGAAAGTCGCTCAGTTATGTCCAACTCATTGTGACCCCATGGACTCCAGAATACTGGAGTGGGTAGCCTTTCCTTTCTCCAGGGGATCTTCCCAACCCAGGGATCGAACCCAGGTCTCCCACTTTGCAGGCAGATTCTTTACCAGCTGAGCCACAAGGGAAGCCTAAGAATACTGGAATGGGTAGCCTACCCCTTCTCCAGCTGATGTTCACGACCCAAGAATTGAACTGGGGTCTCCTGTATTACAGGCAGATTCTTTACCAACTGAGCTATGAGGAAAGCCAAACTAAAAATAGAACTATCGTATGACCCAGCAATCCCACTCCTGGGCATATACCCTGAGGAAATAATGCAATGTACCCCACTGTTCACTGCAACACTATTTACAATAGCCAGGACTTGGAAGCAACCTAAATGTCCATCAACAGATGAACTCTTCACTCTTTTTAACAAAATGATGTCACTCCAACTTCAGTCTTTCCACTACATTCTCAACCATTCACCTAAAGCAGTAGGCCCATGCCAACTATTTGATTGATAAGATAATAAAAAAGATTACCTAGATGAATATCTTGGTGAAGTTGAAGAGTGGGCAAAGATTGACTTCAGTATAGTAGCATATCTTTCATGAATCATTTTTTCTTTCAAAAAAACTCTCCCCAACCACCTCTTCTGAAGACTGTATTTCTATCAGGCTCTGTCTAAACTTCCACCTAACCAAAAACTATTGGAAAGACATGCTTTGCTATTAGCCCTACACATCTTTTTATTGTGATTGTTTTTATTCGTAGCATAAATAATGATTGTTCCTAGCAGTATCATTTTCTTCATTCTTATCACCTCTATGGAAAGAGATGCTCTAACTGTAGTTTAATACTTAATATATCTTCCCCCAAATTAGGGAACCCTTGTAGGGGATGGTCAGCGCACTTTCCTTACAATTATGACACACAAGGGATACAACACTGAATGCTAACCCGCTCAGAATGAATGGATTTTCTTTCTGCACTGCTCTCTGGACCATTCATCGGCCTTTAAGGCTGAGCAAACTTGAGGATCAGAATTGTGTCACAGTGATAATGCTTTGACTATCCCACTCCAAAAAAAAGAACAGATTTCCTCTCATTTGAAATGAGGACAATGACATCTTCCATAAATTGATATTGAATAGTTCATGTAATAGCACTTTGCACAGTTGGATACTTTACAAAACCTATGAAGAATGGGTTCTTTCTTGATGGGGTGATTATTTATCCCTAGACTGACTTCTAATTATTGGACATTTGTTCAACAATGGCTTCCTTCTGCATTTATTGGCAGGGAGGAGAGGTTAGGTATCATTGCCTATCTAGTTATGCTTATCATTATTTGATTAAATAGTTGTTTGAGAACTCTTTATAAAACTGCCTTGACATTGGGAGGGTGGAGGATCCCTTGAGGGAATTTTCAAAACCTAAAGGACCCAAATAACTCATGTAGAAACATGTTAAGTATCCATTTTATTTTTATAAAGAAACTGGAGGACAGCAAGGATTCACAAAATCTTCCTGAGACATGGGCCAGTGTACCACATAGAGAGGTAAAGCATTGTTGAGAGGGTGGGTTTTAAGAGGTTTAAATTATACTATTGCAATGATTTTAAAAAATACTGCATTCAATGATTCTCAAAATCCAAGATAGCTCTCATTCATTTATTTACTCATCCAAGAACTAATTACTGAGTTTCTACTATATTCTACTCACTGTTTACCAATTATTTAATGTGTGTGTGCGCTCATTCACTCATGTCTGTCTCTTTGCGACCCCATGGACTGTAGCCCACCAGCCTCCTCTGTCCATGGGAGTCTCCAGGTAAGAATACTGGAGTGGGCTGCAATTTCCTTTTCCAGAGGAGCTTCCCTACCCAGGGATTGAACCTGCGTCTCTCAGGTCTTCTGCATTGGTATGTGGGTTCTTTACCGCTGCGTCACCTGGGAAGCCCTAAGGAACAGACTAGAGTGACTGCAAACTAAGCCCCCCAGGTACCTCACCCCCAAAATAGTCATGTTCCCAGTTCCTCAGTGGAAGTGTTACTCACTCAGTCCTGTCCGACGCTTGGTGACCCCGTGCACTGTAGCCCTCCAGGCTCCTCTGTGCATGGGATTTCCCAGGCGAGAGTACTGGGGTGGGTCACCGTTCCTTCCTCCAGGGGACTTCCCGACCCAGGAATGGAGCCCATGCCTCCTGCCTCTCCGGCCTTGATAGGCAGATTCTTTACCACTGAGTCACCTGGGAAGCCCAGTATTCTATGGGTCAATATCAAATTCATTGTTTTGGATGAAATCTGATTTCCCTCCTTGTCATTCTAGGGCTTATTTGAACAAGTAATTGTGTCTTTTGTGTCAAGATAACTAGTTCTCAGGAAGACTGTGGTCTCCAGGGCTGCAACTGAGCCAATCATGGTGCACTGAGAGCGGCTGAGTGATTGATGTGTTGTATAAATAGAAAGCTGAAAACACAATATGGGAATAGGAAGAGCCGAATGTCGAAAAAACGGCCCTGAGAATAACCATTCAAATATATGCAAATTGCCTAATTAATTGACCTCATTTGTGCATGCAGATCTCCTCTGCCTTTCCCTTTGTGAATTGGTTATTTTTCCTTGTGCTCCAAAACAATATTCCAAGGCTAATTAAACCCTTTCAAGCTATAGGTTAATATTCAATTCATATGTAAACACATTTATAAACAGTCATCAAATTCAAATTACTCATTTCATAAATACTATTTTCTTCATTTTTCACTAATAGAGGTGTTCTCTGTATTTATTCAGTGTTGGTCTTGAGCAGTTCACGTGTAGGGAGATGATGGTTATTTAAATGGCAAGCCAGTGTTTACTTCCAATTTGATGAAGACTTTTGCTAGTTCCCAGTTGTTTGTTTCTGTAAATATTTAGCACAAAGTGTTCGTCTGGAGTGTTGGTGGGGTGAGTAAAATATAATGATGATTATCATTCATCCCAGAGCATGTGCTTTAAAGAGATGTCAAAGGGAAGACTTGCCATCTATTTAGTCTGAACTCAGGGAAGAGTAAAATGAATCTTAATGGGGTCAACGTCATCTCAGATCTAGCCTCAGCTCAACATTATGTTTCTTTGTTCATTCATTAATTAGATGGCTAATGGATGTAACATGAGCACCGGGAGATGGTGAAAGACAGGGAGGCCTGGAGCACTGCAGTCC
Organism: Oryx dammah; assembly: GCF_014754425.2. Classification (NCBI taxonomy): domain Eukaryota; kingdom Metazoa; phylum Chordata; class Mammalia; order Artiodactyla; family Bovidae; genus Oryx; species Oryx dammah. Next base: position 18,861,626 of record NW_024070203.1, on the reverse strand, counting down.
ATGGGGTCGCAAAGACTCAGACACAACTTAGTGACTAAACAACAACAATAATAACAATGGATGTAATTGAGCTAGCCAAAAATTCGTCCAGGTTTTTCTGTAAAATATTACAAAAAAACCCTGAATGAATCTTTAGGCCAATACAATATTTATTCATTGTTATCAGTTTACTTGTCCATCCACCTAAACATTAACTCACTCAATAAACTCATGCAGACTATCTTCCAGCATTGAAATTTGAAAAATGATTGACCCAATGCAAATTCCTGGATTGTATCACAAATCCACAGAATCCAACACATCCATTTTTAAAATAAACTTCCAGAACAATTATGTGCATCAAAATACTTCTGTTTTACATAAATATATATCATGCATATGCTTGTGCCAGGTGCTGAAACAGGGGTTGGGCACTGGGCTGCAGCTGTGAGTGGGGCAGACACTCCCTTCTGTTATGGGGATGTGGCTCAGACAGTAAAGAATCTGCCAGCAATTCAGGAGACTCGAGTTCCATCCCTGGACTCGGAAGATCCCTTGGAGAAGAAAATGTCAACGCACTCTAGTATTCCTGCTTGGGAAATCTCACGGAGAGAAGAGCCTGGTAGACTGCCGTCCTTGGGGTTGCAAGGAGTTGAGTCGGCCACGCCTTAGTGACTAAACCACCACCACTGAATGAAATACGCTGAGTACTATGACAGGGGATATATAAGGAGTTGTTAGTTGCAGCATATGGGATCTAGTTCCCTGACCAGGGATTAAACCTGGGTCCTCTATATTGGGAGCATGGAATCTTAGCCACTGAACCACCGAGGATTTCTCTGACTGCCTTCTTTTTTGCTCCCTTTTCTCTTCTTCATTCTCTTTCTCTCTATTTTCTTTTCTCCACTCAGCTAAGATCTTTCTTCAGCTTCTTGCAATGTGCATGAGTGAATTCATCGACGAATCTGTGTGAGGCATGAAGAAGGCAGAAGTGTCTGCCACCAAGACAGACCTCTTTACCCATCCTGAAGTGTTTTCATTGTCTTTTTGTTTTTCTTTTAAGTTGTGGAAAGACTAGAATGTGGTCATACCCAATTTCTGGGTGAAGCCAACTTCTGTTGTTTCCAGTGTTGAAATTTCTAAGAGCCAAGGATTTTTAACTCTGCACACTTCAATGGGTCAGCAATAAACACCTAATTATTTGTTCATGTATCAGACAGAGAGGCAGGCCCAGCAGGGGACAAAAAAGAAGAAATCACAGAATTTCTGTGTGAGAAGGGCTTAGCAGCTGAGGCTGGGGAAAGAGTGAATGTTGGCAACACTGGTGTCACTAAACATGGGAGAAAACCCAGTGTGCATGGGTGGATTGTATCTGCATGTGCTCTAAGGGTGTGTGTGCATGTGTGCATGTACACATGTGTGTACACATGTGTGAGTAAGCATTTGTCATTGTGTGTTTTCCTGTATTGGCACACGAGTGTCCCAGAGTGCACTTCAGTGTGTGTTTGTGTGGGAGTGTGTGTGTGTGTGTGTCTGCAGAGAGCCTCCAGGAATCGCTGAGTATGTAGTGAAAACTTAGAACTCCTTGGGAATTCCCTGGAAGTCCAGGGTTTAGGATTTGGAGCTTTCAGTGCCATGGCTGGATCTGACCCCTAGTCAGGGAACTAAGATCCTGCAAGCAGAGAGCATGGGAGGGGGAAAAAATTAGGTCTCCAAATTACATTTTGAGGCAGGAGAAGACATTTCAATTTTTTTTTCCAGTAATGAAGTACAGTATAACATAAGTCTAATTGAATCCACAAATAATTAGTGTGAATTTTCACAGGTTAAACACATTTGTGTAACTGACACCAAGATGAAGAAACACAACATTACCGGAATGATAGAAGGCCCTCCTATCCCCATCCAGTCACACTTCTTCCCAAAGATAACTATTCCCCTGACTTGTAACATCACTTAAGTGATTGGTTGTTCAGTTGCTAAGTCGTGTCTGACTCTTTGTGACCCGAGGGATGGCAGCACGCCCGGCTTCCCTGTCCTTCACTACCTCCTGGAGTTTGCTCAAATTCATGTCCATTGAGTTGGAGATACCAGCCAACCATCTCATCCTCTGTTGTCCCCTTTTCCTCCTGCCTTCAAACTTTCCTAGCATCAGGATCTTTCCTAACGAGGCGGCTCTTCACAACAGGTAGCCAAAGTATTGGAGCTTCAGCTTCAGCTTCAGCATAGTCCTTCTAATCAGTATTCAGTATTGATTTCCTTTAGGATTGACTGGTTTGATCTCCTTGCAGCCTAAGGAACTCTCAACTCTTCTCCAGCACCACAGTTTGAAAGCATCAATTCTTCAGTGCTCAGCCTTCTTTATGGTCCAGCTCTCACCATCATATATGACTACTGGAAAAACCACATATGTGATTTACCTGTTTTTTAACTTGGTATAAAATATGTACATATATGCTATACTTCTTCATGCCTGGGATCTTTCACTCAGTATACCTCTACATTTTTTTGTGGAAGTCATCAAGGATTTGAGAAAATTTACAGGTTCGTTTTTTTAAATTCTTAATACCTGATATTCTATTTAAAGCTTTCAGTTAGTCATGTTCCTATGGATGGTCTTGTCCCTTGTCTTTGGTGAATGAGTGTGTATTTGTTGGGTGTTAAGTCTGGGTGTAGAATTGCTGAGTCACCGCATCTGTACATCCTCACCCTTAATATATGCTGCTACACAGCTGGCCCCTGTTGTTGTACCAACTTATATTTCCATTAAGAATGTATGAGTGTTACAGGTGTAAGACAAACCCACCAGCATTTCAAAATCTAGTATCAAGTAGTAGTAGTAGTAATTGCCAGGTGAGTTCCAAGGCCTGGTTTAAAATCATGCTCCTAGCACTAACTCATAAAGTCACTCCCCATCAGTCTGCCTCAGTTTCCTCACCTGTCAAACAGAGTTAATACTTTCCTCATAGGATTATGTGAGAATCAAAAGTCTGCAAATATGTACAAGTCATTTAGAACAGTGCCCGGAAAGTAAGACTTCAATAGAAACTCAAATGTACTGGTAAGTAACTATTATTCCTTTGTTCTGTCAATGAGGAACCTATGCCTCCAAGTGCTCAAGGAATTGTCAAGACATTGCCTTAAGAAAATAAACTTCCAAATCAGATCATATCAGATCTTTATATATACCTTGGATTGGTATATTTGGAAGATATAAATTATTCACTACTGTTGACACAAGGATTCCAGCCAATGTGTTTCATTCATAGTGCATAATTTATTCCTAGATTTTTAATTCATACTAAATCTAGTTATTAAATATGCTCATTTGTATCACAGTTTATTTTTTGGTTACATGTACAATGAAAGTTCACATCTACATATGGACATTTTACCCATTTTGGAATATGGTTATAATGCATATGCATTGATAAATAATTGGTGTGTTTGTGGGTGTGCGTTAATGTGTGTGTATGTACATATGTGTGTATTTAGCATAGAAATGTGGAGTCACAGTTATTGAAATTATTTCTTGCAGGGTGGTGCTGAATGGAAAAATAGTTGGATATATTCAGAGGTTCTGTGACACATAAAGTATTTAGTATTTTACACTTGTTTTATTTCCTGGTTTGTGATTCAAAGTGCAATGTTAGAGATGTGCATTAATAGATGAATGTTAGGGGCAGGGTAATGCCACTGGATTCTTATGGGATTGTTCATGTAATACCCTAGAACCCCACCAGGACTTGTAAAGATATGGGGGATCAAGGAAAACAAGATTGCTTGGGAAATTTACTGGCCGTGAAGATTCACTTTCAAGGCAGTTCTGTCCTCGTGTAGGAAACCCTATGATTTAGTCCTGTGATTCTGGCTTGGTGTGTAATACTCAACTACTGATGTTTTCTAGAAGCAAGACTAGGTTGAGGTGTGGAAGGAAAAATGTGGTGAGTTTGGGGGCAGAAGTCAGTATTAATTTCTTACATAACCCAGGTACACAAAAGTTCTATCTTTTCACCAATAAAAAACTGTCTTAATTACTGTAACTTTATAGAACATCTTGCAATGAAGAATTGGGTGGTGTGAGTTCTGCAAATGTGTCATTTTTCAAAATTGTTTGGCTCTTCTTATTCCTTTGTTTTCTATACAAATTTCACAATCAACTTGTCAATAGGAGATAATAACTGGGATTGCATTGACTCTGTAGATGAATTTAAGAGTTCCAACATGGAGTCTTACAATCCACAAAGCAGTATATTTCTCTCTGTTTACTTAGATCATACTTGGTTATTTCACTAAGGGTTGGTAGTTTTCAACCTTTGGATCCTGCCCATATTTTATTAAGTATGTATCTAGATATTTCCTTTTTGGATGCTATAGTAAGTACTACTTTAAAATTTTCTGATCTCCAATTGTTTATTTCTAGTTTATAGAAATATTTTATATTACCTTTGTAAAGTGTGACCTTGTAGAACTCAATCATTCATTTTAGGAGCCTTTTTGTAGATTCCTTTGGATTTTTCCTGCATAGGCAATCATGCTATCTGTAAACAAAGACAGTTTTCTCTCCTTACTCCCTCACTCTTTATTGCTTTCGCAAGGGTCATTGTTGTTCATCTGGATATATGTCATCATCTGGCCTTAACCTGTCCCTCATAAATCTCAGATTATATTTGTGAATGTGTCCATTTCTCTTTAAGTTCTACCAGTTTTTGCTCCATGTAGCTTGAAAATCTGAATTTGTATTCATGGACATTTAGTTTTGCAATGTTTTTTGATATTATGAATCAAATTGTGTCCCTCTCAAATCTGTATGTTGAAATCCTAGCCCTCAGTATCTCAGAATGTTACCTTATCTGGGGAATGGTTGCAGATGTAGTTAGATGAGGACATCATACAGCAGAATGTGCTTCTAACCCAGCAGAAGCGGCTGGTTTGTAAAAGGAGGAAACTTGCACCCAGACATGTATACAAGCAGAAGCCTACGTGAAGATGAAGGCAGAGACTGGGCTGATCCTTCTACAAGTCAAGAACACCAAAGATTGCCAGCAAAGCAACAGGAGCTAGGGAAAAGGCAAGAAACAGATTCTTTCTCAACTCTCAGAAGGAGTCAGCCTTCTGAGACTGAGTCTTAGCTTCTAGCTCCCAGAACTGGGAGACAATAAATTTCTGTTGTTTAAGTCATTCAGTTTGTGGTACCTAGTTATGGCAGTCTGCACAAACCAACATGCTTGGCAAATTGTCCATTTTATCAATGATATCTGTTTTGATACCTGGTAAGGTTTCTTTTTTGCCCTAAGAAATAACAAACACTGTTAATTTTATTTTTCTGTTTTTCTGTGGTGGTTGTGCCTTGTGGCATTTGGGATATTAGTTCCTTGACCAAGGACTGACCCTGTGCCCCCTGCAGTGGAAGGGCAGAATCTTAACCACAAGCACTGGGGGGAACTCCCACTAGGAGAACCACAACAAGTTTTCTTGATCTAATACTAATAGCCACTCCATTTTTTTTGTTTTAAAATTAACATTTGCTTAATACATAATTTTCCATCTTTTTGCTTGCAATTAATCTATATTACTATATTTAACAATGGTATTTTATAGATAGAAATAGGTCTTTTCCCCACCAATTTAATTTGACATCTATTAATTGGTGTGCTTTGACTATTTACATTTCACATAAATGTTGATATGACTGCATTTAAGTATATCACTTAATGACTTGTTTTCTTGTCTCCTTTGGTTTTTGTTCTTTCATCCCTCATTTACTTCTTTCTTTTGTATTATTTTAATATGAAATGAATAGCATTTCATTTTAATTAATCTATAGGCTTTTGAGTTATACTTTTGGGGGTACTTCTTATTAGTTCTTTTAGGTAATACAGCATCTATACCTGTCATACCTTTCACAGTCAGTTTGGAATGAATATTTCATGTAAAAGAATTTTTTTACCTTTCCTTCTTAGGTTATATTTCTCACATGTATTACATTTACATACATCAAAAGCAGACTAAAAATGACTGGAGTTCCATTTTGTTCCAAAGGCAGCCTTTCACCGAAACTGACCAGGTGCTATTGTAGTTCTTTTTTTTTTTCCTGGATTTATTTATTTATTTATTTATTTTATTTTTTATTTTACTTTGCAATTGCCATACATTGACATGAATCCACCACGGGTGTACATGCGTTCCCAAACATGAACCCCCCTCCCACCCCTCTCCCCACAACATCTCTCTGGGTCATCCCCGTGTACCAGCCCCAAGCGTGCCGTATCCTGCATCGGATATAGACTGGCTATTCGACTCTTACATGATATTATACATGTTTCAATGCCATTCTCCCAAATCATCTCACCCTCTCCCTCTCCCTCTGAGTCCAAAAGTCTGCTATCTTGTTGGCTGTACCCTGGTGCTCACTTGCTCTGCCTGTGCCAAGCCTCCTCATGGACGTCTACTCCAAGACCAAGGGTCATCTATTGAGTCAACAATTGTCATTAGGACCATAACACGTGTTGTTAAAGAAGTCACAGGCAAGTGAAGTTTCCAGATTAAAACAGAGCTTCAGCAGTACCGTTTTCTAGATTCCATATACTTGCGTTTAATGTAGGACATTTGTTTTTCTCTTTCTGACTTACTCTGCTCTGTATGACAGACTCTAGGTTCATCCACATCACTACAAGTGACCCAACTTCATTCCTTTTCAAGGCTGAGTAATATGGAGACTAGAATATGGAGACAGTACCGATGAACCTGTTTGCCAGGCAGGAATAGAGACATGGATGTAGAGACTTATGGACCCCGTGAGGGAAGGAGAGGATTGGACAACCTGAGAGAGCAGTGCTGATGTATATACACTGCCTTGCGTGCAACAGAGAGCTAGTGGGAAGCTGCTGGGCGGCACAGGGGGCTCAGCTCTGTGATGACCTAGAGGGGTGGCATGGGGAGCTGGGAAGGAGGCTCAGGAGCGAACACACCAGAGTGGGAGGCTGCTTGCAGACGCTGGGCTTGTAAGTCAGGCGATTACCAATTTGAATGAAATCTTGACTCTCAGCCAGGCAGTCATGGACAAGTCACAGAATATTTCTGAGCATCTGCTTCATTACTTGTAACATTTGCCTGCTGATAATCATGCCCACTATAGGGTTGTTATGAAGCTTAAATTAGTATATATTGGTACTGTGTTTAAAGTCTCAAGAAAGCCTCAAAACCCACGGTTTTGGTCATTTCCCAAGACATGGAGCCCCTAATTTGAGGTCATGGCAAGTTGTCGGTGCCATTTCTCGCCCATCTTCTCCACTTGAATGACTGTCTCTCTGGCTCTGAGGCTGCGCTCACATGCCACTTGGCCCTGTGGTTTTCACTGATCCCCAGCTCAAACACCAAATTTATAATGCCCTCCTCTGTTTTCCTAGAATACTCCACATGTATCGCTCTTATTGAATCTGCCTCCTGATCTGCATACTGTGAATTCCTCAAGGACAGAGATCTGATCCTTTTCATCTTTGTTTTGTTAAACAACCTAAGTAAAATTTGATGTTTTTTGTATTATTGATTATATATATGAAATATTCCTACAGATTATTATCTTATCAAGGGCCTAACTTGCCTTGAAGCTAATGCTGCTCATGTACATAAAACAGGCATGGCTTTTAGTCGTGCAAATGGTTTCGTTTATCAGTTCTACTTCCTCATTCACACCTTGGAGCCGTTTTATTTTAATGTTATTCTTTTCTTTTCAAATTCTACATTTTCTCCTATTCTATATGTTACAAGAAATCACTCAACAAGGCTAGCTTCTGTGGTCTTCTCTGTTAAATGGTTAAATCATTGTCTATTTTGAGTTTTGATATACAGCTGTTTCCATAGATACCTGATCATAATAGCTAATTAGCCAAGCATGTTTTGCAAAGCCTTTTGAATGACATTTTTGATAACAAAACATCCAGCTTTTATTCAATTAGTACATTTTTCTCTTTTCTCTTTGGAAACATTCAGCAATGCTCCATGATGTTTCAACAGATACAAGGTAAAAGGACTCAGCTAAGTTTCTGGTCCCTGTGTGGAAGCCATTTCTGTTCATTGCACCATCTGGAAGTCATCTTTTTCTGCTTAATCAATTCCCAGAGCAGAAGACTTAACAACAATGGTACATACTTTAAAACCACTTTTTTAGTTTAAAAAAGTGCTTCTGTACACGCTGTTTCACTAATGCCTCACAAAGAGCCAAGGAATTCAGTGTAGCCACCACCCTCATTTTATAGACGGGGATGTAAGGGACCCTCCATTAAGAAGTCTGGTAGATTTCTGGTGCATCATGGGTATTCAATAAACACAAATTACAACTGACTAACTTACTTGAGGTTGTACAGGCAGAGACTAGACATTTTGTAAATCTCCCCCTCTTCCTCCTGACCCATCACACTTTTGGTATTATCCCATCTCTCTTCTCCCGTATCAAACTTGGAGCAATTACCACTCTCTGCACTGCCTTATCGTTATTTGCACACTTGTTTTAAAAAATAAATAATAAGAATCAAGTTGAAGCCTTTTCTAGTCCCTTCATTTGAAGCGTGTTTATTTACCATCTATTATCTGACAGATAATACGGAATAAACACAATCCATGCCCTTAAATCATCAGTTCACCCTTGTGTTCCCCAAGTGTTCTGCACAGTATTTGCTAATGGCAAAGACTTGAAGCTGTTTCTGGAAACAATACCATTTGCAGAACACATTATCTGAATCAGCATTAGGTGAAAATTCTCCACCCCTGGCTTTTCATAAAAGACATTCCAACTGGAATTTATAACATTACTTCTCCTCCTGTTAAGGTTGGCTTCATTCTTTGATCATGAGAATCTCCTCCAATTTTTCAGACACTAACCATGCTTAACTTGCTCTAAGGATAAATTTCTACAATTGAGATGAATGTTTACATAAGAAAAACTATTAGCAAAAGACCTCTGCACCACAGACTCTCAAGTTTCATTCTCATGCTATGAGGTAGGTTCCAAGACAATGTCCATTTTACAGATGAGGAAACAGTATCAGGCAGGTGAAATAACACAGCCAAGTTCACAGTAACTGGCATGGCCAGAGGGTGAACTCCTTTATTGCTTACACCGAAAGGTATGCTCCTGAACCTTAGCAGCTGGCACACCTGACTAGCGCCCTCTGCTCACCTCTTGTTCTGATGAAAGCATATCTTACTCTCCCGTGCATGTGAGTATGTGAATGAAATACCTAAAGGGACCTCCTCATCTATATTTCCTTTTCTGGAACCACGTAGTCTGGAAGCTGGAGAGACGATGGATTCTTGATTAAACCGGGTAGGTCCAAAAGAAAGTTGTTTCTCACCTCTTTTGCTTTCCCACTGAAATTTCAGTTGCTTCTGTTGGAAAGAGGTGTGCCTTCAGGGAGAGACAGACAGCATGGCCGAGGGAAAACGCTGTGTAGGTCTAAAGATGCCTAGAGCAACACTTTCAAAGGCGAGAGAAGCAAGCATCAGGTCAGCTGGGATCAAAGATCACCTCTGAGCATCAGAAACCATGGGTGTCAAATCTTCCTAAGATTTCCTGATGCTACCACAGGTGCTTGACACCTAAAACCCTTATTCAGTGGTGCCTAGAGACATTCTCCCTCATTTGGAAAGCTGGTATTATGTAAACAAACATTTGTAGCCAGATTTTAGCCATTCCTGGATGTTCACTAGAATAAAGTACTGGCAAAAACGAAGAACAGGGGTCCCCTTTTCTGCAAGGCTGCTTTGGCCCACCCCTCTCCCCTGGGGTTGGGGAGTGAGTATCTCAGTTCTCTCTTAGTTCTTTGCGAACATATCTCTCAGCACATTTGCTGCTGCTGCTGCTAAGTCACTTCAGTCGTGTCCGACTCTGTGCGACCCCCACAGACGGCAGCCCGCCAGGCTCCGCCATCCCTGGGATTCTCCAGGCAAGAACACTGGAGTGGGTTGCCATTTCCTTCTCCAATGCATGAAAGTGAAAAGTGAAAGTGAAGTTGCTGAGTTGTGTCCGACTCTTCGCGACCCCATGGACTGCAGCCTACCAGGCTCTTCTGTCCACGGGATTTTCCAGGCAAGAGTACTGGAGTGGGGTGCCATTGCCTTCTCCACTCAGCGCATTTACGCCTGCGTTATTCCCTGTCTGTTCTTCTTTCCCTCTACCTGCCCCCTCACTGTATTATCAACACTTAGTACCAGGGATGTTTAACTCAATTTACAAATTTGGAGTGTAACATAGGACACGGATTAAAATCACTGCCTAACTGTCTGCTGTGTGAATAGGTATATTCCCGTATCAACAATATTGGAAGAGACAAGGGGCTTCCCTGACAGTCCAGTGGCTAAGTCTCCACACTTCTGATGCAAAGGCCATGAGTTCAATGGCTAGTTAGGAACTAGATCCTACATGCCTTGTGGTGAGGTCAAAAAAATACTTCTCAAGAGTACTACTGGGAGAGATCAGCAAGAAATGCAGATCTCTGTTCAGTGAATACGAGTGAAAACAAAGGCAAAGTAGACATGAATATTTACTGCAAAGGATAAATCAGAAACAATGATTTTAAAGCTTTGGGGGGTTTTCCCAACATGGGTAAGGAGGAGAGAGAGCAGTCCAGTGAAAACCTGTCCTGACAAAGGCAGAAGCCATGCAGTTACATAGAGATAAGTGATGGTTTAAAAAAAATTACCAAGTCACCTGCTCTGGATCGATTGGTTAAAGTGGAGCCCGTGTTGGCGATGGCTGAGTCCAAAATCCATTTGTTGAGTCCAGAGAGCACAGACAATGAGTTTGCAGTCTGTTTTTCTGCTCTTTCTGGATGATTTAATGAAAGTCTTAGGTTTCTTTTTCCAGGGTCATTTGGCCTATACCTGTGTGAGTAATAGTCCTCTGAAGTACTTGTGCTTGCTTGTGTAGAATGCTCTGAAGTTTGATACTTCTAAAGGGAAAGGCCAAGGCTAACCATTAGCAGGTCACTCGCCAGAACGACCACCCCATCACCGTTTATTAGTGACCCGCTGATGACCAGTTTGCTCTCAGACCCTTTGAGTGACGCTGCACATTGTTCTATTAAAACAGTGAGCCCCTCACTTCACATGGAGCCGATGAAGCTGAGTGGAGGCCGGGTGAGAGGTGCCTGACTGCCTGGTTCCTGGGTCCCAGGACCCTGGAAGCTCCTGGCTCTGTCCAGCATACCTTCCCAGTGCGGTTCCTTCCCCATCTCTGGCATTCTGTATGGCTCTGTTGATTTGACTGGAAAATAATCCCGGGTCAAAATCTAAGACTTACTAAGTTCAGCTGTGCAACTTGGTGGTTTTCAACAAACTGCTTTCTTTTTTTTCTGATAATTTTATTGTTTAATAGGTTGCATTTGAAAATTTTGAAATAGCGCAAAGAAGGCACATTTGGAAATGATCTAATATACGTGTATATGCAACAAAGATAGGACAAAGCAGAGAGGAAGCATAACATGTCTCTTAGAACAGGTACTAAGATACTGGGAAATTGAGAAGCAGCAGTCTTCTTCCAGAGCAGAATTTTGGAAACAAGATCCAGCTTTTACATGGTTGTCCATGATGAATTTACCATGGGTTCCTTGCATTTAGCTAAGCTGGTCCTTACCTTGGAGTGTCTGTACCAGCTTCCCCCTCCGACTAAAGGCTTTTCCTACTGACCTTCTCAGGAATCAGGGCCGACCCCTGCTTATCTCAATTCAAATGCCCCTGCTCAGATGGGCCGCCCTAAACACTCTCTCCCACTGTCCTTTATCTCTTTTTTAAAACTGAAGTATAGATGATTGACAATGTTGTCTTAGATTTTTAGTTACATATATATATATATATATATATATATATATATATATATATATATACTTACACACATTTTTTTTTATATTCTTTTCCATTGTGGTCTCTCTCAGGATATTGAATAAAATTTCCTGTACTATGCAGTGAGACTTAATTGTTTATCCATTCTAAATAAAATAGTTTCCATCTGCTAATCCCCAATTCCCATTCCATCCCTCCTCTTCTCCTTCTCCCCCGGCAATCCATAAATTTAATGTAAATAGATTTAATGTATCGAATTACCCATGACCTTTTTCACAAGAAAAAATATTCCTAACATTTAATATGGAACCATAAAGACTCAGAATTGCCAAAACCCTTTATCTCTTCAGGCTGTTTTATTTTCTTCATAAAACTTAGCACTAAGTGAATTTTTTGTTTGCTCATGTCCCTCTCCTGTCTACTAAAATTTTGACTCCACAGCCAAAAAGAAATCTTTTCCTTCTTCTCTCCCCTCTGCATCTCTGACCCCTTGAACAGTATCTGGTACGTAGCACAGGCATGGAATGTATGTTGAAGAAACCACACTGGTTGTGAGGATTCAGGTACCACCTGTGAGCCAGACGTTGTTATCTGGCCCTCCTGGTGCCTCATCCACAGGGCACGTGTGCACTCTGTGAACATCACTTTTCCTTCACCTTTAGGGAACAAAGCAACAACCAGAGGCATGGTGGACTGTGGGCCTTACCTGGACAGCTGAGAAATTAGGTCCTGAAACCTTTCCTCTGAGCTACGTGGTCTCCAAGATAAGTGGCTGCCCCATAGTCTTCAGGGAAGATGGAGCAAACACAAGGCCATTTGGGACATTAACACAGTACAGAGTCACTCAGCTGAGCCTAGGAGGCTGGCTGGCAAGCTGGGATCAGGTACCCTGGGATCCTGAGTGCTGGCTAGATAGGACATTTCATCTGATGCAATTCAAAACAGGAAGAATGGGTTATCCCACCCAGGGTCACTGGGGAGAGGCAGAGGCAGAGGGCAGAGGATGGAAGCAACCACCAAGGCTGAGAAGATGGGATGAGATGGGGACCATGAGACAGAGCCTAGGGTCAGAAAGCTGCTGTTGGACCTCAGATACATGGATGAGTAGATTGTGAGCAAGTGCAGAGGGTCATGTGTGATTGGCTGTGTCGCTGGCCCAATTTGGTTGCTATGCACAACCTGGCCAGTGCAGGGCAGAAGTCAACAGACACTGGAAGGTTGGTCCTGACATTTGCATGCAACCTGCTTTGTTACAAGAGAAATGAATGCTGGGCTGAGGACCAGTACATTAGGGTTTGACACGTGGCACGAACCATGAACTATGTTGCCCTGGATATCTCTCTCAACACTCTTCAACCCACTATTATCTTTAATTAATAAGATCAATCTCTTAAAATTTTCAAATTTCTTTCCCAAGTCTCCACTGTTTCTGTCTTGGCCAGACCTGCCCTCCTGGATTGCTGCAAAAGTCTGTTAATTTCTTTCTCCTGTTAAGCCTCCTCCAACAGTCTTACAGTTTTCAGAGAGATAGTCTCTAAAATCTTTGACCTTATTCCTTCATGACCCCGCAAAAATGCCTTCAGCAGCTTACCACTGCCCACAGAATGAAAACTAAGCCTCTTACTTTGGCATAAGAGATTCTTTATGATCCTTTATGGTCAGGATTCTCCCACTTGTGCCATGCACCTCTCCCCACTGAGTAATAAATTCCTCGCGGTTCTGTGAGCACATTGCAGTTTGCCCTTGAGATTTTTCTACTCACGGTTTCTTCTGTGGGATACGCACTTCCCTCCAGTCTCTGCCTTGTAAATTTCTAGCACTCATCCGGCTTGATACAGTCATCACTTCCTTTTGGGTGTCTTATTGAAGATCTTCCCTCACCTCCTGGTTTTATCTGTTCCTGCCTGGTCTTTCCAGAGCCATCTATGCATTTCTCCATTCTCAGCCCTCCTCACTTTCTTGCATTAATGTTCTTTTCCATGTTGGTGGATCTCATCAGCTTGTAGTCCACAGCTGCTAAGAAGCAGACGCTCAAAAGGGGGTGGTTGAATAAATGGGTACTTATTCCAGTTGAGAGAGTGGGGAAGACAGGGAAGTTACGAGGAAGATCTCAACTGGAAGCTCCCGATTTCCAGGTTCTCCACAGGGACTCGAACTGTTACCAGGAGAAAGGGCACTTGGAAATCCCACACGAGGGAATCTCATTAGTTCCATTAATTCAGTGTCATTAGCTTCATTAGTCAAGAGTCATACTGTTTTAAAGCCTGCTGGTTCCAGGACTGTGATGGGAGCCTGAGTCTATGCCAACATCCACGCCATGCACAGCCTCCTTGATCGACCAAGCCTTGCCATGAAAAAATATGCCGCCTGCCATGTGACGAAACCCTTCATTGTCCCTTCATTTCTTGGCACAAACCCCTTTCCTCACTGCAGAATGAAAACACACTTTGTGGCTAGCAGAGGTCCTTGGGCCATGCTTCTGGAGTCTCTTCTGACTGATTTTAGGAGAATAGGCAGGATCTTAGAAGGAGTCAATTTTCACCTGGTATGACTGCTTGGCATAAAACTATCATTTGGTTTTTTTATTTCTCCCCATGGCCCAAATTAATATCTACCTCCAGGCTTTAAAAAAGGAAAAGGAGAGACCATGCCTAGAAATAAAACTAAATCGCACAGAGTTTCAGCCAGCTCTGTCCCTCCTTGTCTTTGTGAACTTGGCCAAATCACATCCTTTCCTTTTGCATTAGAAGGACTGATTAATCCCTGTCCCGTGTTCTTTCGTGGCATTTGTGAAGATTAAATGTGATAATGGTTGGAGAAGTGCTTGAAGACTGTAAATTGATGTACAAATGGAAGGGATTAAGGGATTAGCTTCAATCCGGTAAAGATTTTCTCTTTTACAGAACAACCCACTCAACATCAGTCCCTACAAGTTGCCAGTACACGCACATACATACCACAAGTGTGTGCCCTAATATTCCTTCCTGTCTCCCCACGTGCTTTTTTCATCCTTCCTCCTACAACACTCTTGCTCAACATAAAGATCTTTATCCAACCTGACTTTAGGGAAAGTGTATATGTTAGACTTCTCATGCCTGAGGGCAACATGTATGATGATGATGATGGTGTGTGTACTTGTATGTGTCTGCAAAGCGAAAGTGAAAGTCTCTCAGTCGTGTCTGACTCTTCGTGACCCCATGGACGATACAGTCCATGGGATTCTCCAGGCCAGAATACTGGAGTGAAGTAGCCTTTGGCTTCTCCAGGGGATCTTCCCAACCCAGGGATCAAACCCAGGTCTCCCGCATTGCAGGCAGTTTCTTTACCAGCTGAGCTACCAGGGAAGCCCTTGTGTCTACAAGTGTTTGTGTTTCCCTTCATTTCTTGGTTGTTTAGATTGTTCAGTAGGAAAAAGAAACTCCAAAAGGAAAAGTCTGAGAGAAACAAGGAACGTTGCTCTTTTATTCTTCTCCACTAGGATTGTTTGGACTTCCCAGGTGGTGCTAGTGGTAAACAATCCACCTGCCAGTGCAGGAGACATCAGAGGCACGAGCTTGATCCCTGATTCAGGAAGCTCCCCTGGAGGAGGGCACGGCAGCCCACTCCAGTATTCTTGCCTGGAGAATCCCATGGACAGAGGAGCCCGGTGGGCTACAGTCCATGGGGTCACGAGTCAGACACTACTGAAGCGACTTCACACACATGCACTAGAATTATTTATAAACAGAAGGCTGATAACAAAGTAGCATTCCCATTCTAAATTATTTTGTCATATTCCTCATTTTTTTCAGAGGATAATTACTGTCTGACTCTTCAAAAAATGTTAACAATTTTCCCCAAGCATGTTGCCAGTGATCCCCCCTGAGAGAGGAATGCTAACTCCTACTCATGCATTTGACAGTTGTAGAACAAGAAATGACTTTTCCACAGGTTGGTTGTTTGACATCAGATGTGAACTATTCTAATATTGTCAAGAAACATGGCGGCCCTGATGTACTTGCAGACACTCTGAGATTACTCTTAAAATAGTTTCCATATTATATGTGTCCATATGTTTGTTTATCTCCCTTCATCAGAGTGAGCTTCTTGAGGGCAGTGATGTGTCTCCTCATTTCTGTATCCCAAACGTAGTCCTGCCTGACATGTCATTGTTGTCCAGTGGCTAAGTCATGTTGAACTCTTTGTGACCCCCTGAAGTGCAGCATGCCAGGCTCTTCTGTCCACTATCTCCATAAGTTTGCTCAAATTCATGTCCACTAAGTCAGTGATGCTATCTAATGTGCTCATCCTCTGCCACCCCCTTCTCCTCCTGCCCTCAGTCTTATTCAGCATCAGGGTCTTTCCCAATGAATCAGCTCTTTGAAGTAGGTAGCCAAAGTATTAGAGCTTTAGCTTCAGCAACAATCCTTTCAATGAATGAATAATTCAGGGTTGATTTCCTTTAGGATCGAATGGCTTGATCTCCTTGTAGTCCAAGGGACTCTTAAGAGTCTTCTCTAGCACGCTCCTGACATAGAAGCCCTCGTATTTATTAAGTGATTGAAGCAATATATGTAGCTGTATATTTACATACATCTAGTCTGTCCTTGTTCTCACATTTTCAGTGTTTATTTTTTATATTATATATGAAAAATTCACTCCTTTGTAATAAATAATTCTACCAGTATTTTTCTATAGAAATGCATACTCCATGCATAATTTAGAGATTATTCCTATTTACCCACATATGTATCTTTGAATTTTTATAGCAAAATATGCATTAGCTACAAGAAATGAAAAGCCACAAGAATGCACTTGCATTTTCATATGTTTTCAATTGAACTCCCATGGAGCAGACATAGATTGGTTGCAAAGCAGATCCCAAGAAAGAAAGCACTTTGTGATTCTGTGTGACTTGATGTTCTGTCTGCCCCAGTTGGGCTGAGCAGGATAGAGGAGGCTAGAGGTGGGAGGAGGAGAAATATTTGAAGGCAGTAGATAGGAAATCAGCAAAATGAAAAGGTACATTAGTTATGGGGTGTGCATTCTGGGCAGTAATCAGTCAGGAAAATAATTTTTTTTTCCTTGAAAACCCAGGGAGGGTAATTAAACTCCTCCCATTACAGCTCCATAGCATTTCATAGAGGTTATTGTGATGTTTTTACATTCAAGGAGAGCCACGCTTGTTGAATTTTATCATTTTCATAGATTTACAAGATAGCTATTTGGGATGAAAATAAAGACCTAGGGAGACAGTTTATGAATTCTGGGTAATTAAAGCACAATTCCTTTAAAAGCTAACATTTGAGGAAATGTATCCTCCAAAGACTAGTACTTTATTTAATGCTAAGCCCAACTAATGTGCACTATAAATAAATATGACATTAGTATTGGCTGACATAGATGCTACCTTTAGCTTTCTAAGGGCTCAGCCAGAGTCCCAGTGAGGTAGAATTGGTAAATACCATGATACCCACAGTTA
Organism: Oryx dammah; assembly: GCF_014754425.2. Lineage (NCBI taxonomy): Eukaryota > Metazoa > Chordata > Mammalia > Artiodactyla > Bovidae > Oryx > Oryx dammah. The sequence goes on along the minus strand of NW_024070203.1, from coordinate 18,844,348 downwards.
GGTGATTCTTATATTACATTTTTATGAAGTTTTTTTAGATCCTAGGTTAATATTTTTATATTTATTCATCTATTTACTTGCAGGTGTGGGTCTTGGTTGCTACATACAGGATCTTCACTGCAGCACCACGTGCGATCTCTTGTTGAGGCACTCGGATTCTCTAGCTGCAGCTTGCAGGTTTAGCTTCCCCTTGGCATGCGCCATCTTAGTTCTCTGACCAGGGATGGAACCTGTGTTCCCTGCATTGCAAGGCAGATTCTTCACCCCAGACTACCAGGGAAGCCCCTATATCACTTTTAAACAACGAAGATTTGACCTAATATTTATTAAAGCTTGTATAGACAGACTCTTTATTACATTTGTGTGTGTCTATGGACTGGAAGAAACACAAGGTGGAATCAAGATTGCCGGGAGAAATATCAATAACCTCAGATATGCAGATGACACCATCCTTATGGCAGAAAGTGAAGAGGAGCTAAAAAGCCTCTTGATGAAAGTGAAAGAGGAGAGTGAAAAAGTTGGCTTAAAGCTCAACATTCAGAAAACGAAGATCATGGCATCTGGTCCCATCACTTCATGGGAAATAGATGGGGAAACAGTAGAGACAGTGTCAGACTTTTATTTTTGGGGGCTCCAAAATCACTGCAGATGGTAACTGCAGCCATGAAATTAAAAGACGCTTACTCCTTGGAAGAAAAGTTATGACCAACCTAGATAGTATATTCAAAAGCAGAGACATTACTTTGCCGACTAAGGTCCGTCTAGTCAAGGCTATGGTTTTTCCTGTAGTCATGTATGGATGTGAGAGTTGGACTGTGAAGAAGGCTGAGCGCCGAAGAATTGATGCATTTGAACTGTGGTGTTGGAGAAGACTCTTGAGAGTCCCTTGGACTGCCATTCTGAAGGAGATCAACCCTGGGATTTCTTTGGAAGGAATGATGCTAAAGCTGAAGCTCCAGTACTTTGGCCACGTCATGCGAAGAGTTGACTCATTGGAAAAGACTCTGATGCTGGGAGGGATTGGGGGCAGGAGGAGAAGGGGACGACAGAGGATGAGATGGCTGGATGGCATCATGGACTCAATGGACGTAAGTCTGAGTGAACTCCGGGAGATGGTGATGGACAGGGTGGCCTGGCGTGCTGTGATTCATGGGGTCACAAAGAGTCAGAGACGACTGAGTGACTGAACTGAACTGAACTGAACTGAACTGATGGACAACATTCGTATTTAGTATGTGGTTAAGTGGTATGTGGAAGGTATTAATAAATGTTTGTTGAAAACGTCCATAAATCACAAGTTTAGGCAGAATATAGTTTGTCTTATAGACTGAATTCACTCTTCTTATCTTTACAATTTTTCAAGTAAAAAAACCAACTTAAGTGAGGCAGTGCTGTTGGTATTTGTTAACACTGTTTTCCAGAGTCTCTAGAAGGGTTGAGAAGACAATTCTACTCTCAGGTTGAGTACAGGGGCAATTTCTGCATTTGCTTCACAGGTCTGAGCCCAGGTCTCACCCATTACCAGCTATGTGAGGTTGGCCAAGTCACGAATTTCTTTAGCCTTTATTTTCTCACACGTGTAAAATGAACAAGATCACGCCTTACAAGGGCTTCCTTGCTGGCTCAGTCAGTAAAGAATCTGCCTGCACCTCAAGAGACACAAGAGACTTGGATTCGATCCCTGGGTCGGGAAGATCCCTTGGAGAAGGAAAGGGCAAACCACTCCAGTAGTCTTGCCTGGAGAACCCCATGGACAGAGGAGCCTGGTGGGCTCCATGGGGTCATAAGAGCTAAACATGACTTAGTGACTAAACCACCACCACACCCTCACAAACTGGTGAGGATTACGTTCAGAAATTTTTACATTAAGAACATTTTAAGCCTTTTGTCTTGTTCCTTATACATGACAGAGCTTATTAATTCAAAGCACCAGCCAACCCAACATTTGAACTATCTTGCTTCTAAGCCACTTCAGTCGTATCTGGCTTTTGTGACCCCATAGACGGTAGCCAGCAGGGCTTCTCTCTCCATGGATTCTCCAGGCAAGAATACTGGAGTGGGTTGCCGTCTCCTCCTCCAGGGGATCTTCCTGACCCAGGGATCGAACCCATGTTTCTTAGGACTCCTGCATTGGCAGGTGGGTTCTTTATCACTAGCACCACCTGGGAAGCCCAAGAATTGTCTTACACACCAGTAAGTACTTTATATGAATCATCTTATGTCACCCTTGCAGACACTGAGAGATAGACATTATTTCTCCCATGTATGAGAGAGGAAGCTAAAAATTAGGAAGGTTAAGTGATTTACCCACTCTTAGGCAGTTATTAAGGGACATATTTTAGATTTACAGTAATATCTTTCAGGACCATAGGAAATGAACACTGAGCCGTATGATTTCTACCTTCTTCACTTGATTTCTACCTTCCACTTTCCTAGGTGGTACATATAGCTGTCACATCACCTTCAGACTGCTCCCTGAAGGACAAACACACAGTGTCTCCGTTTCATATGACCAAGCAGAGAGAAAGCCAGTGCTGTAGAAAAGCATCTGTCCTCCACTCCACTGGTCTGTGCAGTCTCATCAGAGGAAGCTTGACCTACATGGGGAGGGACGACCGTGTTCCTTGAAGTCTCCAGAAAGTATTCCTTTCTTTATGTTACTGTCACATTCAGGATCACTGGCTCAGGCACATGGTTTGTGTGTTTCAAGTCAGAGAAGCCAATAGAAACACACGTAGGAAAAGTCACAGATCATTTGTACCCATGTATATTTTTAAAGTCCTAAGAGTTGTTCACTGATTATGTGCAAACTACCATTCTTCAGACCTTCAGAGTTCATCTGCTCAGTACATTGGCAATCTCAGCCAAAGTCTAGTTTTAGAAATGCATTGTCATTCTCCTCCCGTTGTGACTTTGTGTTTGGCACGGGCAATTAGACACAACCTGAACTTATTGCAAGCATAAATTAAAGGCAGGATTACATAAGTTTTTTGTTTTCTCATACTGTGCAGTTGCTTCTATACCCTGTAATTGAGAGGGGAAATGGGCCACTGGAGATTGGTTTCGCAAAGGCCCACCTGCTCTGGCCCATCTTACCTGGGGCAAGATGCTCTTCTGGGGACAAAGGAGGCAGATTCAAGAATAGCAGTTGGTATTTAAATTCATGGGGCTTCCCTAGTGGCTCAGAGGCTAAAGCGTTTGCCTGCAATGCAGGTAGACCTGGGTTTGATCCCTGGGTCAGGAAGATCCTCTGGAGAAGGAAATGGCAACCCACTCCAGTACCTTTGCCTGGAAAATCCCATGGACGGAGGAGCAGGTAGGCCACAATCCATGGGGTCGCAAAGAGTCGGACACGACCGAGTGACTTCACTTTCACTTTCCCTGGTGGCTCAGCTGGTAAAGGGTCTGCCTGCAATGGGGGAGACCTGGGTTCAATCCCTGGATTGGAAAGATCCCCTGGAGAAGGGAAAGGTTACCCACTGCAGTATTCTGACCTGGAGAGGTGAAGAAGAACTAGAGAGCCTTTTGATGAAAGTGAAAAAGGAGAGTGAAAAATCTGGCTGAAAACTCAACATTCAGAAAACTAAGATCATGGCATCTGGTCCCATCACTTCATGGCAAATAGATGAGGAAACAATGGAAACAGTGAGACTTTATTTTGGGGGCTCCAAATTCACTGCAGATGGTGATTGCAGCCATGAAATTAAAAGACACTTCCTCTGTGGAAGAAAAGCTATGAGCAAACTAGACAGCATATTAAAAAGCTGACAAAGGTCCATCTAATCAAAGCTATGGTTTTTTCAGTATTCATGTATGGATGTGAGAGTTGAACCATAAAGAAAGTTGGGCACCAAAGAACTGATGCTTTTGAACTGTGGTGTTGAGAAGACTCTCAAGAGCCCCTTGGACTGCAAAGAAATCAAACCAGTCAGTCCTCAAGAAATAAGTCCTGAATATTCTTTGGAAGGACTGATGCTGAAGCTGAAACTCCAATTCTTTGGCCACCTGATGTGAAGAACTGACTCAATGGAAAAGATCCTGATGCTGGGAAAGATTGAAAGCAGGAGGAGAAGGGAACGACAGAAGATGAGATGGTTAGATGGCATCACCGACTCGATACTCATGAGTGTAAGCAAGCTCCAAGGGTTGGTGATGGACAGGGAAGCCTGGCATGCAACATCTATGAGGTTGCAAAAAGTCAGACACAACTGAGTGACTGAACTGAACTGATTTAAATTCATAAGTCAGGAGAGAGCTAGGTAAAAATTGTAAACAGTATAATAAGCTTACTCTGTCTTCAGTGTATCATCCCTAAATTTTTGACACTACTCTGTAGCATGGATGTATCCTTAGTATTTTTTTTTACTTGATTTATAATTTTTTTACCAAGATGTGTTAACATCTTTTTACTGAGTATTCTTTAGTTAATCAAATGTCCTTTCTACTTCAACTTTTAGCATCTATGTTTTATGTACTCATAGATGCAGGATTATATTATCTTTCTGGTGAATTATTCATTTTATCATTTAGAAAGGTCACCTTTATGCATATTAATGCTTTCTGCATTCGCTTAATTAGTATTTTTCTTGCCTATGTTAAAAGAAAGTAGTAGTAATATTAGTCTTTCAGTCATGTCCATCTCTTTGTGACCCCATGGATGGTAACTCGCCAGCCTTCTCTGTCCATGGGATTTTCCAGGCAAGAATACTGGAATGGGTTGCCATTTCCTAGTCCGAGGGATCTCCCTGGATCGGTGATCAAACTCATGTCTTTTGCATTGGCAGGCAGATTCTTTACCACTGCGCCACTTGGGAGGTATCCAAATATTGATATCAAAGATAGTATCCTCATAAGGGGTATTTTGTTTGGGGTATTGATGAGAGAAGCTTAGATTTTGGAAATGTAGTCTCAGAAAAAAATTGATTTTCCTTCCCCTGGATGTCTGAGGAGTGTTCCAGGTTTGAGTTGAGTTAATTTGCTAATTCATTGGTTTAGAGATTACTGAGCATTTCAGATGAGACTTCCCTGATGGCTCAGCAGGTAAAGAATCCACCGGTAAGGCAGAAGACTCAGGAGACTCGGGTTTGATACCCAAGTTGGGAAGAGCACTCGGAAAGGGAAACGGCAATCCTCTCCAGTGTTCTTGCCTGGAAAACCTCATGGACAGAGAAACCTGCCAGGCTATAGTCCATGAGGTTGCTAAGAGTCAGATATGACTGAGTGACTAGAATGGATGCATGCACGAGTATTTCACATAGAATAAAACCAACATATCCTGCAGACTTGTATGTTTAAGAATTTCTCATGAATGGCCTTCTTCATTTTTTTCATCCTCAGCCAGAGGTCTGGCTGGAGACAAACTTTGTTCCCTCTTTCCTTGGCTATTGAACAGTATTTCTCTGGCCCCTCCTTGACTTAGGTATTTATGCAGCAAACTCATTTCAACATCTTTGTATATTCATTTCAAACTCTCTGGATGTTCTGGTCGAATAACAAATCTTCTTCCCTTCTCTGGGGTTAAGGCCCCTTAAGCCTCTAGAATGTCTGTTTTAATTTGTATCTGTAGGCGTCAAAGACTTCAAGAGTAGGTCATAAACTGATAGCATTGATTTCGAGCACCTGGGTATTCCTGCTCCTTGTTGGATTTTATGTTCACGTATATATCTAATCTTTGAAGAATTTATTTTATCCATTATTTCTATGGAAGATGCAAGAGGGACATCTATGTTACAGCGTTAGCTCAATCCACCATATGTCAGAACTAGAATCCAGCAACCTCATTTCTTCATCCCAGAAACCCTGTACATTGTTATATTTTTATCCACACAATTAACAATGGGACACTTGAACTTAGCAACATTAGGTAATATAGCCATGGTCACACAGCTATTAAATAATGAATTTAAAAAACTGTGTTCTTTCCATTTTGCTATGTTGTGACTCTGACATATTACAAGACAAGGAATCATATTATAAGGATTTTTGAATAAACATAATACATAGATACAATTATATTCATCAGAAGTCTCTAGACTGCATATGATAGAAATAGCTCAAACTGGGGAATTCCCTGTCAATCCATTAAGATTCTATGCTTCCAGTGCAGGGGACATGAGTTCGATCCATGTTTGAAAACTAAGATCCCATATGCCGAAGGGTAGGGCAAAAAAAAAAAAACACAAAAAAAACCCCAAAACCCAGATATAGCTGAAACAGTATAATGGGAAAAAAATGGCTTATGTTTGTGAAAAATCCATTATGAAGTGGCTGCCTCTGTTCACCTCTTAGCTAGTCCTGATTTCCTAGGCAGGGGCTTTGCTCTTGGGCAAGCTGGTCTAATGAAGTGGAAGAATGACCATAAACTTATCTCAGTCTGCATCGTACAGCTAAATGGCTAGAAAGAGTTTCTTTCTCAACATTCCCAGCAAATTCCAAGGGATGTCATTTGTAAGACTGACTTTGGCCAATGGGTGCTTTGATGGGTGATAGTGGTGACGATAGTTTTTTCCCATGGATTTGTTTGGAAACCAGACTTGAGGAGGATCCAACATCATGAAATTTTGGTTTTCAAGTTTACAATGATTATTAACATTCATCTGGCAGGTGAATGAAGAAGTGAGAAAATAGAGGATCACCCAGAAGGGTGTTGAGTGGGGTCAAGCCAAGATGTGATATAAATTGCTCCCACTGTTGGCCACAACTCAATGATAAGTTTCTCCCTGCAACAGTATCTGTGTCCCAGAAACACCTCTATATCATGGAACAGAAACATAGATTTTTGTCAAAGAGGAACTGATCCTTGTTATAATAAACTTTGTTGTCTACATTCATAATCTCAGTACACTTTGTTTCAAGTAAGACTGAGATACGGGAAACTCTAGAGAAAATTCTAGTTCCTGCTTTTACTTTGGCTTCTTTTCGGTTATTATTCTCAGAATGAAAATTCAGTTTATATCCTTGGATGTGGAGGAGCCTGGGAGTTTGGGAAAATGTCACAAAGAACCGGACACTGCTAGGGCCTGTCTGAAGAATTTAAAAACTGTCTTAGGGTTGCTATAGTAGCTGACACTTTGCTGGAATGCTGTATTTCATCTATCTATCTTTGACATACCTTTCTACTTCCTGGAAGATTTCAGAAGATAAGTGAAAGGAAGAGAAAGAAATAGAAGTAGCTTATACTGAGCTTCTACAATGTGTCTAGTCCCATAGTACTCACAATGCATAGATTATCTCATTCAGTTGCTTCAATAGCTCCATGGAGATGCATTAGAAAATTGATTTACTTATAAAATGAAATATGATAAAAATGGCAACAATAATGAAGTAGCATTTAAAGGGTTCTTACCACATACCAGCATTTTACATGGATGTTCTTCTTTAATCTTCTTGATAACCCAATGAATTTGGATGAACAAGATGTTAAGAGACATGTTCAAAATCGTTCGTGCAGTAAAGAGTAAAGAACAGGGATCTCCCTGTTGGTCCAGTGCTTAGAATTCCAGACTTCTACAGTAGTGGGCATGGGTTCAATTCCTGGTTGGGGATCTAAGATCCTGCTTGCCCCTGTGGTGCAGACCAAAAAAAAAAAAAAAAGAATAGAGAACAGACAAAAATGTAGGCATGTCTTTGAGTTAAAACCAGGCCTGGGATTCAGCCAGCTTCTGCCTTCTCCAACCAGACTGGTGTCTTTGGTCTTCAGTAAGCACATATTGTTACTTGCATGCCCCCAAGTGGAGGAAAACCAAAAGTCATATGACACCTGAGTGGAATTAGCTGTGGCAAAAAGGAATACACGGCAAGAAGGAGGCATGAGCAATATAGGGCAGTGTGCTGGCGGGGAGGTCCCTGAGAGGAGGCTGCCAAATGAAATGAGAAGACAAAACGCTTCCACTCGGCGCACTGTGCCATGTGGTGTAGGAGCTCTCAGGTGACATATGTCTTTGTTTGACTATAATTCCACAACGTCTGTTAGAACTTGTCGGTGCCCTGGTTCCAGGGTGATAAATCCATGCAGACAGCTCTCTAGGCAGGTTGCTTCTGTGTGTTTAAAGAAAAAACACACATCCTTAGGCAATGCAACACAGTCCCTCTCTAGTTTGATTTCAGGGCCTTATGTGTGTGTTTACACATAAGACACATACAGATCTGTACATACAGGTATAGCTGTGTGTATACATATATGTATATATCTATGCACACGTATTTCCATGTGTATACATATACACATGTATACATATGTATACATGCATATACGTGTATATATATTCACAAATGTGTACATGCATATTCACATGTCTTGCATCTTTCTCTCAGCTACCTCACTGGGGGAAAAAGGTTTTCTTGGTCTCAGGAATAACATACTTGCTGAGGATTGAGAAGTTTGGGTGGCTATTCTTGGCTCAATCTTATTTTTCCCATTGCTCTCTACTTTCTGACCTAAAAGAGATAAATCTGAGGTGACAGACTTTTTCAGTCCTTAAGGGAGATGCAGTAAACTTACACTCCCCAAGGCTTTCTGCTCTAGCAGTGTTGCCCTGGTGAGTATTAACATACTGTATGAATCAGCATTCTCTAGAGAGACAGAAGCAACAGGAGGTAGACAGGTAGATTGATAGATAAATAGATAGATTTAAAAGGAAAGTTATTCTAGGAATTGGCTCATAGTGTTTTGGAGGTCAAGAAGTCCCACTGTCTGCTGTCTCTAAGCTGGAGAAAGAGGAAAGCAGGTGGTATAATTCAGTACAAGTTTGAAGGCCAAGAATGGTTTAAGTCCCTGTCGGAGTCAGCAGGAAAGTTATGACAAACCTAGACAGCATATTAAAAAGCAGAGATATCACTTTGTTGACAAAGGTCCATATAGTCAAGGTATGATATTTTCAGAAGTCATATATGGATGTGAGAGTTGGACCATAAAGAAGGCTGAGTGCCAAAGAAAGGATACCTTTGAGTTGTGATTGGAGAAGACTCTTGAGAGTCCCTTGGACAGCAAGGAGATCAAACAAGTCAATACTAAAGAAAATCGACACTGAATATTCATTGGAAGGACTGATGATGAAGCTGAAGCCCCAATTCTTTGGCCACCCAAGACAAAGAGCTGACTCATTGGAAAAAACCCTGATGCTGGGGAAGATTGAGGGCAGGAGGAGAAGGGGGCGACAGAGGATGAGATGGTTGGATGGCATCACCGACTCAATGGGCATGAATTTGAGCAAACTCTGGGAGCTGGTGAAGGACAGGGAAGCCTAGAGTGCTGCAGTCCATGTGGTCACAAAGAGTCAGACGGGACTTAGAGACTAAACAATAACAATAGGAACAGTTGAGTCAGTAAGCAGAGAATCAGGAGTACCGATGATATCAGTGCCTGAGGGCAGGAGAAGATGGGGATCTCAGCTCAAGCAGAGAGAGAATTCTTCCGCCTTTTTGTTCTACTTAGACCCTCTAAGGATTGAGTGATGCCCACCCACACTGGGGAGGATCTTCTGCTTTACTCAGTTCACCAAATGCTGATTTTTCCTGGAAGCACTCACACACAAACCCAGAGATAATGTGTTACCAGGTAGCCAGGCATCGCTGAGCCCAGTCAAGTAGACACAGTAAAATTAACCATCATGCATATGTAGTCCTGGTCTGAGGCCAAACTCAGGGGACCAGGGAGAAAAGGAAATTTTACTGGGTCCTCACTGTGTGCCAAACACCAGTCCTTTCAGCTCCCTTATGTTCAACTGTTCTGCCAATACCTTTGAAAGGGTAATAGACTTCTTCCCATTTGTATATTTAGGGAATGAAGCTCCAACAACTTAAACAAATAACGTTGGAAGTAATGTTACTTCTAGTATATGATGGAACTAGGGTTGAACCCAGCTCTTAGTGTCCCAAAGGCTAGGACATTTCCACTGAAACTATGGATTTCAAACTTTGGTTACTTTCTAAATCACCTATGCAGCCCTTTGAAAATGAAAATATCTGAGTCCTGTCTTAATCTGGCTGAATCTTACTCTCTTCACAAGACACCATGTCCTTTTTAGAAAAAATAAGCACATGAACCAAAGAAATATCAATCATTAAAAATTCCAGTATATTAGGATGGTCAGCTTATATTCTTGCAAAGTCCTTGCAGTCTTCAAAATTTGTATGAGTTCTCTATTGCTGTATAACAAAATGCCTCCAGATGTACCAACTTCCAACAACAAGCTTCTATGATCTGGTATGTAATGTGGGTCACAGTTCTTGGCAAAACTTTGTTGAGTGCCTCTGGCTCAAAGTCTCTCGTGAGGTTTCAGTCAAGCTGTCAAGCAAGTCTGTGGTCTCATTTGAAGTCCTGATTTAGAGAAGAACATTCACTTCCAAGCTCATGTATGTGGCTGTTTGCAAGCCTTGATCTCTTACCCTATGGGCTTCTCCACAGGGCACCCCAAAACCGTGGTGCACAGAGAAATTTGAAAGAGTGAGAGAAAGTGCCCAAGTCAGAAGCCACCATCTTTAAACCTAATCAGGAGTGGCATGCTGTTGGTTCAGCTTTGTTCCCTTTGTTAGAAACGAGTCAGTAATTCCAGCCCACAGGGAGGCGAGGGGGTATTGTACAAGGTCATGAACGATTGGGGGTCACCTTGGGGGCTACCCACCACAACACATCTCGGGCTTCCTCTGGTAGAGCAGGTCAAGAAGGATACAGGTGGGGAGGTGTTTGGGCTCCTCTGGAGATGGCTCATGAGCATGTACATGAAAATAATATCTGATCCAAATTGTTTTTCTTTGCTGAAGTAGATTTGCAACAGAATTGGAACTGATAGTCTCTGCTTCAAATATTAACGAAATAGTGAGATATTGATTATTAACTATCGACATGTTACATTCTAGACTGTCTAGAGAAACACTAAAGAAGTCACATGATGTGGTTATGACCACTCCTTCAGCCTATTCCTTCGTTACTGGTCCAATTTGCTGGTCTATAGCACAGCAGAAAGCATCAGATTTGCGGGTAGAAAGCTTCCAGCTTTGGCTCTGCTATTTTTTGGCTCATTTTCCTAAGCCTCAGCTTCCTCATATGTAAATGGAGAATCAAATCCTATGCTTTACTCATCTCACAGGATTGTGAAGAGGATAATAAAGTAAAATACATTATATGAAGTGTTTTGTGAAAAATTCATTATAATAGAGAGTGGTGTGCGGTGGTTGTAGTAAGAGAATCATATATAATCTCTCTTCTGGCAAAAATATCCTTCAGATATGTATACATCTCTCTATCCAGGAGATGTGTGCTGGTTCCTTTACCTAGAGGTTGCTTTTCTTTGTTTTACTTCCTACTGAAATGCTGGCTGCCAAAGGATCACTCAGTTACATTTGTTCCTTGCATCAGAATTAATCTCCGACCAACTTTGCTTTGTGTAGTAGTCTGGTGCTGCCTTTTTTCTGGCAGGCTTGCATTCTGGTGTCATGTGTTGTATCTACCTGATACATCACCAATGCAGGGCTTGTCTTTTACTTATCTCAGTATATCCGTAATCCCTCAGAAAATTAAGTATACTCTACTCCATCTCAATAAGCTTTGGGAGTAGATAATAAAAATGCATTCTTGGGAGAAGTTAAAACAGTCCTATTAATTTCTGAATTTCCTAGCATCTAACAAAGGTCTGCACATAGGAGACACACAGTCTCTTTCACTGTCCTGTGCAAACACAGTAACAGTTAAGATGGTTTGTGTTTGGGGAACCCTATGTTATCCTCTCTTCTTTCATCAATGCCTAGCATCTTCTTTTTTCGATTTTTTAAAAAGTTTTATTTTATTCTGGAGAACAGTTGATTAACAATATTGTGTTAGTTTCAGGTGTACAGCAAAGTGATTCAGTTATACATACCAGTTCAGTTCAGTTCAGTCGCTCAGTCGTGTCGACTCTTTGTGACCCCATGGACTGCAGCACGCCAGGCTTCCCTGTCCTTCACCATCTCCCAGAGCCTGCTCAAACTCATGTCCATTGAGTCAGTGATGCCATCCAACCATCTCATCCTCCGTCATCCCTTTTTCCTCCTGCCTTCTATCTTTTCACAATCTTTATACATATACATGCAGGGCCTTTTTTTTTTTTTTTTTTTTAATTCTTTTCCCATTCCGGTTACTACAGAATATTGAGTAGAGTTCCCTGGGCTATATAGTAGGTCCTTAGTGGTTATCTATTTTATATATAGCAGTGTGTGCATGCCAGGTCCAAACTCCCAATTTGTCACTGCCCCTCTCGCCTTTCCCATTTGGTAACCATATTGTTTTCTATGTCTCTGAGTCTGTTTCTTTTTTGTATAGAAGTTCATTTTGGGCTTCCCTGGTGGTTCAGACAGTAAAGCGTCTGCCTGTAATGTGGGAGACCTGGGTTCAATTCCTGGGTTGGAAAGATGCCCTGGAGAAGGAAATAGCAATCCACTCCAGCACTCTTGCCCGGAAAATCCCATGGACGGAGGAGCCTGATAGGCTATAGTCCCTGGGGTCGCAAAGAGTTGGACACGACTGAGCGACTTCACTTTCACTTCATTTGAATTTTTTAAAATTCCACATATAAGTGATATCATGTGATATTTATCTTTGTCTGACTTACTTCACTTAGTATGATAATCTCTAGATCTATGTTACTGTGAATTATTTTCATTATTATTAATGAAATTAGTAAAAATAACAAATTATTTCATTCTTTTAATAGTTGAGTAGTATTTCATTGTATCTATGTACCATATCTTTATTCATTTGTTTGTTGAGAAACATTTAGATTGCTTGGCTGTTGTAACAGCTCTGCAATGAACATTCAGGTGGCCTTGCATCTTTACTTTGTCTAATGCCCCAGCTTCCATGAACTGATTCTGGCAACTGCCTGGCAGTGACGTCTAGATGTACATTGGATCATTTGTGTTCCTGGTACTCCAGGGCAGACAGCTGTACTTGCTTGTTCATTTCAAATTTTCTTTAGGTTTGTTAATATGACTTGAGATGTTTTCATTGATTTTTGCCTTTGGAAATGCAGCCTCTGTTAATTCTCCTTTGATTTGCATTTCCCAATCTGCAGTTTGGAGCATCACCTTATTCCTACCATGTAATTTCTCCACCACTTCAGGTCCTAGTCCATGGAGGCGAGGAGATTCAACTACATAGTATTGATTTTATAGAAGTACTTCTTATTAATTTGTTCTCTTTCCTCTCAACCCAGCCCTAGGAGTGGATGGAACTATTAGACTGTGAATGTTTTGAATTAACTTACCTAATTATGAAGAATCCCTTAAACTTTCCCTTTAAATCTAATTCAGGCTTCTCTTTCCAGACTGATTCAATTAAGATTCATTGTAACTGTGGAACCCTGTCTTCATAATTGTTCTTTTTAAGTCCTTTAAAAGACATGTATCAAATTCCCAAATGCTGTCTGGCTTCTCAGTTTTACCTCCAATTCCTTACTTAATGAAGCTGAAAAGAGTGGGTGATTACATTGTTCTTTTATTTTTATTGGACCTGCCCAGGAGAATTTGTCCAGTTCTGCTGAAATACTACTAATTTGAAATTTTCGCAAGGACTTAAAACACATTCTGCATGTGTATAGAATGTGGAACAGTTATTTCCCATGATTTTCTATTCAACATATATTAATGGGAGAGAATATACCAAAGAGTGGATATATGTGTATAACCGAGTACAGCAGAAATTAGTATGACATTGTAAATCAACTATATATCAATTTTAAAAAGCATGCCATGTAAAAAGAAAAACAGCACATAAATAGAAATTCCATAGAAAGTGTTTTAGCAGTCTTAATGCAAAAACAAAAAACAACCTCCCCCCCAAATATAGTAAGTGTCCATTATATGTCAGACACTTTTCAACATGCTGCTGTTTCAGTGGTGAAAAGACACTTGTGTGCTTGCTTTTGGTCCTCACTTCAGTCCAGTGAGAAAGATGCTGTGATTCTGTGATGTGATATGTGTTGTGGCAGAGATACATTCAGAAGATCATGTTGCCAAAGAGAAAGGACACTTATTTCTGCATGGAGAATAAGTATCACGGCAGACTTCCTGGAGGAGGAGACATTTCAGCTCTTCCAGAAAGATGACTATGAATATAAAACATCCAGAAGAATTAATCTGATATTATTCAGATGTTGAGTAGGAACACCAAAAAGAATAAGCTTAAACACACAAAAAATAATCTATTGGCTGCCATAAGTGAGGGGTTCAAGGGAATGTCTTGGTATGGATGGAAACCTGATCGAGACGATGTCTACAATTCTCTTATTCTTACACATATAACATATATTTTATTTTCTTGTTTATCTCTTTTGGATTTTTTCTTATTTAGGCAAGTGGAGGACCCTACGCTGATCCAGGCTTGCATGGTCCTTGTACAAGTGATTCCTCTGTCAGGATCCATATCAGTTGCCCGAGAAAGCACACTGAGAGGTCCAGACTGGGCTATGTTCCTGTTCTCTTGCTCACACATGTATTCCCTCAGCCATTGCGGGTAATTAGAAGCACTGTTCTGGAGTTTGTCTCTGGACTCTGCAGTTTATGCACCCAGGTCAGCCTGAATCACCAGATGCCCTTAAGGTGGGGGAGATCAGCCATGTATTAGTAAATAGCATCCCCATCATGTTGGAGAGGGGCATCCCTTTAGGATTATTTCTGAACTAAGGAAAGTGCATCCTCTCTGAAGTCCTGGAGTTTTCACGGGCGTGGTCTGTGAAGGCAGTGCCCCCTACGCTTCCCAAAGCACAGGAATCATCTGGGCATGTTGATTCACAGTGGATCTGGATTCAGCAGATCTGAGATGGAGCCTGAAACTCTGCAGCTCCCTGGGCATGCTGATACCACAGGTCTGTGAACCCTGCTTTGAGCAGCAAGGCATCAGTGACCCAAGTCACTTAACATGGTTGGAGTTTAGGTGACAGGAGAGGGTCAAGTACTAAAGGAGGCTGAAGCAATGAGAAATACTGCACGGTGAAAAATAAGGGCTGAACCCCAAAAGCCCTGGACCGTCAAGTCTCATGTTCAGTTCTTCTCTGTCTGCCTGATAAATCCATTTTTCACCGGACTTGGTGCCCCAGGAGGCTGCCCTTGTGGACTACGTTGTCTGGGCAGCATTTCTAGTGTCTCGTTACTGGAGGGAGGCCCCAGCAGAGGAAGACTGGCATAAAAGTGGCCGCCGTCTTTGCTCTCCCTGCTCTGTCCCTGTTGGACCAGAGTCTGGGTGGCAGCTGGTGCTTCTGCCCAAGGCCACAGCTCCCGGGGGGAAGTTGAAGCTCCCACCAGGTCCCAGAACACCGCACCCTTGCCCTGACCCTGGGTCCACGGGTGGCAGTAGATACCCACTGAGGCTGTTTCCTGGGTCAACATCATCCCTTGATGTTGTCTGAGCCCTGCTGGAGTGTGCCATCTGTTCTCTGCTGGACTCTGTCTGCCGCATCTCTCAGTCCTCATCTGTAAAATGGGCTAATAATGGCTAAGCTGCCTGGTTCTTTTGAGAATGATATAACAACAGTTTATCCAATGCACCCACCATGGTGCCTGGACGCATGGACTCTTCACAACCGAACATTAGAAATTCTCATTGCTTCTCAGTGTTCACACACTCCTTCTTAGACAGCATCACTTACCTTCTAAGAATGTGCTCTGGGGTCCCTTAGACTCTGCCCCCAGCCACTGCTGGTCTGGCCAGTGCAGACTAAGTGTCCAAATGAAGCCAACTGGCTTTTGCCTACAAGGAATCTGGAGTTCAGAACGTGGAGCCTTGTAGGTCTGTGTTGTGCCCTTTATCTGGGCGAAACTGTGTAAAATTGTGGGAGGAGGGGCTAGGTTTGTTCTCAGAGCAAGTAAGGAAGTTGGGTGGGCTTCCCAGGTGGTGCAGAGGTAAAGAATCGGCCTGCTAATGCAGGAGACACAAGAGTTGTGGGTCCAATCCCTGGGTCAGGAAGATCCCCTGGAGGAGGGGGTGGCAACCTGCTCCAGTATTCTTGCCTGGGAAATCCTGGCCAAGAAATCCTGGGACCTGCCTGGGTTGCAAAGAGTTGGACACAACTTAGTGACTGAGCACTCTCTCACACAAGGGAGTTGAGAAGAGTGAGGATGAGAGATTTAAAGGTGAGGAGAGAGAAAGATGGGTAGAGAGGGAGAGAGGCGTGAAGTGCCCTGGCATCTGATTGACTTCTTGTGCCTATTTCTAATCCCACATGAGGCTCAGCTTCCTTTGCAGGACTTGAGACTTTCCCAGCATCCTCCAGGCTTTGTGAGTGACCATTTACAGAGACAAGCAGGTAATATGAAGCCCTGTGGCCAAGGAGTAGCCCCCGAACAGAAGATCTGTTGGGTTAGGATGGAAGAAGGGGTAGCTGGCAAAGCAGAGACCCAGACAGTTCTAGTGAATAAGCAGTTGATTCAGTGTCATTCACCGAATGAAGCAGTGCAGCAGGGAGCCCTCAGATCAAGCACTCCCCCCGGGGTTTTTCCTTGCCTTTCCTGGTGGCTCAGATGGTAAAGAATCTGCCTGCAATGCAGGAGACCCAGGTTCAAATCCTGAGTTGGGAAGATCCCCTGGAGAAGAGAATGGCTACCCACTCCAGTATTATTGCCTGGAGAATCCCATGGACAGAGGAGCTTAGCAAGCTAGAGTCTATGGGGTCTCAAAGTGTCTGACAGGTCTAAAGCAACTCAGCATGCATGCACTGCTTTCCATATAACTTTCAGAAGCTGCTGTTCACTCTCTGTCTTGCTTGTTTTCCGAATGGAGAATACTCACCTGACTTACACTTTCCAAAATTGCTAACATGAAGCCATTGTGTACCACAGACTTCCTGAGCACCGAGGATGATGGAGCAGGACTATATCTCAGGACAGAACACGTGAGACATTACTATAGGATGCACCATGACTTAAAAGCTCCCTTGGGCTGACTCTCATTGGCTGTCTTTCCCCAGATGACCTGGCCAATCATCCTGCCACTGGTGTCAGCCCTTCACCTTTCATCCTTTACCGACAGCCCTTACTTATCCTGAACCCCTCTGGTCCAACTGCCCTGCTGCTGCTGCTAAGTCGTTTCAGTTGTGTCTGACTCTGTGCGACCCCATAGACGGCAGCCCATCAGGCTCCCCCATCCCTGGGATTCTTCAGGCAAGAACACTGGAGTGGGTTGCCATTTCCTCCTCCAATGCATGAAAGTGAAAAGTGAATGTGAAGTCGTTCAGTCGTGTCTGACTCTCAGCGACCCCATGGACTGCAGCCTACCAGGCTCCTCTGTCCGTGGGATTTTCCAGGCAAGAGTACTGGAGTGGGGGGCCATTGCCTTCTCCGGTCCAACTGCCCTAGGGATCTTCAAAATCCTCTGTTTGGAGGACTGACCGAGGCCCTATTCATTTGTTATGTAGAAAAGATTCCTTCCTAGTATACCCCTCAGGTCAGCTTCTGGCTCTCAATTTGTATTTTGAAAGAGATCTATCCATGAATCTTCCTAAACCAAGAACAACTGTCTTCCTAAGAGAATTCTTTCATTTTTTCTAAAGCACAGTGTCTAAGCTGCAGCCAGCTTGAAAAGCCCAACACATCCAGGGCATACAGACACACGGGCTCAGGGCATCACACTTTTTGCTTCATGTATGTGAGTGGGTTCTGGTCACTTCCTTTCCAGCTTTAGTTTCTCTTAAATTGATGAGTGAAAAACAAAGGTCCTGTCAACAAGCAGTAACTATGTTCCATTCACCAACAAGATGGCATAATGTGTCGATCAAGCCATTACCTTATGCCCAGACTAGGATATATCATCACCTAGGCCCTCATATGTTAAGGGAAATTAAACAATATTTGGTGGGTGGATTCTTGTGAAGGAAGGAAGAAATGCCTTCATATTCCTGGGATTCATTAGCTTGCTTGTGTGTTTTTTTTTTTTTTTTTTGGTCAGGACCTAAATTTTCCCAGGTTTTTACATCAAGGCATATTCGCATCTCTGCTGTGAGCCAATTATGAACCAATCAACTCGACAGAATTGGGTAAGCCACGTATAAACAACTGCAGCCTCACCACCCTCCAGGGCCAGGGAATGGGTCGCGAAGTGACCTGAGGACCTTTTATCTGGGATTCCAGGGCTTGCCTGTAGACGGGGGTGGTTCTCTGCTAGTTGCTGTGTTCTCTGATTTCTGCTTCTCTGCTCTCTGCTTCTCTGCTCCTCCCCCCGCTAGGACTAGAACCCTGCCTCATTCTCCCCCAGGTCCCCACGAAGGCCGAATGTTCTCTCTGAACCGCAAGAACAGAGCCCAGAGACCAGGCTTCTACTATCAGGATTCCTCCGATCTCCATGCTGCCTGCCTGGCCCTCTTTTCAGGAGACACACGCACCAAGGACTGTGTGCAAGGGAATATGTGTCCTCTCTGTATTGACTCTCTTCGTGTGATAAGTTGGCTTTGTTGTTCAGTCGCTAGGTCATGTCCAACCCTTTGGGGTGCAGGACGCCAGACCTTCCTGTCCCTTACTATCTCCTGGAGTTAGTGTCAAAGTTGGCCTTGATTCCCTCCTTATATGGAATCCAGCTCTCCATCCCCTTCTCTTTTCCCTCAGCACACTTTAGTTTGGATGACAAGCGTTGACACATAGTCTGGTTACAGCTTCAACTCTTTTCCACCCTAATCTGAATTCTCGATTTGCTGGTGTCTCCTGAGCCTACAGCAGAGGTTGATTCATCCCCAGCACCCGCTTACTTGGTGCTCCCATCCTTCCAACACAGTTTTCTCCATCTATAGGGTCAGAACCGGACAGAGCTAGCCAGAGCTAGCCAGATGTTCCTGACTAACCAGAGAGTCCTTCGCCCCAACTGGAGAGATTATTAAAATAGATGTCAGCTTTCCTTCTGACTTCAGGTGTTACCTGTGACCTGGCCTTCTGTCAATGCCCATCTGAGTCTGCCAGAGCACCCTTGTCTCTGCTTTAACCTCCGATAGAATCATGCCTTGCACTAAAGTCTATGCTAAGGTCACATTGTGAGCTATAGTTAATGTGGATTACGATACTTATTGCAATTCAAAAACATATCTTTTGAGTACTTGGTAGGATGACAGGTCCCTTCTCCCTTTGAAGTTAAACATGTGGGGTATTTTAGCCAACAAAATGAAGCAGAGGTGACGAGCTTTGCTTTATCAAAGAAAGTTTCAGATCCTGGGTACAGGGACTTCCCTGGTGGTCCACTGATTAAGACGTTGCACTTCCATGGCAGGGGCATGGGTTCAATCCCTGGTCAAGGCCCTAGATCCTGCATGCCATTTTTGGTGCTGCCAAAAATTAAAAAGAAAAATATACCCAGGGTACATTTTGCATTGTGCTCATCTTACTGTGATGACAGCGTATACCCATGTGGGAGGAGGGCCTCTTACAGCCTGTGTATCTGGTTGACTGATTTCAGTCATGTAGCATAGACAGAAATACCCCCTGCCTCCTCCACCTTTTTTTAATTTGGCCATGCTGCACGGCATGCTGAATCTTAGTTCCCCAACCAGGGATTGAACCCATGTCCCTTGCAGTGGAAGCTCGGGGACCCTAATCACTGAACCACCAGGGAATTTCCACTCCCTCCACCCTTGGCTTTTATTTTTTAAAGCACTGACGTGAGATTGCCTGTCACTGCAATCTAACCTTGCCTAATTGTGACTAATACAGTGATCACAGCCTCTCTCTAGGCCCTAGTTTGTTCATTTGTAAAACAGTGTAGTTGGACAAATTATCACTTAAGTTCTTTCATCTCAGACATCCGAGGACTCTACACCTTATCTGACATATCCAAGAAAGAAGGGTGGCCCTGTTACTTGCTTCTCCTGGAATGTTGCCACAAAGCTCATGAATGATTAAGATATGTGTCTGAATGACACCCAGTGGCAAAAGAAATGAGACAGCTGGCTAAACAATTGTAAACTATAATCAGGGTGTGTGCTCCAGATGTTAAAATATTCTTGTCAAATGTCCAAATAAATGCCCATCACAATTTGGATGCTGAGATTTTTCTTTTTCTTAACATGATTTTTACTGGCTGTCAAACTAATCTATGGAAAGCCCATAATGCAAGTGCCACATTGTTTTATTAAGGACATATGAGCATTGTGGAAAGTGTTTATGAAACCAAGCATGCAGGATAGATAAATAATACACCAATAAAATACCAGAATCACAAGAGTAATTTTTCAAGGGGAAGCATCTTATTATTGAAACATCTTTTTTCATAATATTTACAAATACGGTTGACTATGTTTTCTTTTCGCTTAATATCATTATTATTATTTTTTGACTGAGGAAGAGTAACATGGAGAAAATCTATTTACAGACTTCCTTGATTTGATTATTTTACAGCAGATTCCATGCAGAAGTTTTGGAATCAGACTGACTGACTTGGAATTTTGATTTTGCCATTGTTCAAAATGTGACTTAAGCTCGCTGAGTCTTAGTTTCTTGAACTGTAAAATGAAGATATCATTAGAGCCCGAATATATAGTCACTGTGCTATACTCAGTCTTTGTGGGTCCATGGACCATTCAGTTCAGTTCAGTCGCTCAGTCGTGTCTGACTCTTTGCGACCCCATGAATCGCAGCATGCCAGGCCTCCCTGTCCATCACCATCTCCCAGACTCACATCCATCGAGTCCGTGATGCCATCCAGCCATCTCATCCTCAGTCGTCCCCTTCTCCTCCTGCTCCCAATCCCTCCCAGCATCAGAGTCTTTTCCAATGAGTCAACTCTTCGCATGAGGTGGCCAATGTACTAGAGCTTCAGCTTTAGCATCATTCTTTCCAAAGAAGTAGTCCATGGAAATTTCCAGGCAAGAATACTGGGTTGGAGTGTTGTTTCCTACTCCAGCAGATCTTCCCAACTCCAGTATCAAACCTGCGTCTCTTACATCGGCAGGCGGATTCTTTACCACTAGCGTCACCTTGGAAATCCCACATATAGTCATCAGCAGAGCAATGTTACCACCATCCTCGCTGTCGTCATTGTCCCATAGGAAAGGCGCTGACAGTGGCCTTTGTGACTTCACCAGGCGTTGGCAACACACCTGAACATTATCAGATGCTACCGACATCAAACAGCCACAAGGTAAGATTAACTGCCCTTAATGCTGCACTCTGTCATTTTCAGCGCGGCTTCACGCGCAGATATCACAGGGGCTTTCTCATAAAACCCAGCTTAGTGAGTTAATCAACCTTCGGGAGGTATTAGAGGACAGAAGGGATGTACATTTCAAAGGAGCTTTATCCCTAAATCGTTCCAAATCGCATGTCTGAACAATTTTCTTCTCTATCACAGTTAACTTGTTGGTTAAAATTGATTGAACAGCTTTTACTTACTGTGGTTCTGGAATAATCCTCACCATCCATCCCTCTTCAATGTAACAGACACTTCCCTCTCTTCCTGAGTTTGTCTGTCTGTGAAAGGAGACAGATATCATTTCTCTAGAGTTCCAAAGATTTAAAGGTTTGAATAGGGATATCTTCCAGAATTTAAAATAATCTCATCTTTTGAAAAAAGAATCAAAATGTATCAATGCTTATCATGGCTTGGTTTTCTGTGGCATCAAAATAGCATTGTTGTTGCTGTTTAGTCTCTAAATTGTGTCTGACTATTGTGACTCCACAAACATGAGCCTGCCAGGCTCCTCTGTCCCTGGGATTTTCCCAGCAAGAATACTAGATCAGGTTGCCATTTCCTTCCTGCGTCTTCCAACCCAGGGATCAAATCTGCATCTCCTGCATTGGCAGGCAGATTCCGTACCACTGAGCCACCAGGGAAACCCCAAAATAGTATAATAATAGCTAACAGTTTTTAGGTTCTTACTATTTGTCAAGCACTTTGGGGAGTTTTGTTCCCTACCTGGGTTCGATCCCTGGGTGGAGAACATTCCCTGGAGTAGGAAATGGCAACCCACTCTAATATTATTGCCTGGACATGACTGACCGACTGAGCGCAGCCACACAGAGCATGTACATTCGTGCTTTGGGGTCTCTATCAGGCAGCTCTGGGGTGCACAGCAACCCTGGCTGGTACCTCACCACCTTTCCTGATGCTAAAGATGTCTCCTCCCGGCATAGAATTTCATATTTGTTCCAGATTCTCCCATAAATCCTTTCGGTTTGTCATCTTGTTACCAATGTGTTTGCTCTTCATCCCATTATTGGATTAACCCCACTTTATCTATGAAAAAAATAAGAAACTTTGGTTAGGTTTTATCCAGCATTCTATTTGTTTTAGCTTGGAGATAGAGAATTCTTATGTCAGCTCAGTCTCTTATATTGAATAAGAATCCTCAGCAGCTCTGTGCATAATAAAAATCTTGCTGGGGATAATGGTATTAGAATTGACAGTTTTCTTATTCATTACCACCTCACTTCAAGTCTGTTCTTATGATGGCTGGTGCTGAGTTCTGTCCCTGGAGCATGGTACTGCCCTCCACATATTATAGATCACAGGAAATGCTGACAATTGGATGAGTTAGCATTCATGCATTCATTTTCTTCCATGCTTTACCCATTTGCTGATTTCCTATGTCTCCCTGCATTGTGACTTTAGTGCCTGCTGCCCCTCCCCCAAGCCTAGCAGACTCTGGAATATGTTCCAAGGTGCTGAGTAATTTTATTCAGAATTTTCTATTTCCCCCCAAACTAATATTCAAGAACCATCTACTCCTGTTAATGACTGTGTCTCCATAAAATTTCTGGACCCACAACTTGGGTTCTTTTCTAGAATAACCCATGACTTGGAATGACCTCCTATTTTCATTGCTTATTGCTATATCTTGAGATATCACTGCTCAGGTGCTCATGATACCCAGGCCTGGTACTCTCATGATGGATGGAAGCAAGCTGGATTCTGAAGAAGGTAGGATGCAGAGAGTACAGTGTTGTGGTTGTATGGGACATTAAGTGAAAGTGAAAGCTGCTCAGTCATGTCCGATTCTTTGCGACCCCAGGACTGTACAGTCCATGGAATTCTCCAGGCCAGAATTCTGGAGTGGGTTGCCTTTTCCTTCTCCAGGGCATCTTCCCAACCCAGAGATCGAACCCAGGTCTCCCATATTGCAGGCAGATTCTTTACCATCTGAGTCACCAGGGAAGCCCAAGAATACTGGAGTGGGTATCCTATCCTTTCTCCAGGGGATCTTCCTGACCCAGGAATCAAGCTGGGGTCTCCTGTATTGCATGCAGATTCTTTACCGGCTGAGCTACCCGGGAAGCCCCTGGGTTTATTAAGGGGGAATGGCAAAAGGTGAGTCCAGAAAACAGTTCAGAATATACAAACTATGCCTGGGATGGAAATCCTAAGGGTAAGGTATATGTATCTTGAGGGCACTGGGAAATTGGAGCACATGCACAGAGAAAGAAACTAGAATATAGCAATTAGAACCGGGTATATGGTTAAGGCTCATGTGTCAGAGAATGAGTTGACAACAGAGGTAACTAGAGTGTGTGTATATGTGTGTGTGTGTTAACTTCCTGACTGAAGCAGACTATATGCACACACACACACACACACACATTACATAAGGGCTTCCTTATGGTGGTGCTAGTGGTAAAGAACATGCCTGCTGATGCAGCAGACTTAAGGGACTCAGATTTTATCCCCGGGTTGGGAAGATCCCCTGGAGGAGGGCATGGTAACTGACTTCAGTATCCTTGCCTGGAAAATCCCATGGATAGAGGAGACTGACAGGCTACCATCCATAGAGTTGCACAGAGCTGGACGTGATAGAAGTGACTTAGCACGCATGCATATATACATAAATAAACTTTTTTCTTTTGCGATTTGGATGACCAGACCTTCAGATGATGGTGCATCAGTCTCATCAATGGGTGCAGAAGGATGTGAAACCTGGGAACCCGGGGACCTGTTTGCACCACATGCCTCTGAGAACTAAGCAACGTAGGAGCATGGTTCCTGCCCTTCTCACCTCCAATCAAAGGTAGTTAGAACCACTTACATGTGACCAGAGGAGGCCTGGATGGAAACAAGTAGGAACTGTGGGCTGAAAACAAGGAATTGAATGTGTTTTTTCTCTCCCTGCACCCCTGATTTTGCTGGGGAAACCTTATTAGGTTGTTACAGTCTCAACAGATAAATCTGAGAATTCATTTTTATTTATGTGTTTTCTTGGCATTTCCTGTGATAGACTTCAGTTGTAAAGAGAGTTATAAATGCTGTTTCTGCAGGCTGTTTTTACTGCACTGTATCTGTGTTATTTCAGAAGGACCCTCTGAGACTTGATTCCAAAAGGTCTTGCTGTGGGATAGAGGTCTGCTCCTTGTTAGCTGCAGCCCAGAGGCTTCTTGATTGGCAT
This sequence comes from Oryx dammah, assembly GCF_014754425.2. Lineage (NCBI taxonomy): Eukaryota > Metazoa > Chordata > Mammalia > Artiodactyla > Bovidae > Oryx > Oryx dammah. The sequence goes on along the minus strand of NW_024070203.1, from coordinate 18,820,031 downwards.
TCTGGAGCAGCTCCAATTACCCAGAGTGGTCAGGGGAAGCAACACACTGTGGACATAGCTCAGCTTGTTCACTTCTACACACTCAAGTGTCTATGGAGTTATTCCTTTATTCATTTAACAGTATGAATGCAGATCTAAATAGAAGTGGATTGTATATGCGTGCATATACACATAGTATACATATAGGTATACATATATGCACGAATCATGTTATGATCCAAACTGTCTCATGATCAGGACTGTTTTAAGCATGTGGGGCTTAAAATATAGAACAAAAACAAAGACTCTATCCTCTTAGAGCTTACGTTATTACAGAAGCTGGGTGAAGAAGTAATACACTATCATAAACTCTTATATCAATTGATCAATACATAATATAATTTCAGATAGAGATTATTGCAAAAAAAATTAACGCAGAGAGGTAGCTTGATGTGATGTGGAGGAGGAGTGGGAGGCAGGAAACAGGAGTTGAGGTGGCCAGAGTAGGCTTCCCTGAGGACCTGAAATTTCCCTGGAGACCAGGGAACTGAGAGAGCAAGCTATGCAAAATATGTCCAGACAGAAGGGAGAACAAGTAGAGAGGCTGTGGGGACAGTCTTGACATTTTTTAATCAAAGCAGGATGGCACCACGGCAATGGTGCAGTGACTACCAGGTGGGATTGTAAGAGGTGAATGAGAGGGGACAGGGACAAGATTATGTGGGGTGTTACGAGACCTTGTAACAGATTTTATAGATTTTGATTTTGATTTTAATGATGAATGTTCTGAGCAGGAAAATGACATAAAATGATTTATGATTTTAAAGAGTGCTCTGGAACTTGGCCATAGGGAAGGAAAGTGCCAACAAAGAACCAATTCAGAAACAATGACACTGATGCCCCTGAGAGATGAGGGCAGCTTGGGGCCAGGTTAGCAGCAATGTGAGTGATGAATAATTTTTTTTGTTTTTTGTTTTTTTTGGTCATTCTTGTTTGTTTCTGCTTTACTGGATGTTTTAAAGGTATAAATGGAAGACATTGTTGGTAGATTGTGATTAGCAGATAAATGGAGGTGCCAAGGATAATTTTCTTTTCTTCTCTGGAATGCCTCGGTGAAAGGTTGCCGCATGCAAAAGTGGTAAACTAGAGAGAATAGTTGACCACCGTCTCTGTACATATGTTATTTTAAAGACACGTGATGGAGTAGCGTCATCAAGAGTGCAAATAAAGAGAACAAAGAAGAGGTCCAAGGACTGAGCTCTTGGGATCTCTACTTTGTAGAGATCAGAAAGGGGATAAGGACCCAGAAAAGGAGACAGTGAGACAAACAGCCAGCCAGGGGAGTGTGTTGTCCTGGAAATCAAGTGCCGGAAGTGTCTCACAATGATGTGGAAATGTGCTGGTGGACCAAGTTAGGGAAAAAGAAAGACTTGGCCATTAGATATGGCAAGATGGACATTATCACTGATGTTGAAAAACCTATTTCAGTGAAATAATTTCTGTGAAAACCTGAATGAATAGGTCAGGTGAGACTGGGAGGTAAGAAAGTTGAAACGGTGAGCACATCAACTCTTTCAAATGTGTGTCTATGAATCAAAGTAGAAAATAGGAAAGAAACTTTCTGGTTTTGAGTACCTAAATTATAGAACAATTTAATCTTATTTATTAGATAATCTCTATTTATTTACTTATTTTTTGATGAGAACAAGTTCTCAACCCAAGATCATAAGGTGAGAAGCTGGTGGAACAGGATGCAAAGCCAGTCTACTGGACTATTTTATTTCCACTGCTACATCCCTGGAAGCCTGCTTTACCACACAGGAGATGCTTACACGAGCAAAGAGCAAGCATCCTATCAGTGTGGGCCTCTACAACAAAGCATCACAGATCAGATGTCTTATAAACAAGAGGAATTTATTTATCACAGTGCTGGGGGCTGGAAATCTGAGATCAAGGTGCCATCATGGTAAGGTTCTGGTGGGGTCTCTCTGCCAGTCTGCAGACTACTGATGCCTCCCTGTATTCTCACATGGTGGGAAGAACAGAGAAAGAGCTCTTTGGGCCCTTCTCTAAGGCAGTGATTCCATTCATGAGGCTCCACCCCTGTGACCCACTCAGCTCCCAAAGGCCTCACCTCTTCATACCATCACACTGCATGTTAGGATTTCACTATGAATCTGGGGAGCAAAAATGCCAGTCTGTACCCCAAGGAGGATATTCTTTCTAGATATCATTTCATATCTCATTCTTCCTAAAGGCTTAATAGTCACCTGTGGACTAACTGATCTGACAGTGATATAGGTCTGTGTGGATATTTTTGACTTTTTAATTGCTTGAATAGAATTTTATTCATTTCCTCTCTCTTTTTTTCTCCATCTGCTCCCACCCCATGAAGAAACAGGGTCATAATTTGTCTGGAAAACCTCTTCCACATCAGCTTTAACTTTGTGTCTCAGGAATGGCGCCCTCAAAATTAGCAGGCGGAAGTCGACCCTCCTGGGAGCTGTGACTTCCCAGTACTGGGCACATTGGCAAGCTGTACCATAATGGATCCTCACAGTGCACTGTGCCAACAGCTCAAGCATCAAGGGGTCCCTGTACAGCAGTATTCCCTGACATGACGGATCACTATAGTTTCATTATAGTCTTCTGAGTCAATGATGTGGGAAGAATGGGCCATCATTTTTAGCCCCTTGGGAAAGAAGCTATTTTGCTTCCCAATGGAACCACCTGCCATTTTATCCATGTCCACCATTTTAGCATTTTTGCCTTGCTCTCATATCAGCATTGGGCTATCACATCTGGAGAACCACAATTTTAATGATTTTCATGATATAACCATTCAGTTCAGTTCAATTCAGTTCAGTTGCTCAGTCACGTCTGACTCTTTGTGACCCCATAGACTGCAGCATGCCAGACTTCCCTGTCCATCACCAACTGCCAGAGCTTGCTCAAACTCATGTCCATCTAGTTGGTGATGCCAGCCAACCATCTCATCCTCTGTTGGCTCCTTCTCCTCATGCCTTCAATCTTCCCCAACATCAGGGTCTTTTCCAGTGAGTCAGTTCTTCACATCAGATGGCCAAAGTATTAGAGTTTCAGCTTCAGTATCAGTCCTTTCAACAAATATTCAGGACTGATTTCCTTTAGGATAGACTGATTTGATTTCCTACCAATCCAAGTAACTCTCACGAGTCTTCTCCTATGCCACAGTTCAAAAGCATCAGTTCTTCAGCTCTCAGCTTTCTTTATAGTCAAACTCTTACATCCATACATGATTACTGGAAAAACCATAGATTTGACTAGACGGACCTTTGTTGGCAGAGTAATGTCTCTGCTTTTTATTATGCTGTCTAGGTTGGTCGTAACTTTTCTTCCAACGAGTAAGCCTCTTTTAATTTCATGGCTGGAGTCACAATCTGCAGTGATTTTGAAGCCCAAAATATAGTCTCTCATGTCTCACTGTTTCCCTTTAATGAAAGTAAAAGAGGAGAGTGAAAAAGATGGTGTAGGTTCAACATTCAGAAAACTAAGATCATGGCATCTGGTCCCATCACTTCACGGCAAAAAGATGGGGAAACAGTGACATACTTTATTTTGGGGTTCTCTAAAATCACTACAGATGGTGACTGAAGCCATGAAATTAAAAGACACTTACTCCTTGGAAGAAAAGTTTTGACCAACCTAGATGGCATATTAAAAAGCAGAGACATTATTTTGCTAACAATGGTCCATCTAGCCAAGGCTATGGTTTTTCCAGTAGTCATGTATGGATATGAGAATTGGACCATAAAGAAAACTGAGTGCCAAAGAATTGATGCTTTTGAACTGTGGTGTTGGAGAAGACTCTTGAGAGTCCCTTGGACTTCAAAGAGATCCAACCAGTCCATCCTAAAGGAAATCAGTCTTGAATATGAAGCTGAAACACCAATACTTTGGTTACCTGATGGGAAGAACTGAGTCATCTGAAAAGACCCCGATGCTGGGAAAGATAGATGGCAGGAGGAAAAGGGGATGACAGAGGATGAGATGGTTGGATGGCATCACTGACTCAATGGACATGAGTTTGAGCAAATTCCAGGAGTTGGTGATGGACAGGGAGGCCTGGCATGCTGCAGTCCCTGGGGTCACAGAGTTGGCCATGACTGAGCGACTGAACTGAACTGAACTGTTTCCATTTTTTCCCTATTTGTCATGAAGTGATGGGACCTGATGGCATGATATTCATTTTCTGAATGTTGAGCTTTAAGCCAACTTTTTCACTCTCCTCTTTTCACTTTCATCAAGAGGCTCTTTAGTTCTGCTTTGGTTTTGCCATAAGGGTGGTCATCTGTGTATCTGAGGTTATTGATGTTTCTCCCAGCAATCTTGATTCCAGCTTGTGCTTCATCCAGACTGTCATTTCCCATGATGTACTCTGCATATAAGTTAAATAAGGAGGGTGATGATATATAGCCTTGGTGTAGTCCTTTCCCAATTTGGAACCAGTCTGTGTTCCATGTCCAGTTCTAACTGTTGCTTCTTGGCATTTTCCGTTGTATTTATGGTGTGAGGAAAGAACACTAAAGTGATATATCAGAGTAGCAGTTGGTGGGGAGTCTGGTTACTCCATTTTCTTTGTGATTTTAGAAAAGAGTGTGCATGTGTGTATGGAGCTGCTGTCCAACCCTTTGTGACCCCATGAACTGTAGCCCGTCAGGCTCCTCTGTCCATGGAATTTTCCAGGCAAGAATACTGGAGTGGGTTGCCACTTCCTCCTCTAGGGGGTTGGCAGGCTGATTCTTTACCACTGGTGCCACATGGGAAGATAAAGAAAAGTAAGTAATACTTATTGAGTGTCTTATATGTAGACAGAGATGGACATATGTACACACAAATGGGTACATGTGTACACATACATGTTCACAAATACATGCATATGGGTATGTATATTTGTATGCATGTAAATGTCTAACTACTATCTATCTGCAACTTAAATCCTCAAACAATTAGTAGCATGTTTGACTCCTAGCAGGAATGTCGTCAGTCTAACCCTTTCCTCTGTGAAAGTGTTAAGCATGTTGTTGTTCCTGCCTTCTTCACAGTGCTGCTGGGAGACCCGAGGAAGGCAGCAGTGTGAGAGTGAGAGTAAATGTAAAGACAAAGTACAGATGTGTCAGGCAGACAAAGTACAGATGTGTCAGGCACTGGGTTATTCACCGGAAATACAGTGATTCGATAGAAATGTCTCCAGCGCTGCTTCCAGGCAATTTGTCTCCTGCCTGGAAATATGCAGGGCGCTGAAGGTAGGAGGCCATGTGCTCAGTTTCTCAAAGTCTAAATGACAGGTGGAAGACTTTTTCCACTGACAAAAAAGAAAACTTGGTATCTGCAAAGCAACAGTGGATGCAGCTGAAAGACCCAGAAATTCTGATGACAGAGCCTCTTACTTGCCCTAAGACGATATTTGGTATTTTAGCGTGGCCTTTGAAATACAGCTGGGTTTTTCCTTTTATTTTGCTAGATAAATATTTGTCTAAGCTCTCTCTTTTAAGAATAAAAATAGAAGCTCTTCACTATTGTAGAGTGTTGCTAACTTACTGCAGTGTTTTCACATAATTAGTTTGTGCAGTGCTCATGATAACCCCAAGTTATTTTGCCTTATTTTGATGAAGAAGCAATCTCAGAACCATGAAGAACCTCATCCAAGGCTGTGAAGGCGATAGTGAAGCTGGGACTTGGATCTGGGCCTATTTGATGCCGCCTTGAAAAGTCACAGCTATTTGGGTGCCTTCCTTGAACTTCCTGGTGGTACCCTACTTGCCTTATCACCAGACTCTTCAGATGGGATGCCGCTGGATGCTGCTGATATCCCTGGAGCTGGAGCTGGGGGTCACGTGCTGAACTGGGCATTTACATATTCCTTACTAGACCCCGAGAAAGTCAGAGGGTTCAGGGAAGTAGGGTGGTTAGGTGAAGAGGCGCTTGAGACTGAGCCTATTTACCAAATATGATGCAATTATTTCAGTATCTTTATAGATAGTGTAACCACACCAGAGAGAGCTGACTGAATCTCAGCTCTTCTTAGGGCAACTGTTAAAATATACATCTCCAGACACCTGCTGTGAAGGTTTTGATGAAGCAGGCATCCAGGGAAGCTAGGGAATAAATCTGTCTGTGTGTGTATTTGAACACAATTCTGGTAGATGCTGGGGAGCAAGTGAATTCTGGAAACAGTGGCATCATGTTTAATGTGGTCAGGTTGAATCAGACTGCCTATATAAATCCCAGGTATGTAACCTTAAGAAAATTGCTTAACCTTTGAAAATCTCATTTCCTCATCTATTTTCTCTCATTATGTATATTTGCAATAATTAAAGTGAGTATCTCACATGGATGTTCAAAAGATCAAGGTTAACCAATCTATGTAAAATGCTAAGTACAGTCACCAGTGGGTCCCTGTGAGCGGCCCATAAATATTGGCTATAAAGACATCCTTTCAGCTGTATAAGTGCCTGTCTTCTAATGCAGCCTTTATCCACATGTAGAGTGTCTTTGAAGCTGAGTTTCTCGTGTGAAGATGGCTTGCTGTCCTTTCATTATTTGAATAATTTAGCAATGATGAAAATAATTTAGAACAGTAATTCATGGACTTAAATCATCAGGGGAGAAAGTTTATTACTGTCTTCCCACTTCAGAGAAATGTGTAAATGCAGCTGCAAACAAAACCCTCTATAAAATAATCTGGGGAGGCCTAAAACTTCCTAAAACTTCCCTGGTGGCTCAGTGCTAAAGATTCCACCTGCAATGCAGGAGACATAGGTTCGATCCCTGGGTTGGGAAATGGCAACCCACTCCAGTATTCTTGCCTGGGAAATCCCATGGACAGAGGAGCCTGGCAGGCTACTGCTGATGGGCCCGCAAAGAATCTGACATAACTAAGCAACTGCTGCTACTGCTGCTAAGTCACTTCAGTCGTGTCCGACTCTGTGCGACCCTGTAGACGGCAGCCCACCATCCCTGGGATTCTCCAGGCAAGAACACTGGAGTGGGTTGCCATTTCCTTCTCCAATGCATGAAAGTGAAAAGTGAAACTGAAGTTGCTCAGTCGTGTCTGACTCCTAGCGACCCCATGGACTGCAGCCCACCAGGCTCCTCCGTCCATGGGATTTTCCAGGCAAGAGTACTGGAGTGGGGTGCCATCACCTTCTCCAACTAAGCAACTAACTAAACAACAAAAATTCCTGAGTCTACAATTCATTAGGTCTGAAAGATATCTGAGAAGCTAGTTAACATCTCATGTAATTTTAAATTAAAAAATGTGAAGACTAGAGCAATCGGGAGATTGCTGGGTTCTGTGTATCACCATCCATGTGGCCAGTTCTACCCGAAGCGGATGGCACAGTACCCTGCCTGCCGGGAAGACTTCATCACCACTGTCCTACAAGATCTCCTCTGTGTGAAGCTGTGATGCAGCCAGGGTCAATTTTTGACTTGGAACAACATTCCGAGCTGTATATCTGCTCATCAAGTTCAAATATTTTTCTTGCGCTTTTCACAAGTCACATAGCTATTTTCAGATATCTCGCTCTTTTGTTGATCAGCCTTAGAAATTTTATCACCATAATTCATCTTTTCAGGTAACTTATAATCATTGTTTTTTTTTCCGTTTTTATCTAATTTTTATTTCATTAATGTTGACTCATATTTCTATTGCCTTCTCTTTTCTCCTTTGGGTCTAATTTGTGTGTGTATCTTTATTAAGTTACAGTCTTAGGCCTTTACCTTTATACCATTCCTCTCTTATACTGCAGCACTTAAAGCAATTCCAACTCTTTTTATTTAATTTTTAAAGTTTTTTGGACACACCAAGTGGCACCTGGGGATATTAAGTTCCCTGACCAAGGATCGAACTCATGCCCCCTGCAGTGGAAACGTAGAGCCTTAACTACTGGACAACCAGGGAAGTCCCTCCTACTCCCTTTAAATGCTGATTTAGAAAAATTCTACAAGCATTGCTGTTGTCAATATTTTTATCTGTGTTCTGTTAATTGCCAAAAGAGGAATGTTGGAATCCCTATACTTGATGGTAGATTTGTCTATATGTCCCTTTAGTTCTGTCAATGTTTGATTTTTTAAATTTTCTTTAAAAAATTTGTTTTAATTGAAGGATAATTGTTTTACAATATTGTGTTGGTTTCTTCTGTACCCCAGGGTGAGTCAGCTATAAGTGTCCATATGACCCCTCTGTCTTGAACCTCCCTCCCACCTCAGCCCCTAGCCCACCCCTCTAGGTCATCACAGAGCACCAAGCTGAGCTCCCTTTGTTATACAGCAACTTCCCACTAGCTATGTGTTTTACATATGGCCGTGCGTATGTTTCAATGTTTGCTTTGTAAAACTTTTTGAAATTCTATTATTAGTTTAGTACAGAGTGTGATCCTGACACCTTCTTGATTAATGCAATCTTTAACCATTGTTAAATGCATTTGCTTCATAATATTCTTTCTTTTTGAAGTTTACTTTGATGAATATTAATAGAGTTACATCTTTCACTCTCACAGTTTGTATAATGTACTGTTTCTATCCTTTTATTATCAGCCTGTTTGAAGTCTCTTGTTAATAACCTGTAACCAGGTCTTGCTTTGTATCCAATTTTACAAGTTTGGCCTTTTTATTGGATTGCTTGGTCTCTTTGTTTTTAATATAAATATATATGTTTCGGTTGAATTCTACTGTAATTCCTATTGGTCTGTTTATCCCATTTACTTTTTGTTTCTCTGCATCTCAATCTCATTCCTTTCTTCCAGTTTTGAATTTGTAGTATTCTATTTTACCTCATTCACCTATTTGTTATAGCTCAGACTTTTCATTGGTTGCTTTAGATATTACAACATGCATGCTAATAGTTTACATTTTTCTGCAATTAAAATGGCAAGAAAATTAAAATTGCATTTTTCTGCAATAAAATTATACCATCACATGAAAATGTAAGATTCCTATAATGGTATTTTCCATTTTCCCTCTTCTACTCAGAGTAAGGACCAAGGTGAGGTACATGAGGCGCAAACACAGCCTCAGTCCTTCAGTTCAGTTCAGTTCAGTTCAGTTGCTCAGTCATGTCTGACTCTTTGTGACCCCATGAATCGCAGCACGCCAGGCCTCCCTGTCCATCACCAACTCCCAGAGTTCACTCAAACTCACATCCATTGAGTTGATGATGCCATCTAGCCATCTCATCCTCTGCTGTCCCCTTCTCGTGTCCCCAATCCCTCCCAGCATCAGAGTCTTTTCCAATGAGTCAGCTCTTTGCATGAGGCGGCCAAAGTATTGGAGTTTCAGCTTCAACATCAGTCCTTCCAAAGAACACCCAGGGTTGATCTCCTTCAGAATGGACTGGTTGGATCTCCTTGCAGTCCAAGGGACTCTCAAGACTCTCCTCCAACACCACACACCAACATCAATTCTTTGGCGCTCAGCTTTCTTCACAGTCCAACTCTCACATCCATACATGACCACTGGAAAAACCTTGACTAGATGGACCTTTGTTGCCAAAGTAATGTCTCTGCTTTTGAATATGCTATCTAGGTTGGTCATAACTTTCCTTCCAAGGAGTAAGCATCTTTTAATTTCATGGCTGCAGTCACCATCTGCAGTGATTTTGGAGCCCCCAAAAGTACAGTCTGACACTGTTTCTACTGTTTCCCCATCTATTTCCCATGAAGCGATGGGACCAGATGCCATGATCTTAGTTTCCTCAATGTTGAGCTTTAAGCCAACTTTTTAACTCTCCTCTTTCACTTAGATTTTGTGTTTTCGGTGCCTCATTCACCTCACCCTCAGCCCTCCTCCCACTCCGATTGTCTGATTATTTTATGTTATGGACCTGCAGTGCATTGCTATTATGTTCATTTTAAACAGTCATCTTTAAAGAAATTATAAAAACACATATGCATATGTGTGTGTGTGTGTGTGTACAATAAAAAGGTATATTGACCCTTTTTTAACTTTTTTGCTTTCTCCTGCAATCTAACTTTTACATGGTATCTTTTAGCATTCTTTCAGTTTAGGTCAGCAAAATTGTAGACAAATTTTCTCACCCTTTATCCATTTCAAAATGTCTTTATTTTGCATTCTTTTTTGAAGAGTAATTTGGTTATATAAAAAATTCTGAGATAGGACTTCCCTGGAAGTCAAGTGGTTAAAACTTTGGCTTCCAATGCAGGTGTGCTGGTTTGAACCGTGGTCAGGGGTGGTCAGGGAGCTGGGATTCCACATGCCTCCTGGCCAAAAAAAAAACAACAACAACAAAACAAAACATGAAACAGAAGCAATAATGTAACAAATTCAATGAAGACTTAAACAAATTCTGAGTTGATATTTTTCTTTTTTTTTTCAGCACTTTAAAGATTTCACTTCAAAAACTATGAACTATGTGTGTGTGATTTCCTTTGTATTTATCTTGCTTGTGAATTGCTGAACTTTCTTGGTTCTGCGAGTTGATGTCTTTCAGAAATTTTGGAAAATTATTGTAAAGTCTCCAGTTCTCTATATTCTTTCCTCTGGTACCTCAATTACATGTATCATTCATTTTGTTCCAAAGGTCTTGTATGCTGAAACTCATTTTTACTGAATCCCCTTTTCTGTTTGTGTTGTATGTTGGGTAACATCTACTGACCTGTCTTCAGGTTCAAGGGACTTCCATGTGGATTAGATGGCAAAGAATCTCCTATACTGTTGGAGACCTGTGTTTGATCCCTGGTCGGGAAGATCTTCTGGAGAAGGGAATGGCAACCCACAGTATTCTTGCCTGGAGAATCCCATGGACAGAGGAGCCTGGTGGGATATAGTCCATAGGGTCACAAAGAGTTGGACATGACTGAGCAACTAACACTTTCACTTTCAGGTTCAGTGATCGTTTCCTTGATATACGTACTCAGACTGTTTTGAAGCCCATGAAATAATATTATATTTTTAATTTCTAGCACTTCATTGAACCTTTTTATTGGTTTCACCTCCCTGCTGAAATTCCCCATCTGTTCCTATGTGTTAACTTTTCCCACTAGATTGTTTAATATATTTTTCATACCTATTTTGAAGTCATAATGTGCTAATTCCAAAATTACATCTAATGTCAGACCTGCTTCTATTGACTAATTTCTCTCTTGATCAGGAGTCATATTTTCTTACATTTTTTATGTGCTCCAAATTTTAATCACTTGCCAGACACCCTCTATAGAATACAACAGATAATGAAATAGGTGGTATTTGCCTCTAGAAAAGGGTACACCCTTTATTCCTTCAGGCCCCTCGTGAGCTGGCTTGAGTCAAACGACTCTGAAGATAAAGTGAGTCTGGCTACTGTGTGGAGAAATGAATTTGGGGATTTCAAGATCATGAGGGTAGTATGAGGAGGGCCACGTGGAAGAGTTCTCTGTTCTCCAGAGAAAAGCAATGATGGCTGAAATCAGGGTGTTAGCAGTGGAGACGGCAGTGGTCCAATTTTAGGGGTGAACAAGTATGGGCAGAAATGAGGCCAAAAATGAGAGGACACTGTGAGTAAAAATCATCTGTAACCTGGAGCAGAACAGATGTGCAAGTGAGCAGGATGGAAAGACTGAGGAAGGATGATCTTGGGGTTTACCAGCTGGCTCTGCCTCTTCAGGACTCACCACATGGCAAACATGCCGCCCATTTCTCCCACCAGCCCAGGCACAAAACAGGGCACATAGTAGGTGAACAAAAACTTCACTACCAAATAACATATACTCAGCCCGATTTGCCATCTCTTTAAGCCTCCCTCACTGTTCCCTAACAGTGAGGGAGGCTTAACAGAGCTCTCTTGGTCTGGTCCTATCTACTAGCTGACTGATATAAATAAAAGATTTAACATTATTTCAGGGGCAGTAGAGACTACAGAGCTAGTGATTTTAATATCCTGTCAAAGAAGCTGCCACCCAGTGAAATTCTATGGCTTGCTTTGCTTAATTCTGGGAGAAGAAAAGCTACCGTGACCTTGATGAATCTCCACTTGTAGTTCCAAGACGTCTAAATATTTCAAATTCCTTCTGCACACCATAATCCTGCCCAGTAAGTAGCAAATAGTTTTCAGTATTTTCTTTGCTCAAACTGCATTATACATTTCTGGACTTACAGATCATAACTCTGCAATGACTTGCTACCTAGGCGTGACAGGCAGGAAGATTAGCACAGAGAGGAACTGACAAAAATGCTTGCAGAGAGACATGTTCATTCTCAGTGAGATGGAGGGCATTTGGGTCGTGATTTTCAGTGTCCAAAGATGGGGGTTGGCAGGTGGAAACTAGATTGAGTGTGCAGAGTCTGGATTATTGAGCTGCTTTAACTTATATCCTCAGCTTTCCTCTATTTACTGCCTCCTAATTAGGCAGGCTCTCTGAGAATCCCTCAAGCCACAGGGTTCCCCTCCTGATCTTTCTTTCTGGGTATAATATTATTGTCCAAGGGAGGGAAATTAGTGGGCTCCTATAAAGGCTCTGTAAAAGAGGCATTGGCCAATCATAACACTGGTGAATACCAGAAACAGAATGGTTGTTAGTTCTTGCAGGAGATCCTAAAGCCAGAAGCTTTGCTTACCAAGCCCAGGTCTTGAGAAAATGTCTTAAAGTCCAGCTAGGGCTGTTCTAGACAGTCAGATGCTTTTTCTTTTATCTTAGTCACAGACTGTTCTACTGGACTGGTGATGTTTATGTATATGAAGCAAGATGTGCTTCTAGGACAAATTCCTTCTTGGCTGGTTGAGAGAAAACAAGTGACTATGTGATCCTTCATCACAAATTTTGTTTGTCAAGACCTCAAGGAAGCCCCTGTGTCTTGCATGACTTTTGTTTGGGTCAGAGATGACTTCTGAATATTTTCTTTCCAATCTTAGTATCATTCCCATCATGGGAACTTAAGCTCCCTCTCAGTTAGGGTTCAAGGTAAATCTTTCTTGGGCCATGATGTGGTGATGAAGAGGACCAGTTAAGTCAGCTATAGCAACATGAATGATCTTATCCAAGAAATCTCTCTAGACTTCTCTAGAAATTTCAATCTGTCCTTGCATAAACACTTTTCCTTTGAAAATACACACCTATCATTCATTGCAAGCCACAGGACTGATTGATCTTGACAAAGCTATAAACATGAGTTGGCACCTAATCAAAACCCTTCTGCTTCCTGTTTAAAGAGACAGGAAAGCATGAAACAATGCATTTCATTTTTAAAGAAAGGAAAGAGAATGGATTTTCTGAACACCTACTCTGTGCTACCTACTGAGTGAGATAATTTGCAGTCACTTATTTTAATTATTCCACAACTTTATGAGGCTCAATTGCTAGATTTTCAGGAAAAAAAAAATAGGTAGAATGGATTCTGCTCTTTGTGTTTTCCCAGTAAATTATGCCTCCTTCTTTTGGAAGCAGCCCTCATAATTCCCTTTGGGAAATCATCCTTCTCCTTGTCCATGGGATTCTGACTGAGTTCATCTCAGCCCTTATTTTAAGAGGTGGGTCTACCACCCAGGACAGAATCATCAGAGCTGTTGGTTTGATGTGGCACATGAGACCCAATTTGGTCTAATAAGAGTGAATCTTCATTTCAGTCAGTCATGTCTGACTCTTTGTGACCCCATGGACTGTAGCACGCCAGGCTTCCCTGTCCATCGCCATCTCTTGAAGTTTGCTCAAACTCATGTTCATCAAGTCAGTGATGCCATGTCATCCCCTTCTCCTGCTTTCAATCTTTCCCAGCATCAGGATCTTTTCCAATGAGTCAGTTCTTTGCATCAGGGGGCCAAAGAATTGGAGCTTCAGTTTCAGCATCAGTCCTTCCCGTGAATGTTCAGGGCTGATTTCCTTTAGGATTGACTGGTTGGATCTCCTTGCAGTCCAATGGATTCTCAAGAGTCTTCTCCAACACCACAGTTCAAAAGCATCAATTTTTCAGCACTCAGCTTTCTTTATGGTCCAACTCTCACATCTACTGGAAAAACCATAGATTTGACTAGATGGCCCTTTGTAGGCAAAGTGAATCTTATAAATATCTTTTTGAGCAAGTCAGACAGTGAGAACTTTTTTCCTTGAGGAATTAGAGTCAGTAAGGTAATGCACATGTGGAGACAGCAGAGGTTACCATCTGAGAAACCCTCTGGAGAAAAACAAAGGAAAGCAAAGAGGTGATGGAAAAAGGGTGACATGGAGTCAGCTGCATATATGTGACTATGAAGACAGCAGCGCTTACTGCCATTGTCCACCAGACATCTCAGTCCTGCAGTCCAGTGAAGCCTTTCTTTGTCTTCCCTGCAACATTTTGGGTTGGGCATCTTCTCACTAAAAACCTGTAATTATAGACTTGCTATAGGGTGGGGAGAGTCATCAAGGTGCAATTTCTTACCTTAATCGAAGCTAGTATTAGGACAACTTTGGAGGAGGAAATGGTGACCCACTCCAGTATTCTTGCCTGGAAAATTTAGTGGATAGAGGAGCCTGGCAGGCTATATAGCCCATGGGATCACACAGTCAGACACGACTGAGCACACACACATTAGGGCAACTAGGGTCTGACAGATTAGTTTGGCTCTGATGTCCCTGATGACACAGAGAATGGAGTGCATGCTCTGAAAACACAGAAAGCTTCGTGAAGAAGACATGAAGGACTAGTAAAGCTTTGATAAACTATGGTGAGTAGAATGTCCTCTGGCAGTTTTTATGATGCTACACTGTCCCTGGTGATCACGATTAAATTTGTCTCTTTCTGTGGCAGGAACACCATTCTGAGGACAAAGGCAAGCATTATCAATAACCTGGGAGGCAAGTCACATTACTCATGTGTTTTGAACTCTTGGATTTTGAGATGTTCAAACCTGTTCAAGAGCCATTTTTTTTTTTTTTTTATTGAATCATCCCAAGGAGAAACACAGTTAACAGAGACTCACAAGCTTCCCAATAATTGCATTAATTTTATTTTATATCCCCAGTATTTAGCATGGTGCCTGACATACAGAATATTATCAATAAATATTTGTTTAGTGAATGTATAGATTAATTAATTCTACCCAGGCATAACCGCCAACAACCTGTTTCTCAGCCGTTTGCTATCAATTTCCTGAGTTCAGAGAGAAACAGCTCCTTTCACTGATAAATGGCCTCATTGTTCCTTCAACTGTAGATCAGAGAACATCTGTCTTACAGGAAAGCAAAGTTAGTTTCGTAACTGTCCAGGTTTCCATTACACTCCTGAGAGCAAGTTTGGATCACTCCCTAAAAGGCTGTGGATAACAATATGCTTTCCGTTCATGATGCAAAAAAGGAGGGCAGCAGACTTAAAATATTGATATAAATAATGACCCAAAAACCAGGTAATTTGGAACTGTTTCATAGCTGATGAGCCATTATTCCTCCCTATCATCAATGCATCTAAAACAGGCTCTCCTATCACCTTGTTCAACCTCCATCATAAAATTAATTACCTCTGGATAGATCCCATTTAATTGCTCATAAAATTGATCTTACTTTCCAGATTTTATGGCAACTAGTATGTCATCAACAGAAGTGCCTAGCATAAATGGGATGCTCATTATCTACCTGGAAATAAAATAAAAGAGACCCATGATGGATGTAGGGACCTTTGACACCTGCGTCTCTTGTACCATAATGGATAAACAGCACACAGCACCCCAAAGATCTCCCCTAGGATGCGTCTACCTTCTCAAAAGAGAGTAGAAGGGTGTTTTCTTTCATTTAGGAGATTTAATGGATTTCATTTTTTTAAAAGTGCTCTTGTGAATGCATTTTGCTTGTCCCCGTTCATTCAGTTATTCCATCCAGAAGGAGCATGGTTACAAAACCTGAATTTTAACCTGACTTCCTCCATGTAATAACCATATACCTCAGAGAAATTACACTTTCTCAACTACAGGTTTATCCTCATTAAATAAGCATCATCATGATATTTATTTCATAGGCTGCTGTCGGGTTTAAGGGAGATGATGAATACAAAACAGCTAATAAAGGCCCTCATCCAAAGAAGACATTTAATCAATGTAAGGTGTTATTATCTGACTCCTGTTGCTATTAAT
This sequence comes from Oryx dammah, assembly GCF_014754425.2. Classification (NCBI taxonomy): domain Eukaryota; kingdom Metazoa; phylum Chordata; class Mammalia; order Artiodactyla; family Bovidae; genus Oryx; species Oryx dammah. The sequence goes on along the minus strand of NW_024070203.1, from coordinate 18,803,977 downwards.
AAACCAACCAGGAAACAAACATGCGTTCATGGAGGCAGTGTGATAGAAAGAGGCCAGGTTTTGGTAGATCAGTGTTTAGATTCTGTGATTTATAATCTATATATCCTTAGGCGAGCTACTTAATCTCTTCTAACATCCACATCCTCAGATAGAAGCGGGATCAGATGAGGAGGATACTGCAGAGGCCCCACACAGACAGTAGTCCTGGCCTCAGCCCCGTGCGGCTCCTCTGCGGTCCGTTCTGAGTGGTGATGCAGGGCCTCCTGACGTGAGCCCAGAGCTTAACTTGTTGAAGATCTGGGCAAAGTGCAGGACTCTGACCTGCAGCAAAGATGATCAATGCCCGCAGCTGAATAGAGCTCTTGAATCTGATGATTCCTCTCCATTCTCAGTGAGGACTGGCCTGGGAGCCTGGCTTGGCCACGTGTCCACCCCTAGGTTGCTGACCCAGGGAACATTTTCTTTCCTTTCCTCTGAGGCCTCATGCCCTGTTACTCCTTAAATGGCATGTTTCAGTTAATGGAAATTATTTCAGTTTCAACAGCACCTTCTCTCTTTTAGCTCAAGCTCTTTCCCATGTGGCTGTATCTGTCTGGAACACTTATGCCCTGCTTCCACATCTGTGTTCTTTCACTTCTGTTATAGATTCCTATTTACCCCCCATTCTTTAGAGTCTGTGCCGTTTCCTCCTCAGAATCTATCTCCTAATCCCCAGGTCTGTGTTAGATGCTTTTCTTCATCAGCACATTCCTTCCTTCCCATAATGCTCTGCTGCACTACGTTGGGAGTGCCTGTTTGTCTAGCTCTAAATTATAAACCAACTGTGTGAACGTACCTGTCTGTCCCGTTCATCTCTCTTGGTTCGGTATGGAGTCTCAGTAAAGTCTTGTTGAATGTTGGATGAACAATAGGCCAACTGTGAAGTTCTTAGGTCAGAGATCAGGTAACGGGTCTCAGCTCAGCCTGAACCAGATAATCCAAAAACCCTGGTCCAGTGAGTGAAGGGAAGTATCCCAGCTGAAGAGCAAGAAGTCAGAGAAGCTAGAGAGAAGTACAGCGGGAGACGCGGTTGAAGCAGCCTGGGGGAGATGCGATGGGGACCTCTGCTGCCCGCACTGCAGTCTTCTGTTGGTTGTGGTGCAGGGCCAGGCAGGGCAAGGCTTAGGGCTGTCACGTGAACGGCTTGCACTGAGGAAGACAAAGAAATAACTTCCTGTGGTGTGTATGTGTGTGTGTGTGTGTGTGTGTGTGCTCAGTTGTGTCTGACTCTTTGTGACCCCACGGATTGTAGCCCACCAGGCTCCTCTGTCCATGGGACTCTCCAGGCAAGAATACTGGAGTGGGTTGCCATTTCCTCCTCCAGGGGATCTTCCTGACCCAGGGACTGAAACTGAATCTCTTGTATCTCCTTCACTGGCAGACGGATTCTTTACCCCTGAGCCATTTGGGAAGATCCAGCTTCCCATTGGCATTTTCCACACAGTTCCACATGAAGTACGTACACTATATATTTTATATCAAGGGCATTCATTGTAGAGAAAAGATGGTTTTATAACTAAATGCATTTGAAATTCTCATTGACAGAATTAATCCAGGTTAACTATAATACTGCCAGATGTCTCAGAATCTTTACAATATCAACATGAATTTTTAAGTGCAGGTCATTTTCCAAACTACATAACCATATCGTCTTTTTTTAAAAGATACTTTTATTGAGCTTGTGTCCCATGAGATGTTAGTTTAGAAAACATGGCTTTATACTGTTCCTGGTGGTTTGTATTATTTTTACAGCTTCTATCATTACAGGTATTTATTTATAGCTTGCCTTGTTTTAGAAAAGATCTAAAGCAATCAGTGCACTAAAGAGCATTATAGCTTTGCTTTGTTTGGGGCTCTTTACACTAATGAATTTGTTTGACCTGGAATTAAAATCTTCCTTCATGAATTCTGCGAATCAATCAGAGGTTATTACTTCCCTCTGGCAAAAAGAAGGTGGGGAGATGAATGAGCATTTGCAGAATCCAGTGTGGGAGCTTTTGAGCAAGGATGCAACACAGAGGTAACCTCATAGGGCAGGGGAGGAGAGTGGATATAACTTGTGAGGTTTTGAGTCACAGTGACTTTGAAAATCTTGCTGAATCTTGTGTGGGTCTAAATTCTACTGAGTGCATGGCTTCAGATAACAATATCTACAGCGAAATGTTGTTAGCACATTAAATGAAGTGAAGTTAATGGATACCTGAGCACAGAGAAACTCCATGAGACTGGGGAATGAAGATAATGTTATTAGCTCCTGTCTACCTTGGTCAGTCTCTTATTTTTCCCTGGCTATTCTTTTTTTCCACTTACTAGTATGCATTTTCCTAACTTTTTTCATAGTTTCCTTCAAACCCTGAAGAAAGTATGAATTTTGTCTGTACCTGTTCTGTGAAGGTAGTGCTCCCGATTCTTCAACTAAGACAGTGACGTGCAAGGAGAGATTTAACTAAGTTGCTCCAGGAAATACCTGTGCAATGCGCTGATGGACACAGACAGCTCTGTGTCTGATCCCTGGTATGGTGGGGAGAGGGGGAAGAGGAAGGGATGAGGAGCTTTCTGCACAGAAGTGAAAGTAAAAGAAATATGGGACTTTCCTGATGTTCTAGTTGCTGACTCTGTGCTACCAGTACAGGGTGCCCAGGTTTGATCCCTGGTCAGGGAACTAGATCCCGCATACCGTACCTAAGACCCAGTGCAGCTAAATAAATAAAAATAAATATTAAAAAAACATATTTTAGAAAATAAAATAAATTCCTCTTATGTGCTGCACACACTCAACAGTTCTCTAGCCAGTCACAGAAGGACAAATACTGCCTAATTCTACTTAAAAGAGATATCTGAAATAGTCAAACGCATGAAGCAGAGAATTCAATGGTGGTTGTCATGGGCTAAGATGAGGGAGAAATGGATATACCATTTTGTTGTTGTTGTTCAGTTAGTAAGTCTCAGAATGGAAGTCGCTAAGTCGTGTCCGGCTCTTTGTGACCCCGTGGACTGCAGCACACCAAGCTTCCCTGTCTATCACCAACTCCCAGAGCTTGCTCAAACTCATGTCCATCAAGTCAGTGATGCCATCCAACCATCCTCTGTTATCCCCTTCTCCTCCCATCTTCAATCTTTCCCAGTGTAAGAGTCTTTCCCAGTGAGTCAGTTCTTCACATCAGGTGGCCAAAGTACTGGAGCTTCAGCTTCAGCATCCATCCTTCCAATGAATAGTGAAGGTTGATTTCCTTTGTTATACAAGATGAAAAAGTTTCAGACATCTGCTGTACAACATAGAACCTATAGTTATTGACAGAATACTGTGCACTTCAAATTCTGTTAACTGGATAGCTCCCTTGTTAAGTATTCTCACCAAAGGAAGCAAAACACTCAAAAGAATAAAAGGACATTTTAGGAGGTAATGAATATTTTTATTACCTTAGCTGTGGTGAGAGTATGCATCTGCCCAAACTCATTGATATGTACACACTAAATGTGTATATTTTTGTATATTATATTTCAATAAAGCTTAAAAATCCACAGATATTCTAACATTAATTCTAATATAAAATAATATTCTCAACTTTATATTTTGTGCTAGTGATGTTGCCTACCCACTCTTTGAGTAAAAATGTTGATCAAGGAAATTATGACCCTGCATATCTGTCACACTCTGTAGAATTTTCTCCATTTACCCCCTCCTGGAACCATGGAACCGCCCACTGGAGGCCTGTGAAGAAGCGTTGGCAAAGCGTCTGGCATATAGTAGATGCAAGAGAAATGGCAGGTGTTGCTGTTATAGAAACAGGATCATATAAGATATTATTTTCTATCTCATCAGGAGTAGAAAGGTACAGAAACTTTACTTGTGCATACAAAAGAGAAAGAAACAGGGAGACGGTCCTGTGGTACCCATTCTGTGTAACTCACTGTACCCAGGGCTTTATGCCTATTACCAGAAAGTTGAGCTTGCACACCTTGTGGAGTCTAATGAAAACTGCTTTACTGTTTTGCATCTAGCTATCTCTTTTTAACCTATTTAGTGTTGGCGAGCTTTCTTCTGCTCTTCAATGGAAATCAGTTTCTCAGTTTCTTTAGATTACCTAGAACCCAGTGGCTCAAGCAATGGCACCCCACTCCAGTATCCTTGCCTGGAAAATCCCATGGACAGAGGAGCCTGGTAGGCTGCAATCCATGGGGTCGCTAAGAGTCGGACATGACTGAGCAACTTAGCAGCAGCAGCAGCAGCAGTGGCTTAAGATACAATGAAAAATGGCTAGTACAAGTGGATTACAACTTGGAAGGTTGAAAGGGGTCTAGTGCTCAATCATATCAGTTCTCTCCTTCTCTGGCACATAGGAAGGCAACATTTCCTGCTTCTGGTACAATTGGGTTTGCTACAATAGTGCTTATTTCTGGCCATTGGGATATGGAGAAAAGTCATTTATGCCATGATACCATTCCAGGTCATTTTATAAAAGTCCATGTGTGACACTCCAGATATTTCTTGCTGTGTTTCAGTAACCCTGGAAGTCATTTGTTGAGATAGTATTGAGGAGATGGAACCTCAATCAGTGAGATTCCCTATGAGAATATGTGAAACAGAGCTCCGGAGCCCCCAGATATAGTTGAGACATGTAGATGAGAAACACAAACCTACTATCATAATTGAGATATGTAGATGAGAAGATATAAAAAAATATTGCAGTGTGAATTAATTGGAATGGTGGGCTCATTTGTTACCTCATCTTAGCCTATCCTATCCTGATCAAATTTCTGAAATTGAATTAGTTTTAAATCTTTCACTCTCTGCAAGAAGACAGTGGGTTTACACTGCTCATTTAAAACAAGAGAGGTTAGTATAACCCTCCTACTCTTTCTTCTACCTGGAATTTCTCCTCCTTCAGACATGTGAAATAATTTTCTGATCCCATCAACAAGGGTAGGGAGGAGAACGAGAAAGTTCTTATCTAGTGTTGGCCTAAGATTTTCTTATTTGGCAAATAAATAGAGTTGCCCTTTCTTTTGTGAATGTCATGGTGAATTCTTCAAAATCTCCCCTGCTCAGACACTATGAAGTGACTTCCTTCAATTGCCTCTTCCCAAATCTCCTCTGGGCTTCTGTCCTCAAAGAAAGCTCCATATCTCATTAGTGCTGGATCTTATCAGCCTGGAAGGTGGCCCTTTCGGGCAGGAGTCCTTTGGAAATTGTTGCAAGCTCCCATTCTACCTCATTCAGTGCGAAGTTCCATGCCTGTTTGATTGACACTCAGAAGGAGTGTAATTACCTCCAAGATGCTTCACTTCATCTTTGAAGCCCAAAGTTACAGCTTCTCAGGGTCAAATCAGCACCCATGCCTGGGTACATATCAAATCTGACTGTGTTCCTATCAGGCTCCTCCCTTCACGTTCTCACTAGACCCAAAGTGAAAGTGAAAGTGAAGTCGCTCAGTCCTGTCCAACTCTTAGCGACCCCATGGACTGCAGCCTACCAGCCTCCTCCGTCCATATGGGATTTTCCAGGTAAGAGTACTGGAGTGGGGTGCCATCGCCTTCTCCAAGGACCTCCCTTAACCGCCCGTTGCAGAACCCTCCTGAATCACTCCTTCATCTGCTCTTATATCCACATTTTGTGTAGTCATATAGCACCAGTTATTTTTCCATGGTGTTATGTCTCCAGGTCGCTTTGGACTGTAACATCTGTTGAATTCAGGCCTCATGGAGCGTGAAGAGCACTATTTTAGCGTCCTGTTATGCATGCATCGTCTAATTTAAACTCCATACCTGTCATGGGAGTCATATTGATGCCTACTTCATAAGTGAGAAACATAACTTCCAGGAAGATTAATCAGTTCACATATGTAATAAGCCAGAATGCAGGTGCTGTGAGGGAAAGGAAGCTGTCTCATTCACTTTTGCATCATTGAATAAAGAATAGTGCCCAGCACAGAGAACATGCTGAAGAAGTTTCCCTGTAGGAATACAAAGCATCAAGGATTTACAAATCTGTTGCTATTTACTGTACACCGGGTTACTCAGTCTTGTCCCTGGTTGTACTGGGGAGGAGTTACTATCTATTGTGGGGCAGGGGGAGGGATGTCCTGTGTATCGTAGGGTACTCAGCAGTATTCCTGGCCTCTACCCAGGAGATGTCAATAGCAGCCCTCCTCCTAATGTGATAACCAAAAAGCCTTCAGACACAGGCCTTCAGTCACCTGGGCCAACTGCACGACAGAGTTTCCTGGAGAATATCCATTGTGAGAATGTTTCACCAGTAGAAATAAACTTTTATCCTAAGCCAATGCTATTTGAGGATTTGTCACTTATAGCAGCTGGTGTCACCATAACTCATACATTCTTCACATAAATTTACATAAGTAAAAATGTAAATCTTCACTGAGATGTACAAAGAAAATATATTTATTTAGTTTTATCTCAGATGATGCTCCGAGGTGGTAAAACCATGGTAGTGGTAATAATGGTAATGTTAATACCATTAATGTATCAGTTAGACTCAATCCAGACAAGGATGTGACCAAGACCCTCTCACCCATCAGGGGTTCTTTTCTACTGAAAGGTATCCTGGTTGCCTACAGAAAATAAGGGCCATTATGGAGAACAGTATGGAGATCCCTTAACAAACTAGGAACAAATCTACCATATGACTCAGCATATACTAGGCATATACCCTGAGAAAACCACAATTCTAAAAGACACACAGTTTATGGCTGCACCGTTTACAATAGCCAGTATATGGAAGCAATCTAGACATCCATTGATTGAGGAATGGATAAATACAGTGGAATATTACTCAGGCATAAAAAAGAATGTGTTTGAGTCAGTTGTAGTGAGGTGGATGATCTTAGAGCCTGTTACACCAAGTACAGTAAGCCACAAAGAGAGAAAAAAAATCATATATTAACATCTATCTATCTATATGAAACCTAAAAAGAAAAAAACAATACTGTTGTACCTATTTGCAGGGAAGGAATGGAGACAAAAATGTAGAAAATGAACTTGTGGATACAGCAGAGGAAGGAGAGATGAACTGAGACAGTAGCATTGACATATACACTACCATATATAAAATAGATAAGTAGGGGGAAGCTGCTGTATAACACAAGGAGCTCAGTGGAGCTCTATGATTACCTAGAGGGTTGGGGTGGAAGGAGGGAAGGGAGGCTTAAGAGGGAGGGGATATATGTATAATTATGACTGATTTGCGTTGTGGCATGACAGAAACCAACAACATTTTCAAGCAATTTTCCTCCAATTAAAAAAAATAAATTAAAAAAAGAAATGCAAAAGTAAATAAATAAGGGAAAATACAATAAAACTCTTTTCTCTGACAAAATTCTAGTGATATATTTTTGCCACAAAATAATTAAGATGTGTACTATGCAAGTAGCTGTATTCTATTTTCTATTGCTATGCAACAAAGTACCTCAAATTAGCAACTTAGCACAACATATGGCCATTACCTAACAATTTCTGTGGGTCAGAAGTCTTGGCATAACTTAACTATACCCTCTCTCAGGGTTTCCCAAGGCTGAAATGCAGGTGTCAGCACAACTCAACTAGAATCTACTTCCAAGCTCCATCCAGCTGCGGGCAGCCTCGTTTCCTGGCGTCTATAGAATCCATGGCATCCTGTGTCTGCAAAGCCAATGGCAGAAAGTCTGCTGCTTCAAGACTCTGACATCTATACCCCTTTATAAAGGATTAATGCAATTAGGTCACTTCCACCCAGGATAAAGTCTCTTTTGATTAACTCAAAGCCAATTGATTAGAGACTTTAATTATTACGTCTGCAAAATTTCTTCAATTTGCCAAATTGCAAAAATCACAGTCCAGTGTGGTTTAGCAAGAGAATCGTGTGTGGCTTAAGATGTTTGGGTTCCAAACTCTTTCCATTTTCAGCTCCACTTACATCCAGCTTCAAGATTTCTATATTAAGCTAACAGATGGGAATAGAGAATTGCAAATTATCTATGAAAAAAATTATATTTAATGGGTCAGGCCTAAATGTAGGAGTCAATTACTTCAATTCCTATTCCACTGGTTAATTGATTGGAGGGTAAAAAATGTCATCTAGTTATATGCCCAAGGAGAAGTGAAAGTGTGGAATTGTTTTTAGTCTCCTGGTCACCGCCAAAAAAAATCGGTTTCATTCTTCTCTCACACAGAAGTCTCTTTACCCTCCCCAGGGAAGCCAAGCCAGGTCTCTTCCATCCCACTGCATTCTGCTCAAAGTCCGGTGGATGCTCAGCGTCTCAAGGGTTCCGCATGGATATGTCTCCTCATGCTTCAATAAGTTACAAATAAAGAGGAGACTGTCTGCTTCCCCATCCTCCTCCTTTGCAAGGAAATCCTCAGTCAGAAAGTGGAAGAACAGGAGGCCACAGCAGGCTCTGGTTGGTATCAATTCTGAAGTCCTGCTGGGCAGCCTTTATGAAGATGCTCCAACTTGGAAATGGGGATGTTTCTGAATTAAACCCTGCTCTGCTGTTTGGGAGAACCCTCCTTGTCTTTTACTCTCCACAGATCTTTGCTCTGTTCTTTGGGAGTTCTCTTTTTGTTCATTAACCTCCAGGGTGCATATTATAGGTCTGCAAACTTTCTATAAATCTGTAAAGCCCACTTCTGCTGACCCAAGTGTGGAGTTTCAAGAGCCATTTTAGGTCTCAAAGTCGAAGGGTCTTTGGTAACATTTTGACAATGAAATTTTCCCTCAAACATAGGAAGCTTAGGAAGATCTGTTTCTCTCCAGTCAGTTACATGTGCCAGTCATCACAATGGAGACACAATTCTGACGCTTGATTTATTGCTTCCTTGTTTTAATGTCACCTATTCTCCACTTAATGGGTTGGCAGTTTGAGGCGGGTTGTGTAAAACTTCTCAGAAAGTCACGTAGCGGCTGGGCACATAACACCTAGACGCATGGCTCATATTCCCAGACTGGATTTTCCTCCTTCCCTGCATGTCTCTCCTGATCTCTCATTCCTACTCAGATAAGACTCCTGGACATAAAACTTTGTCTCTTGCTCTGCTTTTAAGACAACTAGCCTGAGACAGTAAAACTTTTCACAGAAAGGCTGTCTTGATGTGTCTTTGTCAATCCAAGCTTTTCCAACCTCATTTCCTATGGTGAGAGACCAGAAATACTCATTTTTCCAACTTTTCAATATCTCAAATTTCCCAACTGACTCGTCTCTTTCATTTTCCTCTTAAATACCAGCCAATCATTGACCAAGTTCATCACTTTCTTTTTTTCCAAGATTTTTTTGATGTGGACCATTTTTAAAGGCTTTGTTGAATTTGTTACAATATTGTTTCTATTTATGTTTTGGTTTTTTGGCCTTCGAGGCATGTGGGATCTTAGCCCCCTGAACAAGGATCAGACCCACACTCCCTGCATTGGAAAGCAAGGTCTTAACCATGAGACCACCAGGGAAGCTCCTCACCACTTTCTTTTAAACCTTTCCTAATGTCAGCTAATAGAAGCCAATGCACATTCATACTGCCGCCTTCTAGCTACTTCCTCTAGAGCTTACAGGCTTAGCCAGCCCCTGGTCTGCCCCAAGTTAGAGCAAAGAATATTTCTCCTTGAAAGTTTTACTGAGATAAATGCAAATTCCCGTATGATTGTGAATGAATTGCAGTGTTGGAGAGGACTCCTGAGAATCCCTTGGACAGCAAGGTGATCAAATCAGTCAATCTTAAAGGAAATCAACCCTGAAAATTCATTGGAAGGACTGACGCTGAAGTTGAAGCTCCAATATTTTGGCCACCTGATGTGAAGAACTGACTCATTGGAAAAAGACCCTGAAGCTGGGAAAGATAGACAGCAAAAGGAGAAGGGGGCTACAGAGGATGAGATAGTTAGACAGCATCACCGACTCAATGGCCATGAATTAGAGCAAGCTCGAGGAGATAGTGAAGGACAGGGATGCCTGGCGTGCTGCAGTCCATGGGGTCGCAAAGAGTAGGAAATGATTTATGGACTGAACAATGATATAACTGTAATAAATACTACCTATATACCCATTGACCATTTTTTCTTATTTTTCTCTCTGTAGTAAAACTTTGCCAAACTATATTAAACATCAACAGACAATGACTTTAATACAATCCTCTGATCTCACTCCAATTTCCCCAGTTCTACTTCATGCACTGTGTGTATGTGAAGTTCTATACAATTTTATTATCTTTATAGGTTCCTGTATCCACCACCACAGTCAACACGTTAAACAGTTCCATTAATTCCCTCATGTTGCCTTTTTATCTGTCCCCATCTCCTACCACAGCCCCTGACTCAGCTCTGTCCTCAAATCTTGGCCACTAAAATGCTTTCCGTTTCTAAAATATGATCATTTAAAAATGCTGTGAAAATGGGATAATACAAAATGTAATCTGCTGGGCATTCAGTATAATTCCCTGGAGATTCATCCAAGTCGTTTGTTCCCTTTTACTGATGAGCAGGATTCTGTGAAACTTACCTACCATCCATTGTTAACCATTCGCCTGCTGCAGGACAGCCTAGCTGACTCCTTTTTTTTTTTTTCCTACTGTGAATAAGACTACTATGAATACTCATGTCAGGTTTTTGTGTATGTCTTGGTCTGTATGTCTGTTGGAAAAGAATTCCCAGACATGGGGCAGAATGAGAGGAGAATAGAGTTTTTTAGAGTAGGAGATGCTGTTTAGAAGAGCAGGCCAGTTCAAGGGAGAGTTGCCTTACATGGACTAGTAGCCAATTTTTATAGGCTCAAGACAGAGAAAATTCCTGCTAGAGGGTGGCAGCAGGTGATTGGTTAGGGTACTATAGGATGAGTAATAGGGTGGGTATTTGTACTTAATATGGGGTCAGGGAGCTGGCTGGTTTAGATTAGGGAGAGGGGGAGCTCATGGCAACAGTTGCTATGATGTTTAGTCGGTTGAGATATTTCCTTGGTATAGGGCTCTACATCTGTGGCTTTGGTACCAGACCTGGCAACCTGTGACCTTGGTACAGGGCTCCACAGAATGAATATAAATTTTCCTTACTCTGGGATTAATGCCCAGGCATTTGATTGCCTGGCCATATGGTAATTCTTATGTTTAGTTTTACAAGAAACTGCTAAGTTTTAATGAGTGGCTATACTATTTTAGTATAGCATATTCAAAAGCAGAGACATTACTTTGCCAACAAAGAGCTGTCTAGTCAAGGCTATGGTTTTTCCAGTAGTCATGTATGGATTTGAGAGTTGGACTGTGAAGAAAGCTGAGCGCCAAAGAATTGATGCTTTTAAACTGTGGTGTTGGAGAAGACTCTTGAGAGTCCCTTGGACTGCAAGGAAATCCAACCAGTCCATCCTAAGGGAGATCAGTCCTGGGTGTTCTTTGGAAGGACTGATGCTAAAGCTGAAACTCCAGTACTTTGTCCACCTCATGTGAAGAGTTGACTCACTGGAAAAGACTCTGATGCTGGGAAGGATTGGGGACAGGAGGAGAAGGGGATGACAGAGGATGAGATGGCTAGATGGCATCACCAACTCGATGGACATGAGTTTGAGTGAACTCCGGGAGTTTGTGATGGACAGGGAGGCCTGGCGTGCTGCAGTTTATGGGGTCGCAAAGAGTCGGACAAGGCTGAGTGACTGAATTGAACTGAACTGATACTATTTTACATTTCCAGCCACAATGTGTGAATGATTCTTTTTCTCTGCATCATCACCAGCATTGGGTGTTGTTGCTATTTTTTGTTTTTAACTTAATCCATTCTCATAGTTATATAATGATATCTTATTGCTATTTTAGTTTGCATTTCTCTGTTGGGTAATGATGTTGAAAATTTGTTTCCATGTGCCGTTTGTTATCTGTATATCTTCAGTGAAATGTCTCATTTTTTTTTTAAGTGTTGAGTTTAGAGAGCTTATTATATATTCTAAAGGCCAACTATGAGATTTGAAAATATTTTTTCTAGTTTATAAACTGTCTTTTCTTCCTCTTCACATGGATTGTCAAAAGAAAAACCTTTTAAAATTTTGATGTTCAATTTATGAATTTTCTTTTTTTTGGACATATTTTTGACGTCAAGTTGAAGAACTCTGCAATCAGCTCTAGACCCTGAAGACTTTCTCCTTTGTTATTGTTGTTGAAAGTTTTGTATTTTTGTATTTTATATCTGTCTATAATTAATTTTGAGTTAATTTTTATGCTATGTTGCCTATGGGGGCCCAAATGCTCCAGCACCACATGTTTAAAAAGCTATCTTTCCTCCCTTAGGCAACACAGGCCCAGTGGAGAGTGAGTTGTTTGCTTATCCTCTGGGCATTCACGGTGTCTGAATAATCTGCTTGTTCAGAGAGACTCCTGTGTGACCCAGGGACAGAACCAGTCTGCCTGCACGTTCCCCTGTGGGTGGGTCAGGGACTGGTGAAGGCCAGGCCTGGGTGACTTTCTTTTATTGGCTGAGAGAAGACAAGATGCTCTCCCCCTCGGCCGTTCGTCCAGTCCTGGAGCCAGAGCCTGCTGGCCTTCCTCCTACACCTCTCAGAGTTCTCCTTGGTTGTCTCCTGCACCCTTTCCAGAGCTTATAGTGATGCTTAGTGCAGAGGAAATAGGAAAACACATGTATACCATCCTTCACGCCAGAATATTCTTGGCTGCAGTCCATGGGGTCGCAAAGAGTCAGACACGATTGAGCAACTGAACAACAACAGTGAGTTTACACCAGAAGACTGAGAAACATTTATACCAAGACACCTCAGTATAAGACCTTGGTTTCCCTATTTTATCATTTATTCCTCCCACGTATGTGTCATATGGAGTTACTGGTTTGCTAAATTTAACTGACTTCTTTGCATTTATTTAAATTGTTTCCTGGTGGTCCAGTAGTGGCGAATCCGCCTGCCAGTGCAGGGGCATAGGTCTGATCCCTGGTCCAGGAAGCTCCTCGTGCCATGGGGCAGCTAAGCCCGAGCTCCACAACTGCTGCAGCCTGAGTGCCCTAGAGTCTGTGCTCCATGACGAGAGAAGCCACTGCAGTGAGAAGCCGGCCACCACAGCCGAAGAGGAGTCCCGGCTCTCACCAAAAACAAAGAAAACCTGCCTGCAGAAACAGAGACTCGAAGCAGCCAAAACCAAATCAATAAACAAATAAATAAAATTTTAAAAAAGAATAAAAATTACGAAAAAATTAACTGTCCCTTCAACTGGGAATGTCCTGTCCCCTCCACTTTTTTAGAAATGCTCATGGGATTTTACTGAGTGTCTTCAATGACTGGGGAGGTCAGGACTGACTTATAAGGGCAGTGGGTGCTAAGGTAAGGTATTTGGCCTTTTACTATAGGGAAAAACAACTCCCCTGCTGGCCCCCGTTCTCTGAGAACCCTTATTAGCAGTTACCCAGGCTGCACGCTTCTGGGTTACTTGATTTTTAAAGAGGGAAGCATGCCTCACTGCTTTGTTGAAGGAGGTGTTGACATTCGGTTATTGGACTAATCCCAACTGTGTTTTCCAATGAATGTCTCAAGGGAAGGTTTCCAATTCACTTTGGCTACTTAAAAGTGGTTGTCAGAGTAAATTAAGGGCTCAGTTCTTACTCAGGCAGTGACTGTCTCTACATTAACACCTGTTGTCCTCTCCTGATGAGCACGGCACTCTTGTTTGCAGTCAGGCATGACTATAGAGACAGCGAATCTTTTGTAGGAAAACAAGTCTCCCCCCCAATAAAGCACAGCCATGCATTTCTGTACCTATTATATTTAAGACACTAAATGCTAGAAAGTGTATGAGAAGGCTCACAAAATAGCGGTGTGCAGCAAGTATAAAATGTTTATTCATTCACTCACATACTCATTCAATTCACTCACAAAAACTTTGTGTTTACTGATTCACTATTTACAGCCATATGTCAGTTATTTGGCTAAGTTCTGGTATCATAATGAATAAGAACTTACCTCCTTCTAAAGAGATTCTTACAAAACCATGTGGTCAGCGTAGTCGCTTTCTGCCCCTCCCCCTGCCCTCAGTCACTGTAGGCTCCTGGAACCCCTATTCCTAATATTCCTATTTATTTGTTATTGTTGCTTAATTGCTAAGTCATGTCTGACTCTTCTGTGACCCCAGACCCGAAGGCTCCTCTGTCCATGCGATTTCCCAGGCAAGGATACTGGAGTGAGTTGCCATATCTTCCTCCAAGGGATCTTCCCAACACAGAGATTGAACTCGCATCTCCTGCACTGGCAAGTAGATTCATTCCACCCAGTAGGTAACTCCTAACTCATAATGCAGGAAAACAGGGCATCATGGAAAAGTCCTAGAGGAAGTTTTAAAGGGTGAGCAGGAATAAAGGCAGAGTGGAAAGGCCTCAAGGCAGAATGAAGGAAGCAACTCCAAGTATGCCTAGGTACCCAGAGCAGAAGCCACTGCTGGGGGCGGGGGTGGCAGGAAGAGCCATTGACAAGCCCTAGTGGCTCTGATTTGCACTGTTTTACAACTTGCATTGTTTGATAATCACACAAAAATCCTTGATAATTAATTCTACTCAGGAGTCCCAATACAGGAGAGTAACGTGAGGCTCTGTTAAATCGGGTGCCTGCCTAACTGACTTCTTTACTCTTGTTCCATCTCATTCCCTCTCATTTGTCCATTAGTTTAATTGTCTCCCCCTCCTTCTCTTCTTCCCTTCCACCCACCCCACTTTCCTTCCTTCCTTCCTCATTTCCCCATCTTTGTTGTTGTTTCTCCCAAGCAAATGTTTGTTGATTACTTTCTAAGCATCATGGGCAATGTTATGTAATGAGGAAAAAACTGAACAACAACAATGAAAAAAAAAAACACCAAATCAGACTTAATAAATTTTGCATTTTAGTCTAGAAAAAACATATTCCAGCAAGCGGGCATATATTTACAAATCATTGTGAACTAAATCACTGTAAGCTAAATGTTTAAAAATCATTGTGAGCTAAAATACATATTATGAAGGAAAAGATAGAGGCTGAAATGATGTTCAAAATGATGGGCTTTATTTTGATTAGTCTGGATAAGAAATCTGCCGAAGAAAGGGACATTTAAATCAAGACTCAACGGAAAAAAGAGGGCCCCCGTGGCCACGGCTGTGGAATGTGGGGATGTAGGGTAAGATTATCTGGATGAGACTGGTGCAAACCCAGAAGGAAAGTGACAAATGGAAGCCTGACCATCAGGTTCACAATGTTATTCTGTGAAACGTACACCCAGGGCTATTGATGGCATAGTCCCGGCTATTGCCTTCACTTCAGGATAGTCATCTGTTACTTTCTCCTGGATACTCAGAACTCTCCAGTATAGTCATAAACCAACAATTCAACTTACGCTAATCTCAACTACTCTGGAAGAAGAAATCCCTCAGAATTCCCCTTCTCTCTCTTTTTCACAAACACACACATACACACACTTGAGGGGCAGGGAGCAGAGATGGGGAAGGAGAGAGAGAGCTGAGGAGTGAAAAATATAGATGCATTTATTCAGTTGTATTATAGATGAAGCTCTAGTAGGCATCAGCTTTGCTAAAGTGAAAGTCGCTCAGTCGTGTCTGACTCTTTGCGACCTCATGGACTGTAGCCTTGTAGCCTATCAGGCTCCTCCATCCATGGGATTTTCCAGGCAAGAGTGCTGGAGTGGATTGCCATTGCCTTCTCCAGGGAATCTTCCTGACCCAGCGATCAAACCCGGGTCTCCCGCATTGCAGGCAGACGCTTTACCGTCTGAGCCACCAGGGAAGTTTCTATCAGCTTTGCTAAAGCAATCATTTTGTCAGCATTTCTTGGATAAATATCTCCTGTACAAGAAGTTGTGAGCTTCCCTGATGGCTCCGTCAGGAAAGAATCTGCCTGCAAAGCAGGAGACTGCCTGCAGCACAGGAGACCTGGGTTTGATCCCTGGGTCTGGAAGATCCCCTGGAGAAGAAAATGACAACCGACTTCAGTATTCTTGCTTGGGAAACACCACGGGCAGAGGAGCCTTGTGGGCTACAGTCTACGGGGTTGCAAGAGTTGGACATGACTTAGAGACCAAACCGCCACCATACAAGAGGCTGGGTAGGAGGAAGGGCGGGAGTCCTGGTCTGGAAGAGACACGAGGCACAGATCTGCACAACGTGCTGAGATGCTCGGTTGTTGCTCTTCAGTCTATTTGCAGCCCCATGGGCTGCAGTATGCCTGGCTTCCCTGTCCTTTACTATCTCCCGGAGTTTGCTCAAACTCACGTCCATTGAATTGGTGATGCCATCCAACCATCTCATCCTCTGTTGCCCTCTTCTCCTTTTGCCTTCAATCTTTCCCAGCATCAGGGTCTTTTTCAATGAGTTTTTTTTTTTTTTTTTTGCATAAAAACTTTTGGTATAAAAATTTGCATAAAAAAGTGTTTTTTAAATTTTTTAAATTTGCATCAGGTGGCCAAAGTACTACAAGGGATGCATGTGTGTGTGCTAAGTCGCTTCTTTGTGACCCTGTGGACTTTAGCCTGTCAGGCTCCTCTGTCCATGGGATTCTCCAGGCAAGAATACCGGAGTGGGTGGGCATGCCCTCCTCCAGGGGATCTTCCCAACCCAGGGATCGAACCTGTATCTCTTACATCTCCTGCATTGGAAGGTGGGTTCTTTAACACTAGTGCCACCCGGGAAGCCTACTCCAAGGGCTACCAAGATTCAGTTCAGGAGGAATCTGCGGCTGAGGACAGGAGAGAGAGACTGATTGGAAGAATCCACATATTTATTAAATTATGGGCATTCTTCTCCTAGAGGCTGCCCAACGTTTGGATTTCCAGTTATGTGAGATTATAAATTCCTTTATTGTTCATATGCACTTGAGTTTGAGGTTTCTGTTATTTGCCTCTAAAGCGTTATGACTGAGGGGAGTCGTCATGGGTCTCATTTGTCTCTCCACCTCTCTACACACAGCCACCAGAACGGTGATAGAGGACCTGTAAGCATCTCCTAACTAGATAACCCAGCTGGTCTCCTGACTCCCTCCACCTCATTCTCCTGTCCTTTCCTAAACATCACTTCCTTGGGGAGACATCTTTTGACTTTAAAACTGGATGAGAGCCCCTGATTTACATTCTTTCCACACTCTGTCTTTTCCTTCCTTGTATTTATCAGATCTTGACTGATTATTTACTGTGTGGGTCATTCACCACATCGTGAGCTTCCTCGGGGTAGGGCGATGTTGGTTAAGCTCTACCCTGTTTCTATGGCACCCGGCCCACTTCTGGGCACATAAAGCATTTGTACAGTGAGTGGTGAACGAAAAAATAAATGAAGAGCCAGCCTTTAATAAATGTGTGTTGAGGTGGAATTGAGATTCAATATATCTGCACGTAATATGGACTCGGGAGTGACATTGCCAATTAATAGACCCTGAGCACCTGCGATGTCTCCTATGAACCTAATATAATGGTTTCACTCTGGTGTCTTTGAAGGTGGTGGCTGGAGTTCATTTGAAATGGTGTATTTGCCAATTTCACTTTATTTCCTCAGCCTAGATTTCAGAGGCAAGCAGCATGCCTTTCATTTATCCAACTTACCCAGAACCTATTCAATAGAATAATCAACTCCCAGCATGTTCCACACTTGTTGCTTGTCAAAGCCTCTTACAGTCAAGGAATGTAAGTAATCGGAGAAGTATACTTGGAAACACATGGACTGAGGGGTTCAGAATTCTAATTTTGTGCTGCCTTTAAGGACAAGTCTCTGTCCAGGACAGCCTGGGCGGCCTTTCCGCTTTCATCTGTACAACGATGAGCGAGCACAGGGCCAGCCTGGAGTGGAGCCTCCCTCCACGCTCACCTCACATTCTTCCCTTTCCTTCCTCAACTTCTTACTGCCAGATGTTACGACACTCAATGATGAAATCTGTGACTTATTCGCCTTGGTCCCCAGGACTCCAGACAGGTTACAGCCCAACTCGCTATCACATAGCAATACTTCCTGGAGGCTTGCAATGGAACAGACACTGTGGTGGGCGTGATAAAAACGCAACCAAGACAGGGAGCCTGTAGCAATTGTGATCAGAGAGTTGTCTTAAAGGAAATGTCTGAGGGGAAAAGGGAGAGTTAGGCAGAAGACAATGTAGAGAACTCAAGATATATTTGTGAATCAAGATATATATGTGGTGTGAATCAGGAAGTGAAATACACGGAGGAAAGGACAGAGGGGCCGATGAATGTGAAAGAACTTTGAACAAAAATGACTCATCTGTCAACTCACAGCATGTGTCTATTTAAAAGAAACACCAGTCCAACACCTAAAAAAGAGACAGAAGTAATTAAGAATTTATGAGTTCTCTCAGTAAAATGGAAACGGAAAATTTGGCACAATCTGAAAAACATCTACTCATCTTGTGAAATTCATGCATGCAGCCTGGTGATGACCCCCTCCAGCCTGCCACTCTCAATCTAACCAAATTTCTTTTTGCCTTTTGCTCAAACTCTCCTTGGACTCTGACTGTTGTGGCTCTTATGGATCCCTTTACCCTTTCCATAAATCCTGGATTAATTTATTTCTTCTAGGGGTGGCTTGATGACCCTTCTCATTAAACAAATGTAACCCCTTCTATTAGCTTCTGACATATTGATTCTTTATGTATCAATATTTTCTACAGCATAATAAAAGACCTCTGTATCTAACTGGTGAACACAGAGGATTCTTCAGCAAAATGAAAAAGAACAATAGGCTCTATTGTTACCTATAGTTACCTATTGTCCCAGTGATGCTAGAGAGAAAACTAGACTTGGAGCCTGAAATTTAGTTTCTCTAAACTCAGTAGTTAGTCGCTCTGGCATTTGGTACCAGTTATTTTTGGTTTCCTTTAGACTTCATGTTTCTCATCTGAAGAATGGAACAGTGGAAAAGTGGGATTAGGAATAGTCCAGATTGTGTTAAAAGTCCTTTCTTAATTATTCTATTTTTCCCTTGAAAAATGTAAGTAAAATTTCCTAGGGACATTTTTTTTTTTTTTCAGTGAGACTTCTCACAATTCTGGAGGAGATTCCTGATGAAGAGTTCTGAGTCTAAGCTGAAATTCACCTTTATAAATGATGACCTGGACAGCATCCGGCTTAACCCTAATCTGAAAGGGAACAATTAGATGAATAGTTCTCACTTATTCAGCAAAGCAGAAGAAGGCAATGGCACCCCACTCCAGTCCTCTTGCCTGGAAAATCCTATGGACGGAGGAGCCTGGTAGGCTGCAGTCCATGGGGTCGCTAAGAGTCGGACACAACTGAGCGACTTCACTTTCACCTTTCACTTTCATGCACTGGAGAAGGAAATGGCAACCCACTCCGGTGTTCTTGCCTGGAGAATCCCAGGGTTGGGGGAGCCTGGTGGGCTGCCGTCTATGGGGTTGCACAGAGTCGGACACTACTAAAGTGACTTAGCAGCAGCATTCAGCAAAGCAGTGCCTCTGGCGTGCTAGGCTCCTGTGCTTCAGACCTGGTGACAACACTGAAATCCCCTGGGGACAGGAAATGAAGCATCAGTCCTGAGAAGGGGTGGGCTTCACAATGGAGTTTCCAATCTCTGGAAAATAGAGCTAGAGAGAATTGAGGCATTTGAAAGAACATTGCCTCTGGACTCAGACAGACCTGGTTTGAGTCCCACATTAGCTAGCTATTAGCTGTGCATTCTTGGACAAGTTACTAAGCTTCGCTGAAGCTGAATATTCCCTCTGTGAAAGGAGAACAATTACTTGCCTCATATCTTTATAAGGATTAAGCAAGGTAACTTGGATGAATGTTGGTGTTGCTCAATTGCTCGGTCATGTCTGACTCTTTGTGACCCCATGAACTGCAGCATGCCAGGCTTGCCTGACCTTCACTATCTCCCAAAGCTTGCTCAAACTTAAGTCCATTGAGTCGGTGATGCCATCCAACCATCTCATCCTCTGTCACCCCCTTCTCCTCCTGCCCTCAGTCTTTCCCAGCATCAGGGTCTTTTCCAATGAGCCAGCTCTTCACATCAGGTGGCCAAAGTATTGGAGCTTCAGCTTCAGCATCAGTCCTTCCAATGAGTATTCAGGACTGATGTCCTTTAGGATGGACTAGTTTGATCTCTTCGCAGTCCAAGAGACTCTCAAGAAGCTTCTCCAACACCACAGTTAGAAAGCATCTATTCTTTGGTGCTCAGTCTTCTTTATGGTCCAACTCTCACATCCATACATGACCACTGGAAAAACCATAGCTTTGACTATATGAACCTTTGTTGGAAAAGTAACGTCTCTGCTTTTTAATTTGCTGTCTAGGTCTGACAGTGTATTGAACAGGTACTTAAAAGTGAACAGAATAACAGCAGATTAAAGTTATTTTTAGTCTCAGTTTCATATAGGTCCCAATAATTGTTGTTTTTCACTTGATAAGTGGTGTCCAACTCTTTCTGAGCCCAGACAGTAGCCCACCAGGCTCCTCTGTCCATGGGATTTCCCAGGCAAGGATACTGGATTGGGTTGCACTTCCTTCTCCAAGAGACCTTCTGGACCCCTTGGCAGGCAGATTCTTTATCACTGACCTCCAGGGAAGCTCCGCAGTATAGTGGATGCTACCTTCTAAACAGAGAAGCAAGAGAGGATCATGCTGTCCCTTTAAGAGAAGGAAGCAGATCAGTTTTGCGCCCCTGATGGGCCAGAGTTCACCAACTTTTCTGTGAAGCCATGACAGTAAATGGCATGAGCTTGTGGACCATAGTCTTTGGTGCATCTATCTATTCAGCTCCACTGTTGAAGAGCAGATGCAGTCAGAGACATTATGTCAGTGTGAACGAGCCTGGCTATGCTGCAATATTATTTTGTTTATAATCACAAGTAGTAGGCAGGGGTTGCTGGAAGGTTATAAATTACTGACCCCTGCTCTAGACTACGAAAGATGTCAGAGCAACAGAAAAAAAAAAAAATGTTGGCGAGTAAAGGGGATTTGGGGATAAAGCCACTCATTTACCTTAATATCTTACTTGATCCTCTCAGCCAGTCTCAGGGTGGGTGGGGTAGGGAGCATCTTCCTTCTACCTTAGGTGAAAGAGGGGGCTTGAAAGAAGGGCTGTCAGTGAACTAATGTCGGACTCACACCCGAGACACTTAAATGGCAAGGGACCAGCTGACTCAAGGTTCTAAGAAAGGAGGAACTGTCTGAGTCAGGACTCGCTTGAACTGTCAGAATTTCTAAGGATGAAGGACGTGTCATGGTCTCCTATAATGTGGGCTCCTTGCAACGGAGCTGCCTTAGATTTTGCTTGAGAGGGAAGAGTAGACTTGAAAGAAACCAGAGGCATACCACAGGTGGCTCCAGTTGAAAAGAGAAGCCCCGCGTGATCCACTGAAATGGAGATACGTTGGCACACATGGAGGGAAGGGAGAAAAGGGAAGGGAAAGCCCTCGAGAAGAGCTGGCGAAACTGAAATTCACAGCTGTTTCCTGAGAGAGAAGTGATTTTAACACACTAGCCCCAAGGAGAACCCGAGTCTTTCCTCCTCAGCTCAATCAAGGAAGACATCTCTTACCTTTTTCCTCCCTTCTTTTTTCGCATCCCTATTCCTGAGCCCTAAGGGGCCTGGACTCAGAACTAGGAAGACAGGATGGTACCAGAGCATGTGGAGAAAGAAAAGGGCATTAGTATGAATGTCTCCCTGAGGACAGGTGGCCAGCGGACAGTAAGCCAGGTCCAGGAAAGAGAAGTAGCTGCCACTTGATTGAAGTTTAAAGTCTTGATTATTTCACTGTAACAGACAAGCTGCTTCTTGATTAGCTGTATGTTAATTACTCATATCTGACCAGAAGGAGTATAACAATGGCCCTAAATATAACCCAGGAGCAGAGCATAACTATCCTCACGGGGTATATGTAGAGAGACAAAACCAGACCAACAATAAAGTTACCTTAAGACTGTAGCCCACAAGTACATTTTTTTTTCCAACATAATGCACACAAATGTTAGTACCCTCTTTATATCCAAGAGTCTGCGACCTAGTCAGAACACAGGAGCTCTGTGTTGCATTGTGGGTACTGAACTTTCATCTACTGAAACAAGCAGTTCAATGGAAATCTCCATTCCTCAAGCATTGTTATTAGATTGTAAAAAGAAATGGTTAAACAGCTTGGGAATCTAAGCTTAAAGATGAAACCAAGTTCCTTTAACATGGTAAGCTTCCGTGCTCCAGACACACTGGATCTGTAAATGTACATCATGGTGCATTAATATCTAAGAATGGTAGCATGACGATACTGTAAAAAACACAGAAGTTTTATTTCTTAGAATGGAGTTTATTGGAAATTTAACCTCAAGATGCCTTAGAATCTAAGATTAAAGGCTCTTAAGATCTTGGCATCATAGAAGCTTAGAAAAGTAGTGGATTTAAAGTACCATAGAGTAACAAATAGAGTCCCAGGAATTTAGAAGTGTACCTTCTTAGAATCATAACACATAAAATCTTTTAGATCTTATCATCTAGGGATCATAGAATTGTTAAAGGGCAGAATCATAGTATGTTAAAAACCAGTGTAATAGAATTTTTGAGAGATGCAACTTAATCTTTGTGGGATCTTAGGTGTTATCTGTTTTAGCTTATAACATTGTGGAGATTCTTTTATGAGGGTGTTTCTCAAATAGCACTGCAACTGACATTTTTGACTAGATAATTCGTTGTCAGCATGGGAAGGAGAGGTTGCCATCCTGGGCACTGTCATATGTTCAGCAGAATTTCTAGCTTTTACCCAGCACTTCGCAGTTGCACCACCTCCATCATAACAATGAAAATTACTTTCATCCACTGCCAAGTGTCCCAAGCACTGCTTTACAGCATCTATTAGCTGATCATCCCTGAGGGAGGAAATTATCTTCTGAGGATTTCCCCAGCACTTAAAATTTAGTGTGTACACTCTGCTAAGTTTGATCTCATTTGAACCTCACAGTTATTATCTTGCCACTTTACAAGCGAGAAGGCAAAGGTTTGGAGAACTTGAGTTCTTGGGGGTCACACAGCTGATAAGGGGGTGGGGAAAGATTTGAAGTCACATATTGGACATTTCTCTAAATGCTGACTTCCCCCTCCAATTTCCGTGTTGGTGGCTTGAACCGTAGGACAGCAGTTTCCTTTGCTGAACTGATTCCTACTTCTTTTTCCAGTCTTATTCATGATGCAATTATCTTAGAGTTATAGATTGTCAAAAAGTCAGACCACAGAAGCAGGTACTCTGGAGTCCAATCCAAGATCCATGGTGTGTCATCAATGTGACCTTGGAAAGGTCTTCACTTTTCCTGCCTATGTTTCTTCAACTGATGTTTGGTGTCTTTACTGCTGTGTGCATACTGTCTCCAGTTTTAATATGTTTAATACCTGTTTTAATACGCTGCATAATTTCAGTTCTGTTCAGTTTAGTCACTCAGTCGTGTCCGACTCTTTGCAACCCCATAGACTGCAGCACTCTGGGCCTACCTGTCCAGCGCCAACTCCCAGAGCTTGCTCAAACTCATGTCCATCGAGTTAGTGATGCCATCCAACCATTTCATCCTCTGTCGTCCCCTCCTCCTGCCTTCAATCTTTCCTGGCATCAGGGTCTTTTCAAATGAGTCAGTTCTTTGCATCAGGTGGCCAAAATATTGGAGTTTCAGCTTCAGCATCAGTCCTTCCAATGAATATTCAGGATTGATTTCCTTTAGGATGGAATAGTTGGATCTCCTTGCAGTCCAAAGGACTCTCAAGAGTCTTCTCCAATACCACAGTTCAAAAGCATCAATTCTTTGGTGCAATCTATATGGGCAGGGCTTGGCTGAATGATTCTTCTGTTCTACATGGTGTTAAAGGAGGTCACATGATGTTATTCAGTTGGCATATGGCCTGGTCGTGAGGATCCCAGAAGAGTTTGCTGACATGTTTGACTCCTTGTTGGGGTGATGGGGAGGCTGGGTGTGTGTGGAACAGCTGATTGAAAGGCAAGCACAGATTTTCTGGCATGGAGGTCAGACATCTTACATGGTGGTTCTGGGCTCCAAGAGTGAGACTTCTGACAGTCAAGGTGGACAGAGTGGCTTTTGTACGACACGTTTCTGGAGCCACTGAGCACCTCCTGTGTCATTTCTCTAGTGGTCAGCACAGTCAGAGCCCACCCAGGTCTGAGGGGAAGAGACAGACCCCATCTCACCATGGAAGGAGAGTCTAAGAATTCACAGCCATGTTTGAAAACCACTGCACCTACAAAAAGAGACAACAGCAATGTTTACCTCATCAGGCTCTGAGTCTTAAAAAGGCTATACTTGTAAAACGCTTAGCATATGAAGTGTAATCTAAAATGTGAGCAGCTTTTGTTTATACATGAACTCTAATTCACAGGAATATCTCAGAGCTTGCAAGATCCCTGAAGCCTTCAACCTTTCCCAGAGCAGTGGAAACCTTGAAAGTTGGGTGGGAGCCAGGGCGCTTAAGGACACCAGATTAATTTAGACACAGCTCCCAGAGAGGGGCTGCGAGATAAAAGCATTTCCATTTTAGAGGGTGAAAGAGCTGCTTCCATAAGTGACCAAGGCAGAAGGGCCAGCCTGGATTTATTCACATCCATATTGGAGGCGACGGCAAGTGTGTGCGCCACTTACGTGGCTACCGTGCTGAGCACAAGCAACAAATACAGTTAGGAGGTGAAATAATAAATCATTAGCGACCGTGAGCCTTTCCTTCCATGGAGCCTTGAGGGGGGAGGATCCCCCAAGCAATTCAAACTCAATTACTCTGCTCACAGGGTGTTTGAAATGGAAACAAATGAAGGAGGCAACCTTGAAGGCAGGGGGCATCCATCAGTGCGGCTGAATGCGTTTTTGTCCCGGGCTGCTGGTTGGATTTTGTTAAATGAAAACAGGAGGGAATATACTGAGAGGGACCCCTCACATTTGTAGAGCATGTCTGAATTAGCAAAGTGGCTTACTGTCTGTCATCCCCTTGAGCTTCCTGGAAGGTTCAAATGGCTGAGTCAATTTTACCAGAGGTGACTGAAGTTTACACGCATCAGGGGCCTAACTCAGCATTACAGGCTACCAACTGCCAGGCCTAGAACACGGGCCCTTGGGTCCTTGCCTGTGCTTGTTTCCAGGGTTCTGGTGTGGGAAGAATTGAGTTATAGAGCAAGTGGGGCATTATTTCTGCTGGAGACTCTGTCTTCTCTTCCATCTGTATGTGTGCTGTGCTTACCCTGTTCAGTCGTGTCTGACTCTTTGCAACTCCATGGACAGTAGCCCTCCAGGCTCCTCTGTCCGTGGGATTCTCCAAGTAAGAATACTGGAGTGGGTTGCCATTTCCCACTCCAGGGGATCTTCCTGACCCAGGGATCAAACCCAGGTCTCCTGCATTACAGGCAGATTCATTACCATCTGAGCCACTAGGGAAGCCCAAGAATACTACAATGGATAGCCTATCCCTTTTCCAGGGGATCTTCCCAAGCCAGGAATCGAATGGGAGTCTCCAGCATTGCAGGCAGATTCTTTACCAACTGAGCTACCGGGGAAGCCCCTCTCTTCCATCTGACGTGGTGTTAGTCTTCAGTCATGTCCAGATGTCTGCGACCCCCTGGACTGTGGCCCATCCGGCGCCTCTGTCCATGGGCTTCTCCAGGCAAGAATACTGGCGTGGGTTGCCATTCCCTTATCCTTGGGATCTTCCTGACCAGGGGTTGAACCTGTGTCTCCTGCATTGCAGGCAGATTCTTTGCCATCTGAGCCAGCACCTACATTCCCTCTATTCTGCAGAGTCTCTTCAGGCCTGGGGCTGGTTGGGGGCTATTCCCCTGCAGTAGTGGCTCGTGGAGTTCTGGACCTTATGACATCTACCGCAGTGACTGTATGGTTGTTAGGACCGCCATGACACAGTGCCAGAGACTGTGTGGCTTATGCATCAGGGGTTTAGGTTCTCATAATTCTGAAGGCAGGCTGCCCAAGATCCAGGTGTCAGCAGGATCGGTTCTGCAGCCTCTCTCCTTGGTTTGTAGGTGCTCATCTTCCTGTGGCTTCATGTGGTCTTCCCTCTGTGTGTGTCTGTGACCTCACTGTCTCTTATGAAGACACTGGTCACATTAGATTAGGGCCTGCCCTAATGACCTCATTTTAACTTAATCACCTCTTCAAGGACCCTGTCTGCAAATGCAGTCACAGTTGCAATGATGCTTAAAGAGCAGGCCTACTGAGATTATCTGAGGAGAGAGTTTGGAAAGAGAGTGGAAACCCAGGATGGGGCAATCCAGACCCCGTGCTGACATTCTCACAGGCAAGAGTTGGTTGGAGAAAGAGCCAGTGAAGAGGCTGAGAAAAGGTGACCAAAAACGGGTATGTCAACAGGAAAAGATGGGAGTCCAGGAAGTAACAACAGGAAAGAGTGTTTTGAGACAGAAGGAGGATTTTCTGAAATTAATAAAAAGCAAAAACAGAGAAACAACTATTGGGTTTGGCAAAATGGAGGACATTATATCCTTGAAGAAAAGATTTAGTGAGGAAGTAGAGGCAAAAGCCTGAATAAAATCACTTGAAAGGAGACGTGAGGTATGCAAGTAGAAATGAGGATTTTGATCAACTCTATTAATTTTGAATGAATGGGACTCATACTTCAAATGACTATGAACTTGACTGCTGGCAGCATTATGCTGCTATCTTGCAGCTTTGAATCCAAAGAGGAATAGCACTAGCCTTTAGTTACTGTTTCTAGCTCTGATTGAAAACATCCCTGTTGGGATCCCACCTTGGCCTAATTAGTCATGGCCAAGGACTCCAAAAGAATGTGGCAGTTCCCAGGTAGATCTCAGTCTGGGATGGGCCAAAAAAAGATGCAGGCAGGTGAGAGGGAGGGGGAAGTTCTCCAAACAGGGAAGAATGGCGCTGGTAAACAAAGCACTTTATAAATCTGCTTGGTAAAGCCACACAGCAACCACGTGAGGCAGACAGCAGTGTTACAACCAGTGTACAAAGGACGAAACTCAGGCTCCTCCAGCTCATCAGTGTGTACATGCTAAGTTGCTTCAGCATATCTGAGTCTTTTGTGACCACATGAAGTGTAGTCCACCAGGCTTCTCTGTCTATGGGGTCTCCCAGGCAAGAATATGGGAATGGGTTGCCATGCCCTCCTCCAGGGAATCTTCGTGACCCAGGGATCAAATCTGTGTCTCTTAGTCTCCTGCATTGGCAGGCATATTCTTTACCACCAGTGCCCCCTGGGAAACCCCCCAGCCCATCAGGACAGAGTGTCAATTCACACTCAGATCCAGTGGGCTCCCAAGAACTTGTGTTTATTCCAAATAATTACAAGATGTCATGAGGTGAAAGTCAACACTTAAACACTGATACAGTAGTGGTGATGACACTTTATGTACCAGTGCAGGTGTTTCTGGAAAGTCTCTGGCCCCTTTACGGCAAGCCACTCTCTGCTTTGGCCACACCTGACCACCACCCGAGAGTCAGAGGAGCTGACATTCTTTTCTAGGAATATTAGTGGAGTTCTTTGGGTTTTTAGATTTTTTTATATGTCTTTAATAAAAACACTAAACCATAAGAAGTGATTTGTGGCTTAAAGACACTCTTTTCAACTTCTGCTTGGCCATTCTCTCCTTATGTTAATTTAGCAAACAGCGCATGGTGAGTCTTCTTGAGTTGGTCAGGCATAGGTTCTTCTCTACACAACAGCTGGGGGTATGGGAAGAGAAGAATCTGTTGGTAGCTTCTGGCTCATTATTAAGTGTCTCTGGGTTGTGTGTGTCAGAGAAGGCAATGGCACCCCACTCCAGTACTCTTGCCTGGAAAATCCCATGGATGGAGGAGCCTAGTAGGCTGCAGTCTATGGGGTCGCTAAGAGTCGGACACAACTTCACTTTCACTTTCACTTTTCACTTTCATGCATTGGAGAAGGAAATGGCAACCCACTCCAGTGTTCTTGCCTAGAGAATCCCAGGGACGGGGAGCCTGGGGGGCTGCTGTCTATGGGGTCGCACAGAGTCGAACACGACTGAAGTGACTTAGCAGCAGCAGGGTTGTGTGTGTGGGTTTCCCAGGTGGTGCTAGTGGTAAAGAACCTGCCTGCGAATACAGGAGACGAAAGAGACATAGGTTCGATCCCTGGGTCAGGACGATCCCCTGGAGAAGGAAATGGCAGCCCATTCCAGTATTCTTGCCTGGAAAATTTCATGGACAGAAGAGACTGATGGGCTACAGTCCATTTGTTCCCAAAGAGTCAGACACGACTGAAGTGACTTAGCAGGGTTGTGTGTGAATGGGTGTGAGGGAAGGGTCTGTTTCTTTAGGCAACACTATTATAGTGCAATCATTCACATATGAGAATAAACTCATGACAGAGGCAGTGTTATTTTTAAAGGGATAATAATGATGAAAGTGATTTTGTGTTATTTGGAGCCAATTTATTTTTATGTAACATAATGAAATGTGGACTCAATTTTGATAACCTACTCTCTTACAGCTGCAGAGTTGCTGAAATGCCAAGCCTTCCTTTGTGTGTGTCCTGCCCTGGGAATTTAAGATAATGCTGACTGCTATGGGTAGACTGGTAGGGGTGAAACAGTTATAACAATATTGGATTTGTTTCTTACTTAGTAAAATGTTCAGCCTTCTGGTCTACATTATAGTTGAGCTAACCTCTCTAATTTTTTGTGCAAGGCTCACTCTTTCTTTGGCACCAGCCTGTATTTTGATTCTTGAATAATGGGATTGGTCAGACCAAGTGTTGGGCTTGTACAGCTTCTGCTGTGCTGGGGCCTGGTTGTCTGCTGTCAGTATGGCATGAAGGAGGCCTGAAAAAAAAAGAAAATATTAGTTGCTCAGTCACGCTCAACTCTTTGCATCCCCATGAACTATAGCCCGCTAGACTCCTCTGTCCATGGGATTTCCCAGGCAAGAAAACTGGAGAGGGTTGTCATTTCCTTCTCCAGGGGATCTTCCCCACCCGGGGATCGAACCTGTGTCTCCTGCATTGGCGGGCGGATTCTTTACCACCTTGTCACCTGGGAAGCCCAAAGAGGAGGGTGTGTGTATTTAGTCGCTCAGTCGTGTCCGACTCTTTGCGACCCCATGGACTGCAGCCTATCAGGTTCTTCTGTCTGTGGGATTCTCCAGACGAGAATATTGGATTGGATTACCATGCCCTCCTACAGGGCATCTTCCCAATCCAGGGATTGGAACCAGGTACCTGTATTGCAGGCAGATTCTTTAATGTCTGAGTCACCAGGGACCCCTGAAGAGGAGGGTAGGGAGCACCAAATTTACCTACCAAGGAAGACATCTTGAACCAACATTTATTAGAAAGATGTTGTGGGAAATATTGAATTAAGTTTAAAAACTTGAAGTTGGATCTGCTCTCACTAGGCATATAACTTTTTTTCTCTCTTTACTTTTGGGGAAAGCAGAAACAATTAATATTCCGAGACTGTGGGCTATTTTTCTTACATAAGTCATATTAAGATATGGGTGCCATTGCCTAGGAGATAAATTATACACTTCGAAATAAAGGAAGATAAAGTGTAAAGCTGGGAACATATCTATGAATATACTTTCTATGCCAGAAATTAGATTTGCCTGCTTCAATTAGAGAATATAGAAAAATCTATCTCTTAGTGTTCAAAATGATAAAAGAATTATAAATAGAGGTTTCTGTTGCACATCGTTTCTGGTCCCTATGAGGAAAGGAAGACATCAGAATGGTTTCCTTCTTGTAGGCAGTTGCTTGTTTGAACCCGGGAGTTTGGTTGAGGGTTACAGGCAAACTCTTCAACATTCACTTATTTGTGTACGAGTGCTAAGTCTTTCCGGCCGTGTCCAACTCTTTGAAACCCTCCGGACTGCAGCCCACCAGGCTCCTCTGTCCATGGGATTCTCCAGGCAAGAACACTGAAGTGGGTTTCCTTGCTTTTCTCCAAAGGATCTTCTTGACCCAGGGATCTACATCTCCTATGTCTCCAGGTGGGTTCTTTACCACTAGCGCCACCTGGGAAGCCCTGACTCATTTATACAAGTAGGTTAAGCCAGGCCAGGACCTAGTACAGCTCCTAAGTCTAAAATAATTTCCCCTTTGCCAGAGTGATGAGCTGGATACAGGCAATGTCTAAGCATCGCTTAGCAGTATGTGGCACGATGCCAAGGAAGAGTAGCCACCCTTTGATGGCTTCTGACACCTTAACATTGCATGGCTCTCCATCAGTGCATTTAAAATAAGTTTTAAAAATGAGTCTTATTCAGAGAAGGAGGTCTTCTCTATGCTAGGGAAGGTTCTGTAGGTATCTGCTCCCATGTCAAGGGGGTGGGACAAGGTTCTGTCCTGTAGAACTGCGTGGATTCTTCTCCACCATCCCGAGCACTGGTCTGTCCTCTGTGCAGGTCTACAGGTGAGCTCAGGGTGACTCAGGAGGGCGTGAGCAGCACAGCACTTATTCGGAAAAGCCAGCATAACTTATCCTCTCTAGTGGTACTTCATTCTCGAATACGCACCAGGCAGGTGTCTCTGAGGCCTTTCTGTGCAGGACCTTAGTCCTTTCTGCTTGTGAAAAACAAGCCTGATGAGTTTTCCTGTGGTGTTTCATAATCTTCCCTCTATTTTCTTTCTGGATGGAATAATGGAACTGCCAATTCATGAATTGAATAATTGAAGAACTGTTGGCAGCTCATGAGTCAGAAAAAAAACCTCCCTTTTGAAATGATTCTTTAGGGTGAACAATAGAGGCTTCCACTTCTTCCTCATCACCTGTCCTCCCATTGAACTGGAAACATTTGGGAAATTCCCTGAGGCCCTGTTCCCTTGGGGGTCCTAGACCAATCAGAGGCAGCCTTCTTTTCTAGACATCAGAATGAAAAATGGTCATTGTTCTATTATTGAAAAGAAATATCTTCAAATAATTATGATTATCCTTTGTAGTAAATATTATGAATATCTCTCCAGCCACGGACTAGAGACCATAATCTAAGTTCTTGTGAGATAACGGGAGGCTAGCTTTCCATAGCGAGGGAAAATCAAGCAGAAATAATAGTAATTTACACCTCTACAGGAATTATGGTTCATACTGTGATGTCCCAAATATTGATCTTTCTCACCAGCACTGGGTAAGGCAATCCAAGATTATTGTTTCCATTTTACAGCTACACCTCAGAGAGGTTAACAGATTTCTGTAAGTTCACACAGTCAATTGGAGGTGAAACTAGAACAGGAAAAAAAAAGACATCTTTCAGCAGAAACCCTGTGATTTTCCTGCTATCATCCAAAAGTAGTGAAAGAAGTGGAATACTGTTTTGTTTTTTAACCCTTGTTCTGTTTGTGCCATCATTAAAAAAGAGAGAGGTGGATGTTTTTAAAATAATTCAATATTCCTTAGAGGTAATTTATATGCTAGGTAGGTTTTTGAGGTTTGGCATCAGAATTAGAGAATTTAAATTTCCAATTCTATTATTCATTAACTATGGAAACTTGGGGTCACTAAGAGTCGGACACGACTGAGCGACTTCACTTTCACTTTTCTCTTTCATGCATTGGAGAGGGAAACGGCAACCCGCTCCAGTGTTCTTGCTGGAGAGTCCTGGGGACGACAGAGCCTGGTGGGCTGCCGTCTATAGGGTCACACAGATTTGGACACGACTGAAGCAACTTAGCAGCAGCAGCATGGAAACTTGAGCTATTAAAAATGTCATTAATCCTCATTTACCTTAGCTATAACATGATAAAAACCATGGTACCTACCTTGTTGGACCATTGTACACTCAATTAAATAAAAATACCTGCACGACACATAGCAGTCTTTAATCGATGGTGACAGTGGCAATGGTGGTGATGTTGGTAACGAAAGGGGTAATAATAGTCATGGTGATGATGGTGGTGGTGGTGATGGTAGCAATGGTGACGGTAGTGGTGGTA
>NW_024070203.1:18649705-18772061 GCF_014754425.2 Oryx dammah | reverse complement strand
GTGGTGGTGGTAGTAATGGTTATGGTAGTGGTGGTAATGATGGTAACTATGATGATGGTAGTGGTGATGGTGTGGTGTTGGTGTTGGTGTTGGTGGTGGTCATAGTGGTGATGGTGTGGTGCTGTTGGTGGTGGTGATGGTGTGGTGTTGGTGGTGGTGGTGATGGTGGTGGCCACAGTGATGGAGTGATGGTGTGATGATGGTGATGGTAGTAGTAGTAAAATCAGTAGTAGCAAAAACAATATTCAGTATGTCAAGGATGCACAAACTGATATATTGAGAGAAGACTTGACTAAGATAATTTTAAGTTTAGCAGAATTTTGTGGCCCCCTATTGTAATTTTTCTTGCACTGGAAACCAGAACCTCTGGAAAGATGGAACTTAAAATTGTGGGGTCAGGAAGAATGAATTTTCCAATTCCTATTGGGTCATTACCCTTGTGAAGGGCTATTGTATTTTATTTTGTTCTTGGCATTAGAGGATGGAGGTAATTTCATGGGTTTGCACTTGGTCTTTCGCACTATAACAGCTATTGGGTAAACAGATGACATTTCCTTTCTGCCAACTGATAAGCATGTCCACATTGATTATATTTTTGAGAACTAGTAAAAGTACTACTGGGAGGGTTTGTGGGTTTAGTGACCTCATTCTGGTAGATATATTGCTGTTCACCAAATATCCCAGTTCCTTCCCTCTAAAGCCACGTCTTGTGAGATGATTTTCTTTCCCCACCCTATTGGTGCTATCACTGGCTGCTGAAATGTGAGCAGAAGTGACCTGTGTCCTTTTTGGTTCTGTTTCTCCTCTTTCTACCACAAGGGCAGAGACTTCTCGGATAGACATTTTCTCATCAGTCTTCCCATATATGCGAGGCTATGTGAAGCAGAGATGAGGCTGAACCATGATGTGAATACAGCATGACTGAGAAAGAAATCTTTGTTGACTTTGAAGTTGTTTGTATGGGATCATTTAACTTGACAGTCATATCTCACTAGATAATGATGTATTTTTAGGGTGTAGACCATATTTTAATTGTTACTAAATGCATAATATCTATGTTAGTTCCTAGAATACAGTAGGTACTCAGTAAAGCTATTGCTTAATGACAAGTATCAATAGAAGTGTATTTATCACTGCCTTACTTTGCAAACCCATAGATATTTCTGAATTTTGAAAGACTGTTAACTTTCATCTTTCAATTATTTATAAATAATGGTAATTAATCCAAGATCTTGGGCTTCCCTGATAGCTCAGTTGGTAGAGAATCCACCTGCAATGCTGGAGACCCCAGTTCCAATCCTGGGTTGGGAAGATCTGCTGGAGAAGGGAAAGGCTACCCACTCCAGTCTTCTGGCCTGGAGAATTCATTCCATGAACCATATGGTCCATGGGAGTGCAGAGTCGGACACGACTGAGTCATTTTCACTTTCACTTTAACATAAGATCTTATACATAACAGGCGTTTAATACATACTTATTGATTTTCAAGTGCCTGATATGCCTTAACCTTTCTGCCTCCTGTGGCACTTGATAACATATTACAATAGACTCTGAATTCCTCAAAGACAAGAATCTTGTTATGTTCATATTTATTTCCCTACAACCTAGATCATCCTTATCATATTTGTCACAATTTTGTGTCATATACAACCAGACATTTAATATAGTCTTGGTAAATGACTGACTGAATGATTATAAAGAAATATATTTCCTGTGGGTATGTTTTAGGTTGACAGGCTTGACATTATTTAGGGAAAGAGAGGGACATTTCCATCCCAAACAGTATAAGTTTACTCTCCTTAACTAAGAACTAGCCAATGATCAGATATTGACTTTATAGACCTTTTAATGACCTTATAGTCATATTCACGACATCGTGTCAGATTGCCTGTGGTTTTATTGATTAAAGGTACCTTGTAGAATATAGAACAGCTAGATAATTTTGGATAAAGAATTTTGTCATTATTGTTGATGGTGTGCATGTGACTATGTGTGTTTCTGCTTAATTGATAAGCACTCCCTACAATAGGGAATTACAAATGGTATAATTCTGATGGTTAATCTCTGCTGAATTTGATAATAGGAAACACAAGTTGAGAGAGAATTTACTCACATTTATAAAATGTGTGGGGTCCATATGGGTGAACAGATTGCTTTATTCACAGGTTGTCGCATATGGGGGTTACAAAGCCAGACATAAATGTCCCTCCCTTTCTGCCCTTGATGTCAGGAAGAATCAGCTTGTGGCAGCCAGGGCTTGTGGTAATTTGGGGCTAACCATATGAACATCAATTACAGACATGTTCTTGGATCTGGATGGTTGGAATGCCTCTAACCTGTCTCCTTGCCTCCCACCTCCCTAATTTAATCCCTTCTTCATTGTTTTGCCGGATTCAGCTTCCCAAATCACCATTTATTTTTATCAGGTTGCTTCCAGTCTGCAGTCGCTTCCCTGAGCCTGTTTCTTATTTTCCAAATATCACCTTGGTCTGACTTAAAGGATCTGTAATAATACCAAAAAATTGTATGCAAGCCTTAACTATAGATTTGAACCCAGGGATATTCCTTCTGGGTGAAAGAATTTATCATGGCCGTCATCTTGGTGCTTTAGTCTGGGGCACTTATAAGAATGAGCCATTCTTTTTCTTTCCAGTGTGTTTTCATTCCTCTCTGCCCAGAATCCTGTGCCTTGTTCTGATTGATGCTATCTCATCCTAAGAGGCATTATGGCAAGGTGGTAAGGACATGAGTTTTGTAGTCAGACTTGGGCTCAGAGCCTCACGATAGACCCTATCAGCTATTCAACCTTGAGCAAGTGACCTACACTTTCAGATCCCAACTGCTTTATGTAAAAACCGAGGTACCCCCAGTGACCCCCAAAGGATAAGGGATGCATTTTGCATGATTTTGTTAATACATATTGAACATTTAGTATTTGGGAGCTATTGTTTAGTCATATGTCTGATGTTTTTGAAATATCAGCCTTCAGTTTTGTTTCATTTTTAAACATTCCTAATGACTCAGAGAGACTTGCATCTCTCTTGGATAACAAGAAGAGTTCGGGATTTAGATCAACATTTGTAGAAGACACAGGGCCCCAGTTCAGCACAGACTTGAGATGATGTCAGAGGTCAGAAGCACAGTCATATTCACCTCTGACACTGCTGAGCAGTGAGTAATGGCTGACTTAGGCTGTCTTGCTGGGAGGCCACGATAAAAATTATGGACTTGTCAGTGGCAGTGATTTGGGTTACATCTTTACATTGGTCATTGTTTATTGTGCCAACCTTGGGTGATCTTCAGATCCACTCAGTCTGAAGCATCCATCATCTGACATCATTCTAGGCTATGAAAGGATATAATCTAGCACCTTCACCCTCTCCCTGGATATCAACACTCATCACCACTGTGTCTCCCAGCAAACAAGCTGCTTTTTTGTACTGTGTCACTGGATATTTTGCTTTTTAAAATAAGGTTTTCCGAAAGATTAAAATCCTGCTGCAAGATAAATGAGCAATGAATTTGGAAACAAATGACTTGGCTTCTAATATCTTTTTGCCTCTCCTTCACTGTCTGGACGTGGCAGAGACACTTACCCTCTGTAAAGTCTGGTTTCCTCAACCATGGTATCTGCTTCCAGATGATGTAGAGTTGCGGTGCATGATAAATAGGACATTCATGATGTAAGTGCTTCATAAACTCTAGTCACAATAAGGGTATTTTTTAAAAAAAGAGAGAGAAAGAGAAAGAAAATAGCAAAGAGGGAGATGATTAGGACTGATATAATGCAGATTCCTCTTTCTTCATAGTCTTTAAACTCCATGACCAAGCTAACTTCCAGCACAGAAGAAGATGGCTTATTTAATATTTATATTTCTCTTGTACTAATCTATCTTCAATACTAATTTATTTCGTACATATTTATTAATTAGTATGTCTATTTCTACTGAGATTAGATTTATGGAGAGAAGCACAGGTACTTTTTAAAATTTGATTTGTCCTATAGATTCATTTTATTTGCTCTTAGATGAAAATGATGTGCCCTTACAGAAAAAAAAAGTAAAGAACCGTGTTGTTAGATGGTTCCCCTATCTAGACAGTGAAGGATACAGTTGAATAGGTAGAGACTTTCCTTATAATCATCAGTGCCTTGTTATAATTAGATTGTGAAGAATGTCATTTAGCTAAAATGCATAGGACCAGTGTCAAGGTATCATGGATTTAGAACCAAGTTCCTAAGGTACCTATGTACTTGACTTTGAACCACCCTCTGTTAGTGATAAAACATTTTTCTCAAATAACCTAAAGAAAGAGTTTCTTAAAGAGTAAAAGAAGACTTCCCTGATGGTTCAGTGGTTAAGACTCTGCACTTTCAAGGCAAGGGGTGAGGCTTTGATTCCTGGTCTGAGAACTAAGATCCCACATGCCATGCTATGTGGCCGAAAAAGAAAAGAGTAAGAGATATGAGTTGGGATTTAGGTGAGCGTATCCAAGGAGTATCTTTCAAAACATGGTCTTAGAAGTACCCAAGCATTGGACAAATTGCCCAAGTATCATGTTAAAAACACAGATAATAAGACTTAATGAGTCAGAACCCTGGGGTGGGGGCCTTAAGACGTGAGTGTTTGAGATGTCTCCAGATGCTTTGGAGGTCTGCATCCTGAAGGTCGTGCTTTGAGGAACAGCATTTTGGAAGTATTGTTCCTGATAAGCATCCTGTTAATATAGTTAGATTTTTTTTTAAATGTGCAAGAACCTAGAGATACACTCTTAGTTGTATGTCTGATCTGAGATCGACCTGTAGGTGTCATCCTCAGTTTAAATCCTATTTTGTTTACTTCTGGGTGAGCATTTTCCCTTTGGACCCTAACAGCCCACTGTAACTTCTGTTTCCTCATGTCAAGAGTTGCTTAATGTTCATTCTCACTTCACAGGTATGGGTTCACCATCTTGGAAGCCGGAAGTTTCAGTCTAGAAGGGAGCAGGAAGTAGCGTCATGCCTTTCATTCTATGGATAATGAAGCGTGGATGTGTGATGCTGATGAGGTGGGACCCACATCCTCACCCTCAGGGCTCCAGGAGCCATTCTGTCCTCTCTTTGGGGCTTCCCATGTGTTAGTTACTAAGTCATGTCTGACTCTTTGTGACCCCATGGACTGTAGGCCACCAGGCCCTCTGTCCCTGGAATTCTCCAGCAAGAATACTGGAGTGGGGTGCTGCGTGCAATTGTGGGCCCCACTAGTTCAATTTTCTGCTGGTGTCCGGCCAGGTGTGCCTTCCCAAGCCTACCCACCACCACTGCACTACCTACCAGCTCACCTCGGCCACCACAATCTCATCAGCACTTGAGTGGGATTCACTCTGTACATCTACTTTAAATTTCAGGGAGCTTTGCCGTGCTTGACGATTTCTGCTTAATAGAACTCTAGTGTACCTCCTCCCTCTGTTGACAAACCCTTTGCCTTTTCATCGCAGGGCCTTTGAGAAAAATTTCCCCAACCTTTCACCTTTTGCCTCTTTTACCTGCAACTGTGCTTCATTCAAAAGGCCTCGGCTTAAATGGTACCTCCCTGGGGCGTCAGGCCCCTAAGACTATTGAACCTGGTACTGGAGAGTACCAGGCACTTGCCTCATCTGCAATGACCTTGGTGCATTTCTGGATTATGATGTGCTTGTACTTTGCATCCTGAATGCGGAATCCCTGTGAGGAACAGTATTTCTCATTCGTTATTGCATGCTCATCACTTGTTTGTGTGTATGTGTGTTTGTGTGAGTGTACATATGTGTGTGCTCAGTCATGTCTGACTCCTTGAGACCCCTTGGACTGTAGCCCGCCAGGCTCTTCTGTCCATGGAAATTTTTAGGCAAGAATACTGAGTGGGTTACCATTTCTTCCTCCAGGGGATCTTCCTGACCCAGGGGTTGAACCAGCATCTCTTTCATCTCTTGCATTGGCAAGTGGATACTTTACCATGCCACCACCTGGGAAGCCTGTGTAGATGTCTAGTTAAAAAACAGAAAAGAAAAGAAAGAAAGGCCTACATCAGACCATTTTGTTGTTGGAATAAACATTAGGAAAATAGAACCATGAAGCAGAATTCAGTTACCAACAAGTGAAGTTCATGATGAGTACAGGGTATGAGCTTAGAAATGTCTGTGCTAATACTGCACAGAGGCAGCAGCTGAAAATATAATCATTCATTTCAGTTCAGTCACTCAGTTGTGTCTGACTGTTTGCCACCCCAATGGACTGCAGCATGCCAGGCCTCCCTGTCCATCATCAACTCCCAGAGCCTACTTAAACTCATGTCCATTGAGTCAGTGATTTCATCCAACCATCTGTCATCCCCTTCTCCTCCTGCCTTCAATCTTTCCCAGCATCAAGGTCTTTTCCAATGAGTCAGTTCTTCACATCAGGTGGCCAAAGGATTGGTGTTTCAGTCTCAACATCTGTCCTTTCAATGAATATTCAGGACTGATTTCCTTGAGGATGGATTAGTTGGATCTTGCTGTCCAAGGGGCTCTCAAGACTCTTCTCCAACACCACAGTTCAAAAGCATCAATTCTTCGGTGCTCAGCTTTCTTTATAGTCCAACTCTCACATCCATACATGACTACTGAAAAAAAACATAGCCTTGACTAGATGTAGTCTAGACATTACTTGCCAAAGTAATGTCTCTGCTTCTTAATATGCTGTCTAGGTTAGTCATAGCTTTTCTTCCAATGAGCAACTGTCTTTTAATTCCATGGCTGCATTGATTTTGGACCCCAAAAAAACCAAGTCTCACTGTATCAACTGTTTCCCCATCTATTTGCTGTGAAGTGATGGGACCAGATGCCATGATCTTAGTTTTCTGAATGTTGAGTTTTAAGCCAATGTTTTCACTCTCCTCTTTCATTTTCATCAAGAGGCTCTTTAGTTCATCTTCACTTTCTGCCATAGGGTGGTATCATCTGCATACCCGAGGTTATTGATATTTCTCCTGGCAATCTTGATTCCTGCTTGTGCTTCATCCAGCCCAGAGTTTCTCATGATGTACTCTGCATATAAGTTAAATAAGCAGGGTGACAATATACAGCCTTGATGTACTCCTTTCCCAATTTGGAACCAGTCTGTTGTTCCATGTCCAGTTCTAACTATTGCTTCTTGATCTGCATACAGATTTCTCAGGAGGCAGGTAAGGTGGTCTAGTATTCCCATCTCTTGAAGAATTTTCCACATATAATCACATATATAATTTTCCTAATATAATCATTAGGTTCTCAATAAATCTTAGATAATATGGGGTAAACCTTCCATTCCTTCATGACATTCATCCGCATTCAGCAGGTAAAAAGCAGGCAAAGTTTTACTGTTCTAGAAGTGCTGTTCCTGAAGTGTTTATGCACCACCTAAGTGATGGGGTTGGATCCCTGAGTTGGAACAAGCCCCTGGAGAAGGAAATGGTAACTAATTCCAGTATTCCTGCCTGGGAAATTACACGGGCAGAGGAGACTGACGGGCTACAGTCCATGGAGTCCAAAGAGTCTGACACAAATGAGCGACTGATATTTTCACTTTCTTTTTTCACACAATTTTAATTGTAAGACTTTTTCTTTTTAACTCAAAAGGTGTGTTGTTTGAATGTAAATGCTTATTGTCTCATCAGACTGTTATAGACACACACACACACACACAAAGAGTGAATGCACATGCATGTATTGAAAAGTGGTCTTATAAAGTAATTAAATATGTAATACTGGGAACCCAGCATTCTGAATTTAAATACAAGCATCAGCATATGCCATCTTACTGGAGTGGACAAGTTATATAATCTCCCTGGAGCATACTATATTATCTATGAAATGTGGCTAGTAATACTACCTTCCTCAACAAACCGTGAAGAGGATTAAATAAGGTATTCTCTGTAAAGCAATTAGCAGAGTGCCTAGAGTGTACTTGCACAAAAAATGTTTGTTTTTATTTCCATGACACATGTTAACCTAGCCATATTTGGAGCAGTGCTAGAGCACAATGTGCGGCCATAAGCAATATTGGCTCCTGAATTATCAGGACTAAAACACCAACGTGGTAAACACCATCTTTGGAGAAGAATAAAGTTTCCATTTTTCCTCCTAACTAATGAATATTTGTATTTCATTGTGCTAACTGAACCAAGATATTTCCAAGCCTCTGTCATTGACCTATGGAATTAGCAACCAACCAGATATCAAATAAGAGATATTTGTAAACTTGTTAACTTTGAGGGTGAATCCATCTCCTCATTTTATCCTGTAACCTACCGAATTCTGTAGAGTTATAGGCAATGACATATTTCACTATATTTTCAGCTATCCCCTTAGAGTAGCCCTGCACTTGTTTGCAATTCCCTTAGACTGACAAAAGCAGTATAAGGAAAGGGGTTAAAGGGATGAGAATAAGGGTTATATTCAGCTTTTCTTGGAAAAAATAATGTGTCTTATTTCCAATTAACACCAGATAGAAGGTATGTGTGTGTGTGTGTGTGTGTGTGTGTGTGTGTGAATTTTTTTTAATTTATTTAATTGGAGGTTAATTACTTTACATTATTGTATTGGTTTTGCCATACATCAACATGAACATGAATCCACCACAGGTATACACGTGTTCCCCATCCTGAACCCCGCTCCCACCTCCCTCCTCGTACCATCCCTCTATTTGTAAAAATTTACTTAAAAGATTCACTGAAGTTTTATCTGAAACTGTGGCTCAGATGGTAAAGAATCTGCCTGTAATGTGGGAGACCTGGGTTCGATCCCTGGGTTGGGAAGAGCCCCTGGAGGAGGACATGGCAACCCACTCCAGTGTTCTTGCCTGGAGAATCCCATGGACAGAGGAGCCTGGTGGGCCACAGTCCATTGGGTCACAAAGAGTCAAATACCACTGAGTAACTACGCATATGGCGTTCAAGAACTGGTCACGTTGGAAGAGTGGGAGGTTTGTTTGTCACTCATGGTATTTCCTGTCACGTAGAGATCATCCATCAGTAAAATAGTTCTGTCTTCTCTCCATCATTCACTGAGTCCTTCCTGAGTAAAAGGTTGAGGAAATGAGGCAAGTTTCATGATGAACAATTTTGGAAGAGGGTATGTATGGTTTTATTCTTTCTGTTACTCTCTCTTGTGATCTTGTCTATTCACAGAAATTGTGTGCTTTCAATTTGTCTCAGCTTTGTTGTAAATTAATTGGTAAAGATCCCAAGTGCACTAAGAAAATCTCATCCCTTTAATCTTTTATATTCACTCAAATTGCTTCAGAACTCTGACTGGAAAATATATTATTTATTAAGATTTAGTTCAGTGTGAGGTACCATTCATGTGGAATTTTGATCTGAAGGGTCATCATTGCTTATGGAGGATTTTCCATAAGAAAATATCCCCAAATGTGGAGCTGAACCAAGATAATTCCAGAAACTAAGTGAAAAAAAAAAGTGTTGTGAAATTTAAGGAATAATTGACAAAAATGGATCATCTGGAGGCTCATGAAAGTTTTCTAAATAAACATAAAAAATGGAATTTATTGATGCCTTTGACAAGAATGAGTTAGTCTAGTGGTAGAGGGAAAAAATGATGTGACAAAAAGACGGAATGAGATATGAACTAGAGGAGAAAATTTATTTGAGAAATTTTGCTTTGAAGAGGAGGAGAAAAATATGGCAGAAGAGCCTAGGGATATGGACTAGATGCATATTACTTCTTAGAAAGAGGCATTATAGCATATTTGTATGCGACGAGAAATAATTGAATGGAGAGAAAAAGTTGATAATGTGGGGAGAGAAACATTAAACATTAGGATTAGTGACAGAAACTAATTCTAAAAGACAACATATTGTATGATTCCACTCAGGTGTAATGTCAAGAAAAGACACATTTATAGACATAAAGTAAATTAGTGGTTGGTTAGTGAAAAGGGTAAATGTGAAATGACTTCTAATAGACTCGTGGCTTCTTCTGGGCATGATGAATATATCCTAAAATTAAATTTTGGTAGTGTTTGTACAACTCTGTGACTGTATTAAAAACCATTGGATCATACATTTTATATCGGTGAAGCATAAGGTTCATGAATTTCGTTTCAATAAAGCTATTTTAAGAAGAAATGGATGGTAAGCAAAAAAATGTTAAACATTTGAGTACAACTACTCATGCATTGACATTTCAAAGTAACCACAATAATGCTTACTATGCAGAGTTGTAAAGTTCCAGAAATTTGATCTGAGGTGAAATTAACATTTACTTTGTAAGGTGAATTGGATTTACACTTAAAATACACACATATTCTAAGAGTATAGTCAAGATATTGGTTAAATTTAGATTTTTAAGATTAGGTAAAGTTTAAATTTTTAGAGTCATTAAAAAATGATACAAATATTTTATGTTATACACATTCAAAATTAGTAGAGAAATTAAATTTTTAATGAGAATAAAAATCAGTATATTGGTGCCATTGCCTTCTTTGAAAAATCAGTATAAGAGAATCCAAAAGGAAAGAAGTGGATGAAAAAAATTCAGCTATATGTTGCTATAACAGATATATCTAAAACAAAAGAACGGAAATTGGTTGAAAGTAAATGAATTGAAAAATATATACCAGGTTAGAATTGTGTTCATATGCAACTAACAGAAATCTCATATGACATTAGCTTACAGAAAATAAAACTTTATTTCAACCTCACATAAATTAATGCATTGTTGGGAGGTTGGAGTTTTTATGGTGGCATTTATCATTGATGATTCAAGTACTTTGGGGAAAGAATAATGAGGGGCAATCATTAGTTCTTGCCAAATCAAGGGAGAGATATAATAAAAACCATCCTACTAACCCAGATTACTGTTAGACAAAGTAGATTGTAAGAAACAGAGCACTGATGGAGGCAAAGACAGTCAAGTTTGAATAATCATACCTTCTGATGTTAAATTTGACACAAGTGGGCCAAAGTTAACTGAGCCTTACTTACACACAGGTGTTAACTTGCTCAGTGATGAATTCATATGATGAAACAACGACATTTAACATATTTAGCTCTCTCTCTCCTCTCTCTCTCTATATCTGTCTCTGTTTGTCTGTCTCTTTCTCCCACTCTTCTCTGAAACCACTCCTTGCCACAAACCATATACAAAAATAAAACAGATTAAAAAAATCCACACGTAACTGCTAGAAGAATAAGACTTCGAGAGAAAAGCAGGCAGAAATCTCCATGATGTTCTGGTTAGGCAAGTATTTCAAAAGAGGACACAAAAACAAACACCATAAAGGAGAAACAGGTATTTTTGACTTCATCAAGCTTAAAAACATTAAAAACATCTGCTATTTAAAACCCATGTTTAATAAAATTAAAAAAATCTAAACTAGGAGAAAATATTCACAATAGATATATCTGGTAAAGTACTGATATTTATTAATAAAAAATAAAAATATTTTATAAGTCAATAATGTAAAGGTTAATATTTGTTGATTATTGTCATTCATAAATAGAGAAATATTTATTTACAAATATTTTATTTATGAAGTTAAGT
This sequence comes from Oryx dammah, assembly GCF_014754425.2. NCBI lineage: Eukaryota > Metazoa > Chordata > Mammalia > Artiodactyla > Bovidae > Oryx > Oryx dammah. Next base: position 18,760,526 of record NW_024070203.1, on the reverse strand, counting down.
GAACTAAAGGATTTAAAACATGTATAGCACTGTAAAAGATACTCATGTTCAATATTCATTCAGTTCAGTTCAGTTCAGTTGCTCAATCATGTCCGACTCTTTGCGGCCCCATGAATCGCAGCACGCCAGGCCTCCCTGTCCATCACCAACTCCCGGAGTTCATTCAGACTCACATCCATCGAGTCAGTGATGCCATCCAACCATCTCATCCTCTGTCATCCCCTTCTCCTCCTGCCCCCAATCCCTTGAGTCTTTTCCAATGAGTCAATTCTTTGCATGAGATGGCCAAAGTACTGGAGTTTACAGAAATGCAAATTAAAACCACAATGATATTACTATTATACCAACATTAACATGGCTAAAGCCTGAAAAGCCTGATGATATCAAGAGTTGTCAAGGATGGGGGTGTAATTAGGGGAAGAGGATTAAGAGGTATTAATATAAAATGTGTAAGTCACAAGGATATATTTTACAGCACAGGAAATACAGCCAATATTTAATACTAAATTTAAATGGAGTCTAATCTATAAAAATGACTGAAGCACTGTATTGTACACCTAAAGCTAATATAGTATTGTAAATGAGCTATATTTCAGTAAAATAAGTTTTAAAAGAATGATTAAGGCATTTAGGTAATCGTTTTGGGGTGTTTTTAGTGATCCTGATAAAGGAATGGATTTAATATTAAATAGAATCAGAACACTTCATAGTATGATGGAAGTTTCATAAAATATTTATATATGTGTAATAATCTACATTAATGTCATATTAATATCAGTGTTTATATGAAACATGCTGTCTCAAATCTCTGGTTCCCAGGTCTGGAACTGCCCACATGACCACTAACTAGCCGTTCTCTTTTATCCAGCTGTGACTATTTATTCTAACTCTAATGCTAGCTCTAATTTTATAATCCCAGCCTTGCCTCGGGTCTCCTGGCTCAACTTCCCACCTTTCCTTTGAGCTCTGTCCACTCATGATCTGGCCATGAAGTTTTACCTGCTGCCAGGTACCAATGTGCAGATTTACGAAGTATAAACACTGTGCTGGGAGGTCTTTCCTCTCTCGTTATCCCCATTATCTTGGAATAATTTAACAGCCTCAAGTCCCTAGAAAGCCTATCACAGTAAAAAAAAAAAAAAAAAAAAAAAACTTCCTAGGAGGAGATGAGAGTTGGTAATCTAATGGGTCTTTTTCATGTTTTACTGCACATCTCTGTGATAGAAGCAAATGTAATTTTTATGTAGTTATAAGAAGGAAATTGAAACAGGGGTCATTTTGTAACATTATATTCCTGGGCACTTGTTCCAACTCCTGTCTGCAGTCACTGTTCACCACTCTGGTGTAATTGCATAGGTCATTTGTGGAAAAGCATAATTATACCTTAAGGTAATGTTCCCTCATGCATTATTAAGCTGTGAATTTTCCTAAAGTAGGTAGAGGGAGTGAACTAGGTGACTGGAAGGGAAGTTAGAGGATATTGAATTGGAAGGGGCCTAAGGATCAGGTTCATCTCCTCTGCAGGGCTTTACTCCTGACTGGAACATCGTCTTGAAAGGCCCTGACCATCAACAAATGCCTGACCAAATGGCATCAACATTTATTTTTATATGATGGCCTTGCTCTTTGGGTGGAGGGCCTCTTGAAGGTGATGACTAGTCTAACTCCTCCAGATTTTATCAATAGCCAGCACACTTCTTGGGTATTGAGAAGGAAATCGCAACCTGCCCAAGTATTTTTGCCTGCACATCTCATGGGCATCGCAGCCTGCTGGGCTACACTCCATGGGTGTTGCAAAGAGTAGGACACGACTCAGCGACTAAACAACAAGCACACTGCCTGGCACAGTGTAGAAACTCAGTGCTTCCTGCTGAATGAATGCTGAAGACATTTCCAAGAAAAGAAACCACGAGATGGGTTTTCTTTGACAGATTACTCTCCATTTCCAGACATTTGGGCCAGCGAAAGAGATAGTTTTAGAGTCTGCTGGAACCTGAGTTTCATAAAGGAGAAATGAATTGTAGATGGCAAAAAAAGTTAGACATGGAGATAGAGGTGGTTTCGATAACTCTGATGTCTGCCAGTTTGTCGCTTAACCCTCATGAGTATCAGAATGTTCCTACATAGAATGTGGGTCACAGAGTCTACTGATTAGGTTGTATCAGGTTCATGTGAAATACGGCATCTGCAAGTGCTTTCTTGGTGGCTCAGTTAGTAAAGAATCCACCCGGAATGCTGGAGACCTGGGTTCGATCCCTGGGTTGGGAAGATCCCCTGGAGGAGGGCATGGCAACCCATTCCAGCATTCTTGCTTGGAGAATCCCGTGAACAGAGGAGTCTGACAGGCTATATAGTCCATGGGGTTGCAAAGAGTCACGTGACTGAGCAACTAGGCACAAGTGGAGAATGCAATGACAAGTTCAGCATAATAGTGCAAATGATGATATTTCCCTGCTGTCTTTAGGCATGGCACAAGATTATTTACATTCAATAAAGCTTTTTTTTTTCCTCTTTCAATCAGTGACCATGCATTAATCAGTTATGATGTGCCAAGAAGTGTACGAGGTTCAGGAGCACAACGGTGACCAAGGTGCAGTCAGGTGGGGGAGTCAGACAAGCCAGCGTATCATCATCCAAGGCAGGGAGCCTTGGCCAGATCTATAAAGGAAGAGATTTGTCTTTAATTCGCTTCTCCCTTTAGTAGTTTAACTCCTTAAAGAAGGAAATACACTTGCAAATTAACCAGATAGAGGTTAATGAGCTATGATATTCAAAGTGCCTGTATTAGAGCTTGGCACATAGTCTGTGCTCAGTAAACATTAGCTACGTCATTAGGTAAGGAGATGCCTACTGACTTCAGTTTTCTTATTTGTTAGAAAAACAATTATAAATATGAAACAAAGTAAAGATGGAAAATGAGAGAGTGGCAGGGACCGAGTCAGAAAAGGCATAGCAGAGAAGGTGACTTTGGGGAGAAGAGCTGAATAAATAAAAGAAGAAAGCAAGAAAAAAGGCAAGTAGGAAGAGTAATCTAGACAGAGGAAACAGTACTCAAGGAGATGCTAAGTGGAGGATTGGTTGGTGAGCTCAAGGGAAATTATGTAACTGACAGCGAACTGACGTACAAGAGGCACTCAACAAGTGCTCAATACGTGAAGTTCTCACTTATAAATTGTTTTCGTGTACATTACTGTATTGATCCTTATACCTGTTCCAAGATGACATTTTATGAAAGAGACTGAAAAAAGGGTTTGCGAGGCAAGAAGTTCTTAGACCCACAATTCCTGACTTATTTTGTCATTCTTTATGCATTGTTAACACCTGAACTTTCTGATTTTCCCTTCTGTTCACATTTTCCAGCCCAAATCCCTGAATCAATGTCCTTCCTGTGTTTAAGTATGGAAGCTATCTGGAGAAAATACACCTTTAAACAACATGTTAACTTACATCTCATAGAGTTGTAAGCCCTTTCTTCCACCCACGCACCATATTTCCCTTTGAACAGACATGCTCAGACATGCACACTCAGTGCTAGTTATCAAAGAAAAGACACTTGATTACAGGGTGTTTAAGTTTTTAGAGAAGCCAGGATTCTTTTCCATTTCTTCATATAGCATCCTACCTTGGCCACCTTCTCCTTCTGCACTATGTCAAAGCCCTCTGTGATACTAGCGTGTCTGCAGGGTTATGGCATAACCACACATTATGGAGATGACTGTTGGACTCACACCTTCTGTCTCTGGGTGTTCACACTGGTTTATTCTTGGCAAGATGTGGTTCACAAGCAGGCCTCTGAAATAGCTCTGACAGAGAGAAATGCTTGTCGTGTTTTGGTCCAGATGCTCTCAGGGATCAAAGGTCCCTTGGCTATGAGCCGTCCCCTTGGAAGCTGTGCAGTTGGCTTTGCACAGGGAAATCAGGGCCTGATTCTTCCCTGAGTGTCAGTGACTGTAGTAACTAAGCATTGTTCTGGAAGCAAGGGTGAGTTGTCTCTGCATTCTTTACCCTCTCAGGTCAGAATGAGTGAAAAAAGGAACAGAAGTATGTAAGTTTGAATCCAAACACAGGTAGCTCCAACTGTATAATTTTGAGCAAGTCGTTTAGTTACTCTTAGATTTTTGTTTCTACAACTGAAAGTAGACATAAAATGTCTATTTTTTTCCTTCCTTCCTTTCCTCTCTCTTTCTTTCTTTCATCCAAGTTCAACCTGTCTTATTTTCCAATCATTTATCTCTTTTGGCACACGTGCTCAGGAAGTAATGAAAAGGTCTCTTCTTCCAAGATGTAAAAAACAAGCCTTGGGGTTTTTGAAGACAGAGCCCTTCCTGCCCTGGAGGAGACCAGTGATTTTGCAAACCTCATTGCTGATGATTTTGATACCTTCTTTCAAAAACAAGATGACGTTTTGAACTAATTATAGATTCACACCTCAAAGAGAGTAAGAGAGGTTCTGTGTGCCTCCCACCTCAGTTCCCTCAGTGGCGGCATTGCAGGAATCATCTGTGACAATATCGCAGCCAGAAAAACGGTATTGGCACAAAAAAAAAATAAATAAAATACCTGCTTTTAGGGATTCTGCCTAACGTTTTGATGCTGCTCATATTGTAGTACTCACTTTTTCTTTCTCTAAAATGTCCATCTTATACACAGTTATACACAGAAATACAGGATCTATTCATGTCTGAACAAAAAACCTACCACTGCTAGTGAAGGGATCTTGGGTAAAAACTGGATTGGAGAACATTGGTGAGGCGGGAGGTTTCAGTGAAATTCCATTTCCCCTTCTCTATCTTCAAAGGTCATGCACTTTCATTCCAGAGAAACCCAACACTCACAGAAGTTAGGGACAAGATTAGGTCTGCCCTGGACGAAGTAGGCACTGTCTCAAGTTGCTGAGCCCTGAAGCGTCTGGAGTGGGCACACAGGAGCATCCTTTAGCTCGCCATTCATTATCAGAGCAGAAGATGTAAGAGGGAGACTGATGGTGACCTTCAAAGACAAAACCCAGTTTCCTGGAAAAGTGTGCAGCCTAATATGTCTTCTGACTTTCAGCTTCTCTCAACTTCTCCTCCTCTGGGCCAGACAGTTCCAGCCCAGGGAAGGTGTGTGTTGAGACAGGCAGAGGGGGCATAAAGGGGTAAAGAGGGTTTTCATCACATACTTCATAGGATATCTAAGAGGATTTTATGAACCTGTACCAGCAAGATACTCAGCTGAGCATTACTGCTGCTGCTAAGTCGCTTCAGTCGTGTCTGATTCTGTGCGACCCCATAGACGGCAGCCCACCAGGCTCCACTGTCCCTGGGATTCTCCAGGCAAGAACACTGGAGTGGGTTGCCATTTCCTTCTCCAATGCATGAAAAGGAAAAGTGAAAGTGAGGTCGCTCAGTCGTGTCCGACTCTTCGCGACCCCATGGACTGTAGCCTACCAGGCTTTTCTGTCCTTGGGATTTTCCAGGCAAGACTACTGGAGTGGGATGCCATCGCCTTCATTGGGAGCATAGCAATTGTTCAGTAAGAATGATGTTGTTCTCCTAACGTATATCCTATTCAAGAAGCTGATCCCCAAATAGTCAGAGAATCCCAGTGTTGGAAGGTGACTTAGAAAGTGGCCAGTCCCACCGAGTGCAGACATCCCTTCTCTGAAATACTCGCCGGGTTGTCTGACATTTCTATTCTAGACTGAGTCGTGCTCCTGAGGGGGGACTCTGGATGGAAGCTAGAGTGGGCTGGCTCCGTTAGCACCCATCCCTGGTCTCCTAAGAAATCTTTCTGTATTGAGGAGGCTGAAAAGATAAGATTTATACTTCTGAGACACCCTTGCAGCTAGAGTTCATGTAGCTCCTAGACTCTGCAAAGCAGGTGCTTTCTGAAACCCAGAGGCTGACGTGAGCCACCTGAGCTATTGCTGTGAGAGAGTGATGGTGGTATTTCTAGCATCCAGTTATGGAGTCACAGGTGCCCAGCACAGACAGTGAGGGCAGCCGTGTTTCTGCTAGACGAGACCTGTGATGTGCCGAGCTGCTGTACTTACGGCTGTTCCCAGGAAATCTGATTGCCCAGAGATTCTGTGAGTGCTGAAACATAATAAATATTTCTTCTCCTGCTTAAGATAGCTAGATTGATTTTATTTTTTAAACAACGACCCTGATTAATATACCCTTCACAGGCTTTATATTATCTAAACAATAAAATGTGATATATTCCTGTGACAGCCAAGTGTCTACATGATTTACCCCCGGGACATCTCCTGTCTCATCTCTGACCCCTGCTCAACCCCTGACCTTTCTTTTCCCATTCTGCCTCAGAGTTTCATGAATATCCCCTTTCCATTTCGAGGAAAGTTTGGTTTAGATAAATTTGGCTTTTATTGAGCTGACTCTGGGCCCTCAGACTCTATGTCTGTTAGTTCTCTGTGTGTATGTGTGTAAGAAATCACCATTGGATGCTTGTTATTTTCCAGTCATTTGTCTAGGCTTAGGCTTCCAAACCAGTATGGAATTTAAAATTAGGTGGACTAAGAATAGGAATGAGGAAAATAAAGATATATATTAGAAATAAGTACTTTATATATGTTTGAAACATATCGCTGTAAATGACTCATGGGGAAAAATGTTCCCTTGGGAGGAGATGCTGGATTTAGAATCAGAATTTTGACCAAGAGTCAGTCCTGTTGAAAGAAAGAAAGAAAACAACCTCTGGAGAAAGATTTCTAAGCAGAGGGAACAACAAAGGCAATGATTCCAAGGGCTTTCCTTGTGGCTCAGATGGTAAAGAATCCGCCTGCAATGCAGGGGGCCCGGGTTTGATCCCTGGGTCAGGAAGATACCCTGGAGAAGGGAATGGCAACCCTGCTCCAGTATTCCAGCCCGGAGAATCCCATGGATAGAGGAGCCTGGTGGGCTACGGTCCATGGGGTCGCAAAGAGTTGGATATGACTGAGTGACTAAGCGTGAGCACTAAGGCAGAACAAAAGTTGTTGTCTGTGAAGAATCAAGGGAGAGTCCTTGTGTCTAGAAGACAGAGCAGCTGGGTGATGAGAAATGGGAAGAGAGAGGGAGGAAGGCGGGGTGGGGAGGTAGAGAAGGAGCAAGCAATGAGAATTTAAATTCTGACCTCCTGAATTAGACTCAACAATATAAATCGTCTCTCATGTGACAGTCCTGCAAAATTTTGAAGATACCAGTGAACGTGGACTTGAGACCACTGTCACAGAGCAACACGGTGGAAGGTAGTTAAATGGCTGGCTTCATGGGCACAGTGCTCTCCAGGGAGATGTCCAGAACAAGGCAAAGTCAAACTGGAATAAATGTAACTGCTCATCCTTTGGATCTCTTTAAACAACTTTCCAGATAGTTGGCTTTTCCCTGCATCCCCCAGTTCTTATCCAACCACCTAGCACAGAATGTTCACCCAGAGGGTGGCGATTATAGGACTGGGGGACGAAAAAGTACTTCCAGGCTGGCTGTGAACTCTCAACATAGCCCCTCACTCTTCTGTCTCCTTCTACAGATGAAGAAACTAAAGCCCAGATGGCTGATGAAACTTTGGAAAGATCACACAAATACTTAGTGATGAAGCTGTAAGTAAAACCTGGGGCGTGTGACTCCCAGTCCAGTGATTTTGTGCTAAAAATTGCATGAAAATTACCTGACTCTAGGTTTCAATGGAATAAAAAATAAATTATACCGCTGGGAGCTGTCCAGCACGGTGACTGTAACACATATAAACCCTGCAAATGTTTGTGGAATTGAATTAGAAATCGGAAAGATTCAGAAAGCGTCTCTGGTTTACCTAACCTCTCCTTTTGCTCTGAGATGGAAAGTGGGTGCCGGAGCTGGGAATAACCTTTGCCAAGGTCACATGGCTCATCGGCCACAGAGCTACCGAAAGAATCCCTGAGCCCTTTGCCTCTTGATCCAACACTCCCTTCCTCGCATGTGCCCCTGGAGTGTGACTGAGGTTCTGGAGGCTGAGTCTGAGGGTAAAGAGGCATGACATTGTTTAAAGCCATTTCATTGTCAGCTCAATCTGAGGCAGCTGAGTAGGAAAAGACAGTAATTCAAGTTGTCAGGGCCCTTAGAAACCTGCTCTGGGGTGTTGTATTCATAATGGACAGAATTGTAATGCTTGAACATGGTTATTCTTGGGCCCATTCTAAAACCAAGAGTGTGTATTCTCAGCAGGCTTCATGCAGACAATTACAGCTAAACACAAACCTCCAGATAAGCTAAATTTCCGGGACTTGGTAAATAATTCCATGTTCACAGATAGCGTCCTCTCACTGAGTGCTGCTGGCATAAGGCAGAGGGGACAGACAAAGCAATTGTGGACTCTATTTGCCAGCATCTCTCTGGGTCAGTCCTTGTCTTCTGTGTCACTTTTAACTTTGGGAGGCACATAAAACACTCCCCCAATTCCCTAACAGTGTAAAACCAGTCTGAGCCACTCATCGTATGTTTTCTTGCTCTGCAAACTGATTTAGTCCCAAATGACCTTCCAAAGGCAGACACTTAATCAATAGGAGGTTCTAATGAGCCTCATTTGCCACCGCAGCTATGTGGGAGGGGAGAAAGCAAATCACAAATAGGAGAAGCCTTATCTCCTCTCCAGCTGCCTGCACGAAGTGAACTCATGCCCTTTTCTGCATCTTCACCTCTTTCTTTCATTGCTATAAGTGTTTTTCCTTTCTAGAGAGAAGTGAAGAGAGAAAAAAATGTGCTATGCCAACACTGAATTCACCCCAACTTTTTAGCAGAATGTAAAGGCTTCTTGGGGCTGGTGCACTGGGATGACCCAGAGAGATGGTATGGGGCGGGAGGTGGGAGGGCAGTTCAGGATTGGGAACACATGTATACCGTGGCGGATTCATGTTGAGGTATGGCAAAACCAATACAGTATTGTAAAGTAAAAATAAAATAATAATAATATTAAAAAAAAAACCCACCTGCCAATGCAGGAGATCTAAGAAAGTGGGTTCGATCCCTGGGTTGGGAAGATCCCCAGGCGGAGGTCATTGGAACCCACTCTAGTATTCCTGCTTAGAGAATCCCCATGGACAAAGGAGCGTGGCGGGCTACAGCTCATGGGATCATAGGGAATCAGACACAACTGGAGCGATTTAGGGTGCACATACAAACCTAAAGCCTTCCAAATGAGCTATCCTCAAAGACTCACTGTTTCTCCAGCTGATTTTTTCACTTTCAAATGAGAAACTGAGTTCTATAAAGAAGTAACTTGGACACAGTCATCCTACAAGCTCAGTGCAGGGCAGTATGTAGATCTCAGTGTTTCTGTATCTACAGAGCTCTTTGCCTCACACTTGAAAGTGAAAGTGAAGTAGCTCAGTTGTGTCCAACTCTTTGCGACCCCCGTGGACTGTAGCCTACCAGGCCCCTCCGTCCATGGGATTCTCCAGGCAAGGATACTAGAGTGGGTTGCCATTTCCTTCTCCAGGGGTCTTCCCGACCCAGTGATTGAACTTGGGTCTCCTGCATTGCAGGGAGACGCTTTACCGTCTGAGCCACCTCACACTTCAGTTCAGTTCAGTTAGTCGCTCAATCGTGTCCGACTCTTTGAGACCCCATGAATCACAGCACGCCAGGCCTTCCTGTCCATCACCAACTCCCGGAGTTCATTCAGACTCATGTCCATCAAGTTGGTGATGCCATCCAGCCATCTCATTCTCTGTCATCCCCTTCTTCTCCTGCTCCCAATCCTCCCTTAGCTGATGTCAAATTTCCTAGGTTAATCCAGTGACATTAAGAAACATGTAGGCTGATACACATCGAACTTCTCTTGTAGCAATGCTTTCAGAGCAATTTCATAAGACACACATGAAACCCTTCCTATTTCATCCATGGTACTGTTTTCATCCCAGAGGCACTGGTGACCACCTGAGTTATTCAGTGATTCTGAGAGACTTGTCTTTTTGCTCCTCTAATATCAAACGCATCTTCAAGATAAGAGATCTGAGGCCGAGGAAGAATGTTTAAGTCTATTTTCATAGACTCAGAGGAGCTTCTGAGAGGTGCTAAGGAAGCGACTTCCTTTGGAATCATCTCCAGTTCTGCTGGGAACAGCTTTCTCTTTAGGATTGGCAAGTCCTGAGTATGAAGCTCAGGGCTATGAGTTTCTTACTGTGGTTGCTGGGAAAAGTATGATCCTGCCTCTCAATTCTCTGGGCTGAAACGCAGAGGTCATGATAGCCTCTCAAAGAGTTGATATGACTGTTACTACGTTATCTGCCTGTTTTCCTCATTTGTTAATCATTAACGGCAGTGAGTGTACAAATTCATTATGTCAGGGTTCTTTCATGCAACATAGCTGGTTCATAGCTGAGTTTCAGAGTTCTGGGACCATCAGGCAGTCCAAGAGGATGGTTGACAGGAACTCTTTTTTAAAAAAAAATTATTTATTTTAATTGGAGGCTAATTACTTTACAATATTGTAGTGGGTTTTGCCATACATTGACATGAATCCACCATGGGTATACATGTGTCCCCCATCCTGAACCCCCCTCCCACCTCCCTCCCCATCCCATCCCTCAGGGTCATCCCAGTGCACCAGCCCTGAGCACCCTGTCTCATGCATCAAACCTGGACTGGCGATCCTTTTCACATATGATATTATACATGTTTCAATGCCATTCTCCCAAATCATCCCACCCTCGCCCTCACCCACAGAGTCCAAAAGACTGTTCTATACAGCGGTGTCTCTTTTGCTGTCTCGCATATAGGATTATCGTTACCATCTTTCTAAATTCCATATATATGCGTTAGTATACTGTATTGGTGTTTTTCCTTCTGACTTACTTCACTCTGTATAATAGGCTCCAGTTTCATCCACCTCATTAGAACTGAATGAAATGTATTCTTTTTAATGGCTGAGTAATACTCCATTGTGTATATGTACCACCACTTTCTTATCCATCGTCTGCTAAGGGACATCTAGGTTGCTTCCATGTCCTGGCTGTGAGCCCCTGCTTATTACTTCTGCTCCTTTTGACTCTCCCTGTGCTGTGATATGGGCACATAGGTCTCTCTTATTCTTCCAGCCCAATGTTGTTTGTATATATTACTATGGCCTCCATAGAAATCAAGCCTCTTCTTCTCACCTCTAAGGGGAAGACCCCAGAGCACGGACTGGCAGTAGTGCTTCAGGGGTGTCTTTATGTTGGTAGAATCGGACGCTACTTAGCCACTGAACAACAACCCCAAGTTAGGTTAGTGAATGTCCTCTGGTCCAGATTAGGCTGGACAGCAGCAACAAATTAGGTTAGTGAATGTTCTGTGGTCTAGACTAGGCATGACTAGTTCTCTTCTGCTCTGCAGTATTGCTTTTATACACACACTGAGAGATCAAGGCCCTTAGGTCTGCTGAACTGAGTCAGGCTTTCTCATTAGTGTGCACTCTGTTGTCCCCATGGTGTATCTATCCTTGAAAGCTTGCCACTGAGTGCAAGCCTGTTGTCTCATCCAGAAGAGCGATGGAGCAGACAGATGCTCCATCTTCATCTGCAGCCCCAAGATATACTCTCTGGCTGCCTTGCACCTGCAAGGAAGTCAGGAGCAGCAGATGTTCTTTGGTTTTGTCTTTTTTTGCATCAGAATAGTAGTGAGACCTGAGGTTTTAGCAGCATGATTATGGAAAAATACCTTAACTTGCCTTATGAATAACTTTTGTTCAGCCAAATGTAGGCCTTCTTGGTATAGGCACAGCAAAGCCACCAAATGGCTTAGTTGAGTTTACTGATTCCTACCTGGGGCTTGAGACAGAAACATAGCACAATAAGTGAGGGTGAATTTCCCGTGCCCTCTGTGCATTTCCTTTCCAGTAACAGAAGTGGTGGAGCCAGGAAAAAACAGGTTGTTTCTAAATTCCTGGCCAGAATACCAATAGAGTGCCATTTTAATCACATTCCATCTCGTTACTCACATCATCTTCCGTTAGGACAAGTAGCACCATAACATTTTACCAGGCTTCCATTAAATACTGACCTCTCTATTGCCCAGTATATCTTCTGGGAAAACGTGTTGAAGAAATGTTCATGCAATGGTGAATAAGTGAATAAATGAATCAGTTCAGTTGCTCAGTCATATCCGACTCTGCAACCCCATGGACTGCAGCATGCCAAGCCTCCCTGGCCATCGCCAACTCCTGGAGTTTACTCAAACTCATGTCCACTGAGTCCATCCAACCATCTCATCCTCTGTTTTCCCCTTCTCCTCCCACCTTCAATCTTTCCCAGCATCAGGGTCTTTTCAAATGAGTCAGTTCTTTGCATCAGGTGGCCAAAGGATTGGAGTTTCAGCCTCAGCATCAGTCCTTCCAATGAATATTCAGGACTGCTTTCCCTTAGGATGGACTGGTTTGATCTCCTTGCTGTCCAAGGGACTCTCAAGAGTCTTCTCCAGCTCCAGAGTTCAAAAGCATCTATTCTTCGGCATTCAGCTTTCTTTATAGTCCAGCTCTCACATCCATACATGACTACTGGAAAAACCATAGCTTTGACCAGATGGGCATTTGTTGGCAAAATAATGTCTCTTTTTTTTAGTATGCTATCTAGATTGGTCATAACTTTTCTTCCAAGGAACAAGCGTCTTTTAATTTCATTGCTGCAATCACCATCTGCAATGATTTTGGAGCCCAAATAGATAAAGTCTGTCAGTGTTTCCCACTGTTTCCCCATCTATTTACTGTGAAGTGATGAATAAATGAATAAAATTACCTAATTGCCAAGATTTTTGTTTTTTGGAACATGCCAATATTGCTTACTGGAAAATTTTTAACTCAGTGATCCAACCATTCAGGAATGTGTTATCATGTTGGTATTTGACATTTGTTTTGCATATCATATTATATTGGAAATAAAAATGGGGAAAAAACAAATAACAATTGAAATAAATGAGGAAGCATTTTAAATTTATCAACAGATAATGATTAATGCTTTATTTTTAATTAAAATATTCTATCATCTATCTATCTATTCATCTAACTAGAGAATTAGAGAACCTCGTTTAGATTAAAAGATTTAGATGCTATTTAAATGTATGGGCAAAAAGGTCCCAATATATTTTCTGAAATTCATCCTGGGCAACACTCAAAGCCTAAGGACATAGATCTTTATATCCCCTTGATGACTACTTCTCTTGTGTTTTCAAGCCCCCAACATTGACAGTCCTATGGTCCTAGAGCACATGCATGTGTACTCAGTCATGTCCAGCATCTTTTCAATCCCTTTGACTGTAGCCTGCCAGACTCCTCTGTCCATGGAACTTAACAGGCAAGAACACTGGAGTGGGTTGCCATTTCCTCCTCCAGGGGATCTTCCCGGCCCAGGGATGGAACTAGCGTCTCTTACATCTCCTGCATTGACAAGCAGATTCTTGACCCCTAGCATCACCTGGGAACAGCCTACTTCATATGATTGCAAAACTTGAAGGGATTTCATTGCATGTAAGCAGATAATGTGTCTACAAACACTTGTGGTTTACAGTAAGAGCTAACTAATTTACTATTAATACCTATAATGCAGTCTTGTTTTTTGCTTTGTTTTCTCAGCTTACTTTCCTCCTTCTTGGGACACAATCTGAAACCTATTTTTCATAGTTAAAAAGATCTGTCAGAATGTCTTACTAAACAAAATACAATCTTATTCATAAGATAAATTCTGATACTAGGTTTAAAATATAATTTATAATCTTTGCTTGTTTCTCTGCAAAATACTTTTAGAAAGAGATGAGGAAGAGGATGGAATAAAAACCATCACTCACAGGCCACATTGAAAACCTATTGCCAAGTGTTCTAGGATTTAAACTCTAAGTTTTCTTATATTTCATCTAGATTGGCATAACTTTTTGTAATCTCCTAAATTCATCATGTTTTTTCTTTAGTCTTCTATTAATATTTTTTAGCTCCTCTTGGAAAAGTTATGCTTTTTTTAAAGCTTATATACTCTATACTTCATGTCCAGTCTGATCTTAGCTGGCTGAGGGTTCATTTTACACAATTTGATTGAGACTAAGGGGAATGGTTTCATGTATATACGTATTTCTTCTTTATTTCAAAGGCCTAAAATTTAATTTATCACATGTCTAGTAGTCTCTATTTTCACAGTTTAAAAAAATTTTTTTTCTTTAGTCAATGCACAAAGGTTTGTGATGGATGGGGATTCGTTTGTATCAAAGACCTACATTTGCTGGATATTAATCTGAAAGGAGAAAATGAATCTTTCTAGGATTCATCCCCGTGTTCTGTATAATAGTAGCTGTTTCAGAGTGTTTGAGGGGAAGTGAAATGAGGTTCATGGTAGACACTCAACAAAAGGCATATGCTAAAATTCATGATGATGATGATGGTGGAGATACTGATGAAAGTTTTAGTAGGAGAGAAATAGGGCAAAAGCAAACAAATGCTTGGCAATGGAATAAGTACAGACATTAAAACCAAACAAAATCAGGCTCAAATCTTAAGACCTCAGTTTTAGCTAAGTAACTTGACTGTGTAAAAGTTCTAATCCTCTGTATTTTTATCTCTGAAATGGGGATTTAAAAACAAATTTTGCACAATTTTTAAAAGTTACTTTCCACTTACAGTTACTACAAAATATTGGCTATATTCTTCTTTTTGTACAGCACATCCTCGAGCCCATCTCACACCCAATAATTTATGCCTCTCACTTCTCCATCCCTATATTGCCCCTCCCCTTCCCACTGGTAACCACTGAATTGTTCTCTATATCCGTGAGTCTGCTTATTTTCTGTTATATTTACTAGTTTGTTGTATTTTTTAGATTCCACATGTAAGCAATGTCATAGGACATTTATCTTTTTCTGCATGACTTATGAAATGGGGAATGTTGATAATACTGTCTACCTCATGAATTTGTTTTGAGAATTAGGAAGACTATATAGAAATGCCATTCTCTAGATAGGCAGGTAGATAAACAGATGATAGATATAGGCTGATACAACAGCATATATATATATGTATAATTTGCATACTATGTATATACTTGTAATTGTAAATATATAATTGTTCACAGTACTTTCATTCATAAGTGTGCTTTGTTTAGAGAAAAGGCCATCAGAGGATAAGCTCTTTTTTGGTAAGGCGTATGTGTATTTGGAGTTTTTGCTTTTCATTTCTCTCAGTCCATGTTACTGAGATCACTGTGAGAGGAGAGAGAATGTCTTGCTGTGTACAGGTGCTTCACTCAAATGTCACTGTCACTGTACCAGGTTTCAGCGAACAAATTACTGCTAAGGGCACACTATGGCATCGCAGTACCTTCAGATCCATTAAGAGACAATTTGCTAATTCCATAAGAGGATGGATCAGGGATAATATTGGCATTACCCGGGTCCCTAGAGTTCAGGACTTCTTCTCACATTCATTTCATCCAATTAATCCCGATAGCTGTTATTCCCATCACAAAAGTGGATAAACTCACCACAAGATCAGTGAGAATGTGTCAGGTCCTGCTAAGAGGTTATGTTGCTACCCGATATAGAATCCAGTGGCCTTAATTTCTGTCTCTGTTCTTACTCTCAAACACTGTAGGCTGTCCTGCCATGCTTTTTGTAAAAGTTCGAGACAAATTTGAACCAACAGAAAGAAAACTGATGCTTGGAATTACACAGTTGCTATAAATATTGTATATTAAGCATTGAAGTGGGGGACCAGGATAAAGAGGAAACTGGGAGCTATGGAATATGCAATATAAGGAAGAGAGAATGAATTGAGAACATTTAGTTTAGAGAAGGAAAAATGCAACACTGGAAACTGTACCCATGTAAATAACACTCTGAAATTTACAAAGCATTTATATATCACTATGTCCTCATTTACCCTTCAAAAGAATTTGTAGTCTAATCAGGTCTTCTGTTTTTACAGATGAGAAATCTGAACCTAGAGCTTAGTAGTATCTGTAAGGTGACACTCTTAGGAAGTTTAGGAAAGTCAATATCTTGAGACAAGTATTAGATAATCTGATATTAGTTAGTTGTTAGATGATGCAATTATACATATTAATCAAGGAGAGTGAAAAAGTTGGCTTAAAGCTCAACATTCAGAAAACTAAGATATTGGCATCTGGTCCCATCACTTCATGGGAAATAGATGGAGAAACAGTGGAAGCAGTGTTAGACTTTATTTTGGGCTCCAAAATCACTGCAGATGGTGACTGCAGCCATGAAATTAAAAGACGCTTACTCCTTGGTTGGAAAGTTATGACCAACCTAGACAGCATATTCAAAAGCAGAGACATTACTTTGCCAACAAAGGTCAATCTAGTCAAGGCTATGGTTTTTCCAGTGGTCATGTATGGCTGTGAGCGTTGGACTGTGAAGAAAGCTGAGTGCTGAAGAATTGATGCTTTTGAACTGTGGTGTTGGAGAAGACTCCTGAGAGTCCCTTGGACTTCAAGGAGATCCAACCAGTCCATCCTAAAGGAGATCAGCCCTGGGTGTTCTTTGGAAGGACTGATGCTAAAGCTGAAATTCCAGTACTTTGGCCACCTCATGAAAAGAGTTGACTCATTGGAAAAGACTCTGATGCTGAGAGGGATTGGGGGCAGGAGGAGAAGGGGATGACAGAGGATGAGATGGCTGGATGGCATCACCGACTTGATGGACGTGAGTTTGAGTGAACTCCGGGAGTTGGTGATGGACAGAGAGGCTTGGTGTGCTGTGATTCATGGGGTCTCAAAGAGTCGGACACGCCTGAGCGACTGAACTGAACTGAACTGAATCAAATCCAAAGCAGGCCTGTTTTCTTCTAAGAGTTTTATGATTTCTAGTCTTTCATTCAAGTTTTAAATCCATCTTGAGCTGATTTTGTATATGGTGTGAGATAGTGATCTAATTTCATTTTTCTTTTTGTATGTGGCTGTCTAGTTTTCCCAACACCATTTATTGAAGAAACTATCCTGTATCTATTGTGTGTTCTTTGCTCCTTTGTTGAAAATTAATTGTCCATATATCTGTGAGTTCATTTCTGGGCTCTCAGTTCTCTTCCACTGATCTATGTATCTGTTTTTCTGCCAGAACTGTGCTGTTTTCATTACCAGATCTTTGTAGCATAATTTGAAATCAGGGAGTGTGATACTTCCAGCTTTGTTCACTTGACAAGATTCAACCCCATTTATGTAAAATATTTTTCATACACTTGTATAATTCTTCATAAAATATGTAAAATTGTTATAGAAGGACTGTACCTCAGCATAACGAAAGCCATATATGACACACCCACAGCTGACATCACACTCAATTATTAAGGTGAGAAACTGGAAGAGGTTCCTCTGAGATCAGAAGTGAGATGAGAATGCCCACTCTTGCCACTGATCCAACAATTAAGCAAGAAAAAGAAATAAGAGGCAAACAATTTGGAAAGGAAAAAGTAAAACTCTCACTATATGCAGATGACATGATTTCATATACAGAAAACTCTAAAAGGTCCACCAAATAACTATTAGAAATAATATATGAGTGTAGTACAATTACAGAGTACAAAATCAGTACACAAAAATCTACCGTGTTTCTCTCTGCTAACAATGAGCTAGCAGAAAGGAAAACTAAAGAAATAATCTCACTTGTAATCACAACAGAAAGAATATCTAGGCATAAATTTAATCAAAGAGGTGAAAGACCTGTTAACTATAAGACGTGGTTGAAGGAAATTGAAGGTGAGGGCTTCCTTGGTTGCTCATTTGTAAAGAATCCAGCTGCCAACGCAGGAGACATGGGTTCAGTCCCTCATCCTGGAAGATGCCTCATGCAGCCAAGCATGTAAACCCTTGCACCACAGTTACGAAGCCTGTGCTCTAGAGCCAAGGAGCCCACAGGCTGCAGCCACTGCAGCCAGCACGCCCTGGAGCCCGCCCTCCACACAAGGAGGAGCCACTGCAGCGAGAAGCCCCGGCACCACAACCAGAGGGCAGACCCTGCTCGCTGCAGCTAGAGAAAAGCCTGAACAGCAACCGAGACCCAACACAGCCAGGAGTAAAATACAATTCAGAAAACAGTACAGGCATAAAAAAAGAAATTGAAGAAGACGGAAAGAAACGGAAAGATATTCTGCACTCAGGGATTAGAAGAATTACCATTGTTAATGTCCGTATTGCCTAAAGCAATCTACAGATTCAGTGCAATCCTTACCAAAATCCTGTGAATTTTTTTTCACAGAAATAGAAAAAAAAATCCTAAAATGTGTGTAGAATGACAAAAAGACCCTAAATAGCTAAAGCGATCTTGGGAAAAACAACAACAACAACACACACACACGCACAAAGGGATTTACATTATATTTTTTCTCTTCCTGAAAAATTCTTCCTCTACATCTTCTTATGACTCGCTACTTCTTAGCACTCAGAGGTCAGGTTATATGTTACCTTTTGGGGTCAGACTTCTTTGCCTACCTCATCTAAAGACGTTCCCCTGGAAACCTCTGCATATTACAACATTCCTCTCTTTTTTATTTCAGTCTTTATAACAGACGCTTGTATCTTGTTTATTCATTTATCATCTGCTTCTCTCTGCTAGAATTTCATTCCAAGAAAGCAGGCACATTGCCCAGTTTATTCACTATTCTATTCTTGATATCTAAAACAGTACCTGATACATAATAGATGACAAATATTTATTGAGTGAATGAAAGGGTATGTTGATTTTTAGCAGTGAAAACGCAAGATAGTTATCTTTGTAAAATATAGGAGAATTAATAAACATATTTAGCCCTAGGGGTCAGAAACAGGCTTGACAAATGAGATTCTAGAGAGGTAATAGACTTTAATCCTTCAAAAGGAAAGAACTTTATAAAGTATTATATATCTGTATCAAAGAAATAGGCTGTCCAGTATAATGGATGGCTCAGCAGTAGAAAAATCTCCCTGCAATGCCCAAGAGGCAGGAGACATGGGTTTGATCCTTGGATTGGGAAGATCTCCTGGAGGAGGGCATGGCAACCCACTCCAGTATTCTTGCCTGGAGAATTCCATGGACAGAGGAGCCTGGCAGAGGAGCCTGGCTAGGTCCACAGGGTTGCAGAGTCGGACACAACTGAGCGACTAAACACATACAGTGGTTAGTTCATGTTCAGGGAGACAAGAGACAAGCACACCCAAATGCAGGGATGCTCATATCAGGCGGTGGTTACAACAAGGTGGCCTCTATTCTACTTTCTCACTTCTGGAAGCTATAACTCTAAGGGGGCATTTTGTATGGAGAATGTTGTTTTATGGGGCAAAAGCAAATTAGTAGGCAAGCTTGCTCATTGTACTTTATTATTTTCCACTAAAAGTCATACAAATCATAAGATAATACTGGGAAATGCATATGATCTTCTTTGCAAATGCCTTATGCTGAAAGAGATTTTTAAATGGCATATTAGATTTTAATTTACAGTAAATATGCAATTACTCTCAATCGGTGGTTTCGGTTGCAAGGAACCAAAAAACATGACTAAAATGGTTTAAACAAATAGGGGTTTATAATATCCATTTGGAAGTCTGGAGCTAGTCAGTTCCTGGCATTGATTTAACTATGGTATCACTGATCTTTCACACTTTTGTTTCTGTCCATTCTTCTATTTTCTAGATGGCTAGCTCTGCCTTTCAAGTAATTTAACAGAGTAAGTTGCTAACTCTTTCTGAGTGTTAGTCTCATATGTAAAATATTAAAAATACGAATAGTGCCTCTTTTATTGCACTGTTATTAGAAGTCAAAGGATAATGTATGACCAGGGCTTTGCTCTTTCTTATCTTTGCCTTCAAGGGCTCTACCATTTAAACCACTTTTATGGGGAGGTGATCCTACAAGGAGGGAAAATGATACAGAGGGGAGAGAAAAGCCAAGGCACACTCGTGGGTGGGATTCCATGGTGGGACTCGGGTTCGAGCCCCCCAAGCTCTGCTAAAGAAACTAAATTGTCCAACAACAGGCCGGAAAGTCTGGAATTTTAACCCAGGGACTGCCATCCCGAGTTGATTAATCGTTGGTCCCAGGTTGTCTATTCCTTCTGCCCACGATCTGTGACTGCCTCCGGTGGAACATGCCCCAGCACTCATGGTGCTGGGAGAGCCGTTAGGCAGAGGAGAGAAGGGAAAGGACCACATGCTTGAGGTTGGGAGCTGCCCACCTGCCAGGTCTAGGAAGACTCAGATGCGCTGAGGGGTGTGAGTGAGGCAGCCCTAACCCTCAACCCTAACCTTAACCCAAGCCCTTAACCCTTAACCTTAACCCTAACCCTTAATCCTTAACCCTTAACCCTAACCTTAACCCTTAACCCTAACCCTGGCATCTGCTAAATTCACCAGGTAAGGGGAGCAGCTCTTGTTACTATAGTTGCTGCTGCTACTGATTTTGTCATTGTGATTACTATTATTGACCCTACTTTTAATATTATTTTACTTTTTAAGAAAGTATTAGATGGCTAAAGAAAATGACCTGCACCTGCAGAATAACAAAGAACGTGCATTTTCTCTAGCTTTCCCACTAGAAAATTGGGAAATGCCAATAATGGAGATTCATTTCAAACAAAAATAGGTAATTTTCAACATTTCAAGTTTCCAGAGGTAACTAGAAGGTGGGCTCCAGAACAGACAAACTGGTCCTAGGGTTAATTACAATGGTTTCCCTGCTATTTCACCGGTTTTTTACAATTTAGTCTTTTCTTTCTTTCTCCCTCTACGTCTGTTTGCTGGAAGCCAGTGGTCTGGGCATGGTGCCCAGTTTTATTTAATTTTGGTTTTCTACTTATGCAGCATCCTAGCTGTGGTCTGGAGATGACATATTACAAATTGTGTTTAGGCGTTTTTGTTTATTTATGGTGGAACAAGTACGAAAAGCTTGTGCCCAGCTTGTTTGGATAATAACATTTAAAACAAGAGAAATAAAACTAATAGCAAATGATAATACATACAAATGTGTGATTATACAGAACGCTCGTGCGTGTTTACATGCCTTCAAATGGAGCTTTGGATATAATAACAGGCCACTGCTGCCTTATTTCCTATCCTTTGCCATCTCTTCCAGTAATAACCTGGAAAATATGAGAAAACCCAGAATAGAGGCGTGTGGCCGTCATGTGCCATCTGAAAGCACTGGGTAAGTGCATGCAAGGACTGGCATGAAGTTGGAGGTTGGCAGAGGGCTTTGAAAGATGCAGAGCCAGGGACTGAGCTCGGATCCAACGAAATCCTCAAGATAACAAAAGGGGAGCTGGACTTGCAAGGGGGCAGGCAGACCAGCTGTGTCACACTGTGTCTGCAAAGTTCTAATGAAACTTTTTGCAGTTTGTGGGTGGGATCTGGACTGTATCTTATAATGTTCCTGGTAACTTTCAGGTGTTAAAATGTCCAGTTCCACCCACGTGATCACTCATCCAGTTTAAAACCTTTCTCTTCCCCTTGGCTGGTTCTGTCTCAGACCAGAAAACATTCAGGAAGAGGCTGAGAAAGGTATCTTCACCCATTTATTCTGTTTTTCTTCGTTTCCTCCTCACTCTCCCTGTACTGTCTTTGATCTTCCAGGGACAGAGCAGGGAGAGAGGAGTGGTAGTCGGCAGGTGGAAATGCTGTTTCGTGGCCAGCAGTGTTGTGATTTGCAGATGTTCAGTGGGACTTAGTCCTTCTTGGTGCCTCCCCAAGTGGTTCAAAGTGGAACCACCCCAAACAAGAAGGTCTGGGTCAGCCCCTTGGCAAGGGTGGTCTGTCCCGGCTGCTGTCTCTGCTTCTATCTTATTCTTCACTTCCGGTGGTCATCCTCATCACTCCAGCAAATACCTTGTATGTTTAGACTTCTGTTTAAATCAGGCATCAATCCTTAAGCCCCCTGGATTTCAAGGAACACACAACCAGTTCTCTGACTGATTCCCTTGAAGCCCTTAGCTTTAAGGTGAAAGGGTAGAAAGCCCCCTTTTCCCCATGGTGAATAAGAATTTACAGACTTACAACCCTGGTCAGAGTAGGTCTTCCAAACTTTTCCAGCTGTGCTTAGCCTGTCAAAAACCAATGTCACAGTTGGATGAGTCCTTGTGGTTCTTATTATGATCACCTTCAAGAAATAACCATCAGAAACTTTGAAAAAATGGAAGATTATTACTTGCAAGACCTGGAATTACACAGAGCATCAAAAACCACATAGAGAGGTCCAGTGGCGGGGAGGGGGCAGGGAGGGAAGAGCATGCCTGGATTTTCCTCTCATTGGAGTCAAGGGTTGAGACCTAGGGTCTTTTAGGTTCATTCTCTATTGGTGAATTAAAATATAAGAGTGAGAATTTAAATCATGGGAAGAGAAAAAAATTAATGCAAATGGTCAGTAACTGAAATGGAAGGAAGCCTCAGAGAGGGTGCATCTGGTACTCTGTCTAGGCTGTGGTTGTGTTTATTCAAGACACCTCATTGAAATGGTGCCTCCTTGGTATGGATGCCTTTGGTAAGTTAGGCACTTCAATTACCAAAGAGAGGAAAAGGAAAAAAAAAAAAACAAATAAATAACAACAAGAAAATAATGGTCAGCGTTTACACTACAAGTCTTCAACCTCTGACCTCCTCTACTTATAAGATGGACTATTCTGATATAGCCAACAGCTATCGGTCAAAAAATTGATGCTTTTGAACTGCGGTGCTGGGGACTTACTCTTAAAAGTCCCTTGGACAGCAAGGAGATCAAACCTAGCCAATCCTAAAGGAAATCAGTCCTGAATATCCATTGGAAGGATTGATGCTGAAGCTGAAGCTCCAGTACTTTGGCTACCTGATGCAAAGAACTGACTCATTGGAAAAGACCCTGATGCTGAGAAAGATTGAACTCAGGAGAAGGGAGTGACAGAGGATAAGACAATTGGATGGCATCACAGACTCAATGGACATGAGTTTAAGCAAACTCTGGGAGATGGTGAAGGATAAGAAAGCCTGGTATGGTACAATTCATGGGGTCTCAGAGAGTTAGACACGACTGAACAACTGAACAACAACAGGGCCATCACGTTTGTAAGACCTGCACTGCAACAGTGAGCTTAGACTCAGCTAATTCAATTGTCAGCATCTGTGACTTCTGCAGAATCTGAGACCACAGGAAGAGTCATCTTTAATATCCTATCATGGACTGATCTACAACAGGAAATCAGAGGAGAGCAAACATGGAGCTTCCTGTGTATGTTGGCCTCACTCCTACAACGCCATCTGTCACTGGACACCATAAGCTTATTGGGATCCTTGGAGGAGTCTTTCCTAGAGTTCTGCACCACTACAAGGTACTATATGACTGGAAAGCAAGGGAAGCAATAGCCCACCAACTGAGAGATGGCAAGTGGCATGGAGCTTCAAAGCACAGATCACTGAATCCTCGATTTGCTGTTTTAGCTCTGCAGGTTCAGAGTTGTGGACCCAGAAAACATATTTAATCTTTCTGTGCTTTGATGTTGTATCAATAAGATGAAAATTATAATAGTACTTATTTTATAGGTGCTTCTAAAGGATGACCTGAGATAATGTATATGAGATACTTAGAACAACACGCAAGATAAAAGCTCAATAAAGGACAGCTATGACTTGCTTGGGCTTTCCTGGTGGCTTAGCTGGTAAAGAATCTGCCTGCAATGAGGGAGACCTGGGTTCGATCCCTGGGTTGGGAAGATCCCCTGGAGGAGGGCATGACAACCCACTCCAGTTTTCTGGCCTGGAGAATGCCATGGACAGAGGGGCCTGGCAGACTACAGTTCATGGGGTCACAAATAGTCGGACATGACTGAGTGGCTTTCACTTTCACACTTTTTTCTTTCATGACTGGCTTAGGGTTTGAATGCCACCCGCTTCCCCCGCACCCTCACTCCCACACACACACACAGTTGTTACTGTTAAGTCCAGGAAGGAAGACACAACTGTTCAGTGGCCTCTCCTTGGCCTCTGTCTCTGGCTCACTCTGAACCCACTCACTCAGGTGATCAGCATCTCCCTCACTCATCTCTGGTGATGACTCACTGTGAGGATGCCTTGGAGTATGTTCCTCCTCCTCCCCAGAACACTTTCCTCACTGTAGCATCACGTGAGGGACCTCTAGGGAAATTGGAAATGTCGGCGTCTTGCCCCTGATAGTCGAGCAGTGTTCCGGGGCAGATGCTTCCCTCTGAGACTCTCCCTGACCATGGTAGGGTGCTGCCAGGCTAGAGAAGCCCTGAATCTCTCGTGTGTTTCATGATTCTTGCTTCTCCCCAGACGACCACTGCTTGGTGATCACATTCTCCACGTTGTATGTGCCTCACTGCTCATGTAGGAGAGAGAGACCGGGTGCCCTTGATTCCTCTGAAATGCCTTACTTTTGGGCCAACCTCTCCCAGCTCCCACGGTCCGTTCCATTTCTTCCTGCTCTGACCGCTCAGCTTTTCTCTTGCCCCAGATGCTTCTCCAGCTCAGAAATTTTGCCTCAGCTTTTCATTTTGCCTCTGAGGCATGAAATCAGAAAGAGTATTTTTTTTTTTAAATTTCACTCCATATTTTGACCTCTCTGATCAGGATTATAGACCTTTTTAAGTGAACTGACCCTAAAGGATAGTCTCAGATAACAAAACCTTCTATTCCAGAATTCCATTTACTGGCTCTGTCCCTGTAAAATTACCTGTCAGTTACCTGTCAGTGGGTTTACTCTGCAACTGTCTTTACCCACTGTTGGAAAATTCTATTTTTGTTTTGTCATTTTTTTTTTGCACTGAGTTATGCTGTTGTTTCAGCATCTTCCTTACCTGGACTGGGCCTATGAAAGTAGTATGTCTCAAAATTTAGTATTATATGTATGAATCACCTAGGGATCTTGTTAAAATGCATATTTAAATTCAGTATGTCTGGGGCGGGGCTCGAGATTCTTGCTTTTTTAACAAGCTCCCAGGTGATCTGGATGTCACGATGCCCCCATGGTCCACACTTTGAGTAGAAAGTGTTAAGGCTGCTGGCTCTAGCTTCTCCTTCCCACCCTGTTAACCTCCTTCAGACTCACATTGGTCCAGACCCTGCTCTGACCAGCGCTGACAAGTGGATCATGGCTCTTAGTAAACAGCATGGTCAGGATGTAACCCCAGGTGGCCTAGACTTTGGTGTCTACTGTAAGTAGAAACACGTTTCTCAGGCTTTGAATCATAATCATAGCTCACATTTTCCAAGCATTTGCAGGCCAAGCATTGAACAAAGTGCTTTACATCTATGACTTTGAAAAAAAATCAAATCTCACAGCAATTCTGTGAAGTAGGCATTACTGTTATCCCAATTTCATACTTGAGGACTCTGAGGTTAATGAACTTACAAGACATTACACAGGAAGTGATGGGGTTGAAATTCAAATCTAGGAAGTAACATCTTTTTTTTAGATAAACACTACTAACTAGTTGTGTGTGCGTTCATAATATTGTTCCAAATATATATAGATGGGCAGAATAGAAGCCAGTTAGGAGACCCTGAATTGATGTTTATTATCATTGCTGCACTCCTACCTTGTCTGTTACAAAAATACATATTTTAAAATTAGTTTTTTATTAATTATTTACTTATTTGTCTGTGCCTGGTCTTAGTTGCCACATGCAAACTCTTAGTTGCAGCATGAAAGATCCAGTTCCCTGACCACATATTGAACCCAGGGCCTCTGCATGGGGAGCATGGAATCTTAGCAACTGGAAAACCTGGGAAGTGGAAATTAGCTTTTAAAGAAAAAAAGGAAAAAAAAAAAAAAAGCAAAAACCAAAACACTGCACAATAGTTTCAAACCTCAAATCTTCACCTTGTTTTTATTTTTTGTTTGTTTTTTTAATTTTCAAAAAGTCAGAGTTCAACTCTCAAGTTAACCCCTTATGAGGCTAGATCTTAGTATCCATATTGGTTACAGAACTGGGGATTCTGTTGTTAATTGTAACCATATAAGAGTAAACTAAGGGTTTTCCTAAGTCTATACATTTGACCACCCCCACGGAATTTTTTTTTTTTTCCAGTTGTTCTGGGTCTTCAGCGAGTGGGGACTACTCTCTAGTTATGATGCTTGGGCTTCTCTTGTGGGGCACAGGGTCTAGGGTGTGTGGGCTTCAGTAGTTGCAGCTCTCAGGCTCCAGAGTGCAGGCTCATAGTTATGGTGTGTGGGCTTAGTTGCCCGTGGCATGCGGAATCTTCCCAGACCAGGGATCTAATCCATGTCCCTTGCATTGGCGGTGGATTTTTAACCACTGGATCACCAAGGAAGTCCCACCCACCATGAGATTCTGCTACAGACAGGCTGGGGTCCAGTGATCTGTCACCCCTAATCCCCAAGTAATTCAAACATATCCTTTGGTGGAGAACTCCTTGACTAAATGACCTCTGCTGCTGCTGCCAAGTCGCTTCAGTCATGTCCGACTCTGTGCGACCCCATAGACGGCAGTCTACCAGGCTCCCCCGTCCCTGGGATTCTCCAGGCAAGAACACTGGAGTGGGTTGCTGTTTCCTTCTCCAATGCATGAAAGTGAAAAGTGAAAGTGAAGTCCTTCAGTTGTGTCCGACTCTTGGTGGCCCCATGGACTGCAGCCTACCAGGCTCCTCTGTCCATGGGATTTTCCAGGCAAGAGTACTGGAGTGGGGTGCCAGTGCCTTCTCTGAATGATCTCTGAGCTATTTATTTTCACACTCAACACTAGCTATGACACTAATCCCTAGCAAACTATGTCCTTGTTTTCAGTTGGAGCTTTTGCCTTCCCTGTAGAAGCAGACGGTGCTGGAAGAGGCTTGTTTTGTGTCTGAAACCTTCTCCACTCAAGGTGAATGATTAGTGTGACTGTTGCCCCAGCTAAAGCAGTCCTAACGTGGAATGCACTGTTGGTCAGGTGATAGGTGGCTTAATTAGCAGGAGTCAAGGCACAGCTGCTGGCCGTCTGGGACTCCATAAGGCTGTCGAGCATCTGCTATGACTCTACGAAAGCTGGAGGGCAGGAAACCATGGGGAGCAGTCTATTTCTATGGTGTGTTTCTGTTGATGAAATTGTCTGCATGCAGAATGAGCCCATTGATCTTTATCTGGAAAGTGTGGAGGATCCTCTTTGCTTGAAAGCATGTGGCAGGGTTTCACTGTTTATCAGCAGAGACCGTACTGGGGGTATCGAGTGGCACGTGGCACAGCTAGCTTGGGTCAGCCATGAAACTCTGCTCTTATTCCTCATCCTGTCTCTCTCTTTCTCTCTCTGTGCTCCTCTCCCCCACTTCTCTCTATCTCAAATAATCATAAAATATTTAGATAAGGCATGTCCAGAGAGGTCACTTAGTGTAGTGGTCCTTGATTCCTGACCAAGAGATAATTATTTTTCTAAGTTTCATCATTAGCTGTGTATAATTTTCTCATGTTTAGACTTTTCAGTAATACAGTATTTGTTTTAAAGTCTCCAAAAGTATTCTCCTACGCAGCCAGTTTGGAGATTCCTCATGTTACAGATGGCTAAGTTGAAGCCCAGAGAAGTGAAAAAATGATTGTTCACATCTAGGAAGTGATAGAATAGAATCCAGATTACTTGATTTCCCAGACCAGTTTTCTTTTCCATCCTATATCATTTCCATTTCTTGTCACCCATCAATTACTGCACTAGAACTTTTCTGTAGCACACAGAAGATATTTTTCTCCATCTAGCACTGTATTTTCTTGGGCACCATCTTGTCTCCTATGCTGTAATATGATTCATGTAGTGACCAATCGTAGGACTTTATCCTCTGACCCCAGGTTCAGCGTGTAACCCAGATGCTTCCAGTCATTCATTCTTCTTGTCTCAGGGCTGTGCTTTTCATTAAGCTCGGCCAACAGAGCTCTTCCCTTGGGTTCTTCAATTTGTGATGGAAAGTGCCTGTCTGTTAGGTTACAAAGATGAAAGCTGGTGGTGCCACAGTAGATCTCTGGAATAAAGCAAAAATCTGGTTAATTATAACTGGTCTGTTTGCATTATTGTAACTTTTATATTGGTCTATTTAATAAAGAAGTTACAGGAGTCAGGACTTGATTTTGTTATAAGTAAGTTCCATAACTCTTCATGTGAATAACTTTGGCTGTCACTTCTACCTCCCAGAGTTCATTCTTAATCTTGTTGTTGTTGTTCAGCTGCTAAGTTGTGTTGGATTCTTTGCGACCCCACGGACTGCAGCATACAGGGCTTCCCTGTCCCTCACTATCTCCTGGAGTTTGCTCAAACTCATGTCCATTGACTTGGTAAAGACAGTATAATAAAACCTGATCTTCTAGTTGTACAGAGTTTTTGAGACAAGAACAGTAGATAGTATCTATGGAGACATTTTGCAAAGTTAGACTCTTCTCTTGTTTTCTGACCAGGTATCTGACCAAGTGTTCTGTCTCCATCTGCCCTCAAGATCTCACCGAAGACTAGCAGTGCTCTCTATAAATGTCCCTGCCTCAAATCAGGAAATAAACCTGAAGACACAGAATTCAAAACCTGTTAATAAGCAATGAAACCCACAGGAAAGCAAAAAACACATCCTCTGGCATATTGTGATATAAAAGAAAAAGCAATTACTAGAAATGAATGTGTGTTCAGGATGACTTCCTTCATTCCTAAAGAAAATGGTCCACAGCCAGCTCACGACGAAAACATGCAACCGCTGACCAGCGGTGTGATCTTAGCCTTACATTTTACAGCCATGATTAATGAGTGACAACATTAGAATGGAAAAAAAATTGGCTATAGGTGCACATCAAGTGTTCAATGAGCCAGGCAGTTTGCCTGGGTGTTTGATTACATGCATTGATTTGGAGTGAGAATGGCAGTGTGCAAGAGGGGAACAGTGGTGCCAGAAACTTCGGACCAGGGACAAGACGATACTGAGGTTTCCAGATTGGAGAGAAAATAGAAAATGCCTGCTATTGGGCCATACAGCTGCAGCTACCTCACCAGCCTAGGGGCCAGCTATTTGTTCTTTTTCTTCTCTTATTTCATAGCAGCGTTTGGTAATCAACCTGTTATCATCTTCTTTGTGGTTGCCATTAGCTACTATCTTTTTTGAGAGTTGGCTTATCCTGAAAATGGCAGGCACCAAAATCAATTCCACAGGAATATTGAGTTGTAAGAGTGCCCAAGATACAGTAGTCAGAAATTTGACCCACTGTCTTTCAAGATGATTGGATATCCATTTGTATTTAGAGGACTGGAGATATTACTCATTCATAGAATTGCAAAGATACAGAAGTTGCCTACAGGAGTAGCAATAGGAAGAACTCGTTTAACTAAAGGAAGGCGAGAGGGAAGCAGGAAGGAAGGGTGAAAGCAAGAAGGAAGGAAGGAAGGGAGATGCAGTGCTGGACAAAACCATTTGCTAAATGTTCCAAGGATATATAAGGTGATTCCTTAAATCAAACCTCTTTAGAGAATCCTTGCTTGCTCCTTGGAAGAAAAGCTATGACCAACCTAGACAACATATTAAAAAGCAGAGACATTATTTTGCTAACAAACGTTTGTCTGGTCAAAGCTATGATTTTAGCAGTAGTCATGTATGAATGTGAGGTTTGGACTCACAAGCCTTTGCCCCCAAGTGGCTCTCCTTTAAACAAGGGGACAGATATAAGCACATGTATTAAAAAACAAATGATAAGGACATCTGTAAAGGGAGATTCTGAAGGAAGTCAGAAAGTTTTTTTGAGAGAACTGACTTCCGACATGAGTTAGTTTCAGCAATAGTTAGAAACAGCAATAGTTTCCCAAGATAACAGAAAGTGAAGTGAAAGTGATAGTCACTCAGTTGTGTCCTATTGTTTGAGATCCTATGAACTATATACAGTGCATGGAATTCTCCAGGCTAGAATACTGGAGTGGGTAGCCTTTCCCTTCTCCAGGGGATCTTCCCAACCCAGGGATCAAACCCAGGTCTCCCGCATTGCAGGTGGATTCTTTACCAGCTGAGCCACAAGGAAAGCCCAAGGGAAATCTATTTCTAGACATCTATCATCTTTTGAATCCTGAGCCCTAATAATTCAGGGGCTATCTTTGCAAATTCAAGACTTAGCGTATACGGTAGCCATTAAGTCAACATTTTAAAAATTGTTCCTGGAAGTTTGCTGTGTACCCTGTCCTAGTAGCTGAACATGTACGTGGATGCGTGTGCATGTACACACGGGTGCACACACTCACACACACACGGACAGTTTGTAACATTTATCCGTTAAGGCTAAGGACAGGCATGCCCTCACTTGCCCTCATTCTGGGCTGTGTTTTTGAGGACTGTGCTTTCCCTCGGAGTGTGCAGGCTCGTGTTAGCTGCATCTTCCTCTCCTGAAGCTAGAGGGTTGACCACATGCTTCCCATTGGCAAGGATCCTGAAAAGCCACTTCCTATTAACCATTAAATTTCCCTCTTTCTCTGCACATATTTCACTTCAAAGATTCTGCTGACCTTTCGGTGATAAATGTGATTCACTCTAAAACTTAAGGGTCAAATGGAAAAGAGGAAAATCTGACATTTGGAGTCACCATTCATTAGGCTCAATAAGGCCAGAGATCACCTTAAAAGGCAACATATATCACCCCAAATTGAGAGTATTCTGACTCACGGTGACTGTTTGGGCAACTTAAAAAAAAATGTTCTACCAACTAATTTGCAACTCGTATTTGGGGGACTCGGAGAAGGCAATGGCACCCCACTCCAGTCCTCTTGCCTGGAAAATCCCATGGATGGAGGAGCCTGGAAGGTTGGAGTCCATGGGGTCACTAAGAGTCGGACACAACTAAGCAACTTCACTTTCACTTTTCACTTTCATGCATTGGAGAAGGAAATGGCAACCCACTTCAGTGTTCTTGCCTGGAGAATCCCAGGGACAGGGGAGCCTGGTGGGCTGCCATCTGTGGGGTTGCACAGAGTCGGACATGATTGAAGTGACTTAGCAGTAGCAGCATTTGGGGCACTATTCCTTCCTTTATATCCAAATCAGACAGAACTTGAACTGGTAGCTAAAATTGTGCTGCATTTGTTATTATACTTCTATCAGGACTTAAGAAAAAGAATTGGATTCTAGACAAACCTCTGTCATTCATTCTCAAAATGACTTTGATCTACTTTCTTAATTTTTTTCTGAGTTATCATTAAATGGAAATCCTTACAGCAATTAGGTTTTGATCAGCTGCTATATCTAAGGCTCTAGGCTAGGTACTGGGGTCCCACGTGTGAGAGAGACAGATAAGAGCTTAGACTCTTATCAGGGAGTAAGACATGATTTAAGAGAGTACTGAACATTAACCATGATTATATATAGGTACAACTTCTGGTGCATACATTGAAAACCTGTGTTAAAGCAATGGTTGTTTTGTTTACAAGTTGCATGAGCTGATAAAAAACTGCTTCATCTTGTCTAGAAAAAGGGAAATAGCACATTAATTCAACAAATATTTATTGAAAATTTGTCTAGATAATGGTGATATAATATTGAATAAAGGAGATATGAGTACTGCATCCCTGGGCTTACATGCCATGATTGTCTTAGTGTTTATTTTGAGAACCATTTATGAAAATGTATATGAATGTCTATTTAAAATTATAAATACTTGTAATTATTAAATGACTTTTCAAGATATAAGATCATGTTCCCCAGGGTTTCATGACCTCTGTTTCATTTTTGTATTTCATTGTATATAGATACAATATGCTGTATCTATATTCCTGTTCAATTCTGTCCTTTGAACCCATGTGAGATAACAGCTCATTTACTTGTCAGGAAATAGAAATCAGCATTAACCCAGTCTTTTTCACAACCTCACAGTCGTGGTGTTTTCTGTCCACATTAGTGACCCTGAGTATTATCAGTTCAGATGGGTCTTCTGAACCTTGAGATGAATAGAGTCTGATACAAGTAGTTACAGTGAGTGCTCGTAAGTGCATTCTGTTTTTTACATTTGAGAATTAAAAAAAAAAAATCCTAGTCTATGTCTCTTACAAGTGGAAATTTTCTATTAAGTTGATGATTACAGAACAAAGACAGGGCCGGATGGGTGAAAGAAGTTGACAGTGATGATAGCAACCATCTCGAACCAGGGGGTGGAGACATGACCCTTCTCAGCTCCTTGTTGACATTAGTGGACAGTGAAGAGGCTTGCCCATCACAGACCTACACATGGTCTCATATTTCTCAACAGAGCACTCTAGGCAGACACCCCTAATTGAGCACCACATGCCTTAAAATACAGTTTTTAATCCCTGTTCTGTGCAAGACTCTAGTTTTGCAATTGAGGAGAAGTGAATTGTTTGTGATTGCCTATCAGTTGATGACTAGGAAAGCACTCAAACCCAATCCAGTGCCCTTTTAAAGTTTTTTCTATTTTCTTTTTCGCCAAAACACTTTGCTTTTTAGTCACAACAGACAACAGCTTTTATTAAACACACACACATACACACACAAACACAGGATGGTCCAATATCATAGCAATCTAGACACTGCTTCTTCAGCTTGTGTTCTCCCTACATCCAGCATGAATAACATCAAATCATAGATCACACATTTTAGAATGACAGAGCAATGGACAACTCCACCTGGGTCACAGAAATTAAGATGATTTACATGAATTTCTTGATACACAATTGAAGCTGATGCCATTGGTGGCTGCCTATAGTCCCTTGGTATTTTTGTGATGCTGGCCCAACTTCAACTGCCAGCACCCACAATTCTTCCCCTGAGGTCATTCCCTGGCTTGCAGAGCCTCTCTCTGTCCTTGTGAAGGGTGGGCAAGAAGTGTCAGGGCCCTAGTGCCCCTGGGGTGAGGCCTTAACCCCAGGAGGCACTAGGAGGGGTTGGTTCGGTACACCACCTCCGTTGTGCCTTGGATAGGATGACGAGGGTATGTCCTACGCTGACTCTCCTGTTTTCTAGCAGGATTAAGCTCTGGTTTCCAGCTGTGGTCATTACTTCCTTGCTAATACCCTTTCGATGGCTGCTTCCCTTGACTCCTTCCAGACTCACTTCCTCATCCCCTCACAGCTGTTTCCTGAGACCACTTCCCATGTGAACTACTGACACTCAGATCCTCGTCTACAGTCTGCTCCTACAGACCCCAAACCAGGACGGAAATACATCCACACAGCAAATTTACCACACGCCTACACAAGTTGGGCTTCCCTGGTGACTCAGATGATAAAGAATCTACCTGCCAGTGCAAGAGACCTGGTTTTGATCCCCGAGTCGGGAAGATCCCCTGGAGGGGGAAATGGCAATCCACTCCAGTATTCTTGCCTAGGAAATCCCATGGACAGAGGAGCCTGGTGGGCTACAGTCCATGGGGTCGCAAAGAGTCAGACATGACTGAGAGACTAACACTCACACACACACACACACACACACACACACACACACACACGTTAACTCCTGTTCTGAGGCTGGTCATATGGGAAACAATAAAACTGAAGTGTACTTACACGTTTCCCTACTTAGTAGTTCTCTCAACTTAAGAGAGGAAGCCAGAGAAGACTTAGCTTTAGACTCGTACTAAAAATTAAAGCATAATTAAAGAGTGGTGCACAACAAAAACTTAACGTTTGTATAGTAACAGATGTGTACAAAATTTTTGGCTGTGAGTATATTCAGTCATGTCCGACTCCTTGCAACCCCATGAACTGTCACTCACCAGGCTTCTCTGTCCATGAGGTTATCCTGGCAGAACTCTGGAGTGGGTTGCCGTTTCCTCCTCCAGGAGATCTTCCTAACCCAGGGATCAAACCTGCATCTCCTGTGGCTCCTGAATTACAGGCGGATTCTTTACCACTAAGCCACCTGGGAAGCCCTAAAAATTTTAGCTACCACACCTTAAAAGCAATCAAAGCCTGAAGAGGTCGGTTGGGTAGCTATTTCACTCTTACCATTTCACAGATGAGGAAATTGAGGCTTAGGGACATGATTTAGGGGATTAATTCTACAGGTAAGACTCTGGGCCAGCACCAAAGTTCACTGCAATATCTCTCCCACCTTTCTTGTCATTGTAGCCTCTCTAACGAGACCATGAGGACACTGCTGCATATAAAATGACTGCTTCCAGGAATCCCATCCTGCAACTGAATTATTGTTTCCTCACCTTCTTTTGAAGCAGGCAGGTTAGGTCACTTCTGGGAACAGTTGTTTCCATGGCCCATTGATTTGCTTTCACTGGGCATCTCTCTTCCTGGCAGAATAGTCTGTTGATGGTATTAGGCAGAAGCAGCTTATCATGCATTGTGCAATGCTGTGCGGTGCTTAGTCACTCAGTTGTGTCTGACGCTCTGCGACCCCATGGACTGTAGCCCACCAGGCTCCTCTGTCCCTAGGCAAGAATACTGGAGTGGGTTGCCATGCCCTCCCTCCAAGGGATCGTATCAACCCAGGGATACAACCTACATCTCGTGTATTTCCTGAATTTGCATGTGGATTCTTTACTGCTGAACCCCCTGGGAAGCCCCATCATGCATTACAGAAGTTTATAACTCTGGAGAAGTGACTGGAAAAAGGGGAGGGAAAATAGCTATCGCTTAAAATAAGAATCCCAGATGTTTAGTATTTGTGTATGTAGAGGGGAGGTTACTATGGAGATCAAGGACTGGCAGCATGGTTGGCATGATAGAGTGGAACAAGCCCAAGGCTGGAACAGGCCCCAACATCTCTCTCTCTGACCATCACAGTGACCACCATCTGTCAGCTATATCTAATCATGGGCCAATGCATGCACACTTGTGCCCTCCAGGTTCATTCCAGCCCATGGGTAAAGTTTAACCTGGATGGGAAATTGCCAGCCACTAAACCTCGCCATCTGGTACCAATCAGAAGTAAATGCTATTGGCCATATTCCTTGAATGCATTTCTCAAAGGATGACTAAAATTAAAAAATGAATACTGTAAGACATTGGGCTATCCAGCTACATTTATTATCAGACTCTTTGCGACCTCATGAATTGCAGCACGGCAGGCTGCCTCCCTATCCATTACCAACTCCCAGAGTTCACTCAAACTCACGTCCATCGAGTCAGTGATGCCATCCAGCCATCTCATCCTCAGTCGTCCCCTTCTCCTGCCCCCACTCCCTCCCAGCATCAGAGTCTTTTCCAATGAGTCAATTCTTCACATGAGGTGGCCAAAGTACTGGAGTTTCAGCTTTAGCATCATTCCTTCCAAAGAACACCCAGGACTGATCTCCCTTAGAATGGACTGGTTGGATCTCCTTGCAGTCCAAGGTACTCTCAAGACTCTTCTCCAGCACCACAGTTCAAAAGCATCAATCCTTTGACACTCAGCTTTCTTCACAGTCCAACTCTCACATCCATACATAACCACTGGAAAAACAATAACCTTGACTAGACAGACTTTTGTTGGCAAAGTAATGTTTCTGCTTTTGAATATGCTATCCAGGTTGATCATAACTTTCCTTCCAAGGAGTAAGCTTCTTTTAATTTCATGGCTGCAATCACCATCTGCAATGATTTTGGAGCCCCCAAAAATAAAGTCTGACACTGTTTCCAATGTTTCCCCATCTATTTGCGGTAGTGATGGGACCGGATGCCATGATCTTCATTTTCTGAATGTTGAGCTTTAAGCCAACTTTTTCACTCTCCACTTTCACTTTCATCAAGAGGCTTTTTAGTTCTTCACTTTCTGCCATAAGGGTGGTGTCATCTGCATATCTTAGGTTATTGATATTTCTCCCCGCAGTCTTGATTCCAGCTTGTGCTTCCTCCAGTCCAGCGTTTCTCATGATGTACTCTGCATGTAAGTTAAATAAGCAGGGTGACAATACACAGCCTTAACATACTCCTTTTCCTATTTGGAACCAATCTGTTGTTCCATGTCCAGTTCTAACTGTTGCTTCCTGACCTGCATATAGGTTTCTCAAGAGGCAGGTCAAGTGGTCTGGTATTCCCATCTCTTTCAGAATTTTCCACAGTTTATTGTGATCCACAATAAACTATTGTTTTGGAATAGTCAATAAAGCAGAAAGAGATGTTTTTTTTGGAACTCTCTTGTTTTTTCCATGATCCAGCGGATGTTGGCAGTTTGATCTCTGGTTCCTCTGCCTTTTCTAAAACCAGCTTGAACATTTGGAAGTTCACGGTTCACATATTGCTGAAGCCTGGCTTGGAGAATTTTGAGCATTACTTTATGTGAGATGTGTGTGTGAGATGAGTGCAATTGTGCAGTAGTTTGAGCATTCTTTTGCATTGCTTTTCTTTGGGATTGGAATAAAAACTGACCTTTTCCGGTCCTGTGGCCACTGCTGACTTTTCCAAATTTGCTGGCATATTGAGTGCAGCACTTTCACAGCATCATCTTTCAGGATTTGAAACAGCTCAACTGGAATTCCATCACTTCCACTAGCTTTGTTTGTAGTGATGCTTTCTAAGGCCCACTTGACTTCACATTCCAGGATGTCTGGCTCTAGTTGAGTGATCACACCATCATGATTATCTTGGTCATGAAGATCTTTTTTGTACAGTTCGTCAGTGTATTCTTGCCACTTATTCTTAATAGCTTCTGTTAGGTCCATACCATTTCTATCCTTTATTGAGCCCATCTTTGCATAAAATGTTCCCTTATTATCTCTAATTTTCTTGAAGAGATCTCTAGTCTTTCTCATTCTGTTGTTTTCTTCTATTTCTTTGCACTGATCGCTGAGGAAGGCTTTCTTATCTCTTCTTGCTATTCTTTGGAACTCTGCATTCAGATGCTTATATCTTTCCTTTTCTCCTTTGCTTTTTGCTCCTCTTCTTTTCACAACTATTTGTAAGGCCTCCCCAGACAGCCATTTTGCTTTTTTGCATTTCTTTTCCATGGGGATGGTCTTGATCCCTGTCTCCTGCACAATGTCATGAACCTTCATTCATAGTTCATCAGGCACTCTATCTATCAGATCTAGACCCTTAAATCTGTTTCTCACTTCTACTGTATAATCATAAGGGATTTGATTTAGGTCATACCTGAATGGTCTAGTGGTTTTCCCTACTTTCTTCAATTTAATTCTGAATTTGACAATAAGGAGCTCATGATCTGAGCCACAGTCAGCTCCTGGTCTTGTTTTTGCTGACTGTATAGAGCTTCTCCATCTTTGGCTGCAAAGAATATAATCAATCTGATTTTGGTGTTGACCATCTGGTGCTGTCCATGTGTAGAGTCTTCTCTTGTGTTGTTGGAAGAGGGTGTTTGCTATGACCGGTGCATTCTCTTGGCAAAACTCTATTAGCTTTTGCCCTGCTTCATTCTGTACTCCAAGGCCAGATTTGCCTGTTACTCCAGGTGTTTCTTGACTTCCTACTTTTGCATTCCAGTCCTCTATAATGAAAAGGACATCTTTTTTGGGTATTAGTTCTAAAAGGTCTTGTAGGTCTTCATAGAACAGTTCAACTTCAGCTTCTTCAGTGTTACTGGTTGGGGCATAGACTTGGATTACTGTGATATTGAATGGTTTGTCTTGGAAAAGAACAGAGATCATTCTGTCGTTTTTGAGATTGCATCCAAGTACTGGATTTCGGACTCTTTTGTTGACCATGATGGCTACTCCATTTCTTCTGAGGGATTCCTGCTTGCAGTAGTAGATATAATGGTCATCTGAGTTAAATTCACCCATTCCAGTCCATTTTAGTTCGCTGATTCCTAGAATGTCGACGTTCACTCTTGCCATCTCCAATTTGCCTTGATTCATGGACCTGACATTCCAGGTTCCTATGCAATATTGCTCTTTACAGCATCGGACCTTGCTTCTATCACCAGTCATATCCACAACTGGGTGTTTTTTTTTTGCTTTGGCTTCATCTCTTCATTCTTTCTGGGGTTACTTCTCCACTGATCTCCAGTAGCATATTGGGCACCTACTGACCTGGGGAGTTCCTCTTTCAGTATCCTATCATTTTGCCTTTTCATACTGTTCATGGGGTTCTCAAGGCAAGAATACTGAAGTGGTTTGCCATTCCCTTCTCCAGTGGACCACATTCTGTCAGACCTCTCCACCATGACCCATCTGTCTTGGGTGGCCCCCCAGGGCATGGCTTAGTTTCATTGAGTTAGACAAGGCTGTGGTTCGTGTGATTAGATTGACTAGTTTTCTGTGATTATGGTTTCAGTGTGTCTGCCCTCTGTTGCCCTCTCGCAACACCTACCATCTTACTTGGGTTTCTCTTACCTTGGACATGGGATATCTCTTCACAGCTGCTCCAGCAAAGTGCAGCTGCTGCTCCTTACCTTGGAGAAGGGGTATCTCCTCACTGCTGCCCCTCCTGACCTTGAACTTGGAGTAGCTCCTCTCAGCCCTCCTGTGCCTGTGCAGACACTCAACATTTATTATATTAATTCATAAAAGAAAATTCTGAGTGTAGGTCTATCTCTGTTTTATAGACAAGACAACCGAGGCTCCAAAACATGAAGCAATGTGATCTTGATCACATGACCCAGAAAGGAAACAGCTTGGACCCAAACCATGGCCTCTGGTTTTCTCTGGGAGTGCTTTAAGTATCTGCATTCTCGTCTTTCTCACCCTGCCAACCCAGTTCATAGAGGTCAGTTTCTTCTCCCCTGAATGATACCTCCATTGCCTTGCTATTTTTTCTCTTCTATGCATCTCACTTCCCCATTTGTACTGAGACCTTATCCCCAGGTGGCCCACTTAAAGGAGACATAGATACATAGGTTTCTATTAACACATGTTAATTTCCCAAATTCCAAACTCCTCTTAGTCCAATTCTGCACTTTCTTCTCTCTGCTTAGTTACTAGTTCACAGTATATTTCTCTCTACTGATGTGACACACTAAAATCAGCAGGCATGGCTTCTAACAAATATGAATCATTGGGTGCTATAGGTCTCTGCATCTTGGGACAGAGGGGTGTCTCGGTTGAATTCTTTTGTACGTTAAGGTATATCCATCCATCAGTATATACTTAGCATTTCCTGTGTAATGGACTGTCCCAAACAGAGGTGAAATTTACATGTGAAGAGGATTGGCAAAAGAATAAAGTGGGAATAGAAAAACCTGGGAAACATTTGACGTAAGATTTTAGGATTCAGTTTTCAGTAGGTGAAAAAGATAGTCATGTGATCCAGCAAGAGAAAGCACGATGGACAAACCTGAGGAGAATACAGACTCAGCGCAGACGGCAGAAGGTGTGGAAAGTTGGTATAAGACTATCCATTGCTCGAGAATGGATAAACACAGGAATCTCGTCCGAACATCCTATTGCACAGAAGAGTATGCTTGAGAGTCACTGGAATTTAGCACCTCATCCAAGGAACTCAAGACTGGCTCGTTTATTTTAGGGACATAATAAATAGTCCAACTTGTTTTTGCTGAATTGACTAGTTCATCCTTACAAGATGATTAACTTAAAATGATCTTAGTGTAATAGTTAAGATGACACATTGAAAATATTACAACTAATATAAGAAATTATGAGTGCCAATGAATACAAAAAAATATGGGCAGAAACAAATGAAAGAAAAAAGTGAAATTTAGGTGTTTCTGTGGCTGCCTTAGTTGGTAACACGGCTCATATAGTACACTGAGTTGTCAGAATTAGACCATACCTTTCTAATTAACCATTCCCCCAATCAATTTTCTGTGCATGAATTTTGAGTACAAAGCAAGTAGAGAATATTTATCAAAAAATCCAAAGAATTCCAAAGACTAATTTGTATGAAGTGGCCTTTCCTTTTTGAGCAACCAAAGTATTAATAAATGACCCTGCTACAGTTGTCCCACAGTCTCCATATCTTATACCATTTTACAGAGGGAAGGCTTCATTTTTTTGCATCAGGATAGCTTTGAGAATCTAGCAAAAGCTTTAGAGCCTGCGAGGAGACAGAATCCGGAAAAAATGCACTTAATTAATTACAAGCAATATACTTCATCTGAGTGCACATTTTTATGTACCCACAAAGCATAAACATTCCATATGGAATATTCCATTGACTTGGAATTTATAAACTTTGGTTAAAAACTATTTTACACATTACAAAATGAGTTCAAAAAATTCATGTGAAATTTACATTTCTGTGTAGCAATGAGAAAACAGAGGTATGAAGCATCTTTTCCTCGTTCACACAGCTGGTACTTGCTGGAGCCAAACATGGCTCAGGACTTTTGGTCAGGTTCCATGACATGATGGTATTATTGCCAGCATCTATGCAAAAACGCTGAGGGACAATGGCAGATAAGAATAAGGGGGATGCAGTGCAGAACACAGTTTATGTCTCACAGTAAATGAAGCTAGAGTCAAAGAGATGACAGGGCTTCTCTGAACTGCCTTTTCTAAAACTGGCAGGATGAGCTTTTGAGAGTGTAAATTGGGTACACGCAGAGAGCCAACAAGAGCACTGCATCCTGTGCAAGCTCACATCCCGGTGTTCTTCAAATATTCATTTGCCTCCCTGTGCAGAAGCATCAATTAACCATAAGTCAGCTTCACAATCCCACGCCACTGCTGTTCTTTTGGCTACAACTAGGTATCCCTCAATCAGGAGACAATCAATGAAAGATAAATTTGCCGGGCTTAATTGAATCTTCCATATTCAAGTCTGCCTTCTCCATTTGATAAGAAAAGAGATATTTAAAGAAGCTCATGTCTCCTGAATGTCAAAAGCTCTTAGCAGGGCTTGCAAAATTGTTCAGACAGTTAGTCCCTTTCCTCAGCCATGTATCTGCCTCTAACTCATATTCTGTTCCAGGTCTCCAGAATTGTAATGACCCAGGGCATATCTTATTCATCTCTGTACCCCTGAGTTCTAGGAAGAGAGATAGGCAATAAACAAGTAAATAAACAGATAATTTAATGGGCAGTGCTAAGTGTTCTGAGGTCAGGTGATAGCACTGAAATGGAGAATGGGGATTTATTTTTTATGGGACTTATGGGACTCTCTCCCTGGTGTTCTCACTGGAGTGAAGACCTGAGTGAAGAGAAAGACGTAGCCCTTGAACATCTGGAGGGGGATTATTCAAAACAGGAAGTAGCAAGTACACTTGCTAAAGACAGGCACGTGCTGGGCAGGCTTGATGAAAAGAGAAGACAGGGTGGCTGGTGTGTGATACACGGTGGGCTCTCAACAGACATGAAAAGAACTAGCACCTTAAACAACACCTGGGCATAGTAAACCTGCAGCAAATATTTGTTGTATGGATACATTTGTACCTCCCCTCAATCTAAATATGCCTCAGTTCAGTTCAGTCACTCAGTCGTGTCTGACTCTTTGCGACCCCATGAATTGCAGAACACCGGGCCTCCCTGCCCATCACCAAATCCCGGAGTTCACCCAAACTCACGTTCATTCGAGTTGGTGATGCCATCCAGCCATCTCATCCTCTGTCATCCCCTTTCCTCCGCCCCCAATCCCTCCCAGCATCAGGGTCTTTTCCAACTAAATATGCCTACATATCCGTAAGTGTTAGCTGTCTTCCCAATCCAGGAATCTTGTTAAATGTGCTTTGTAACAGGAGCTAAAGCATGGACCTACATATTTTACGTTCATTCTGCTTTTAAAATCCCATACTAAGTACATCAGGTGACTGTGATGATTCTCATTTTATAGACAAAGAACCTGTAGTGATGGAAAAGCTTATTCTCACCCACCATAAAAGCTGGGAGCTCAGATTTTGCTCATAAGCCCCTACTTCACCACCTACTACAAGGCAAAAGGACAAGAGCGTGGCAGAGGATAAGACGGTTAGATAGCATCACTGATTCAATGGACATGAACTTGGGCAAACTCTGGAAGATAAGATAGTGAAGGACTGGGAGGCCTGGTGTGCTGGAGTCCATGGGGTCGCAAAGAGTTGGACACAACTTAGTGACTGAATAAAAACAACACTGCCTTTCCAGGAGTCAGATGGAAGAATCCCTCTTGATGGTAGAGATTTTTAAAGAAGGTGGATTCAGTTAAGTATAATATGGATTGTGAAAAATTCTTAGCATATCAGTCAAAGTCTGGCAGGGAGTAGACATAACATTCAAAGGGGGGATTGAGTTCATTGAAAAGAGGGAGATAGAGGGATTGCTCCTGAAGTGGGCAAAGTGATGGGAACTGATGAGGGTCAGGGATGTGTCTGGACACTAGCACTGAGGAAAGCTGCTGAAACGGTCAGAGCCCAGGGAGACTCTTCAGGATGCAGTGATAGAGGCATCTACAGGAGAGAGGCCACCAGACAGGAGTTGGCCAGGGCAGCTGACTTGCCCTGCTTAGCTTGGGCCTTTCCCAATTTTCTATGGCAAGTCTGGAGAAACCTCTCAGTCTCGAGTAAGCCAGGGCTGAGTGAGTTTAGCTGTGACCTTATGCAGAGTAAGCCAGCGCTGAGTGAGCTTAGCTGTGATCTTACGCAGAGGACTGTAATCAGTGCTGACTACAGCCCAGCAGGGGTGAGAGCTGGCAGGGGTTACATTCTCCTATCCCCTCTTCTGCCCTTGATCCTCAGTCCATGACTTACAGTGGCCACACCCAATGGGAAGCTCAAATGCAAGAGAGTCCGGATGACTCAGTCTCTGAAGATCAGCTTGAGGGAGCATAGTGCAGGGCAGAGGAGGACTGAAAACGGTTATGTGAGGTGGAATGGAAAACACTTGTGCAGTAGGATACAGGCTACCTGTTGGGACTGAGAGACCCAGGAATCAGTAATTGCCTGTGTAAGACTGTAAGATGTTTATGCAAGACTCACTCCTTAGCATGATATTCATGGCTCTGTAACATCCTCGACCTGGTTTCCCAATTTGCCCAGTGTGTTACCTGTATATACTCATGCTACAGCCACCTGGCACTCCTATCCTTCACCACATCTACATGCATTGACTCCATGGCATTGCATAAAGAAAGCTGAGCACTGAAGAATTGATACTTTCAAGCTGTAGTGCTGGAAAAGACTCTCGAGAGTCCCTTGGACAGCTAGGAGATCAAACCAGTCAATCCTGTTGTTGTTCGTCGCTCAGCTGTGTCTCTCTCTTTGTGACCCCATGGACTGCAGCATGCCAGGCTTCTCTCTGTTCTTCACTACCTCTCTCAGAGTTTGCTCAAACTCATGTCCGTTGAGTCAGTGATGCCATCCAACTATCTTCTCCTCTGTCTTCCCCTTCCCCTCCTGCCTTCAGTCTTAAAGGAAATCAACTCTGAATATTCACTGGAAGGACTGATGCTTAAGCTGAAGCTTTATATTTTGGCCACCTGATGTGAAGAGCTGATTCATTGGAAAAGACCCTGATGCTGGGAAAAATTGAGGGCAGGAGGAGAAGGAAATGACAGAAGATGAGATGGTTAGACAGCATCATCAACTCAATGGATATGAGTCTGAACAAACTCTTGGAGACAGCAAAGGACAGGGAAGCCTGGTGTGCTGCAGTCCGTGGGGTTGCAAAGAGTCAGACATGACTGAGCAACTGAAAGACAACAAATGGCCTTGCTAATTCAACTATGCTGCTGTGACGTCTTCCTTACCTCTTCTCTGAGCAGCTTATTCATTTCAAAGAATGTAACCTAACCTCGCCACGTAATGATCTTTTCCCTCTAGCCTCCCACTGCAGTTTATACCTTGAAGACTCTCACTGCTTACTTGTCTTGTCATGCATCTCCTG
The DNA here is from genome assembly GCF_014754425.2 of Oryx dammah. NCBI lineage: Eukaryota > Metazoa > Chordata > Mammalia > Artiodactyla > Bovidae > Oryx > Oryx dammah. The sequence goes on along the minus strand of NW_024070203.1, from coordinate 18,716,994 downwards.
AGTATCTCTTGGAACTTTCCCTGCGATCACTCAGATGGGAAGACTCTATTCAACAGTGCCCGTATCTTATTTATTTTTGCACCTCAACCCAAACCTAGCATAATATGGTACATCATGTGTGCTCTCAATCAACTTTATTTCTGCATAGACCTGAACTGAAAAACAAAGCTTGGTAGAGGTCTGAAGTCATCACACGCACCACCAATGGCTTGAGCAATTTAATGAGAAGGGTAACACAGGTTGCCCTCAGGACCTCCTTACAGGTCTGCTCTTGTGAAACAAAATGCTCAACTGCAGGATGATTTTGGAGCCTGTTGTCTTCAAATTAAAACCCAATGTGGGGTTGAAGGACAAACATCTCACCAGCAGTGGGTACGTTTGTTACCTTTGTGGAATTGTTGCACGGTTCTTCCAGATAGAAAAGAGATTTATAGCATAATCAGCCAAAATGTATGTTGATAAATTAAGGAGAGGAAAATTTATGCTTCCATGATTTGTAATAAATAAGTAAGGATGTGTTTTAGATACATTAAGCCAAATGTCTTTGCCCTGTTCTAAACAGTGCAAGAGAACATAAGTTATTTATTATGCATTTAGTTAGCAGCTGCCCGCTGAACTTCTAATACTTCAGGTGCTGCCCTCAGGGGAGAGAGGGAAAAAAGAGATGGAGTGAGGAGAGAAGAATTTCAATCCTGGCATCTTACACCTGTGTGTCTGAACCTTGGCATTTTACTTGACCTCTCAGAGCCCTGTTTCCACGTCTATGAAGTTGGGATAATAATGAACCTCCTGCTTCTCAGGGCTTTGAGAATTAAATGTTGGAGACTCTAAAGTTGCATAAATATGACCTTGTAGTTAACAACTCAATGATTCTCCATCTCAAGTTCCCTCCAGTAAAATGAAGGCAGTGGTGCCAGCTCTGTTTAGATCATGGTGTGGATCACAGATTTAAGGAAATTATTGCATATGATGGGAACATATCTCAATGCAGAGGCACCAGGTTCCATCCTGGTCTTTGTGAACCAGTAGTCCAGCATGGGGAGAAGGCAATGGCAACCCACTCCAGTGTTCTTGCCTGGAGAATCCCAGGGATGGGGGAGCTTGGTGGGCTGCCGTCACTGGGGTCGCACAGAGTCAGACACGACTGAAGCGACTTAGCAGCAGCAGCAGCAGTCCAGCATGGACTTTAGAAGGAGCCCTATAGTTATATTGCCCACACTCTGGTCCTAAGTCCTTTTCTATTTGTATGAGTTTGTGTGGCTTGAGTACTTAGTCACTTAGTTGTGTCTGATCATTTTGCGACCCCGTGACTGTAGCTGGCCAGGCTCCTCTGTCCATGAGATTTCCCAGGCAAATTTATAGAGTGGATTTTCTTCTCCCAGGGATCTTCCCGACCCAGGGATTGAACACATTTCTTGTGTCTCCTACATTACAGGTAGATTCTTTATCTGCTAAGCCATCAGGGAAGCCCCTGTATGAGTTTAAATAAGCTATTTAATCCATCTTAGTCTATGATTCCTTATCTATAAAAAAAATGATAATGTTACCCCCTTCAAGAGGTTGCTGGTGGGTTTTAGCAGCACCATCTCTGCAGAGTGACTATCCCCATGCACGGTGCACAGGGCACCTTAATAAAGGTAAACTTTACAAACTGTTTTGTAGTGAATTCCCTAACTTCTGTGTGCCTTGGCATGCTGAGTATGATGATACTGCAAAACATCGTTGAAACAATCTATCTCATAGACCAGGCATTGCAAGATGTTCACCATTCTGGTAAAAGATGGTTTGGGAAACATTAGAACAGGGGTGAACCAGCCTTATCCAGCCATGGTGATTTCAAGGGTTCTTTACAAAATGTAATGCGACTAAAATATTTTCCTTTTACCGTTCAACATCTAATCACTCTGAAGAGGAAAGAAAAAAAAATGCATGGAAAAGAAATGTTCCCTGATATTGGCATCTAATTTGGATCAGCCCAGTGCCAAGGTTTTCTGAGATGTGTGGTAATCAGGAGCCCCTTGCTGCAGCCAGTATGCTTTTGTGCAGGGCACTTAGGCTTGTCCTAGGCCTGCTTCTCATTACATCATTTTCTCCTCCAGTACTTCTCTCCATAGGCTGCTGGGCAGGAAATAGACCCCAGGTAATTGGTCGCATTAAAACAGAACATCCAGATGCCTACTGAAAAGGAGATTTTAAAATTAGATTCTGCTGCAATTAGGAGGCTGTGTTCTCATTCTCTTCCTCAAGTCCCATTCCCATTCTAAGCAAAGTTTGTGTTCTGGAAACAAACACAAGAGACCCTGACCCTAACGGTCGCCATGTCAGTGGTGGAAGGGACTCTGGGCTAGGCTGGCATCTGCTGAGTCGAGCCTGCCTGTTGACGTCAGGGACGGCTTCCCTTCCTCTGCCCCTGTCCTTGCTCAGCTCTCTGACGTTTCTCTGACATCTCGGACATCTGCTGCCATGGGACCAGGGATAAGAGAAGGGTGGCAGGGAGGCTGCCCTGAAGCTCATCTGCGTCTCCATGGAAGTGATCCTGTTCACTGGTGTACGGGCAGCGATTTTGCCACCTTGATTCACTCATTACGCTCTTCTCTCTGCTTCAGTACATTTCTCCCCGAGGCCCCTGTCAGGGACACTGCTTCTCCTGAGATTAGAGCACCAGCGATTAGCCTTCGGGACTTGGGGCTCACCTTTCCTAATGATCATATAATGGCCGCTGGGCTGAGTCAAGCCACCTGACAGATAACGGTGTCAATTATGCAAAGCCAAAATCAGGCCTTCTTATTTGGAACCACGTCTCTTTAGTTCTCTTTATTAAGAAGTAGAGCCAGGCAATAGCAAGATAAATGCTGATTTTATACGCTCTTCTTAAATGTTTTTAGACTGGTTGGGATCCAAGGTCCAGCACAGCCATGCCATGCAATGAGGTAATAATACTAGTTTCCTCATTGATTACGTATTGATGGAATTGAACTAAATGTGCTACATACACAGCTTTTAGAATACCTTAAGAACATTAATGTTGTTAGTTATCCCCCTTGTTACTCATAACACGTAGAGGTTTTCTCACCTCCTTTGCTGCACAGTGACTTTGACCAAGTGCGGGGAGGCTTCTGAGGGAGGAGGACAGGGGATGATTGAAGGTGAGTTATTTGCTATTGATTTATTTGTTTTTTGTTTGTTTGTTTTCAGTAGTTCACTTCAGTGGCTCAGTCGTGTCCAACTCTTTCTGACCCCACGGACTGCAGCACGCCAGGCCTCCCTGTCCGTCACCAACTCCGGAGTTCACTCAAACTCATGTCCATTGAGTCTGTGATGCCATCCAACCATCTTATCCTCTGTCATCGCCTTCTCCTCCTGCCGTCAATCTTTCCCAGCATTGGGGTCTTTCCAAATGAGTCAGCTCTTCGCATCAGGTGGCCAAAATACTTGAGTTTCAGCTACAGCATCAGTCCTTGCAATGAACATTCAAGACTGATTTCCTTTAGGATGGACTGGTTGGATCTCCTTGCAGTCCAAGGGACTCTCAAGAGTCTTCTCCAACACCACAGTTCAAAATCATCAATTCTTTGGTACTCAGCTTTGTTTATAGTCCAACTCTAACATCCATACATGCCTACAGCAAAATGCATAGCTTTGACTAGACAGACTTTTGTTGGCAAAATGTCTCTGCTTTTTAATATACTGTCTAGGTTGGTCATAACTTTTCTTCCAAGGAGGAAGCGTCTTTTAATTTCGTGGCTACAGTCACTATCTTCAGCGATTTTGTAGCCCAAAACAATAAAGTTAATCACTATTTCCACTGCTTCCCTATCTATCTGCCATGGAGTGATGGGACCAGATGCCATGATCTTAGTTTTCTGAATGTTGAGTTTTAAGCCAAATTTTTCATTCTCTTCTTTCACTTTCATCAAGAGGTTCTTTAGTTCTCCTTTGCTTCCTGCCACAAGGGTAATGTCATCTGCATACCTGAGGTTATTGATATTTCTCCCGGCAATTTTGATTCCAGCTTGTGCTTCTTCCAGCCCAGCATTTCTCATGATGTACTCTGAATATAAGTTAAATAAGCAGGATGACAATATACAGCCTTGACATACTCCTTTCCCTGCTTGGAACCAGTCTGTTGTTCCATGTCCAGTTCTAACTGTTGCTTCCTGACCTGCATACGGATTTCTCAAGATACAGGTCATGTGGTCTGGTATTCCCATCTCTTTAAGAATTTCCCACAGTTTGTTGTGATCCACACAGTCAAAGCCTTTGGCATAGTCAATAAAGTGGAAATAGATATTTTTTCTAGAACTCTCTGTCTTTTTTGATGATCCAACGGGTGTTGGCAATTTGATCTCTGATTCCTCTGCCTTTTCAGAGACCCTACAGAGACTGAGACAAAGCTGTGTTTGATCACAGCTCCTGTGGGGGTACCGGTCAGCAGCGGATTGTCGCAGGGGCAGGGGCTCTGGGTGCAGCAGACTTGGGTATGGCATAAGCCCTCTTGGAGGAGGGCGCCATTAACCGCACCATAGAGCTGCCAGAATTTACACAGGAGTAGGAAACAGACTCTTGTCGGGCACAGACAGAACTTTGTGTGCACCACAACTCAGTAGAAAGGAGCAGTGACCCCACAAAAGACTGACCTAGACTTGCCTGGGAGTGTCCAGGAGTCTCCAGTGAAGGCGTGGTGGCCTGCTGCAGTGTTCGGTGCAGTGAGTCTAGCAGTGCATGCACGGGACCTTTTGAAGGAAGAGGCCATTTTATCTTCATTACCTCCACCATAGTTTCAGTTCAGTTCAGTTCACTCGCTCAGTCGTGTCCGACTCTTTGTGACCCCGTGATACGCAGCAGGCCAGGCCTCCCTGTCCATCACCAACTCACGGAGTTCACTCAGATTCACATCCATCAAGTCAGTGATGCCATCCAGCCATCTCATCCTCTGTCGTCCCCTTCTCCTCCTGCCCCCAATCCCTCCCAACATCAGAGTCTTTTCCAATGAGTCAACTCTTCGCATGAGGTGGCCAAAGTACTGGAGCTTCAGCTTTAGCATTCATTCCTTCCAAAGAAATCCCAGGGCTGATCTCCTTCAGAATGGACTGGGTGGATCTCCTTGCAGTCCAAGGGACTCTCAAGAGTCTTCTCCAACACCACAGTTCAAAAGCATCAATTCTTCGGTGCTCAGCCTTCTTCACAGCCCAACTGTCACATCTATACATGACTACTGGGAAAACCATAGCCTTGACTAGACAGACCTTAGTCGGCAAAGTAATGTCTCTGCTTTTGAGTATACTATCTAGGTTGGTGATAACTTTCCTTCCAACAAGTAAACATCTTTTAATTTCATGGCTGCAAAATGGTGACCCATTCCAGTGTTCTTGCCTGGAGAATCCCAGGGACGGGGGAGCCTGGTGGGCTACCGTCTATGGGGTCACAGAGTTGGACACGACTGAAGCGACTTAGCAGCAGCAGTAGCAATCACCATCTGCAGTGATTCTGGAGCCGTTTGGCTCCAGGTAAATAACAGGGAGGGAACACAGCTCCACCCATTAAAAGAAAATTGGATTAAAGATTTACTGAGCATGACCCCACCCATCAGAACAAGAACCAGTTTTCCTCTCAGTCAGTCTCTCCTGTCAGGAAGCTTCCGTAAGCTTCTTATCCTTCTCCATCAGAGGGCAGCCAGACTGAAAACCACAATCACAGACAACTAACCAATCTGATCACATGGACCACAGCCTTGTCTAACTCAATGAAACTATGAGCCAGGCCATATAGGGCCAACCAAGACGGATGGGTCATGGTGGAGACTTCTGAGCAAAAGGGGCCCACTGGATAAGGGAATGGCAAACCACTTCCGTGTTCTTGCCTTGAGAACCCCATGAACTTGTTTTCAGAGACAGAGCTTAGTCAGAATGGAGGCAGGTGACTTAGCATTTTCCGTCATGCATCTGGAGGGCTATTAGGGGCTTTCCCATAAACCCGGAGCACCGGCACAGTGATGGGGTTTGCAGACACAGTGAGCTGAGCCGGTCCCTCTCACACCTCCACCTCCTGCTTTAGTTCACTCACACCTTCACTTCTGCTTCTGAGCTGCAGACTCCCAGGGCTCGGGAATGTTTTAGGAACTGGTCACAGTTCTGAACAACCAGACAGCCTATGAGCCCCAAGATCTGAGTTTTGTCATAGATTTCCGTGGCTCCCCACTTTCCATCACCTGCTTACACTTGGCAGCTTTTGTGGGTAGAACAGTGAATTTTAAATGAATGAATAGGATATTCTATACATTGTCCTTGGCAGTGATGAGGTTTTCTCTGTCCTTAGGTGCAGGTTGCCTGGGTAAAGGCAAGGATACTGTACTTCTAACTTGCCTGCAATATTTGGGTGGAATTTGCTTTTGTGGGCTCTAATTTCATGATGGATTCTGACTCCTGCACATTGAACTCACTTTAATTATGATTTTTAGTTTTGCTCAGCTGGGAAGGGGTTTCTCTGCTGCAGAGGTCTGACCAGGACTCTAGCTGGTTTCTTGTTTGTTTTTTAAATTAGTTTGTATTGGAGTATGGATGATGTGCAGTGTTGTGTTATATTCTGCTGCACAGTGAAGTGAATCGGTTATACATAGACATATACATCCACTCTTTTTTAGACTCTCTTCCCATATATGTCCCTACAGAGTATTGAGTAGAGCTCTCTGTGCTATACGGTAGGTCCTTATTAGTCATCTATTTTATATAGCCTATATAGTGTGTGCATGTCAGTCTCACTGTTTCAGCCCATGGTTCTTGGTAATTAGTTCCTAATATTCCTTTGCTCTGGTCTATCAGTTTTCACACATTTAGTGCCACATTTAGGAGTGGTAAACAGAATGCTTTTTTTTTTTTTTTGGTCACTGCTTCAGCCTTCCTCACTTCTTCACCTTAGTTACTAAATATCCCAGAGAGGAACAAAATTTGCCACCCCCAAATATCTCCTGGGCATGCAGATTATTTCGAGCTGAAAATGATCCAGACCCAAAAGACAGAAAGAATTTTTGACCCTCTTCCCTACTGGGATCTTCCCTAGTGACTCAGATGGTAAAAAAAAAAAAAAAAAAAAACTGCCTATAATGCAGGTTGATCCCTGTGTTGGGAAGATCCCCTGGAAGAGGGAATGGCAACTCACTACAGTATTGTTGCCTCCTTGGGGTTGCAAAGACTGAACGACTGTTCCAGGAAGGGTGCTGTCACCAGAGGCAACACCTGCGTGACCTACGTTTAGATAGGGAAAGTCAAAGTCAAAGTCAAAGTCAAAGTCAAAGTCGCTCAGTTGTGTCCGACTCTTTGAGAGTCCATAGACTATACAGTCCATGAAATTTTCCAGGCCAGAATACTGGAGTGGGTAGCCTTTCCCTTCTCCAGGGGATCTTCCCAAACCAGGTACTGAACTGAGGTCTCCCACATTGCAGGCGGATTCTTTATCAGCTGAGCCACCAGGGAAGCCCAAGAAAGAGGGTGGGTAGCCTATCTCTTCTACAGCAGATCTTTCCAACTCAGGTACCAAACCGGGATCTCCTGCATTGCAGGCAGATTTCTTTACCAACTGAGCTTTCAGGGAAGCCCTGTAAACAGGGAGGAACCTAGCAAATTGTCTTTTGTTAAAATTCCTCTCAGTGTCCATTGTCTCAGCCCAGCCCAGCAAGCATTTATTTACCAATCATTTTCTTTTTCATCTCCATGTCAATTGCCTTCCTGCTCTGTGAAGTCCCCAACCATCACCCCCAATATTCTCTTTTGTCTTTAGCTGAAGATGGTATTTAACGTGAAGCTTTTGGCCATTTGGTGAGCTACTGTTTTCCTGGGTCTCCCCCAGGTATGTGTTATTGAGCCTCTGTTTTGTTTTCTCCTAGTAATCTGTTTCATGCCAATTTCATAGACCAGCCAGAAGAACCTAAAAGGGTGGAGGAAAATTTCTTCCTCCTTGACAACCCCTTCGGGCACCGTTGCATCCCTGCGGTTCCTGGAGTCTTTTGGTTCTGAAACAGTGGCTTATATGCCAGTTCCCCCACCCCCACCAGGCTTCTCAAAGAGCCCACGACCCGGCTGGACAGAGAATTAGGACAATTTCTGTCTCCGATGACTATTCTGAAGAAAACCCCCTGCTCACTGCTGATGCCTGGTCTTGGTTTCATTGTGATATTCTGCATGAAGTCTGGAGACCCATTGCGGGATAGAAGGGAACTGTTGAAAAGAAAGCAGGGGTAAGAGACAGAGGAGATGAGAGGATGCTACGGAGCTCTCTTGAAAATGGAGGGAAGGGGCCATGAGCCAAAGAATGAATGAACCAGGGAGCCTCTACAAGCTGGAAAAGGCAGGAAACAATCCTCCCCAAGGGCTTCCAGAATGACACAGCCCTGCTGACATGAGTTCAGCCCAGTGAAACCAAGTTTGGATTCCTGACCTCCAGGACTGTGTAATTACAGCTCTGTGCTGCTTTGATAATTGGTTCATGGTAATTTGTTTCAGGAGTAATAGAAAACCAATGAATTTGTCCCAAACCTTTTTTTTTTTTCCTGTAAAGGTTTTCATTATGTATACATTTTGTTATTTCCCACCATAAGGTGCAGAAGGCAAAGCACACTTCAGTGGTGACCTCATTACCATCCTACAATCCTGGGGTGATAAAGTTTTAAGCTCTTTCTCCCCTTACCTTTCCTTTTTTCTTCCTTGGGTCAGTTTCAAGGCTGACCTATCCACTCACCGATCCTTAGCTCTTCTCTATAAGGAAAGCTTATTCTGCATTAGTTGAGATAAATTCAGTGTCTACAACCCAGGTTAAATGGGATAACCTGGAAAAATGCTAATACTATTCCATATTCCCTCTTAAGAACGAAGCCATCATTGACTTTCTTGTTCTCTTTAGAAATATAGTTCAATATTATTTTGCCTTTTCTGGCTTCTCCCATTCAGGGTCTTTATTGGTTTGTCTTCTTTTTCCTTCCTTAAAAATCAATGTGTTTTACAGCTGGGAAAATTCTAGTTTTTTACACAGTTCTGCTCTTCATACCAATGAAAGGCAACTCTATTCTTTCAGCGTTGCGGGTCAGAAACTTCTGAGATACCCTTGACATTTTTTTTTTTTCTTTTTAATAATCCACATCCAATCCTTGAGTAAATCCTGTTGACTTGGCTTGGCTTTCATATTTACCCACATCTGACCTATTTCTGACTCCTCTGCTACTACTAGGGTCCAAGCCAGCCTTTGTCTCTTACAAGAATCATTGCGGCTACTTTCTACCTGCTCTTCCTGCATCTACACTTGTGTACAGCGCTATCGTGAACCAGTGGGCTAGAGGATCCTTTCAAATGTGAGTCCACTTCAGGCCCCAACTCAGCCCTCTCACCCCTCACCTCACTCAGAACTAAGCCACATCCTCAGAGGGGCATCCACTGCCCTGGCCATCGGGGCTTTTTCCACTTTGCTGACTCATCTTTTACTGCCCTCCTGCTTGCTCTGCGGTGTCCACAGAGACTTCTTCTTCATCCTAGAGCAAATGAGACATGCTTCTGTGTCAGGGGGCTCATACTGTCATTTCATCTTCTTTCAGATGTCCATGTGGTCCACTGCCTCACTTCTGCTGCTGCTGCTGCTAAGTCGCTTCAGTCATGTCTGACTCTGTGCGACCCCATAGACGGCAGCCTGCCAGGCTCCCCTGTCCCTGGGATTCTCCAGGCAAGAATACTGGAGTGGGTTGCCATTTCCTTGTCCAACGAATGAAAGTGAAAAGTGAAAGTGAAGTCACTCAGTCGTATCCGACTCTTGGCGACCCCATGGACTGCAGCCCACCAGGCTCCTCCAGCCATGGGCTTTTCCAGGCAAGAGTACTGGAGTGGGGTGCCATTGCCTTCTCTGTGCAAATATCTTCACTTACGCCTACACTGATCAACACGTTCAAAGTTTCAACCTCTATATGATATCATCATATGATGAATCTAAAAATTAATACATATGAACATATATGCAAAGCAGAAACAGACTCGCAGATACAGAGGACAAACAAGTGGTAACCAGTGGGGAGCAGGAAGTGGGGAGGGGTACCTTAGGGATACGGGATTAAGAAATACAAACCAGTGTCTATGAAATAGATGAGTAACAAGGATTATTGTACAGCCAAGGGATTACAGCCATGATCTTATAATAATTTTTAGTGGAATATAATCTAAAAAGATACTAAATCACTATGCTGTGCACATGAAACTAATATTGTAAGTATACCATGCGTTAATTTAAAAATAAATAAAATTTCAACCTCTTACTTAAGTGGCACTTACTTAATTCTAAACAGTCCATGTAACTCACTCTCTTATCACATTCATCCTCAGAATGCCCCACATAGCTCGGTGACAGCAAGAAGTTTTACCTACTTCTATTTCACAATTTTTTAGTGTTTAAAACAGTGCCTAGCATACAGTAAAGGCATATATATACATATATGCATAGTTATATATATGCACACACACTCTTTCCTTTCATATGTTTTCTTTGGGCAATACTGTCCAGTTCTATATATATTGAACTTTTCCTGATCTATATACTGTTCCATCTATATATTGAATTTTCCTGATCTCTCTCAATATGGCCTTAAATAAAGGAATGACACCACCATTTACCCAGTTGCCCAAATCAGAAATCAGGAGTTTTCATCTATTTCATTCAGCCTGTAAATGCTCACTGCATCCCTCTGTTAAACCAGGAACAGTGTTATCAATCATAGAAAACTTTGCAACAAAAAAATAATTCTTGCTTTCATGAGCTTATGAGCAAGTGGTGGACAGCTGATTAGAAAGGACAGGCCCACTCAGTGGAGACAATATTTACTTTACATCCTTCCAGTTTCCATGTGTGAAAGGGGCTTTTGCCAAAAGACTAAAAGATGAGTGATAATGACAGTAAGATAATATACCTAACAATATTAGCAAAGAACTCATATTGCACTGACCACGTGTCAGACTATTATATCTAGTGCATATTTTGTTTCACTGAGTTCTTATGAGATGGGCGGTATTTTTGTCCCCATTTCACCAATGTGCATGTTAAAGAATCAAGAGGTTACAGGGTTTGTTCAAGACACAGAGCAAGTTAAGTGCTGGAGCAGGATCTGAACCCAGACAGCCTGGTCCAAGGGTCCAACTCTTCACTGCTGTAAGAACGTTCCATGCTCCTCCTCCCATCAGTCCTTTGGGAAATGAAATCAGGCATTTGACGCTCAGAATGTTCTACTCCCCGTAAAGGCTCAGGTTTCTGGTACTATCCCTCATCAGTTCTCTTCCCTCAGCTCCATGGGAAGACACTGACTTGCAGTTACTAGTTTTAATTTGCTCTATCAGCTTTCCAGTGCCTGGGCAGCCAGTCATGTGTCCTTGGTCCTCTCTGTTTGAGACACTTAACTGGTTTTATTCTCCTGATTGAACTCTGATCGAGGTTCATTCATGTCTCTGTTCTCACAATAACTCTACCCTCTGTGCACAATTACCCCCACTTTATACTTTGGAAAACCGGGGTTCAGATAAACTATTCCACGCAGTTTTTCAAGGTCATAGGCTCAATCCCCAGGACTGTCTACTTTCAATACCTGTAGTAATTTTGTGGGTATGATGATTGGCGTCTTCAAATTAAACATTCAAGGACTTACCAACTCAAAGTTGGGCATCTCACTTAAATTGTCTTCTTCAAAGCTCTATGGTTATCCCCCAAATATTTCAACATTCCTCAGCATTTTCTTTTTAATTTCACCAGTGATATCTTCAGTCTTCCAAACTTTGAAAGAGTATGTGTAGTTAAGAAAAAGTTGATAGAGCTCGATCTTGAGAATAAAATGATCTCATTATACTTGAAAACATCATGGGAATTAAACACATAACTACAAAATGATGAAACTATACTTCCTATGAGATGCAGGAGTTGGCTCTGAATTCATTAACTGAAATCCAGTTAAGTAGCTAATGTTGCAAGAAGCAATAGGGTAGAAACCCTGGATCTTTTAGGATACAGTTCCTAAAAAGATGACAGTCCATTGTGGTTTGAGTGAAATAGTCTTTATCAGAAAATAATTTGAAGGAACAAAATGAGTGTTACTGTACGTTTGTTAAATACTGGTGTCACTCTGTTTATATAACAGATGTTTCTCAGGGGTTGTAGGTAAGAATGGGAAGGAGGGTGAACTTGTGTTGGGTTCAGGCACAAGTTCCCAGGTTGCTAGAGACGGGAAATGCTGGAAAACCAGGAAACATGCAATTAAATTGTACATTAGAGAATCATTTTCCTTCCATTCCGCCTGTCAGTCCTTAGCAGCCATGGTTCACTCCCACAATCTTATTTTATTAAAATATCACTCTTCACCCACTTTTCAGGAATTGTGTACTCCAATTTATCTTTCTGAAGGATGTAAATTAAAAGGCAAACAGAAAGTGTGTTTGGCTTGGCTGAGTAGGAAAAAAGATACAGCTTTGCTAGTCACAAAGCCTGGGGAATGTTTGGGTGCCAACCCACCTTGTCTTTTCAAAAGCTTCAGAAACACAGTGTCTATTTCAGTGCTGCTGAAAATGTAGCATCTTTATTCAGCGGAGACACAGCTTGTGGAGAGAAGAGAGGCGAACCAGCAGATGAATAGGATGTGAAGAGACAGCAGAAGGAAGAACCATTCTGGTTTCTTGGGAAGTGTCTTATTACAGCCAAGTGGGAGGGATGATGAGAATAGAAACAGCATTGAGAAGCAAAGAAAGATACAAAGAGAAATTGTTGGTGACTTTGAAAGAAAAGTTTCCAATATCCAGAATAATCATGCTCAGAAAATTGGATATTAAAGTAAGTGGGAGAAGGGTCAGATGCAGAGGCAATATATTGGATAAGATAGTTCATTTTTCTGATTTTACTTTATATTCTTTTGGACACACCCTGTGGCCTGTGGGATCTCAGTTCCCTGACCAGGGATTGAACCTGGGCCCAGGAAGTGAAAGCTCAGATGGTAAAGAATCTGCCTGCAATACAGGAGACCTGGATTCTATCCCCGGGTCAGGAAGATCCCCTGGAGAAATGAATGGCAATGCACTCTAGTATTTTTGTCTGGAGAATCCCATAGACAGAGGAGCCTGGTGGGCTACTGTCCATGGGGTCACAAAGAGTCAGACATGACTGAGTGACTGACACACTTAGACTAACCACTGGACCCCCAGAGAGTTCCCTTATTTTTCTGGTCTTAGGGTGGGAAGTCAGGCTGTTTTGTGGGAAGGTGCTGATGGAAGCAGAGGACATTTGAAGCTTATTCTAGAAGGTGTACTAGGGAAACACAGCCTAGGTTCCCACATTTGAAAGACTCAGTATGGACACAAGTCTGAGAAACAGGAAGCAGATTGGGCTAAGGATCACACTCTTTATCTTACCACTGACCATGTGATACCAGGTCAGGCTGTTACATACACAGGTCTTCCAGGCCTTCTCCTCAGTCTGGCTGCAGGGCAACTTCACCAGTTATTCATGGACCACACCAACCATGACTGGCCAATACCAGAGACATCATGATTTTAGTCTGTATATTTCTCCTGTTTGGTACATTTTCTGGGACAACAGAACAGCTCACCCAAGAAGTGTTAAAAAGAAATTGAATTATTCCTATTCTGTGCCCCTGATCCCATGTCATATTGTGAAATAATTAAAAATGTACATTAGGTCTTCCTGCCTGGCTTCTGAGATGCTCTGGAGTGATAAAGGTGAAAGAAGTGTCTTTTGTTATCTGTAACAACCCCTTTCATCCACGTCTGAGTTTACGTTAGTGAGGTGACTTTTAGAAAGCACCCAAAGATGAGGGGTTGGTTACCAGGTGAGGAATCAACCACTTGATTATAGATGATTAGAAGCTTGGGACTTTCAGGGCCATCCCCCACTCCCCCGCCACCCAAGGAAGGGAGGTGGGCCAGGGGTTGAATTATTCATCAACGATTAACACTTAAATCAACTGGGCTGGGTAAAGAAGCCTCCATAAGAACCCTTACCAAGGCACCTGGAGAGCTTCTGAGTTGGTGAACACATCAAGGTTTCAGGAGAGGACGTATCTGGGGAGGACACAGGATCTCTGTGCCCCTGCCCACAACCTTGCCCTGTACATCTCTCTCATGTGGCTGTTCCTGAGTTGTTGCGGCTATTGTTCAGTCACCAAGTCCTGTGTGATGCTTCACATCTCCATGGGCTGCAGCATACCAGGCTTCCCTGTCCCTCACCATCTCCCAGAGTTTGCCCAAGTTCATGTCCATTGAATCGGAGATGCCACCCAACCATCTCATCTTCTGTTGCCCTCTTTTCCTTCTGCCTTCAATATTTCCCAGCATCAGGGTCTTTTCCTGAGTTGTAACCTTTGTAACAAATCAGTATGTGCTCAGTTGCTTAGTTGTGTCTGACTGTATGTGACCACATGGACTGTAGCCCATCAAGCTTCTCAGTCCAAGGGGTTTTTCAGGCAAGAATTCTGGAGTGGGTTGCCACTTCCTACTCTGGAGGAATCTTCCCGGACTGGGGATTGAACCTATGTCTTTTGTATCTCCTGCACTGGCAGGAGGGTTCTTTACCACTGTGCCACCTGGAAATTTGTCAGTAATACCAAGTAAAGTATTTCCTTGGCTTTTGTGAGCCATTCTGGTAAACCATCAACCTTGGGGTGGGGGAGAAGACTATAGGAACCCCCAAATTATAGCCTATCAGCCAGGAGCACTGGTGACCTCCTAGATGTACGATCATCCATCTGAAGTGAGGAACAGTTCCACGGGGCCAAGCTGTTAACTTCTGGGGTCTGTGCTAACTCTGCACAGTTAATGTCAGAACTGTTTCAAGGGAGGGGAAAAAATCCCACACATTTGATGTGAGAGGAAGAAAACCAGTGTTTGATTTTACTGGGTAAGCCCTCCTTCACTGAGAAGTCAGAGTGAATGGAGAACAACTTCCTTTTGATCATCTCAAAGGCATACCCAGATCCCCTGAGAGCAAGGCTCCTCGGAGGAAGAGCAGGCAAGTTTGGCCAGGCACCCAGTGATCTGACAGTTACAATAGCTCCGTTGTGCTAATGGGCTTCTCTTAATGCAGAGAGATCAACTTTGCAATTTGCTCAACAGCCCTAGGCCAGCTTTGCAAAGGCCTTATTGCTCCCACTCAGGCCATGCTGACTGCAAGTCAGAGCCAGGGAGCAGGGCCAGTGTGCCTGTGTGAATAACCTTCCGGGGCCCCTGCACTCCAATTATTTACTGAGGCAGCTCCCTGAGCCTGGATAATTGCTGATAGAAAGCATCGATGCTGATAATTAGAACTGGCCAAGAGGCAAATGTGGCCTCTGAGAGTGACCATATTGGCCCTGGTGCTCATTTAAGGGAAATTCCGCTGTGTCTCTATTGCCGGGCACAGTTTTCCTGTCTGAGTGTATGCGTAACTGCCCTTATGACTCCTGTTTTCTCATCCACCTCCCCGTGAATAGACAACTCCTAGAGCTGCACTCTCTCCCTCTCTCATGCGCTTTATTCTCTGAAGAAGGTTCTGTACTCTTTCCCCTACATTCCTCAGAAGAATCAGTTGTCATGTCAGTAGAGAGGGCTTTGAAGTCAGACTGAAATGGGCTTGGAGCCCAGCTTTCCACTTCCAAGCTGTGTGGTGTAGAGAGCCACTTCCTCTCCTGTGTGCATGCTCAGGCATTCAGTTATGGCCGATTCTTTTGCGACCTCCCTGGACTCCCATGACGCTCCTCCATTCATGAGGATATCCCAGCAAGAATACTGAATGGGTTGCCATTTCCTCCTCCAGGGGATCTTCCAGACCCAGGGATCGAACCCACGTCTCCTGCATTGGGAGGCAGATTCATTACCACTGAGCCACCGGGGAAGTCCTTACTTCACGTCACTTCACTGTGCCTTAACTTTGCCATCTGTAAAATGGGGTAAGGATAGACTCCTTAACTAGTAATAATAAGGTTTTGTGAGGATTAGCTGCGTTAATGCAGGCCAAGTGTCTAGAACAATGCCTAACACTTAGTTCAGTTCAGTTCAGTTCAGTCGCTCAGTCGTGTCCGACTCTTTGTGACCCCATGAATCGCAGCACGCCAGGCCTCCCTGTCCAACACCAACTCCCGGAGTTCACTCAAACTCACGTCCATCGAGTCAGTGATGCCATCCAGCCATCTCATCCTCTGTCATCCCCTTCTCCTACTGCCCCCAATCCCTCCGAGCATCAGAGTCTTTTCCAATGAGTCAACTCTTTGCATGAGGTGGCCAAAGTACTGGAGTTTCAGCTTTAGCATCAGTCCTTCCAACGAACCTCAGGACTGATCTCCTTTAGAATGAACCGGTTAGATCTTCTTGCAGTCCAAGGGCCTCTCAAGAGTCTTCTCCAACACCACAGTTCAAAAGCATCAATTTTCAGCACTCAGCCTTCTTCACAGTCCAACTCTCACATCCATACATGACCACAGGAAAAACCATAGCCTTGACTAGATGGACCTTTGCTGGCAAAGTAATGTCTCTGTTTTTGAATATGCTATCTAGGTTGGTCGTAACTTTTCTTTCAAGTAGTAAGCGTCTTTTAATTTCATGGCTGCAGTCACCATCTACAGTGATTTTGGAGCCCCCCAAAATAAAGTCTGACACTGTTTTCACTGTTTCCCCATCTATTTCCCATGAAGTGATGGGACCGGATGCCATGATCTTCGTTTTCTGAATGTTGAGCTTTAAGCCAACTTTTTCACTCTCCACTTTCACTTTCATCAAGAGGCTTTTTAGTTCCTATTCACTTTCTGCCATAAGGGTGGTGTCATCTGCATATCTGAGGTTATTGATATTTCTCCCGGCAATCTTGATTCCAGCTTGTGTTTCTTCCAGTCCAGCGTTTCTCATGATGTACTCTGCATAGAAGTTAAATAAGCAGGGTGACAATATACAGCCTTGATGTACTCCTTTTCCTATTTGGAACCAGTCTGTTGTTCCATGTCCAGTTCTAACTGTTGCTTCCTAACCTGCATACAGGTTTCTCAAGGGGTAGGTCAGGTGGTCTGGTATTCCCATCTCTTTCAGAATTTTCCACAATTTATTGTGATCCACACAGTCAAAGGCTTTGGCATAGTCAATAAAGCAGAAATAGATGTTTTTCTAGAACTCTCTTGCTTTTTCCATGATCCAGAGGATGTTGGCAACTTGATCTCTGGTTCCTCTGCCTTTTCTAAAACCAGCTTGAACATCGGGGAGTTCAAGGTTCATGTATTGCTGAAGCCTGGCTTGGAAAATTCTGAGCATTACTTTACTAGCATGTAAGATGAGTGCAATTGTGTGGTAGTTTGAGCATTCTTTGGCATTGCCTTTCTTTGGGATTGGAATGAAAACCGACCTTTTCCAGTCCTGTGGCCACTGCTGAGTTTTCCAAATTTGCTGGCATATTGAGTGCAGCACTTTCACAGCATCATCTTTCAGGATTTGAAACAGCTCAACTGGAATTCCATCACCTCCACTAGCTTTGTTCATAGTGATGCTTTCTAAGGCCCACTTGACTTCACATTCCAAGATGTCTGGCTCTAGATGAGTGATCACACCATCTTGGTCATGAAGATCTTTTTTGTACAGTTCTTCTGTGTATTCTTGCCACCTCTTCTTACCCTCTTGTTCTTCTGTTAGGTCCATACCATTTTTGTCCTTTATCGAGCCCATCTTTGCATGAAATTTTCCCTTGGTATCTCTAATTTTTTTGTAGAGATTTCTAGTCTTTCCCATTCTGTTGTTTTCCTCTATTTCTTTGCATTGATCACTGAGGAAGGCTTTCTTATCTCTTCTTGCTATTCTCTGGAACTCTGCATTCAGATGCTTATATCTTTCCTTTTCTCCTTTGCTTTTTGCCTCTCTTCTTTTCACAGCTATTTGTAAGGCCTCCCCAGACAGCCATTTTGCTGTTTTGCATTTCTTTTCCATGGGGATGGTCTTGATCCCTGTCTCCTGTACAATGTCACGAACCTCATTCCACAGTTCATCAGGCACTCTATCTATCAGATCTAGACCCTTAAATCTATTTCTCACTTCCACTGTATAATCATAAGGGATTTTATTTAGGTCATACCTGAATGGTCTAGCGGGTTTTCCTACTTTCTTCAATTTGAGTCTGAATTTGGTAATAAGGAGTTCATGATCTGAGCCACAGTCAGCTCCTGGTCTTGTTTTTGCTGACTGTATAGAGCTTCTCCATCTTGGCTGCAAAGAATATAATCAATCTGATTTTGGTGTTGACCATCTGGTGCTGTCCATGTGTAGAGTCTTCTCTTGTGCTGTTGGAAGAAGGTGTTTGCTATGACCAGTGCATTTTCTTGGCAAAACTCTATTAGTCTTTGCCCTGCTTCATTCCGTACTCCAAGGCCAAATTTGCCTGTTACTCCAGGTGTTTCTTGACTTCCTACTTTTGCATTCTAGTCCCCTATAATGAAAAGGACATCTTTTTTGGGTGTTAGTTCTAAAAGGTCTTGTAGGTCTTCATAGAATGGTTCAACTTCAGCTTCTTCAGTGTTACTAGTTGGGGCATAGACTTGGATAACTGTGATACTGAATGATTTGCCTTGGAAATGAACAGAGATCATTCTGTCATTTTTGAGACTGCATCCAAGTACTGCATTTCCGACTCTTTTGTTGACCATGATGGCTACTCCATTTTTTCTGAGGGATTCCTGCCTGCAGTGGTAGATATAATGGTCATCTGAGTTAAATTCACCTATTCCAGTCCCATTTAGTTCACCGATTCCTAGAATGTCAACGTTCACTCTTGCCATCTCTTGTTTGACCACTTCCAATTTGCCTTGATTCATGGACCTGACATTCCAGGTTCCTATGCAATATTGCTCTTTACAGCATCGGACCTTGCTTCTATCACCAGTCACACCCACAGCTGGGTATTGTTTTTGCTTTGGCTCCAGCCCTTCATTCTTTCTGGTGTTATTTCTCCACTGATCTCCAGTAGCATATTGTGCACCTACTGACCTGGGGAGTTCCTCTTTCAGTATCCTATCATTTTGCCTTTTCATAGTGTTCATGTGGTTCTCAAGGCAAGAATACTGAAGTGGTTTGCCATTCCCTTCTCCAGTGGACCACATTCTGTCAGACCTCTCCACCATGACCTGCCCGTCTTGGGTTGCCCCGCAGGCATGGCTTAGTTTCATTGAGTTAGACAAGGCTGTGGTCCTAGTGTGATTAGATTGACTAGTTTTCTGTGATTATGGTTTCAGTGTGTCTGCCCTCTGATGCCCTCTTGCAACACCTACCATCTTACTTGGGTTTTTCTTACCTTGGGCATGGGGTATCTCTTCATGGCTGCTCCAGCAAAGCCCAGCCACTGCTCCTTACCTTGGACGAAGTGTGTCTCCTCAACGCCACCCTTCCTGACCTTCAATGTGGGATGGCTCCTCTAGGCCCTCCAGTGCCCAAGCAGCCACTGCTCCTCCTGTGCCCAAGCAGCCACTGCTCCTCGCCCTCGATAAATGCTGGACTCTATTTGCCAGAAAGTGGAGCTTCACTTGAAAGATTTATGTTAAGTTTGCAAAAGTGAAGGTTTTATCATAGTCAGTTAGGGTTGAGCCAACAGAGAAGACAACTGCCTTTAAAAAGACAGTTCACTACTCAGAGTTTCAAGGGAGGGGGTTCACACAGCACAGGGGACCACACAGGGTGGGACTGGGAGTGCCAGGGTCAGTCCGGAGGCTGAGGGAGGAGAGGAGGAGAGGGGCAGGAGCCTTTACTGTGGACGCAGTGTAAGTCGGTTTATGATGGGCTAATCTGGGGAGAAGAGGCTGAATCTAGTTATTACCATCCGGCACCTGGCCCTGGGTGATTAAGACTGATGAATAGTGGCCCAAAGTTAAGAGCCCCATAAACAAGGCACTTGGGATTGGTTGGTTTTCATATGAAAGGTGCACTCGCAGGCATGTCCTCTAATGTCTCTAGAAATTGATGGACCTTGCGAGGAGCAACCTCTCTGAGGTCAGCAAGGCATCAGATGTTAAAGCATCAGAAATATATAATCAAAAAGCATGCTTAATGCCGAGGTCCAGCCTCAGCAGAGTCCAGGGATATCCTCAGGAGAAGAAAGATAGATAAAGAGATAAAGAAAGAGACATGGGGTGACCAAGCTTCTTCAAGTGAGGCCCATTTACTTTATTCTTCTTGGGGCTTTTATACCCTGAGTTATACATACAGCAAGGTGAAAAATGCAGAGTCAACTCAACATTCCATGAGTAATAACTTTTACGATATCAGGTTCCTTCCTGCAAAAGTCTTATTTTCTGTACATCATCTTCTATTCCAGAGGCCTGTTGATATCCCATGACCTCTTTTTGATAAAGGTTGGTCAGCCAGAACACCAGAACAATGATTTTCCCTTAAAGTGTTTCTTCTTAAATTTTTAGCCTACGTCACCCTTAAAGTACAGAGTTACATTCTTATGGAGCAAAGATTCAGCGGGTTACAGCAAAGAAAGAACTTATTAACTCAAAGTCTAATGTTGCTAACGCTAAGGCTATTACTTGTTTTTTCTACATCCTGACTATATGCACTCCCAGGAACACAATGGATAAGGGATGTGAGAACTTGGCAGTAAGCATAGGCTCAACAATGTTGCAAGAGTCTGGAGAAAGCTGCCATGTAAGCTAGAATGCTAACAGAGGGTTTGAAACACTCCTTTCATGCCCAGGAGATTTATTAACTAAAGCCCTAAGTTAACTCTTTTGGTCAGGGACAGCCCCCTGCTAATGTCAGAAGAGCTGGTGAAAGACATAAAATAATAAGACAGACAGATTCTGGTTCGGGGGGTAGATGCTCTAGCAGGTCCAGGGGGTCCGTCGAGTCCTGAGGCCTTGCTCATCAGGACTCTTCCGCATGACCTTGTCATGGGTCGGATGGCCCACGGATTCCCTCAAGTCCTGCATGACCTTGTCATGGGTGGGATCTCCCGTGCTGGCTCCCAGCAGCTTAATACACACCTTTCCTCAGGTGTGTCCAGAAATAAAGGGGGAAATCAAGGAAAACAGCCATCATTGTGGACATAAGCTAGGGTATCTAAGAATCTTAGGAGAGTCACTTCCTCTTTTGTCTGAAGTTCTTCATCCCTCCTTGTGAGATGACTCCTGTCAGAATCCTTGCTTGGCTTCTTACAACAGAGTTAGTACTCACTGTTTCGGGTGAGGCTGGTTTTAAACCGCTAGGTTTAAATATGTTTTCCTCATGGTAAGGACCTGTTCCCCTGTGCCTGGTCTCCAGACCTGTCTTCATGAGTTTATTTTTGCTCCCCTTGGTTTCTATACAACAGGTAAGAGTGAGCTCTTTAAAAATGCAAAGTCAATCATGGCATTCCCTTGCTCAAAATGATCTCCCATCAGTTCAGTTCAGTTCAGTCGCTCAGTCATGTCCGACTCTTTGCGACCCCATGAATCACAGCACGCCAGGCCTCTCTGTCCATCACCATCTCCCGGAGTTCACTCAGACTCACGTCCATCGAGTCCGTGATGCCATCCAGCCATCTCATCCTCGGTCATCCCCTTCTCCTCCTGCCCCCAATCTCCCATCACTCTAAGGAAAAAGCAATTACCCTAACTTGGTCTGCAAAGGAGGCTCCATCAGGGTCCCGCTTTCCTCACCAACGTCGACCAATCCCACGCTCCCTATCACTGTCTAACCAGGGCTGTAGTGAGTTCATTTCCCTTTCCCATGCACCATGCTCCTCTCTGAGAAACTTTCCACCTGTCATTTCCATCAGCTGAAGATATATTCTCAGTACGCTGCTCTGCATAGTCATCTGGCAAATTTTCATGTATCTTTCAAACCTCAGTAATTACGTTAAGGAAATCTGTTGTTCACCCCAGATCAGGTCAGTCCTTTAAAATTCACTGCCATAGTACCCTGTATTTCTGCTTTATCATAGTTTAAAATAGTTAAATTTAGAGAATTTTAATCTGTTTTTTTCCTAATGTCTCCCTGTTGACTTGCAAAATATATGAACACATATATTACACACATGGTCTATATGTGTCTTATTTAAGGTATAATCCCCAGTGCATAATGCCTGGCACATATTTGGAAAATACCATAGACATTAATCTCTAATCCCATTTAAAATATTGTAGGAATTACTGTTAAAATTAATTTCTTTTCTTGGGCCTCTATAGTAATTTTCTCAAACATGTCTTAGAGACCTGAAGGTTTTTCATTTGTAAAGTAATAAGATTTAAAATTTGTACTTCATAGGATTATTAGAAGAATTTAATGAAAGCATGCATATGAAGACATTGTGTAAATGGCAATGCATTATACAATTGTAATGAGTATTATGACAAAAAGTTAATCAATGAGACTTTAAAAATTTGTCTTATTTCAGGCATTCAACTCCATGATTTACATAAATTGTTAATTTCATTGTGATTTATTTGAAGATAATTGACAGTTGATGTAAAGGCAGTGAACTACGTATGCCCTTTGGGATTATGATATAAAAGAACACCTATTTATATGAAAGGGTATGATATCTGAGTTTTCTCATCCCCTTTAAGAGAGATGACCAGACTTGAAGGGTGACTTTTTTTTTTTTTTTTTCTGTCCTGTGCCACATTATACGGGAACTTAGAATCCCAGATTCCCATTGAAAGAACCGGACTCCTGATGACTACTATTGAATTTAGGAGTTGGTAATAAACTTTGATACACATAAAGTCAATTTTTGTTGGCATAATTTGAAAGGGCTGCTCATCTTTTGTAGCTAGAAACCATCATGAGGTTTGAAGTGCTAAGTATTCTCACCTGGAGGAGAGTATTAAATTTTAATGAAGGTCTTTTTCCAGAACAGATGAAAATTTCCTGATGATAATGTCACTTCAGGGAAAACGACCTTTGTGGAAGGTATGGATTTAGTGCAATGAATACATCACTGAGGAAGAATGTGGGCAACCTGGACTTCGTTCTTGTACGGCTGCTGTGACCCGCTCTGTGGGTCCAGGCACGTCCTTCACTCCTGCAATCTGAATCTTGAATGGTGAAGGGTTTAGAAGGTGATACTGCTCATTTAGCGAATATTGAGCCCTATCTCTGAGCCAGACACTGTGTGGGAATCTGGAATTTGGAAACTTCTTGCCAAATACAAAGTCAATAATAGAAGTTCCAGGACACAGGAAATGTAAACACTTTGTCCCAGGACACAGGAAATGTAAACACTTTGTCCATTTCTCCCTATATCATACATTATACAATAATCCTTCAAACCGTCCCCATATTTTACAACCTTTTACTAACCAAAATATGTATATGCAAATGAACAATTTCCAATTTTACTTTCACATTTTACTTACAAAACTAATATAAAGGCATCACAAGCATTTGAAAACAGTAAGATAAATACATACACTGATAAATAATATCCACACTAATTTAAAAAAGAACCACACTGATCTTCACACTAATTCAAAAGAGACAATACTATTACTAATGTGTGTGTGTATTAGTCAACCAGTCGTGTGTGACCCCATGGATCCACACCATAAAAAATTAGTTCCAGATCTGAATTTTCCACTCCAGTCATTCTATATGAATATGCACACTCTATGTGCATATTTTTGAATCTACACTTATTTTTAAAAATTATTTTATGTTTTGTTTTCCCTTCCAGTCTATTCTCTATGTGTATTTTGTATAGTTATAAGCAATGCATATGTAATTTTATCTACTTTTTAATTTTAAACATTATACAAAAAATATTTTCTGGTTTTCTAAATGCTACTTCTAATTAAAATTTGCAATTCCTGCACAACATTGCAAGGAATGCTTACACAGAGTTGGTTTAACCAGTTCCCACTTGATCATTTATGTTCTCCTTCATGTATAATGTTCCAGAGAAAGTGGGCATTCCCATGTATGTAGCTTTCCCTGTCATATCATTTTCTATACCTAGGTCCTCAGGGATAGAATGCTGGGGCAAATATAGGTATGATTTTTAAAATATAAAATAATTTTCCAGAATAAATGTACAGTAACAGTAGCAGGCTCACTCTACATTTACCAGAACTGAGTTTTCCATTTATTAAAAGCAAATACACCCAATACAAAAACTAAGCCCTTTAAAATAGTTTATGGTGTTTTAATTCTACATTTTTACTGTTAATCAGACATACATGCTATTTACTAGATGTCTTGGTCAGAGGGGAGAATTGAGGTTACCACACCAAACTGTGATAATTGTAGCCAAGATGAAATAACTTGGCATTTCACTTAGAGAGTTTTTTTTTTTTTTTTAAGATTAAATATGCTGTTACATTTGGTTGTTTACATTATTGAAAATAATTCCAGGATCACTTTTAGTAATTTCACGACCACCACACAAGATCTTTCTTGGAAACCACTAAAATACATTTTCACGCATACATGAAATCCTACCCTCCTAGTATGTATGTTTGGGCTCGAAGGAGCATCATACAGCCACATGTTTCATGGCACCTATTTTATTTTATTCATTCATTTATTTATTTTTTTTACCTGTTATGTTCACTGGGGAAGATTTTTATTTTGTAAATCAATTTGTATTGGAGAATAGTTGCTTTACAATGTTGCATTAGTTTCTATTGTACAGCAAAATGAATCAGTCATAGATATACGTATATATCCCCTCCCTTTTAAACTTCCTTTCCATTTATGGCATATATTTTAAATATTGAGAAACTGAGGCTTCAGGTGAATCAGAATGTCAGGGAATGTCTGTGCCCACTCAGGTCCCTGCAGCTCACTAAGTTGCTATCTGTTTGTATTTCTCTTCTGATAGTGATTTCAACAGTTTACCAGCAGTAACTCAGTTACTAATGCTGTGGAGCGCCCCATGCAGAAAGGAGTCACAATACTTTTCTTATCCATCCACTGGGTTTTTGTTGTCATCCACAAGGTGAATCCAGCTTTGCATTCTCCATTTTGTTTGACCAAGCAATCATTCAAAATTCCAAACCATATTTTGTCATCATAAATATTTTAAAAACACATTTAGGTTTTTAGAATTTTTCTAATTTAGTGAATTTGTTCTAGTTTAGATTAATTCTTCTAATTAAATATAATTTTATCTAGTACTCTGATAACTCTCAGTATACATCATTATTTCATTTCCAGAATTGGAAAGAATCAGTTTCTCCAAAACCTGTCTGTATGTTTTCAAAATGAAATGATTTTGCTAAATAAAATCCAGGAATATTCATTAAAATAGACAGCTTCTCTTTTCTCATATTTCTTAGGGCCAGCAACAACAGCTTCTGAAAACTCCTGTTGGTTCAAGTTTTACCATTAGCAAACAGCTTAGTGATGAAGACTCTGTAACTTGGAAGAATGTATTTGAGTTCAAACCTAAACTTTCCCAGTGCGTGGACTTGTCGGAGTTACTTAACCTCTGTATCCTTTGCATCCTCTTATTTGGGTTGGGGTGGTTTATTGCTCACTGAGTATAGGAAAAAAATGATATATTGCAATTGAAGTGCTTAGCATCAGTGCTCCTGAAATTGTAGCTAGTGGCAATAGTCTTTCAGGGACTTGTTATTAAGCATGCACACCCCGTCTTCCAACCCAAAGTCTCTCCTTCTTCCCAAATTAAACGCCTCTTTTCTTTTGTTGAACTTTAGCCTCCATGACAGTAAATTAGCCAATTCAGAAATGAATGAAATTGTCCTCCATAAAATTCAGATGATATTGTCTGAACTACATGACAGCTTTATTTAAAATATTCATAAATTAAAAAAATAGATAACTGAATCCACTAGATGAGTGGGCGCAGCATGTCATTTTTAAAGAAGAACAAAGGGAAAATGAAAATTAGAAAACTGTAGTCCCAGAAATTAATAATCAACAAATAAAAATGAAAAAGTCTTAAAAAAAAAATTCATTCCTTGCCTTTGTTCCCAGTGGAGCTTCCCTGGTAGCTCAGACCATAAAGAATCTGCCTACAATGCGGGAGACCCAGGTTCAATTCCTGGGTTGGGAGGATCCTGGAGAAGGGAATGGCTATCCACTCCATACCATGAACAGAGGAGCCTGGTGGGCTACAGTCCATGGGGTTGCAAAGAGTCAGACATGACTGAGCAACTTTCACTTTGTTCCCAATAATTATTTGGAATAATTGCATGCCACTACACCACTACCTAAAATCTCAAGATTTAAGGTGATTATGGAGACATATAGACCAACACATTATCTTTTAAGATATGTCTAATGGGTAGCTGGATTTATTGTTTAAACATCTCTACACAGGATGTCCATTACTTCATGAGATGGGTTTTTTTTTTTTTTAACCACTATGCAGACCTAACTGATACAAGTTAAGAATATCTTTTCTCATGCTGCCTTCTGCCTGGAATGATCATCCTCAAGTCTCTGCCTTCTCAAGTTTGAGGTCCTATTGCCTTCAAGTAGACCTAGGCATCCCTCCTTCTGGATCTCTGTGCATTTGTGAAAGGCTTAATTAGAACTCAGATCACATTGTGCTAGACAGTGAAATCATTTATAGAAAAACTCAAGTATTTTCATCTTGTTTGTCTGAATAACACCTACAACAGTGCTGGAAATACAGTCTACAGACCTTTGTTGAATGAATCAAGAATAAATGATTTAGTAGACTGAATGTATACATGAATGAAAGAAAACGTTTGTTTCTGAATAATTCTCTATGGAAGTTAGACTCTGCATTTTGAAAATGTGATCTTCTCTCCTGAATAAATTGAAAAAAAAAATTGCCAGTGTACCATACTGAGTGTATACAGTAAGACCATAATGGGTAAAGTGACCTCTAATTTTAAAATGATGCTTTTAAAAGTGTAAAAGATGCAGGATACAGGCTGTTTGGGGCTGGTGCACTGGCATGACCCAGAGGGATGGTGCAGGGAGGAAGGTGGGAGTGGGGTTCAGGATGTGTACACCTGTGGCGGATTCATGTTGATATATGGCAAAATCAATACAATATTGTAAAGTAATTAGCCTCTAATTAAAATAAATAAATTTAAATTTTAAAAAGTGTAGAATAATGTGCTTAAGTTTTGTAACATAGTCAATACCACCATAATCACCATCTGCACTATAAAACTACTGAGCTAGATTAGGTCTGACATTAACAAGAATTCTATCGAGGCATTAACTAGTGAAATCATGGATAAGACCCAGGAACTTCAGCTCTTAAAAGACCAACAGGATAACACAAGCCCTAATAAGAGAAAGCCAGAAACATATTTTAATTCTGTTGAATTAAATT
Organism: Oryx dammah; assembly: GCF_014754425.2. Classification (NCBI taxonomy): domain Eukaryota; kingdom Metazoa; phylum Chordata; class Mammalia; order Artiodactyla; family Bovidae; genus Oryx; species Oryx dammah. Next base: position 18,689,718 of record NW_024070203.1, on the reverse strand, counting down.
GTTTTATGAGAAATTGAAAGAATGAAAGAAAAAATGAAAGCAAAAGGAAAGTTTGACTCTCTGAGATGATGATTAATAGGATCCAGTGCTTCATAGGCTACTATTTGCAATTCGTTCATAAAAGCTGTGATGATACTGTTGTTTTAGATGAACTACACTGTATATGGCGTCCATGTAATGGTGAGACTGGCACTCAGCACAGTGTGCAGTCGCTCTGTGCAGTGCTCTGTGTTGTTATGCTCACTTGCAGATTGGGCTTGGCTATGATTTCCTGCTGGCCTTGATGGAAAGGAGTCACAGGACATGTGTTATGGACTTGGCTACAGGCACCATCACAGGAAAGTCACAGTCTGCTCCACTCCCCACTCCTTATTCCATACAGTGTAGACATAGGTGTGTCAACCAAACCATTCACCCACGCACTAAGAATTGTCAAGTGTTCTACCAGTAAGACAATACAGCTACATTATCTCATATTTTCTCATGTAAGATCTCTTATTAGATAGGGATTTTATTCATTTTTATGAGGAGTTTAAGAGATTCGGTCAGAAACAAATCTACTAAGTCATGGCTTTTGACCACATCTTCTTGTAAATTCACTAATCACTATATCTCCCTCTCTTAAAGGGCTTACGAAGTGTAAAGCATAATGCTAGATATGCTGCAAGAAAGAGAAAATAATACAGGATGTTTGCCCATAAGGAAGACTGTACTGTCTTCTAGTGGCATTTTAACTAAGCCTTTAAGTCAGCTTGAAACGTATTAGCTCATGTGTGGGAGGGTTCCAGATAAGACAAGATAGATCCAGGGCCATGGCCATGGGCTTGCTGTCTGGGTCATCACAGGGGGCCCTGGGCTTTGAGGAGCTTCTCATTGGCTTCATGCTCTACTGTTCTGTCTTGAAATGGGTAGTAATTATGGAGCAAGGGATCCTGCATCCTCATTTTGCACTAGACCTCTCAGATTATATAACTTCTCCTGGATAGCCATTAATTAGAGCCTTGGATCCACAGTGATGATGAAAGTTGGAGAAAATATAACATGTCAGGCGGCTGGTTGAGAACTGTTCCCTAGCTCTTTGTTCCCTAACTCTAGATAGAGCGGATCAGTTCTGTAGACCCTAAAGTTACTTAATGAAACTTTATGTTACACATTTTAGTGTCCCATGAAAATGTAGCTTCATTACACAAAATCAGTTTTTATGACTTTTTCTAGCTATTGCAAAATTTCTCAAACATACAAAAAAAAATAAAAGAAGTTGAAAACACATGTTAACAATGAATTGAACTGCTACTCATGTGGAAACACACACACTTGCACACATTTTGCTGAACCATTTGAAAATTAGTTTCAAGTATCATGGTATTTTAGCCTTCAGTGTTTAATCATACCTTTTCTAGAGATAAAAGTGATATTCTAGGTAAACCATTACTCTTGTAACCCTTGAAAAAAATAATAAAATCCACTTAATATCTAATCCATATTCAAATCTCCCAGTTTTCCCAAAAGAAGGCCCACCTTGATTACCATTTTAATCATTTCCAAAAACTTCTTGGCAGTAAATTTTTTAATATTGTATTTTATGTTATGGCTTTTCCTCACTTAATAAGTATGTATCCATTTTTTAATCATTTAATTGTTCTCTTGAGCTTTAATATGCATCTTTAAGTCTTCAAGTCTACCTTCAAATAATAAAATTATATTTTATATATGAAATGTGACATAATTCCATTTCCCCTTTCTATATTTTTTACTATTACAAGTATTCACTTCTACATAGGTAAGACCTCTCTAAACATATCATTATTTTTGCTTTAAACAGCTGATTAAAAACTTATGAGTAAAAGTGGTTTCTATTGATCTACATGCTTGCTATTTATGATTTTTTTTAAGTTTTCTTGCAATATATTTCTATTTTTTTTAAGTTCTTGAAGTATAATTGATCCACACACTATGTTATTTCCAGGTGCACAAAATACTGATTTGATATTTCTTTACATTACAAAATGATCACCATGATCTGGTTACCATCTATTACCCTATTTATAGCCTTCTTCATTCATTTATGTAGACCTGAGTTCCATCTGGTATCACTTCTGCCTGAAGAAATTTTGTTAATATCTTCTGTAGTACATGTCACATGATGATAAATTCTCAGAGCCTTTCTTTGTTTGAAATTATGTTTTCATCATGTACAAAACTAACTAGGCTCACTATAGTTTCTAATATTACTATATTATTATTTCTTCATTCATTTACTATTTTATTCAGCATCTTGGTCTTCTGAATTGCATTGTTTCTGGTGAGAAGTCAGTGAGGCTTTTGCTATGTTCCTTTGTACATCATTTATCATATTCATCTAAAAATTTCAATTACTACACAATATATTTCCAAAGATCAGTGATTCTTTCCATTTGTTTTTCATTTATCTTTCCTCCTTGTGCTTCAGCTTGTATACTTTCTTCTTCTAGGTCTTCAGGTTTCCTGGTTCTTGCTATTACCTACTTTCTTATTAATATAATCTGCTAAGATTTTTTATTTCTAATGGTACAGTGTTTTTTCTTCAGCTTGAGAAGTTCAATTTGTTATTTTTCACGTCTTCCTTTTATCTCTATGCTGTGTTCATATTTTGCTTTAAATACACCCAAAGCATTTGTAGGGGCTTCCTGGCTAGCTCAAATGGTAAACAATCTGCCTGCGATGCAGGAGAACTGGGTTCGATCCCTGGGTTGTAAAGATCCCCTGGAAGGGCATGGCAATCCACTCCAGCTTATTGCCTGGAGAATTCCATGGACAGAAGAGCCTGGCAGGCTGCAGTCCATGGGGTCACAAAGAGTTGGACACGAATGAGTGACTAACACACTTTAAAGTATTTGTATTGTCTTTATATAGACTTTATTTGCTAATTCCATCATTTCTGTCACTTCTGAATCCATATTTATTGAATTATTTTAGTGTCTGGCTTAGCTGGTAAAGAATCTACCTGCAAAGAGGTAGACCTGGGTTTGATCCCTGGGTTGGGAAGATCCCCTGGAGAATGGGAAGGCTACCCACTCCAGTATTCTGGCGTGGGGAATTCCACAGACTCTATAGTCCGTGGGGTTGCAAAGAGTCGGACACGACTGAGTGAATTTCACTTTCCTTTTTTTTTTCTTTTTCAATTCTATATTTTACATTTGAATATTTCAATTTTGAATGTCAATAGTAGTTGTTTTTTTATAGAGTGTTGAGTCTAGTTTTGGAATTTAGTTAAGCCACTCACAGAATTTCTTAATTTTTAAGGCTTCTTTTTAAGTTCTTTCTTTCCCTCTTAGAGCAGCCTTAATCTAAGTCCACTTTATCCTTAATATGTGGCTCTCTGGAGTTCAGCTTACAGCTCCTTAGCATATGACTTTTGTCCGGAGTTGAAGGAGTTTCATTCTATGACCAGCTTAGTATTCAAGCAACATCACAAGGAAAATGGGTGTGTATTTCTGTGTGTATATTTCTCAACACCACTTCTTCTAATCTACGCTTCTGCCCCACAAATACCGGCCTCTTTGGCCTCCATGAGTTTCCATCTCTGGTTCATCTCAGTGAGAACTTGTACTCTGTTTGCTCTGCATTCCAGATATTCCCTCCCTCTGGGCAGGAAGATGACTTCATCTCATGGCTTATGTTTTCCCCTAGGGATCGTGGGCTTGCCATGATCTATGATCTAATCCACACAAATTTAGTTTTCCCATGTAAGACTTCCCAGGTGGCTCAATGGGCAAAAAAATCCATCTGCAATGCAGGAGATGCAGGGGACATGGGTTAAATTCCTGGTTTGGGAAAATAGCCTGGAGGATGCCACGGCAACCCACGCCAGTGTTCTTGCCTGGAGAATCCAATGGACAGAGGAGCCTGACGGGCTACAGTCGATGCGGTCTCAAAGAGTCAGACATGACTGAAGCGACTGAGCATGCATGTCAGACAACAGTGTTATTTTTTCCTTCATACTTATTTGGTCTAGTTATTTTCATTATTTATGGCATGAAGGAAGGCTTTCTACTTGTTACTTGGCTGGATGTGCAATCCTTGAGACATTTAACCATGGAATTGACCCTAGCATATGGATTTTGACAAATTATTTACATTTTTTTGAACTCTAGAATTTTTATCTATAAAGCATGTTTAATAAAATTCACCTCATAGGCTCATTGTGGGGAGTGTTGGACAATACAGCCATTGACTTTCTGTTATTATACCTTAGCTGTCTCCCAAATTCTTATATTTATTTTACCTAATGCTCTTAACTGAAGCATTTGAAGTCACTGAAGTGAATGTTATTATTGATATTATTTTCATTTTACAAGTTAGCCACAAGGCCTGAGAGAAGTTGATTTTCAAAGGCCCATGCTAGTTAGAGGCACTCTTTAATTTCAGACATAGGCCTGGTGCTAACTGTGTCACACTGCTTCTAATCTATGTAAAAATAGTCTTGCCTGTACCCTGGTAAATACTTTAACTTGATAAATATAAAATTCTTAGTTTCTTTTTCTAATATGGTAATGAAGACTAAACATGAGAGGTTTTTTAATTCTCTTTCATGAAACAATTGGCAATACAATTGCCTTTGGGGAAGGTGAAAAGCAAGACAGTTATGTCAAAGTTTTTTGTTTTATTTTAAGCAGGAGGTTGCCTTTCTGTAAGCTGAAAAATAAGAAGTCACAGTGAAGCTTTGGGCAGGTACAGTGTCTTAGGATGCGTGTCCTCTGAGAGAATGTAGATCACTAATCTCAGTCCTTCATCTCCACTTTCCTGAAGAGAAAAGAAGCACCAATAGGGAGAAATGGTTTGTGCATGGTCGCACAGGTTACTTGTGCTCACAGATAAATTATAGATATGTATACCTACATACACAAATTTTTGTACACAGTTTATTCTGCAATATGTCCTGTTTACCTTCAGCTTTTAAAAGGCAGCCTGCCATTTACACATCTAATAAGATAATAAAAAGCAAGTAGACAAATGTTAGCTGACTTTCTTCTTTAATATTTACTGTTATGCATGGTATTAATATGCTTTGTTTTATTCTCCTTCTCTAGAAAAATAAATACCAGAAATTAGGCTATGTATTAGTCAACTATGACCACAATAATGCTGTATAACAAGCCAGCCCAAAGCTCAGGGGCCTAAAACATCTGTCTTATTATCACCCCTGCATGTGAAGGTTGGTGGGGTCAGCTGGTTTCATCTGGCTTCTGCTCTGCTTCTCTTGGAATGTCTGAAGGCTGACTGGAGCAGCAATGACCCATGTTCCTCTCATTCCTTGTCTGCAACCGGTGGGCTGTCCCAGAAATGTTCTCATCGTAATGACAGAAGGCAAGAAACATATAAGATGTCTTAAGGTCTGAATTCAGACTTGGTGCAGTTTTCTGCACCAAAGCAAGCATGGCTCAGTTAGCATCAAGTAGCAAGTATTGATACAACTACCCTGCCCATTTGTGAGAGTAACGGAAAAGTCTCAGGGCATGTACATAGGGAGGAGGAAAAATCAGAGTTAATAGCAAAAATCTATTGTGAGCTAAAGTCCTCTTTGAAGACTTTCTTCTACTCGGGGTTGGTGCAGACACTTTCAGACCTTTAATTAATGATTAATTAATGTGCTTTGTAAAAATACAGAATGTTTACCATATGAACGTGTGTATATGTTGTATCACATTGTATGTATTGCTCTACTTGTGTTTATCAACAATACATCTTGGATGACTTTCTATAACAGCATGTACAGCTATATCATTTCTTTTAACTGTTTCTTCATATTATAAATGATGAATGCACATGTCTACTTAGCCATTTCTCTATTGTTAGACATTTAGATGTGTTTTTAATGCTCAGTATTATAAACAGTGCCTTACTGAGCATTCATTCTTGCACCTTTCTTCCCATTTTTCTCTAGAGTAGCCAGCAGAAATGACCATTTTAGGACATGTTGATTATGAATTTCATATTGTCATATACTTTTTGAAACAATGTCAGTGTGGCTATATAAATGTACATTTCCTCCAGCAATGAACATATACCTACTTGCTTACACCATCACTAACACTTATCAAACAGTTCATTTTTTTTTTCTCTCAAATGAGGGAAAAACCTCAATTTCTCTGCCGGGGATTTGACATAATTTTTATTTAAACAATGGAATGATCATTTTCCACAAAGCATACTCTATAAAACAAAGCAGTACAGTTATGTGATGTAAACACAGTGCTTTTGAGAATTCCGCCTGGAGAATCCCATGGATGGAGGAACCTAGTCCATGAGGTCGCAAAGAGTCAGACACAACTGAGCAACTTCACTCATTCACTCACTCACACACTTAACCCCACTCTTGTCCTGTGGAGCTGTACAGAGAACACTAGAGATATCTTGTTCATGTCAAAATTTACCTTGTTTGATACAATCTTTCAAGATCTATGCCCTGACTTTAACCCCTACTTCTGTCTTAACCAGAATGCTTGAGATAATTGTTTCAGTTCTCCCATCAATACGGTCTCAAATGAGTACTTCTCCACTCAATACTAAAATCTCATCACACCTACTCCCAAGGCCCAAAGAGTAATGATCTCATTTATCTCTGTCTTTTATGGCAAATGGAGAAAAAAAAAATAGTTTTAGGAAAATTATCTGAGTTCTCATCTTTAACATCAGAGGTATAGAAATTAATGGCATCCTGGGTTCTATGTTTATTATAGAACTGTGTTTATTGCAGAGTTTCCCTGGGTGCCTCAGACATTAAAGAATCTACCTGCAGTGTGAAAGACCCAGGTTTGATCCCTGAGTTGGGAATATCCCCTGGAGAAGGAAATGGCAACCCACTCCAGTATTCTTGACAGGAGAATCCCATGGACAGAGAGAAGCCTGATTGGCTACAGTCCATGGGGTCACAAGGAGTCAGACACAACAGAATGATTAACAAACTAGGTTCTGTGGTCTACAATGTGGAGATAAGAGATATAAGTAATATCTGAATGAAGAGTAAAAATAACTCTCTGGTCTGGTGGAGAGAGCACTTGAGTAGCTCCCAGGAAATATTGAACACCCAGGCCCCTCTCCCCCACATGCATCCTGGGCACTAATTAAGGTAAGCTTTCTTACCTTATGTCTTTACCTAAAGAATGAAAGACACTCTGAAAAACTGTGAAAAGCTAATCAATTGTGTTTGTGCAGGTAAATAGCTTCCATATTACTACATATGTGAAATATAAAAGCACAATGTGAAAACCATCAAAATTAGTTATTTTCACAAACAGGGGATAACCAAAGGGCTTCCCTGATGACTCAGTGGGTAAAGAATCTGCCTGAAATGAAAGAGACATAGGAGAAGCAGGTTCTATCACTGTGTTGGGAAGATTCTCTGGAGGAGGGCATGGTGACCCATTCTAGTATTCTTGCCTGGAGAATCCCATGGACAGAGAAGCCTGGAGGGCTACAGTCCATGAGGTTTCAAAGATTTGGACATGACTGCTCAAACAAACTTTGTGTGCACCAGGACCCAAAGACCCCACAGAGACTGAGCCAGAGCTGTGTTTGAGTGTCTCCTGAGGAGGTACGGGTCAGCAGTGGCCTGCCGCAGGGGCAGGGACTCTGGGTGGAGCAGACTTGGGTATGGCATAAGCCCTCTTGGAGGAGGTCGCCATTAACCCCACCATAGAGCTGCCAGAACTAACACAGGACTGGGGAAATAAACACTTGGAGGGCACAGACAGAAACTTGTGCACACCAGGACCCAGGAGAAAGGAGCAGTGACCCCACACGAGACTGACCCAGACTTGCCCAGGAGTGTCCAGGAGTCTCCAGTGGAGGCTTGGGTCAGAGGTGGCCTGCTGAGGGTCGGGGGCACTGAGTGGGGCAATGTGTACATGTGATCTTTTGAGGGAGGTCACCATTATCTTCATTACCTCCTCCATAGTTTGACCCTACGTAAATAGCAGGGAGAGAGGATAGCCCCACTCATCAACAGAAAATTGGATTAAAGATTTACTGAGCATGGCCCCACCCATCAGAACAAGACCCAGTTTCCCCCTCAGTCAGTCTCTCTTATCAGGAAGCTTCCATAAGCCTCTTATCCTTCCCAATCAGAGAGCAGACAGACTGAAAACCACAATCACAGAAATCTAACCAATCTGATCACATGGACCACAGCCTTGTCTAACTCAATGAAACTATGAACCATGCCATATAGGGCCACCCAAGATGGATGCGTCATGGTGGAGAGTTCTGAAAAAATGTGGTCCACTGGAGAAGGGAATGGCAAACCACTTCAGTCTTCTTGCCTTGAGAACCCCAGGAACAGTATGAAAAGGCAAAAATATAGGACACTGAGAGATGACCTCCGCAGGTCAGTAGGTGTCCAATATGCTCCTGAAGAACAGTGGAGAAATAACTCCAGAAACAATGAAGAGATGAAGCCAAATCAAAAACAACACCCAGCTGTGGATGTGACTGGTGTTGGAAGTAAAGTCTGATGCCATAAAGAGCAATATTGCATAGGAACCTGGAATGTTAGGTCCATGAATCAAGGCAAATTGGAAGTGGTCAAACAGGAGATGGCAAGAGTGAACATTGACATTTTAAGAACCAATGAACTAAAATGGACTAGAATGGGTGAATTTAACTCAGCTGACCACTATATCTACTACTGTGGGCAAGAATCCCTCAGAAGAAATGGAGTAGCCACCACAGTCAACAAAAGAGTCCAAAATGCAGTATTTGGGTGCAATCTAAAAAAAGGATGGAATCAACTGTTCATTTCCAAGGCAAACCATTCAGTATCACAGTAATCCAAGTCTATGCCCTGACCAGTAATGTTGAAGAAGCTGAAGTTGAATTGTTCTATGAAGACCTAGAAGACCTTCTAGAACTAACACCCCCAAAAGATGTCCTTTTCATTATAGGGGACTGGAATGCAGACGTAGGAATTCAAGAAATGCCTGGAATAACAGGCAAATTTGGCCTTGGAGTCTAGAATGAAGCAGGGCACAGGATAATAGAGTTTTGCCAAGAGAATGCACTGGGCATAGCAAACACCATCTTCCAACAACACAAGAGAAGACTCTACACATGGACATCTCCAGATGTGGACATCACCACATGAAATCAGATTGATTATATTCTTTGCAGCCAAAGATGGAGAGCTCTTTACAGTCAGCAAAAACAAGACCGGGAGCTGACTGTGGCTCAGATCATGAACTCCTTATTGCCAAATTCAAACTTATATTGAAGAAAGTAGGGAAAACCACTAGACCATTAAGGTATGACCTAAACCAAATGATTATACAGTGGAAGTGAGAAATAGATTCAAGGGATTATATCTGATAGACAGAGCGCCTGAAGAACTATGGACAGAGGTTCGTGACATTGTACAGGAGACAGGGTTCAAGACCATCCCCAAGAAAAAGAAATGCAGAAAAGCAAAATGGTTGTCTGAGGAGGCCTTACAAATAGTTGTGAAAAGAAGAGAAGTGAAAGGCAAAAGAGAAAAGGAAAGATATACCCTTTGAATGCAGAGTTCCAAAACATAGCAGGAAGAGATAAGAAAGCCTTCCTCAGTGATCAATGCAAAGAAATAGAGGAAAAAAACAGTGGGAAAGACTAGAGATGTCTTCAAGAAAATTAGAGATACCAAGGGAACATTTCATGCAAAGATGGGCTCGATAAAGGACAGAAATGGCATGGACCTAACAGAAGCAGAAGATATTAAGAAGAGGTGGCAAGAATACACAGACGAACTGTACAAAAGAGATCTTCACGACCCAGATAATCACGATGGTGTGATCACTCACCTAGAGCCGGACATCCTGGAATGTGAAGTCAAGTGGGCCTTAGAAAGCATCACTATGAACAAAGCTAGTGGAGGTGACGGAATTCCAGTTGAGCTATTTCAAATCCTGAAAGATGATGCTGTGAAAGTGCTGCACTCAATATGCCAGCAAATTTGGAAAACTCAGCAGTGGCCACAGGATGGGAAAAGGTCAGTTTTCATTCCAATTCCAAAGAAAGGCAATGCCAAAGAATGCTCAAACTACCACACAATTGCACTCATCTCACATGCTAATAAAGTAATGCTCAAAATTCTCCAAGCCAGGCTTCAGCAATACGTGAACCATGAACTTCCCGATGTTCAAGCTGGTTTTAGAAACGCAGAGGAACCAGAAATCAAATTGCCAACATCTGCTGGATCATTGAAAAAGCAAGAGAGTTCCAGAAAATCATCTACTTCTGTTTCATTGACTATGCCAAAGTCTTTAACTGTATGGATCACAATAAACTGTGGAAAATTCTGAAAGAGATGGGAATACCAGACCACCTAATCTTCCTCTTAAGAAATCTGTATGCAGGTCAGGGAGCAACAGTTAGAACTGGACATGGAACAACAGACTGGTTCCAAATAGGGAACAGAGTACGTCAAGGCTGAATACTGTCACCCTGCTTATTAAACTTATATAGAGAGTACATCATGAGAAATGCTGGGTTGAATGAAGCACAAGCTGGAATCAAGTTTGCTAGGAGAAATGTCAATTACCTCAGATATGCAGTTGATACCACCCTTATGGCAGAAAGTGAAGAAGAACTAAAGAACCTCTTGATGAAAGTGAAAGAGGAGAGTGAAAAAGTTGGCTTAAAGCTCAACATTCAGAAAACTAAGATCATGACATCTGGTCCCATCACTTCATGGCAAATAGATGAGGAAATAGTGGAAACTTTATCTGTTTGGGCTCCAAAATTACTGCAGATGGTGATTGCAGCCATGAAATTAAAAGACACTTGTTCCTTGGAAGAAAAGTTATGACAAACTTAGACAGCATATTAAAAAGCAGAGACATTACTTTGCCAACAAAGGTCCATCTAGTCAAAGCTATGGTTTGTCCAGTAGTCACATATGGATGTGAGAGTTGGACTGTGAAGAAAGCTGAGTGTCGAAGAATTGATGCTTTTGAACTGTGGTGTTGGAGAAGACTCTTGAGAGTCCCTTAGACTGCAAGGAGATCCAACCAGTCCATCCTAAAGGATATCAATCTTGAATATTCATTGAAAGGACTGATACTGAAGCTGAAATCCAATGCTTTGGCCACCTGATGTGAAGAACTGACTGATTAGAAAAGACCCTGATGCTGGGAAAGACTGAAGGTGGGAGAAGAAGCGGATGACAGAAGATGAGATGGTTGGATAGCATCACTGACTCAATGGATATGAGTTTGAATAAACTCCTGGAGTTGATGATGGACAGGGAGGCCTGTTGTGTTGCAGTCCATGGGGTCACAAAGAGTCGCTCACAGAGTTAAGATCAACCTAGATAGCATATTCAAAAGCAGAGACATTACTTTGCCAGCAAAGGTCCATCTAGTCAAGGGTATGGTTTTTCCAGTAGTCATGTATGGATGTGAGAGTTGGACTGTGAAGAAAGCTGAGTGTCAAAGAATTGATGCTTTTGAACTGTGGTGTTGGAGAAGACTCTTGAGAGTCCCTTGGACTGCAAGGAGTTCCAATCAGTCCATTCTAAAGGAGATCAGTCCTGGATGTTCTTTGGAAAGAATGATGCTAAAGCTGAAACTCCAGTACTTTGGCTACCTCATGCGAAGAATTGACTCATTGGAAAAGACTCTGATGCTGGGAGGGATTGGGGGCAGGAGGAGAAGGGGACGACAGAGGATGAGATGGCTGGATGGCATCACTGACTCAACGGACGTGAGTTTGAGTGAACTCCGGGAGATGGTGATGGACAGGGAGGCCTGGTGTGCTGCGGTTCATGGGGTCGCAAAGAGTCGGACACGACTGAGTGACTGAACTGAACTGAACTGAACTGACTGAGTGACTGAACTGAACTGAAGTGAGTGACTAAACAACAAGTCTTCATAAGGCAGATAATTCAGTGCTTTTTTCCCCTTAGTATTCTCTTTCCCTTCATCATGGAACACCTCATCATCATTTTCTTGCTTGTAAAACTCCTATTCACTATCCAAGTGCTGAACCTCCCCTGTCAAGCTATCCATGCCTTTTCCAGGCAAAGCTGATTCCAGTTGCTTCTGTGTTCCTGCTGCAAGTCAGGCAGCTGTGTCGTGGTTTCAGAAAACTTACCTTTTCTTGAAAGATTCTCACCTAGGAAACCAGAAACAGACTTTAAACTTGCCTACGATCTCTTTCCACCACCAGCACCTGCCCTTCCCTGAGAGAAACTGCTAGAAAAATCTTTCTAAACTGCATCTTTCAGCACATTGCATTTCAATATGCATAATCTCAACATCTTTTTCTGTGAAAAATAGCACCCAGGGAGTTTCGGTGCACATCTGAGGCTTTTTACAAATGTGGAGGTCAGAGAGGTCAAGTGATTTGACCTAGGTCACAGAGCTAATAAATGGGAGACAGAATATTCAAACTCAGATCTGTCTGCTTCTGCTTCTGCCTTGCCCCTTTCTACCCCAGTGCGAAGGGCAAGACCAGCTTCCTGTGCTGTGTGCCTATGGACTGGCAACGCATGGGGTAATTTGAGAAAGAGAAGTTACATAAGCGATGTAACATATTTCTTATGCACGATATGTCTCTGCAGCCTGAGCTTATTTTAAATCAGCCACAGGAATGGCTCCACATATTGGAGCCAACAGATGGGAGTGGGCACCTCTGTCACTCACAAATATAGTACTTTGACCAGTTGTGAAGGAACTCAAGTGGTGAAAAGTACAGCTAATATTTCTTTCCCTTTTCTCTATTTCCAGCTTTTTCTCTATGTCTTTAACATGCTCTCTATTTATTCCTTTAAATCTCTGTTTCTTTCTCTCTCATGCTCCCATACACACATACATACACAGACAAACAAGCTCACTTGTCCATGGAAGAGGGATAAATATAGAAGCATTTCTATAATCCAGGCACAAGTGTACTTCCTGGAGCTAACATGGTTCCAGCTTGGTTCTTGTTTCCATTTTTTCCCACTGAACCTAAATCTGAAGGTTCAAGTTTCAAGGTAGGACCTCCTCAGGCCATTTCTATGTGGACCTTTCACAAAGAATCCAGTGCCTGGAAATGAGATGCTCACTGTTATTTGCTCCTATGGCCCACCTCTTCAGCAGCACAAACTGTCATATAAAAGAATTGACCGATTTAGATGTTTCACGCCCCACCCAGAGTGTGGACTCTCCAAGTACGACTCTATTTCAGTTGTCAGCTGTCTTCCTATCTCTGGTGGCTCAGTGGTAAAGAATTTGCCTGAAAATGCAGGAGATGAAAAAGATGTGGATTCAATCCTTGGGTCAAGAAGATCTGCCAGAATAGGAAATGGCAACCCACTCAAGTACTCTTGTCTGAAAAATCCCGTGGACAGAGGAGCCTGGCGGGCTATAGTCCATGGGGTGATGAAAGAGTCGGACACAACTTAGCCAAACAACAACAAGAACAACTTCCTATCCCACATCACAGTGTTTAGTACAGAAAGCACACTTAAAACACATGAAAAAAGAAAATTCTTGGTAGAGTAGTTGGTTATTCTTAGCCTGAAGGCAGATTTGAAGGCTCCCTCCGAAGGCCTGATGGCGGTCATGTGCAAGATGAGTTTGACTTCCTGGGTAGAAGTAGAACAAAGACCAAAGCCAAGACGTCCCGGGCAACCTAAACCCATGCTAACATAAGGAAGAAGCTTCCAGTAGAAAAACCCTCCAAAGGCAGTTAAATGTTGTCTAAGGAAATGAACGTGTCATTGGAGATATCAAGAGCCAAAGGAATGACATCTGGTCTGGGGCGCTTTGAGTTGAATCAAGCAACTAACACAGTAAATTTAGATAATCTTTGAATGTCCAGTCATCTTTGTGCATCTGGAAACACATACACACACACACACACACACACACACACACACACACACTCAGGAAACAGCCTACAGAGTACTCAGTTCATCACTGCTACATTTACGATTCTATTACTCTAAGTGCCTGGTTTATCATGTCTTAGGACTTTGCATGTGATCTTCATGCACCATCTATCCTTTGTTCTTAACCCCAAATCATATTTTAAATTCAAGATGTTTTTTTGAAATCAAAGCATCCTGGTTTTATTTCCTATAGTTTTAATTACAGGTTTAATTAAGCAATTATTTCTTGATACTTAAAAATATCTGTTCCCACTCAACATTCTTACTACAAGAGTCAGAACCAGCATGTATCTCTGTCTCAATATAGAGACAGAGAATAACTGTGTTTTATAGAATAACTCCGAAGTAAGTATTTATCCAATAAATGACTGGGTGAAAAAAATCGATGTTCAAAGACACTACTCTTTCTGTGACTAGATTGATTTTTTCTTTCTTTTTCCATTTGTATGTTTTGCTGTTTGTCTTCAAAGGAATTTCAAATGCCTTACAGCAAAGAACATCCTCCAGGTATCCTGAAATTGGCAAACAAGTTTTCTTTGATATGGTCCTGGGTACTTGCCAGTCATTTTGGGCAGACAAGGATCTCAGGACGCAGTGGGTCCTATGCCTCACTCTCTGGGGAAGGGACAGAAGGTCTGCAGAGAAGCACAAACGTCACAAAGGGGTAGGAACTGAATGGCCAGCAGCAGAAAGGCCCTTATAAGCAGGGGCTCCTCTCTAGCGGATCTTCCTGTCCCAGGGATCGAACCTGGGTCTCCCTCACTGTAGATGGTTTACTGTCTGAGCCCTTCGAGAAGTTGGGACTGTGGTGCTGAAGACGTAGCAGTCCAGACGTGGCCCCCAGCCAAAGACAGTCCTGTGAGGTCTGGAGGGAAGAAAAGCAAAACCTTTGTTAAGTCTCCTTTCACGTTTTGCTCTTTTTTTTCCTCTATCTCTCTCTCTCTCTCTCTTTTTTTTTTTTTTGGTGAATGTATCGGTTTTCATTTTTGGCACAAGATAAAAGCAACTTTCTTACTGCCCCACCTCTCTGAGTCATAACTTAACTGGAGTCAGAAAAATAAGATGTTTCACACAGAATTCTACAGCCAAGTTGATTTCCTGCTTGAGTTCTAAAACGGAGCAACTGAAAATATTAGGTGTTTCTGAGGTCCCCAAGGCCTGAGGAGGGCCCAGCCTAGAAATCCCAAGCAAGCCGAACAGTGTCCTGTCTGTTTTCACTGTTATAGGACTCTCTGCTCACCTCCCTGTCTACACAGGGTGATGCCAAGCAGGGAAGGATCAGCATGCAGGGAACCAGGGTGCAGGAAACTTGTTCCTAAAGTGTCTCTGACACTTTAGGTAAATGGTTAAATGGCTCAGGCTCTGTGGGCCTCTTGGTCTCTGCACCCTGATTACTCATCTTACCCTGGAGAGCAACACCAGCCTTCAACTTCACACCAACAAATAAGGGAGCCGGAGTTCCAACAGAACGTTGTTTCCGAAGGCGGGATCTGACCCATGGGCAAAGTTTGCTGACCTCTGCTTTGGAGAAAAGAAGGCTAATACAGCCTATGAACTTGCAGAGCCCTGGTCTTCTGTGATTCTGATATCTTGTTTATAAAATGGGAATAATTTTTGATCCCCCCTCCACCCCCCCCCCAAAAAAGCCAAGGCTTTCCAGGTGGCACAATGGTAAAGAATCCACCTGCAATGCAGGAGCCGCAAAAAAAGTTCGATCCCTGGGCCAGAAAGATCCCCAGAGGAGGAAATGGCAACCCACTCCAGTATTCTTGCTGGGAAAACACCAGCGACAAAGGAGCCTGGTGGGCTACAGTCCATGGGGTCGCAGAGCTGGACACGACTAACCATAAAAAAGAAAAAAAGTACAAAATGTACGAGTAGACTATTGGTATTTAAATGATTTAATTGTCACTGTAGCCTGGAAATATTGATATGATTCTTGTATGGATATGGAAACTTACAGAAGATAAGAGACTTTCAACCTGTGATGTAATAAGTGAAGGGCAGGGCTGGAAAATAAATTTGGTTTTAAACTAAATGGGATGCCAAAATACATGAGTACCTCAGCTATAATGATCAAATGAGAAACCTCATTTACAATGCTGGTAAGTTTCTTTGGGATTCTGTATGTCTTTTTAAATTTATACTTCCACATATTTTTTTATTTTATATTATTCTTGTGAAGTAGCTTCAATATACATATATACATATATACATGAATGGAGAAGGAAATGGCAACCCACTCCAGTATTCTTGCATGGGAGATCCCAAGGACAGAGGAGCCTGGCAGGCTACAGCTCATGGGGTCACAAAAGAGTCAGACACAACTGAGTGAACAAACAATATATATGAAAGCACTTTGCATAGGGTTAAGCCTGACTGCATACACTCACATGTCACTCCTGACGTGTAGTTTCACAGAAGCAGGGTGAGCACGAGCCTAGCATAAGAGACAAGAGGCATGGAATTGAACTGTGAAATACCAAGAGCTCCAGGGAGGTGTGGGAACAGTGCAGAAAACCAAACAGGGAGAATACCAAAATGTGCAAACCCATTCTGAGGTCTGCTGGGAAGGAGGAGGAGAGCTCTGTGGAGCTGGGAGGCTGTGCTGCTGAGGCTGCTAAATCAACCACGCCTCAGGAACTGCAGTTGGTATGGTGTCAGTGTAGAATGGAGATGAGATGTGAAGAAAGGAATCCCCAGGGAAGAGAAGGAATTCAAAGAAAAGAAACCGCTGTGAGTCAAACTCAGGTGAGATCTAGGGCTATGTTTAAGGATTAAAATGAGAATAGTTCACCCCTGCAGGTATCTGGGCAAGGGTTTGGCTTTAGAAGCAGAGAATGTGGAATCTTCCAGAGATTTTTTAAATTGTAAAACACATGCATGCTTAATCATGTCCAACTCTTTGCAACCCCATGGACTGTAGCTCCCCGGGTTCCTCTGCCCATGGGATTTCCCAGGCAAGAATACCAGAATGGGTTACCATTTCCTTCTCCAGTAAAATATATGGCATGGATCAAAAACTCTAGCAGAGTCCATAGTATAATATGATCAACTGGGTTCATTCAGTTCAGTCAGTTCAGTCACTTCAGTCGCTCAGCCGTATCCAACTCTTTGCGACCCCATGGACTGCAGCACGCCAGGCCTCCCTGTCCATCACCAACTTTCGGAGTTTACTCAAACTCCTGTCCATTGAGTCGGTGATGCCATCCAACATCTCATCCTCTGTCATCCCCTTCTCTTCCTGCCTTCAATATTTCCCAGCATCAGGGTCTTTTCCAATGAGTCAGTTCTTTGCATCAGGCAGCCAAAGTATTGGAGTTTCAGTTTCACCATCAGTTCTTCCAATGAATATTCAGGACTGATTTCCTTTAGAATGGACTGGTTGGATCTCCTTGCTGTACAAGGGACTCTCAAGAGTCTTCTCCAACACCACAGTTCAGAACCATCAATTTTTTGGCGCTCAGTTTTCTTTGTAGTCCCAACTCTCACATCCATATGACTACTGGAAAAACCATAGCTTTGACTAGATGGACCTTTGTTGGCAAAGTAATGTCTCTGGGTTCATTTCCAACTATATATGACATACATGTAACTTAAGCTCTCTAAGCCTCAGATTTCTCTTTTATTGCAAAGAGATCATAGTAGTTTTCCTACAGTGCCTTGTTTGCGGTTCAGTAAAGATTGATTGGTACTAGTTGTTATTATCCTAGAGACCTGTGCATGAATGCGGGCAGTTATTAAGTCTCATAGAATATTGATAATACAGCAGGCAAATGTCTGGTTAGACTTGGAAAAGATGAAGCCAGATAATCTCTATCCAAAGTTCCACTTATTCATGGGGCAGGGGCCATCTTCAAGTCACAGCTGTCCTTTCTGGGTCCAGAGGAAGGAGTAAACTGACTTTCATGACCAACTGGTCAACCGCAAAGGGCTAAACCTGACTTGGATAATTAAGACCCCTGGATGCCTGCCAACATGTTGGACTGCTCTTCTGTGGGCAAAAGGCTTGAGGAAAGGCGACTGCACCTTTCACCTCTACTGAGAGTCAGAAGTGGTGCTCCATGTTTTCATTGACACCATCTCATTCAACCTGGAAGCCAGCCCTGAGGATAGAGAAGCAAACTGATTTGCCCAGACTACACAAAAATCAGTGTTGAGGTTTGAAAATATGCCTAATTCTAAACTCATGCCTTTTCTCCAAATTCTATTATCTACTGTATTTTATATTTTGATGATACATACACAGTTTCTTTCTGTTGATTTCTTACCCAGGATATTGCATGTGCTCAGTCACTGAGTCATAGCTGATTCTTTGTGACCCCATGAACTGTAGCCTGCCAGGCTCCTCTGTCATGGAATTTTTCAGGCAAGAATACTGGAATGGATATCCATTTTCTCATCCAGGGAATCTTCCCACCCCAGGGATAGAACTGGCATCTCCTGCACTGACAGATGGATTTTTTACCACTGTGCCAGCAGGGATGACATTGTTGTTGTTCAGTTGCTCAGTTGTATCTAACTCTTTGTAATACCATGGACTGCAGCACGCTCGGTCACATCTGACTGTGACTCCATGGACTGCAGCATGCCAGCCTTCCCTGTCCTTCACCATCACCTAGGTTGTATTTTTACAGAAATTGCATTTCTATAAATATTTACTAAGCATGTAAGTGAACAGGTAGCTCACCTCATTAAAACTACTTTGAAGAAAGTAAGACTGAACCATCTCATTTCATTCATCTCGTTTCATTTTCATGAAACCTCGTATTTGGTATAAGATTCTCATTTAACAAGGGAAGCAACTGAGGCTCCAAAAGGCTATCCAGCTTACTTAAGTAGAAACTTCCAATAGATTGAGCTGCTGGAATCAGCTGCTGATTCCAGCAGCTCAATCTATCAGTATCTGCTTACACCCTTCCCAGCCCACTATAGCTAGCACAGCCTTTGCCTTACGAGGTCTCAGTAGCTTAGACTGTTGTGTTTCTGTACCTGCTGGGAGCATCCAGAACCCCAAGATCCACTTCAGGAGTTTGAAGAAAGAGGCATTCTCTGATGTCTGTAATAATACCTTATGGTCATAGATGTCATCTACTGCTACGTGCTCTAGTTCATTTCCTCTTGGATATATTTCCTTAAAGTGGAAACATGGATTGCCAGAGATGTTTCTATTGATGGGAAGACTCTGGCATGAGCATCAGGTGCTAATGGCTCAAGGTCAGCTGAACCAAGAGGGCAGTGCTTATTGACATCCTTGAGCAAACAGGTCATTTACACCATAGACTGTGAATATCTCCTCACTCAGAAGGCAGTAGTCCCACACATTAGCTCCAGGGAACAGATATTCAGAGAGCCATTCACACCCTAAACAATGTATTCAGAAGCATTACTCTATCTTGTGCATGTCGGGAATAATACGGTATGTAACGCTGGGCATGGAGAATGCCAAGACAGACCTCAGCAGTGAGCATCTGGTGGAGGAGCTGGATTCTATTTAGAGAATTCAGGGGACTGCTAACACAGCTTCTCTTCAGGAGAAACACTCCATGTTCATTTGGACATAGGGGACTCTGGGTTTCTTTACCCATATATTCAGTATTAAAGGCATGTGGTACCAAGTGGCAGGAAGATGCAGCGATTGAAAAAACCATCTCTGGAGCACACTGCCTAGATTAATTTCCCGTCCCAGTCACTTTTTGGGCAATTTCTTCAGCCTCTCTAAATCATTTTCCTCCTCTGTAAAATGTGGGTTAAAAAAAGAATATTTATGATAATTCAATAAGTGAATGCCTAAAGAAGTATTTATAAGCATTCAATAGAGTTTAGCTATTACTATTCACCCATTATAGAGCCAGACATTGAGAGGTGGAGGACAAAAAAATTAATTCAAGTATGTAAAGACTGATGGTAAAATGTAAGGAAGCAGAAAGCAACAGCCCCATTCATCCAAAAACCTTTTCATTTATCACCAGATCACAGATAAAGTCTGGGGGCAAATGAAGAAATGATCCAGAGCCTTGCGTCTCCTCTCCTATCCCCACCACTGTTTGCCACTGTATGACTTTGGCGTTCTATTGAATATGTAATATGAGGCATTTTCCCACTCAAAATTAGAAGTCTACTTGGTTTCAGGTTATTAACTATTTCTTTATTTCTCATGGGTTCAAGGTCAACAAGTGCACAAAAATTAATTAAATTTTAATCCTTGATACATAACACTCCCTTCATGGGTCCATTCAAGGTTTCCTTTTCTCTTCTCTCTGTTAATAATAAGTGCACAACTAAAAGTTTTATACCCATTTTGATACCCAACAAAGGCCATAAATCCCTCAGCCTGATTCCCCTCTATTCTTCCAGCCCCATGTCCCCACCCAAGTAAACACTTCTAAATTCTGTATTCATCATTCCCTTGCTTTGCATTTTAAATATTTTTTTTCACATCTATATGATAGTATATTTTCATATTTGGTTTTTTTCTCTAATATCATTAAAACAAGATCTCATGTTATGTGTAATCCTTTGGAATTTATTTTTTGATTGAAAATTATGCTGCTCACTTTCATTCACTCTGTTGAACGGGGGGATAGTTTATTTCAACTTTAACACTATGCTTAATGTACATTTTTCCATTCTCCCATCAATGTGAATTTGAGAAATTTCCATTATTTTTTGTATTTTTAGATACCCTATTGATGCACAATCTTTCTAACCCCTGAAATTTTTACTTTCCACTTTTACTACTTGACTAGCAGAGGAATGATGTCTCACAATCTTTATTGTCTTTCCCTGAATACTAATTCAGAGGAAGATATCCTCATATGTTTATATGTATCTTCTGGCCAATAACCATATATTGAGTAATTTTCTGAGAATCACAGAGCCACGGGGCTGGTATTCAAACCTAAATCATTCAGATTTTAAAGCCAGGCCGTTTCCTGCAGTATGCGGTAATGATGACAGCATTGGAAACAGACAGCATTAGTATTGATGTAGCTGTCGGCTCTGAGAGTTCTTTGAACTTCTTGTAAATTTTTTAATGTAGACATTTGGAACTCATTTCATTGACAGCAGATCTGTGCTTTCACAATGAGATATTTATAAACCATCCTCTAAGCTAGATTCTTTGGAAAGAGGAAACGAATCTTTGAATAACTTTGAGAAGAAAAAACAAGGAAAAAAAATCAAACTTCGTTCTGCATCATCACAGAATTTTAGAGTCGGAAGAAAACTAGAAATCAGTGCAGCCTCTCCTAGCTCTCTACTCTGCTACTTTATTTTACAGTCAAGAAACCTGGCACCACACCTCCGGGTGACTTCCTCAGGGTTACAAATTGCTGGTGGAGAGGTATCAGCTGTCTTTTGCCGGGTGACAAACCACCCCATATTCAGTGGCATTAAACCACACTCATGTCATTTACTCATAATTCTATAGATTATCAGTTTAGTGCAGCAGAGTGCTTTTCCTGTTGGGCTTGCTTAGAGTAACTTTTGCTGTGTTGGTCAACTAATGGGTTGGCTGACCTAGGGTTCCTGAGCTGGGATGGCTTGTCTTTATTCTATGAGGCCACCTCCTTTATCAGACCGACCTGGGCTTCCTCTCTTGGTCATGGTAGAGTTCCTGGAAGTAGAGAAGGTAATCCTCAGTCTAATCTCTGCTTTTTCACATTCATTGATTTCACATACTGTTGGGCAGATCACATCACGTGGTCAAAGCCAGATTTCATGGATGAAGAGAAAGATTTTTAACTTGATGTTAAAAAATCACATTTTTTTTCCCACACTACAAGCTATTTTTTTTTTTTAATGAATTGACTTGAACTATCCTCCATAATGGCTCTGCCATTCTGCATTCCCCTCAACAATGAATGAGAATTCCTGTTGCTTGACATCCTCACCAGCACTGGGTGTTGGCAGTGGTTTAGATTTTAGCCATTTTAGTAGATGAGGGATGATAGATATCTCACTGTTTCAGTGTGTCATTCTGTAGAAACTGTGGTGCTGAGCATCTTTTCATATGTTTATTTGGGCCAAGTTTTAATCTCTAGATCAAGTTGGAAAGAAACAGTATCGTTTTAAAAGTGTATACATGAAGTGTATGTATACAAATATACAACGTATAATATAATAATACATATATAAAGGATTGGGAGGAACTCGTATTTTTTTGTGAAAAAGCAGAGGTTAGACTGAGGATTACCACAGATACATGTATAATGTGCTTTCATTAACAGTTGATCTCTTCTTACAATAAATAAAACCACCCTAAGCAGTTTGTAAGAGAAACTTTTTCCTAGCCTTGATCATTTGTTAGATTAGAGCCAGGAAGTGGTCCATAGTATGTTACATAATACTCTCTCAGATGCATGATGGTAGGCATGAAGACCCCTCTTCAAAGCAAAGTAAGTCAAGTTTTAAAGAAAGGTAAGTGCTGGCAGCACTGTTTGCTCTCACCTCCTCTCCTGGCCCTTCTCCTGTTCCGGTCCCTGTCTTTAGGCCACATTTCCCAAGCAGCTGCATCAGATATCTTCCAGGGTTGGCCAACAGGAGGCACTAGAAATACACTGAACAGAAGGAGAAAAGACACGCAAAGGACATTTCTCCTTTTGCTTTTCTGCCTCAGGCTGTGTGTCTAACATCTGCTGCCTCTGAAGTGAAGCTTCCTCTCTCTCCAGGGAGGGCCACCTTACTTTCTTCTTTCAGGTCTGTTGCACAGACCTTGGTAACAACACCCCCTGCTTTGTTCCACCGAGAGGTAACGTAAGCTTCTTCTCCTTCTAATGCCTTAGTTGCCTCATCCTCCACTGCTTGGGCGCCTCCACCTCTCCCATCACCTGTGAATCCAATTCCCTGGACAAAACCCACCTGTATTATTTATGGCTAGTATTTTAATCTTCTTTGGTTGGACTCTGATTCACACAGCAGCTTTTCCCAAATTCCCATAGATTTTTAGAGGTGAAAATAAATATAGATCCAGATTGAATTCCCAAGCTTCCCATTCCCTGCTTCATCCCTTGTGAAATATTTGTGCATAATACAGAATAAACCTTCTGAAAAATAATTGATGTCCCCAGAAAGATTAGAGCAGATGCTGCTTCTATAAAAATGAGAACAATATCATTTGAAGTAAGAATAAATATCAATTCAACAGTTTAAAGACAAATTCGAAGAAAGCCTCTGGGAAATAAAACAAAAAGTCAAAGAGATGGATACTTGGAGAGGAAACATTTACAGATTACTATCCGCAAAGAAGATTTTATAAATAATACAATGTATACACAGCTTCTAGTAATGATAAAGTGGTTTGGCGAAACTACTGTGCCCACAAGTCACATTTATAAAATCTGGACAAAAGATTAAAACAACCACTGCCACCATCCTTTTTGAAAGTAACCAAAGTAGGAAGAAATTGGAGAAAGGCATCCACTGTACCAAGAGAGATGTAACTTTCTGTAGCTTTTTTTTTTTAAACACAAGGTTATTCTTCAAGCTGGCTTCCCTGGTGGCTCAGTGAAGAAAGAGTCTGCCTGCAATGCAGGAGACCTGGGTTTGATCCCTGGGTGGGGAAGATCCCCTGGAGAAGGAAATGGCAACCCACTCCAGTATTCTTGCCTGGAGAATTCCACCGACCAAGGAACCTGGTGGGCTATAGTCCATGGGGTCACAGAGAATCGGACACGACTGAGTAACTAGCTTTCTTCTTTTCTTTTGTTTTTCAATCTACATACACTGTTGGGACAGTAGGAAGTTACAATCTTATTGGTTTGTGGTATCAAAGGAGCGAGAGACTGGAAGAACAGAGGGATGTTTAGTGGGGAAATAAAAGGAAAGCAGCTGTAGGAGGCAGAAGTGCTAACATCCCCTATGTAATCCTTGTCTCTAAATTGTGCGTCACACTGGGAGATGTCAAGGGACCCAGTGAAGAAACAGAAACTGGAAACTGGAAGTATTGAGAAGAGATTACAGCTGACGTCTAGAGAGACCAGTGAACTAGCATTTACGTGAATGAGATTTATAGGAATTACCCTGTGTGAAATAAGTCTAACACAAAAGAATGCATTCTTTACGATTCCATTAATGTGAAGCTTTAGAAGAGGCATAACTAACCTATGGTGAAAAAAAATCAGAAAAGTGGTTGCCTCTCTGCCAGGAAGAGACTGGGAAGAGACCTCATGAAAATGTTTTTTTATCTTGAGAGAGGGATAGGTTATATGGGTGCATGTATTTGTTAAGAGCACACGTTTAAGATGTGTATCAGTTCAGTTCAGTTCAGTCGCTCAGTCGTGTCCGACTCTTTGCGACCCCATGAATCGCAGCACCCCAGGCCTCCCTGCCCATCACCAATTCCCGAAGTTCACTCAGACTCACGTCCATCGAGTCAGTGATGCCATCCAGCCATCTCATCCTCTGTCGTCCCCTTCTCCTGCCCCCAATCCCTCCCAGCATCAGAGTCTTTTCCAATGCTTCAATGTATATAAAGTTTACTTCAAATTTTTATATTATAATAATGTGCTCAGTTCTGTCCAACTCTTTGTGACCCCATAGACTGTAACCTGCAAGGATTCTCTGCCCATGGAATTTTCTAGGCCAGAATACTATAGTGGGTTGTCATTTCCTTCTCTAGGGGATCTTCTCAACTCAGTGATCAAACCTGTGTCTCTCATTTCTCCTGCAGTGGCAGGTGGATTCTTAACCACTGAGCTAACTTTTTTTACTTTTATCACTCAATAAAGTATAATCTCAGTGAGGTGGTGGGATCTTACTCATTTGGTTTCACTATTATATTCTGGCAGATAATAATTTCTGATGTATAGTAGTTGATTCATCAATATTCATTGAATGAACTAATGATTTGGGCTTTCTGCAAATCCTAAATGTCTACATCTGTGACATCTACAATTACATTTTTCAACCTGTTTATGTTCATACTGTATTCATCACATAACCAGGATATCTGACAATCACGAGACATAAAGTTTTATTATGTGAACAATGATAGAAACCCAGTGTTAAATGGAGAGGGATGTTTGAGTGGGGATTAATATAATTCGTCAAGTCAGTATTTTCTTTTCCTTTCTTACTAGGCAACCTCAAGTGCCACCTCACTATTAGCTGATGAGTGTCCTTGCATTAGTAACACAACTCAGTAATATGTTAAAAAGCAATAAAAGACCAAGGCTAAAGGAAAGCATTCTAGTTCCCAAAATGCAAGGAATATTTCACATTAGAAAATATACCAATATATTTCATCTCCTTAAAATATTATTAAAGGAAACCAAAATAGTCTCATCTAAGCAGACAGTGAAAACACTTACTTGAGTAAATGAAGAAATCTAGTTAGTTCAAGGATGATAAGAATCGATATTGTAAAGACCTTCTTCCTCCTTAAATTGATTTCTACATCCAAAGCAATCCTAATCCAATCCCAAAAGGGTTTTTCTCATGGCATTTGACGAAGTGTTCTAACATTCATATGGAAGTGAAAATGTGTAAAAATAGCAGAGCCTATCAAGAGGTACAAAGTTCCAGTTATAAAATAAATAAATCATGAGGATATAATGAAGAGCATGGTGACTATAGTCAATAATATTACACTTCAAATTTGGCTAAGAAAGTAAATCTGAAAAATTCTCATCACAAGAAAAAAACATTTGCAACTCTGTATGATGACAGATGTTAACTAGATACATTGTGGAGATCATTTTGAAAATTATGCAAACATCGAGTCATTATATTGTGCACCTGAAACTAACATAATGTTGTATGTCAATTTTACTTCAATGAAACAGAATAATCTAGCTAATATTTCAGTCAAAATGTTGCTGTTTGATCAGAAATAAATTATTTTAAAGTTTAAGTGATTAAAAGATAGTGACGTATGTGTAAACTGCATACAGACTGGTCATTAGAGCAGATAAGTGAGTCCATTAATAAATTGTCTTGCATTTGGAAATTCAGTTAATGGTTGACATTGAAGAGGGAGACATCTGTTACTCAGCCCTAATGGGTGAGTCCCTATTGAAGGTTGTGTGAATGGCTCCCCCTAGTGAGGGAGACCATGCATTATCTGCAGGGTCCTGCAAGAAAGTTCTTTGGAAAAGAGTAAACTAGTTCTTGGGGACTTCCCTGGTGGCTCAGACGGTAAAGCGTCTGCCTACAGTGCAGAAGACCCGGGTTCGATCCTGGGTCGGGAAGATACCCTGGAGAAGGAAATGGCAACCCACTCCAGTAGTCTTGCCTGGAAAATCCTATGGACGGAGAAACGTGGTAGGCTACAGTCCATGGGGTTGCAAAGAGTCGGACATGACTGAGCCATCACTTTCCTTTCCTTTAAACTAGTTCTTGGGCTTCTTTAAACTAGTTCTTGGGCTTCCCTCATAGCTCAGTCAGCCTGCAATGCGTCGGGAAGATCCCCTGGAGAAGGAAATGGCAACCCATTCCAGTATTCTTGTCTGAAGAATCCCATGGACAGAGGAACCTGGCGGGCTACAGTCCATGGGGTCGCAAGAGTCGGAGACGACTTAGCAGCTAAACCACCACCAGCACCACCGAACTAGTTCTTTACATGGCCTAGGATCATTAAGTCATACATTTGAAGAACAAATAAACTTGATCAACACTTCATACATTTAGACAAATAAGTGATTTAAGAAAACAGTCTTAAAAAAGAATTCCAAAAAGTTTAAAAGAAATTATGTGAGAATATGCTTATACTGTTTGTATAAAGAAATTGTTTCTAAAAAGCCACAGGAAGCAGAATCAATACAGGAAAAAAAAATTCAACTGAGTCAAACTTCACTTCTGTGAAAAACTACCTCATAAACCACACAGAAAGATAAGTAAAGCGCTGAGAAAAACATATGCTGCAATATATCAAATTGCCCTAGTTATGTACAGAACCTCTTCAAATAAATCTGAAAATAATATGACTTTTAAAAGTTTCACAATTTAAACATTCTTACAAAGAAAAGAAATACAAATTATAAACAAAAATTAAAAAGTTACTTAACCTAACTACTAATTAGTAAAATTATGAGGTACTTTCTTCTTTTACAAAATAGATTTGTCTATTTCTTTTTAATTGAATTATATATGTTGTTAGCAAGTTGATGGAATTGATACATATATATATTCTTGATGCTGCTGGGATTGAAATTTGATAAAGTATCATTTTACATTTCTGTTATGTGTGGAAGATTTTTACAATATAAATAATCATTAATCCATATCATAAAAAATTAGAGAAAATGGACTATAGCTCTGTACGTTAACCAGCAATATTTTCAAATTTTATGCTACTTGAAAGCAATTAAAAAAAAACATATTATATTTATGATTTTAAAATAATATTTTAAAATCATATTATCAATTAAAGTGTAGTATATAAATCCATGAAGCAAATGCATAACTGCTTACATATTTATATAATTTATATATACATAAAGTGAGGATTGGAGAAGGCAATGGCAACCCACTCCAGTACTCTTGCCTGGAAAATCCCATGGACGGAAGAAACTGGTGGGCTCCAGTCCATGGGGTCTCGAAGAGTTGGACAGGACTGAGCGACTTCACTTTCACTTTTCACTTTCATGCATTGGAGAAGGAAATGGCAACCCACTCCAGTGTTCTTGCTTGGAGAGTCCCAGGGACAGGGAGCCTGGTGGGCTACTGTCTGTGGGGTCACACAGAGTCAGACATGACTGAAGCGACTTAGCAGCAGCAGCAGCAGCAACAAAGTGAGGATAGAGACGGTAAAGCATAAATTATATAAAATAAAATCTCCATCCTTCCCTTAGTAGATGAAGGTGTGCAAGAGAAGAGGGACATTCATTTTATCTAAATCATATAAAAGTATTTTTATGAGAAATTATTCCCAAGAAACTTCTATACTTTGCAATATATAAAAATGTAAAATAATATGAATTGAATTATGCAAATACTCTGTGAAATACCTTTTAAATTAATTTAATTTACTTTGTTATTTCAGATATTGATATTTTTCTTGCTTTCTTCAGTGAATCATATTTTAAATCAATTTAGTTCTTCACTAATGTTTTCTCTACATTTCACTAGGCTGGGGTTTCCCTGGTGGCTCAGATGGTAAAAAATCTGCCTGCAATTCAGGAGACCTGGCTTTGATCTCACCTGGATTTGATCCCTGGGTTGGGAATATCCCCTGGAGAAGGAAATGGCAACCCACTCCAGTATTCCTGCCTGGAAAATTCCATGAACAGAGGAGCCTGGTGGGCTACAGTCCATGGAGTAGCAAAGAATCGGACACGACTGAGTGACTAACACTTCACTAGGTTGAGTTTAAAAGCAAACATTACTTTGCCAACAAAGGTCTGTCCAGTCAAGGCTATAGTTTTTCCAGTAGTCACGTATGGATGTGAGAGTTGGACTATAAAGAAAGCTGAGCACTGAAGAATTGATGGCTTTTTAACTGTAGTGTTGGAGAAGACTCTTGAGAGTCCCTTGGACTGCAAGGAGATCCAACCAGCTCATCCTAAAGGAGATCAGTCCTGAGTGTTCATTGGAAGGACTGATGTTGAAGCTGAAACTCCATTACTTTGGCCACCTGATGCGAAGAGCTGACTCATTTGAAGACACTGATGCTGGGAAAGATTGAAGATGGGAAGAGAAGGGGACGACAGAGGATGAGATGGTTGGATGGCATCACCGACTCAATGGACATGAGTTTGGGTAAGCTGTGGGAGTTGGTGATGGACAGGGAGGCCTGGTGTGCTGCAGCCCATGGGGTCGCAAAGATTCGGACGTGACTGAGCGACTGAATTGAACTGAGGCTGAGTTTGCTCAAGTGCAGATAGGGCACCACTATGGCCTCTGAGCTGGTGTTTCTATTTCATCTGGAATTGGGGGCATGTCTCTGTCTCTCCTCCCAGGAGTGTCCTAATGGTGGTCCCTCCGCTGCCATGGCTTTGTGTAGTGCATCATCCCATCTTGTGCTAAGAAGAAGACTTATGAATTAAGTTGCTGTGAGAGTTGGACTATAAGGAAAGCTGAGCGCAGAAGAATTGCTGCTTTTGAACTGTGGTGTTGGAGAAGACTCTTGAGAGTTCCTTGGACTGCAAGGAGATCCAACCAGTCCATCCTAAAGGAAATCAGTTCTGGGTGTTCATTGGAGGGACTGATGTTGAAGCTGAAACTCCAATACTTTGGCCACCTGCTGCAGAGAGCTGACTCATTGGAAAAGACCCTGATGCTGGGAAAGATTGAGGGCAGGAGGAGAAGGGGACGACAGAGGATGAGATGGCTGGATGGCATTGCCGACGCAATGGACATGGGTTTTCGTGGACTCTGGGAGTTGGTGATGGATAGGGAGGCCTGGCGTGCTGCAGTTCATGGGGTCGCAAAGAGTTGGAGACGACTGAGTGACTGAACTGAACTGAAAATAA
Organism: Oryx dammah; assembly: GCF_014754425.2. Lineage (NCBI taxonomy): Eukaryota > Metazoa > Chordata > Mammalia > Artiodactyla > Bovidae > Oryx > Oryx dammah. The sequence continues at coordinate 18,660,420 of NW_024070203.1, read as the reverse complement.
TTTTGTTCTTTATATTTATCTTATAAATTTGACTCAAGCTCTTCTGCATTATGTATATTTTTGTATTTAAAGGAAAATACATGCTTACCATTTACATTGAGTATCTCACACACCACCTTCAAATACCTCTGAAACTCCTCACATCTACATACCATGTGGCTTTTGACATGAAGTAAAATATTAACACATTATATTTTATGCTGTAAACAGCTGATGTTGTACCATGCACTCTAAGTGATATAAACCTTCAACTTATGGCTGTTCTTCAGATCAAGCTGTATATTTTGTTCCTACTCAAATTTGTGAAGATTTCAAAGGGGAGGAAAACAAAATAGAATGTGTGATAAAAGGTTTGTGTTTACTGAAATATTAATGTTCTATGGCAGACATGTGTGGAGCTGGCTGCTGAGTTCTTGAAACTTGAAGGTACTTTGTGAATCTTGTCCAAATCACTCCACAATTTAATATCACATTTTCTTTCTGGAGCCTCCTGCCTCAGTCACAAAACTTCTGACAACACACATATTTTCTAGGACAAGGAGGCTGTCTGAAATACATATTTTCTCTCAGATCAAATATACAATCTGTCAACAGTGCCTTATCCTGCTTGATGTTATGCATTTAACATTTGGCTTATAGTATAGGGCAATAAAAGAGGAAAGAGGCTGAAGCCACAAAGCCCAGACAGGAGAGAGGGAGTATGAATGGTATTTTTACAAAATTCTAATTAAACTTCAGGAGCCAGGGAAAATCACTTGTGAACTTTTTTAAAGCAAGCTTTCAATAATTTCTAAAGATTGAATGGAAAGATATACTGTCACACAGCTTGGTACACAGTCATCTACACACCCCCAACACCTACATATCTCCACCCAGCATCACACACTCACATACACATGGATACACACATACATCAACCCTCACTGCCACCTGAAATACCACAAATAATCCCAACCACAGACAGACACAGACACACATTCTCTCTTTACTCACCATGGTATCACTGTGACTTATATTGTAATAAGTATAAATATATAAATTATATAATAAAATATATAAATTTGTAAAGCTATATAAATAAATATAATAAATATAAATCTTAACCCTGTCTCTGGCACAGAGCTCTTAAACCCTTTGGGATGTTCTCTGTGATGAGAGCAACAGAGGTGTCTCTTTGATGTCACCTTTTGGACCCACCTAAGCTTAGATGTGGAGAAAGCAATGGCAATCCATCCAGTATTCCTGCCTGGAAAATCCCATGGGTGAGGGAGCTTGGTAGGCTGCAGCCCATGGGGTTGTGAAGAGTTGGACACGACTGAGCGACTTCACTTTTACTTTTCACTTTCATGCATTGGAATAGGAAATGGTAACCCACTCCAGTGTTCTTGCCTGGAGAATCCCAGGGATGGGGGAGCCTGGTGGGCTGCTGTCTGTGGGGTCGCACAGAGTCGGACATGACTGAAACTACTTAGCAGCAGCAGCAGCAAGCATAGATGAGGGCTCACTGCCTGGAGAACCAACCTTGTGATTCAGTTCAGTTCAGTTCAGTCGCTCAGTCATGTCTGACTCTTCGCAACCCCATGAATCGCAGCACGCCAGGCCTCCCTTTCTATCACCAACCCCCGGAATTTACTCAAACTCATGTCCATCGAGTCAGTGATGCCATCCAGCCATCTCATCCTCTGTCGTCCCCTTCTCCTCCTGCCCCTAATCCCTCCCAGCATCAGAGTCTTTTCCAATGAGTCAACTCTTCCCATGAGGTAGCCAAAGTATTCGAGTTTCAGCTTCAGCATCAGTTCTTCCAATGAACACCCAGGACTAATCTCCTTTAGAATGGACTGGTTGGATTTCCTTGCAGTCCAAAGGACTCGCAAGAGTCTTCTCCAACACCACAGTTCAAAAGCATCAATTCTTCAGTGCTTATCTTTTTTCACGGTCCAACTCTCACATCCATACATAACCACGGGAAAAACCAGAGCCTTGACTAGATGGACCTTTGTTGGCAAAGTAATGTCTCTGCTTTTGAATATGCTATCTAGGTTGGTCATAACTTTCCTTCCAAGGAGTATGCGTCTTTTAATTTCATGGCTGCACTAACCATCTGCAGTGATTTTGGAGCCCCCCAAAATAAAGTCTGACACTATTTCCACTGTTTTCCCATCTATTTCCCATGAAGTGATGGGACCATGATCTTAGTATTTTGAATGTTGAGCTTTAAGCCAACCTTTTCACACTCCTCTTCCACTTTCATGGAGAGGCTCTTTAGCTCCTCTTCACTTTCTGCCATAAGGGTGGTGTCATCTGCATATCTGAGGTTATTGATATTTCTCCCGGCAATCTGGATTCCAGCTTGTGTTTCTTCCAGCCCAGCGTTTCTCATGATGTACTCTGCATATGGAATTGGAATTTTCAGTCTTACAACCTGACCTCTGGGGAGGGAAGAGGACCTGGAGGTAAAATCAGTCCTGGATGGCTAATGATGTAATGAATCATGCCTATGTAATGAAGCCTCCACAAAAAACCGGAAGGACTGTTCAGAGAGCTTCCGGGTTGGTGAACAAGTTGGGGCACTGGAAGAGCGTCGCGGCTGGAGAGGACACGGGAGCCTCCTGCCCTCCTTCTAGGTCCTGTGCCTCTTTTCCATCTGGCTGTTCCTGAGTGCTATCATTTTACAATAAACTAGTGATCTAGGGAGTAAAATATTTCTTGGATTTCTGTGAGCCACTCTAGCCAATTAATTGAACCCAAGTGGGGTTGAGAACCTTTGATTCCGTCAAGGGTACTGGCGGCAACCTAGGCTTGTGGCTGAAGTCTGAAGGGGGAGGGTAGGGAGGGATCGGTCTTGAGCTTTTTGCTGTGGAATCTGATGATCTCTCTGGGGAAAGCCAGTCACAGTGGAAGAGGTGACACTAAGCTAGTGTAGGCCCTCCAGCTGGTGTCACAGAGGACCGCTCCTTGTTGATGGGGGAATCACCACCCCCATTCTACAATTGGGTCTAGGGACCCTCAAATAAAATAGCCACCAACAGTTATGCGTGTATTCACAGTGTAGTGTACATGTAGGCAAGCAAACACGTACACAACCTGTTGTTTTCAATCCAATGTGACCTTCCAGCAAAAGCATTTCTGAAGTAAAACCACTATCTGCCCAAAGTTACTCACATCAAAGAGAAGACAGTAATGTTATCTTGGTAAGGATAATGATAAACATTTTTTAAAAATAAAAAAAATAAGTAAAACAGATACTTCTCTTGCTTTTCCTAGATCGTATTCAGCCCCCTACCCAATCCATGCCCTCTGGCTTTAGAGGCAATGCAGGGCACCCCCATCAAGATATCCTTATGCTACTCTCTCTGTTTTCTCCACCCTTGTAAGAAATGAGGGCATTCCGAGTCTTGAGCTGTGACTATTCAGCCTCCTCAACTCTCACCTTGACTTAAAATTTAAGTTCCTGGGACTTCATTGTTTCTGTGGCACTCTTAAAATTTTATCCCTTCCCCCTCCTTGGAATTTTTCTGTTCTGGATAGAATTGCCAAATAAAACATAAGGCACACATCTAAATATGCATTTTAGATAATTAATTAATTACAAGTATGAACCCAGAAATGGATGGGGCACAGATTTTCTTTAAAAATTGCTTTTTATATAAAATGCAAATTTAGCTGAGCAGGCTATGTTTTTCAAATGTTCTTATATCCTTTTTTTAAAATCACAGTATAATTAATTTACAATATTGTGTTAGTTTCACATGTACAATATTGAGACTTAGTATTTTTGCAGATTATATTTCTTTATATTTCTTTCTAATGGATATAAGTCAGCTGTGCTATACAGTGTATCTTCTCCTTGTTTACTTATATGTTTCAATTTACTAACATTGAATATAGTAGTTTGTATCTATTAATCCCATACCCCTAACTTGTCCCTCCCCTCTTCCCACTCCCCTTTGGTAATCACAAGCTTGTTTTCTACATCTGTGAGTCTGCTTCTGTTTTGCACATTTGTTCATTTGTATCATTTTTAGATTCTATGTATCAGTGATATCATATAGTATTTGCCTTTCTCTGTGTGACTTATTTCACTAAGTCCAATAAAAAACTGTGGAAAATTCTGAGAGAGAGGGGAATACCAGACCACCTGACCTGCCTCTTGAGAAACCTGTATGCAGGTCAGGAAGCAACAGTTAGAACTGGACATGGAACAACAGAATGGTTCCAAATAGGAAAAGGAGTACGTCAAGGCTGTATATTGTCACCCTGCTTATTTAACTTCTATGCAGAGTACACCATGAGAAACGCTGGACTGGAAGAAACACAAGCTGGAATCAAGATTGCCGGGAGAAATATCAATAACCTCAGATATGCAGATGACACCACCCTTATGGCAGAAAGTGAATAGGAACTAAAAAGTCTCTTGATGAAAGTGAAAGTGGAGAGTGAAAAAATTGGCTTAAAGCGCAACATTCAGAAAATGAAGATCATGGCATCCGGTCCCATCACTTCATGGGAAATAGATGGGGAAACAGTGGAAATGGTGTCAGACTTCATTTTTGGGGGCTCCAAAGTCACTGTAGATGGTGCTTGCAGCCATGAAATTAAAAGACACTTACTCCTTGGAAGAAAAGTTATGACCAACCTAGATAGTATATTCAAAAGCAGAGACATTACTTTGCCGACTAAGGTCCATCTAGTCAAGGCTATGATTTTTCCTGTGGTCATGTATGGATGTGAGAGTTGGACTGTGAGAAGGCTTAGCGCCAAAGAATTGATGCTTTTGAACTGTGGTGTTGGAGAAGACTCTTGAAAGTCCCTTGGACTGCAAAGAGTTCCAACCAGTCCATTTCTGAAGGAGATCAGCCCTGGGATTTCCTTGGAGGGAATGATGCTGAAGCTGAAACTCCAGTACTTTGGCCACCTCATGGGAAGAGTTGACTCATTGGAAAAGACTCTGATGCTGGGAGGGATTGGGGGCAGTAGGAGAAGGGGACGACAGAGGATGAGATGGCTGGATGGCATCACTGACTCGATGGATGTGAGTCTGAGTGAACTCCAGGAGATGGTGATGAACAGGGAGGCCCGGCGTGCTGCGATTCATGGGGTTGCAAAGAGTCGGACACGACTGAGTGACTGAACTGAACTGAACTGAATATTCTCTAGGAGTTTGTCTTATTGGCTCAGTGGTTAAGAACCCACCTGCCAATGCAGGAGATGCAAGTTCAATCCATGTCAGGAAGATCTGACAATGGAGAAAGAAATGGCAATCTACTCCATTTTATTCTTGCCTGGGAAATCTCATGGACAGAGGAGCCTGGTGGGGTATAGTCCACGGGGTTGCAGAAGAGTTGGACACAACTTATCAACTGAGCAACATTATTCTCTAGGCCCATTCACATTTTGCAAATGGCAATATTCCCCTTACATTTTAAGGCTAAGTAGTATTCCATTGGGGAGAAGGCAATGGCAACCCACTCCAGTACTCTTGCCTGGCAAATCCCATGGATGGAAGAGCCTGGTAGGCTGCAGTCCATGGGGTCGCTAGGAGTCGGACACGACTGAACGTCTTCACTTTCACTTTTCACTTTTATGCATTGGAGAAGGAAATGGCAACCCACTCCAGTGTTCTTTCCTGGAGAATCCCAGGGATGGGGGAGCCTTGTGGGCTGCTATCTCAGGGGTCGCATAGAGTCAAACACGACTGAAGCGGCTTAGCAGCAGCAGCAGCATTCCATTGTAGAGAAGGCAATGGCACCCCTCTCCAGTACTCTTGCCTGAAAAATCCCAGGGACAGAGGAGCCTGGTAGGCTGCAGTCCATGGGGTCGCTAGGAGTCAGACATGACTGAACGTCTTCACTTTCACTTTCCACTTTCATGCATTGGAGAAGGAAATGGCAACCCACTCCAGTGTTCTTGCCTGGAGAATCCCGGGGACAGGGGAGCCTCGTAGGCTGCCATCTATGGGGTTGCACAGAGTCGGACACAACTGAAGCGGCTTAATAGCAGTATTCCACTGCATTTATAGACTACATGTTCTTAATCCAACCATCTTGGGTAGTATGTGGGTTGCTTTCACTTCTTGGCTGTTGTAAATAGTGCTGCTATGAACACTAGGGTTCACTATCTTTTTGAATTAGTGTTTTCTTTCTTTTTTTTTTTTTCTGGATATCTACCCAGTACTTGAATTGCTATATCATATGGTAGTTCTATTTTTAGTTTTTTAAGGTATCTCTTTACTGTTTTTCATAGTCGCTGCACTAATTTAAATTCCCATCAATAGTGTACAAGGGTTCTCTTTTCTTCACACACTGTCCAGTATGTGTTATTTGTAGACTTTTTGATGCTAGACATTCTGACACATGTGAGGTGATGCTATGCAATTGTGAGACATGCAATTGTTGTGAGATAGTTGTGAGACAGTTGTGAGACAATATCTCTAATAATTAGTGATATTGAGCATCTTTTCATATGCCTATTAGCCATCTGTATGTCTTCCTTGGAAAAAAATGTGTTCGTCTTGGCAGACTGTACTTTTAATGACCACACTCACAACTCTAATTCTGAATGAGAAGCAGGATAAAAGAGAAAATGGCAAAATTTTTCTTTAATTATAATTTAACTTTTTAAAATTAAAATTAAGCACAAACACACAGAAACAGAGGGAAAACATTTTTTGTTCCCTGAGGGTGACCCACAAGGAAATGGGCAGAGACAGACCTACATAGGAAGAAGCCTAGAAAGTCTTTTTTCCCATTGTAAACTGGGGGGAAACAAACTATGTTCCCTGGTGGCTCAGCTGGTAAAGAATCCGACTGTACTGGAGGAGGCCTTGGTTCAATCCTTGGGTTGGGAAGATCCCCTGGAGAAGGGAAAGGCTACCCACTTCAGTATTCTGGCCTGGAGAATTCTTGGGGTAGCAAAGAGTCAGACACGACTGAGCAATCTTCACGGCATAGGTGGAACCAGGTTCAGTAAAAATAGATGTCTTGGCAAAGAATCAATTTAAAAGGAGTCACAGATTAAATATCAATAGCACCACATTAGGACATTTCTTATCATCATGTTATTGGTCCCACACTCAGGCATTTCATCATTTTATTCTTTTGGTCTTCTTCTGTATAATGAGAGGATTACATTTGTTGATATTTCTCACCTCTAAGTAGAGTCCTGTAACTCAAGTCTGTAATAGAGTATATTGCCCTGTGGATACCCATGTAGCCAGCCAGGATGGATGTTGGTGCCCCAGCATACCAGGGCACCATACATTATAACCGGTCTGCCTCTGACCAGTTACATACTCAGCATGCTTCTGGATGCACGTAAGATAATAACGGAATCAATGTGGCTTAAAATAACATGGGTTATTTTAAGAGATAACAGTGAGCTCAGAAATTTGGCTCACTACTCAAATGGGTCATAAAATTTCCAGTCGTTTCTGATTAAAAAAAAAAATCTATCTCCTTTAATCTATTGAAAATGTCTCAACAGATTGTAAGACATGATGGTAAAATGCCTATGACAGCTCCAGGGATTAGGGCCTCATAAAGCAATGCTTGTCGTGGCAAAATAGGAGCACAGTCACCATGGCACCACTCTTAATTAGGAAGGGATGCCTTGCCTAGAAGCCCACTCTGCTCCTGTTCCCAGGAGAACTGTCCTCTGTCTCATTGACTAGTAATGAATGCCCCCCAAATGAAGAATGAATAAAAAAATTACAATAAAATTATTTTGCAAGTCCTAATGAAAGAATGAATATAGCCAATAATTATCAATGACTGCAGACGTCACCATAAAAGAGGCAATCAGACCTGGTGTGCCTTCTGCTAGATGAAAGCCTTGCTCAAAGGGTTAAAATTGACCAAGTCCCTAGATCTAATTACTGATTTGCAGAAAATGCAGAGAGGCATCCCAGGTGGGTCAGTGGTAGAGTCTGCCTGTCGATGCAGGGGGCGTGGGTTTAATCCCTGGGTCAGGAAGATCCCCTGGAGGAGGAAATGGCAACCCACTCCAGTGTTCTTGCCTGGAGAATCCCCATGGACAGAGGAGCCTGGCAGGCTACAGTCCGTGCGGTCACAAAGATTCAGACATGACTGAAGTGACTTCACACACATGCTATATAACAAGCGAAAACAATGCATGTACATTATTTGAATCCTAATTAAAGCAACAAGCCTTTCAGATAAAGAAAATTATTATCCATTTTAGACTATTTTAGGGGGTCATTTCTGTCAGCAAAAAACGAGGTACCCCTCGGTGTTTGCCCAGGGTTAATGAGTCGTCTGACTGAATGGCCAGAGAATGCTCATGTTGCCACACACTAGGAAAAGTTATTTCCAAACAGACATATTTTAAGGTTTATGATATTTTCACATTCACTTTGTTTATTTGCTTCCTGCCTTCCCCTTCCCACTGGGAGTACGTTCAGAAGAGCCAACTGTTAACGGAAGTATTTTTGGTCCAGAGCTATTCAAGGAAGTGTTCAGAATCTCCTGGGAGAGTCTGTCCTCGGGAGGCAGGCTGCATGAACCGTGTAGGACTCAAAGACTCAAGATTCGGTAACACACTGCAACTTTAGGAATTTAATGACAACCCCTGTGGTCTGAGCTGAGATATTTTTCTAAGTAACAAATAAATGATCCAGATAGCATTTTACATGATATAAAGACTTTTTATAAGTTTTTTTTTTTTAATGTGAACTTCCCAACCACTGCATAACAGAGGTGATTGGTGGAAGGAGGAAGTTGTACCTTGTTGAATGCTTTCTAGGTGCTAGTCACTTTGTTAATAGTTAGTTCCTTAATTTATAAACAACCCTGACCAGTAGATTTTTCTTTGTCACTATACAGATTGGAGACATTGAAATGATCAGAGATGATGCAAAAAGACCAACGTCTCATGATAATTAAGTGGTTGACGTCAAATGATGCCATGTGATGTAGAGAGGATGAGTTGGGGTAGCGCCTACTTTATTTCATGATGACTCGAGTGGTATCAACTACATTTTTTGAAAGAAAAAAAATAAAAATAAAAAAGTTACAAAGACTCTGTACAGTCCCCAAGGGAATAATGGTCTGGAGTCCAACTCTTCATTTTCCTATTCTGTATATGTTGTATATCTTGCCTGTTCTACATATGCCACAGCTGCTTCTCAAGAATCTATCTCCTCACGACCTGTTAGCCCCTCAGATTTTGCTGGGGGCTGTGGGGGAAGGCAATGGCACCCCACTCTAGTACTCCTGCCTGGAGAATCCCATGGGAGGAGGAGCCTGGTAGGCTGCAGTCCATGGGGTTGCTAAGAGTCAGACTGAGAGATTTCACTTTCAATTTTCACTTTCATACATTGGAGAAGGAAATGACAACCCACTCCAGTATTCTTGCCTGGAGAATCCCAGGGACAGAGGAGCCTGGTGGGCTGCTGTCTATGGGGTTGCACAGAGTTGGACATGACTGATGTGACTTAGCAGCAGCAGCAGCATGGGGGAACCAGAAGCATAAGTCATGTCTGCAACATCAAAACACACATGTAACAAAGGTGCTTAACCCCAAGAACAGTGTAATCTAGCTGAAACACAAAGGTGCAGATAGAGCTCAGTACTGTAACAAGAGCCAACAACACAAGAAATTTAGGAGGAATGAACTTAGTGGATAGTGAGAGGAAGGGCCAAAAGAAAGTGTTCCTTCCAACAGTCAGGGGTGAATTCTATTGTGTCGCCCATTGCCAGGTAGCTCTGCACTGTGAGCAAGTCCATTAACCTTGCTGAGCCTTGATTTCTTTGCTGCAAAATGTGGATAATTACATCTACTGAGCAAGGCTTTATGTATGCTCTAGCCTTTTGTCTCTACCCTTTGTACTCCATAAATCTATCTGCACTATCTTATTTCTCTTAGCAAACTGGGAGCTATGGGGGGACAAGTGCTGCATCACGGCCATCACTGCTGGAATCTTGCTCCTAATTAGCTCAGACACAGACACGCCAATGATTCAAAATATTTATGCAATGGTGGACATAATTACCACCTACTTTTACACATCACTAGAACTTTCTAGGTTTTTATTTTTCTTTTTCCTGTATAAAATAGGAATAACAGTAATACAATAGATATGGAAATATGTTAACTGCAAATGGCATAACAGTGTTGGGGATGATAATTACTAAGTAAGTTATTTTTATATATAAACTGCTTTCTTGAAAGTGCAACACAGAAACTACATTAGTAGAGTGTCTCTTTTAAAATGTGCCCTTCACATATCAATTACATCTACTGGTTTCAAAATATATCCATAGAGCTACTCATGCGGACTCCAAATGCATCAGTTACCCGAAGCAGAATTATTCCTTTCTCCTTACCACGTGTTCTAAGAAATCCCAGCCATGAAATCAGAGTCTGGGGATTGGCCATGCTTGGATGTTAAGGAACTGAGGATGCTGGAAGAGATACAGTATGTTTCACATACACATCTGCGTACATAAGCATGCTCTGGTCATGCTGTCTTAAAAATATATTTACTCAATGCAAGGTGTACAGTTGAGTTTTGTGTATGTTGATTTCTAAAATAGCACATTTTGTGAGAGTAGCAGTAGCTGTAGTCCGTGGCACATTGATCCCTTTTGAGTTGAAAAATGCTACAAATAAACATATTGCTAATAAGTATAACAAAATTGTTTGCAATGTGATACACAAATGGCTAGTATATCTGTTATAAATAATTCAAAGTCATT